>NC_062265.1:17839909-18463563 GCF_916048215.2 Malus sylvestris | reverse complement strand
CCAATGGGCTTCGAACGTCAAGCCCACTAACTTAAGTTGTATGACAATTTAATGAATGAAGATTCATTAAAGCCCAAAAGCCCAAAATCCCCTAAATGGCAAGCCATAGTGTGATGAATTAGGGTTTTGGTTATTTAGGTCACTTAAAGAAGTGACTATATAAATGACTTTATAGCCAAATATTCATTAAGTGATTAAGGGTTTATTTTGGGGGAAAATTGGTGAGAATTGTCTCTCCATTTTCTCTCTAAAGAGGCCAACACCTTGGAGGGTACATCTAGCAATCCTACTACTCCAAGGTCACTCATTTCTTCTACAATCAAACCTTGGTGAAGAGACTTAGAGGTTCCCTATTTTGGGAACTTGGAGAAACCTATTTTTCCATCCAAATCCATGGATCTAAGAAGCAAGGAATGAAGGCCCTATCTCTTTGGGTGATTAGCCTTTGCTTATGCAAAGAGGAATCTACAAAGGTAATAATTTCAACTCACTTTGTTTTGAGTTGATTATTGGTTCACCAATCTACTAGGCTTTGAATTTCATGGTAATGTTTTGTTTTTGAGTGCATGCAAGCATGATTCCGCCTTTAATTGTTAATTGCATGCTATATGATGTTGCTCAAATGAACATGTTTTTCAAAATAAATCCTTCAAAGTGAAGGATTGTGCCCTGGCCACGGGCGGAAGCACTAACACCGGGGTGCAGGTTTATAAGCTCTCAATGCATCTCAACATAACATGTACGATTCATGGGCAACCCGTACGACTGTGTTGGGGTTGCTTAAGACATAATATAGACCTAGTTTGGGAGTGAGGTGCTTAAAAAAAAAGCACCTATGAAAAAAAGCTGTTAGGGTTTTAGGTGTTTGGTAAACTGAAAAAAAAGGCTTATTTTGGAAGATGCTGTGAGAATAAGCTGAAATCAAAGGAAAAAGCTGAAGCTGCTATTTGCAGCTTTGGAAAACTGGCTTTTTTTTAAAGCACACGGGGCTACAATGCTCCTTTAATGAAAAGACCCATTATCAGACTGCTTTTTTTTTTCCAAAAGCACTTTTACAAAAAAGTTTACCAAACGCTCTGCTGATTTATTTCACAGCCGCTTATTCTCACAGCACAGCCGCTTATTCCCACAACAGCTTTTTTTCAAAGCACAGCAATACCAAACCAGCCCATAGTCATGTCATAACCCCATCATGTCAACTAATACCATAAACTCACTTGAACTTACCTGGGTGTCCTGAGTTCACCTTCGCACTTCCAAGCATTTACAATGATTATGTGCAGGTAACATACATATGAATATGCCATGATGCAATCAAAATTCAACCATAGCATAGTATTCCCAAATATATATATATAATATGGCATAAAATGCATAATCTGTAACGCCCTACTCCCGAACTACTTATTTTTTAAAATAATTATCGATGATAAGCCCAACTAGATACTAGTTTAATTAACTATCATTACTTACGTTTCATTACTTCAAATTCCTGATTCTTCCCATATTGATTTATGACCAATATTTAACCACCAAAACATAAGGTTAAATCTTATATTTTCCATCAATGTCCCTCACATTATTCAATTCCCTAAACAAGGCTATTGTCTCAATTATTTAGTCTCATTTATTGTATGGCTGCATCTAACGTCTCGTTAGACTACCTACGTACCTTAAACAGGGATCAAGCCAATCGTAGTTCACAGTAATTATTTGTAGGTAACATGCATAATTCAATTTAGAAGCATTTGTAGAACTATCAATTATATACATATAACAAAAAGAAAAAGACTCACTCACCTAGAGTCCACGTTATGATTCTCTAGCACGCACATCAAGGTGTCCCGAACGATTAGCATCTGTGACCAATTATAGAATCACATCTCAGAACTCTTATCAATAGAATACGTAATTCACATAAAGCACATTCTCAAGGACATTCTAAAATAGTTTGAGACTCATTGACCACAAATCAACTGTCGATCTTTGATTGACGGTAGGGTCTACAACCCTATATAACTCGATCAGGAAGATCTTCATATCAGATTTCTAATCCGTAACCTCCAAAGATTCACATTATGCTTCTAGAATAACATCCTAAAATTTCATTACGATCCAACGGTCGGATCTTGGCCAATTGTCCAAAACCAAGTGGCAGTTAACATTTATTTTACGAACTTACAAATCCAATTTGGGAAGATCCGTACTTTAGATTCCCGATCCGTAATTTCCTATGATCCTTAAATATTACTTATTATAATATATCCAAGTTTGGTGACGATCCAACGGTCGGATCGTCGATTCATATTTTGGCCTAACCAAGTATCGTAACAAAATTTGATTCAACTATCAACCTATGACATTCAGTTATCAAAACTGAATTCAGGGCTTTTAATTTAGCTTAAAAGTAGGATCGACAATCTACTGGCCACGTGACGCCGCACGTGCTGCTGCAGGTGGCGGTCGGCCGCCCCGACTCGCCGGAAAATCCAACTATTTCCAAAAATTACCAAAATTTATAAGAATAAAGATCTCAATGAGTAGAGTAACTTTCATACCTCTGACCAAGGCCAATTTGGCCGGTAAGAGCTTCAATTTTACATAAATCTGTCGGAAACCCTAAAGATGGGTGTTCTTGAATTGTCACCTCCGGTGCTTCGCTGCCCCTTCCATTGGTTGGGCTTTGTTCCAGACCTCAAGGGGAGTTTAGTGGTGGTGGTAATTGTAGGAAAACGTTTCAAATATGAGTGATTCGAACACAAAACCGCCGCACCCCACCGTGCGGGTTCACCCATTTTCAAGGCCAAAACCCTTGATTTTAAGGTGTAATAGGAAGAGGGAAGGTCATGGGGAGGTTTCCAATTGGTTGCTTGAATAAATTTACCAGGAAAAGCCGTCGGAGGGATGAATTTGGGTCGCCGGAGTCCCGGGCTGTCACAAAACCACTATCATTTCTCTTTAAAAAATAAATATAAAAAATAAAAATAAAAACTAGCTGCCACTTAGTGCTATGATTTAGTGATATTCCGCTCCACTTGTAATTGAAAGGTCTTAGGTTCGATTCTCGCTAAAGACAAATTTGAATCACATTATTGCTAACTCATTGTGAGGCTAAGCCCCCTCCTTTAGTGTAGATAATATCGCTCTCCCCAAAAGCGAATTTAAATCACATTATTACTAGTTAGTTTCTCGTTCTACCCAAATAAAGAAATTTAACTACAATGGGTTGCTTAGTCTCTCTTCCGGGTATAATTATTGTTCTACTAATAATATTTAATTAACTTTACTTTTCGTAGTCGCATAAATGATGTCAATTGTTGATTTATACAAGGGGAGACATAACTATTTTATGGGTGTGTTAACTAAAAAAAATCCTAAAATCAAAGGACATTTTTTTTGCTACATATAGATTGTATGCAAAAATTTAAGTTTAATTTTTTTATTCGTATATTTTAAAATTTGCTTGGTATGAACTCAATAAACTTCACAATTGCAAACTACAAAAAAATTATAATAAATCATCTAGTTTCACATATATTTAGATGCAAACATAAGGAGAAGATAGAAAACTTAATATATGAACTATCTTAACTACAACCACGCAACTAGCAAAACAAAATAATGAAAGTAGAAGTAAAGTCAATCTTAAAAAATTGATTGAAAATAACATAAAGCCCACTGAATAAAAAAATAATTATTCTTACACTTTTTTTTGTCTATTGTATAAGGCCATACACCTAAAATACATACATATTGCTACAAATTCTCCTTGAGCTACAGCCCATCGTAGCTCCTTCAGAGGATGAATATTTTTTTATTAATAAAAAGGGGGAAGGGGAGGCTCCATCTCAAGTTTATGGAGTACCACGAACGTGTTTGAGAACTCACAAATAGAATTTTGACCCCTTTTTAAAATTTTTACAAGGGTTTATATCACAAATGGTCTTTCAAATTGACCCCATCAATCATGATGGTCCCTGAAATTGAAAATCGATCAATGTAGTCCCTGAATTTTAACCCTGTGAATCAATGTAGTCCTTCTGTTAGTGTTCCGTCCAAATTAACTTTAAAAAGGGTTAAACAACAATTTTTTCATGGTAAAATGACCAAAATAAACCTGTTACTTATAATTTTACTTACTACCTCTCTTTTCCTTTCTCCATCTTCACTTTTCTCTCCATTTTTTCATGGATTTGGTGCTAAAACTAAAATAAAAACAAAAAAAAATGGGAAATTTCAATTTCTTTTTTAATATCAAGTAAAATGATCAAAGGTGGACTTTGGCAGTAGCAAAAGCTAACCCAATTTCTTTGAAAAAAAAAGGAATGGAGCTAACCCACTTAGAATGATCAAAGGTGGACTTTGGCAGCAAAAGCTAACCCAATTTCTTTGAAAAAAAAAGGAATGGAGCTAACCCAGTTAGAATTCTTTTTACTTGATATTAAAAAAATTGAAATTTCCCACTTTTTTTTGTTTTTATTTTAGTTTTAGCACCAAATCCATGAAAAAATGGAGAGAAAAGTGAAGATGGAGAAAGGAAAAGAGAGATAGTAAGTAAAATTATAAGTAACATGGTTATTTTGATCATTTTACTATGAAAAATTGATAGTTTAATCCTTTTTAAAGTTAATTTGGACGGAATACTAACAGAAGAACGACATTGATTCGCGGGGTTAAAATTCAGGGACTACATTGATCGATTTTCAATTTTAAGGACCATCATGATTGATGGGTCAGTTTCAAGGACCATTTGTAATATAAACCTTTTTTACAAATAAGTAACCGACCAAAAGATATTGCCCAACATAGTCCCAAGTTCAGCGTAGAGGAGCATATTATGCTTCAATTTTTTTATATTTTGTGGACCCTACGATTTAGATTGGAAGAATGATGACGAAGGATCGAAAGGAGCCCACATTTTGGGTTGTTGTGTTTGTGTCTACATGGTACAACTTGTTTTCATTTAATATCCAATTAATTAGAATTATATCATCAAGTACATGTGGGAGCATTTTTACTTACCACCATAATTATTGTATATGTTTATCATACGCTTACTCATTTGTTATTTGTTATTTCATTTAATTTCAGTTAATTTTTATATTAAATGTTATTTTTTCAATTTTAAAAAACACTAACCAAAATTAAATGAAATGACACATGATAGATGATTAAGTGTATAGTGAGCATGCACCAAAGTTTGGGATGACAAGAAAAATGGCTCGGATAACGGGGAAGTGCCACTCGTCAGCCGCATCTTGCACCAAGTGTCTCTGACCACACCTCAACTCTTCACCAATAATTACAGCACAAATTAAATTATCAAACTAAATGGAGATTAGAGAGGAGAGAACACAATTAATTTAAAAGTCAACTCTTGCAGCCCCTGACAAAACCGTTTTCAAATTAACACTTCATTGGGTGCAAAAGGACCAGATTACCCTTCAAGTTCTAACATATTCCAAGCCTCAAATGAATAAGGGAAATTTTATTTGAATTCATCTGACGTTTGTCTATACATAACTTATGCTCTTCACCCATATTTTTTTTAATTAAAGAATCAACATCTGTTTAAACCCAAAATTATTACCTAAACTACCCTTTCAAACCCAATTCAAAATGTAAAGTTATCTTTACACTCATTTCCTTTATAAAATAATATCTCTAATTGATTATTTTTTTCTTCAAAAAGGCGTCCTTTGCCCCTGTATAATTGCACATGACTAGCATTTCCATGGTTTTTTTTTTCTTTTACCAAACCCATCCATAGACTTGGGATCCAAGAGATCATTCCATAGATTTGAATTTGCCAGAGAATGCAATGCAACCTCCAGTTCAGTCTATCACTTTGCCAAAAAAACATTTGACCTTGATGCTTTGGATTTGGATGGAGATATGACACCCGCTTGCGAGTGATCAAGGTTTATGAGGTTGGGCAATCGTTATTTGCACCAAGAATCAAATTATATGTCTTTGCACTACTAATCAAAAGTCCTTGCAATGGTGTTTTGGGGGCAGACAGACGGTAGATAAAAAAAATACAATATAATATAATAAGTATGAAATTTAATCTAAAGAAGAAGCAAACAAACAAAATATCCATAAATCGAGTCATGCCTTAGGTGGGCGATTCAAAACTTCAAAATCACTATCCATCAATAAAAAAAGCTTGTTTTTCTCTATCAGAACTATTAGGGTTTTAGTCGGAATTGACGTATGATAAACAAAGGATGATGCTAGGGTTTAATTATAGTGTATGGGTTTATTGAGAAATTTGAGTTTTATTATTAATTTCATTTTGTACTTAATAGTAATTATGCAATAGGGTAAAATAGATAATTAACATTTAAAATTTAAGTTGGGTGTAGAAAGATGTTACATGAGTTTAAATAAAATTTCACAATGAATAAATATGGCTCTAACATATTCAAAGCTTTTTGAATTGACCAAAATGACCTGCAGGAATGCAAGAGAAATCATCTTCGATAAGAGTAGTTGAAACTTGAAAAGACCATCTAAATGCATGAAACAAGCGAGTGATTTTTGCACTTCACTTTTTTGTTTTTCGACACTAATTTCATTTTTATGTATTCAATTGAATAAATGAAAAGACAAAATAAGGGTGCAGAACGAGAAAACAAGAGTGAAAATCATTGCCCAAACAACCGAATAAGATAACAAGAGTAAGATAATCGTTTTCCACAATTTGAGCAGTTAGGTTAGTTCAATGGTATTTTCCGAAATTCGAGACGAAATATTGGGCATTTATGTCATTTCATCTTTACCACAAGCTGCCTCGTCTCAGATTAAAAACCTTCACACCAGCTGCTTCCATTTGAAAAATGAGAGACAAACTCAGTTCCCCTGAATCTTCATCTTATAGAATGATGAGAATTCAGCATCTCAGATTTGTATGTGTGGCCTTCATGATCATGCTTTTGATCAGTCAGATATCGAGTTATCGTCGCATCGATAGAATGAAATTTGAAGGAGCCAAGCAAACTGAAAAAACTGGATTCTACTCCAGAAATTCATGGCATGTCTCCAGAGAAGCTCCAGAGGAGGGATCTCGTGTGACCGACCGAGTTACCGGCGTTTCCCTACGAGAAGTTCCACAGGGACCAAACCCACTTCACAACTGATCAGCCTTCTTGCAACTATATTTGTGTATTCTCAGTCATACAGTATTATTTTTGCAGTTTCGGTGTAAGTCATTTCTTTTTTTTTTTCTAGTGAAAAATGTTAAGAGTGAATGTAGTTTATGAAGAAAGTGTGGCTGTAAACAGTTTTGGATTCAAATGATTAAAGCTATTAGCATGCACATAAAATCTGCACTTGATTTCTGGAGATTTTGCACTTGTTCTCGGGAGTAAAATTATTATTTTCTTTAGCACATGAAAAATATTATTCTAAATGAACAAAACAATATTAAAAATATATAGCAAGTGGTCGATTGCTCTGGCCCCAAGTGGCGCATAGGATCTTTATTTTCCAATCCACTACAGCTCGGATTCAAAAGCTTCCCTGAATTTAGTATAGTTCATATTAGTAATATCACTTGTAACAAAAAGAAAAAGTTAGTTAAGAATTAGTTTATATGGTCTTTCTTTTCCAATCCACTACGGCTCTTGTTTCTTGGTCTTTCTTTTCAAATCCATTACGGCTCTTGTTTCAAATTCTTCCCTCATTTTATTGTAGCTCATATTAGTAATATGGCTTGTAATTTAAAAAAAAAATATTAGTAATAAGTTGATATGGTCCTTCTTTTCCAATCCACTATGACTCACATTCAAACATTTCCCTCATTTTAATGTAGCTCATATTAGTAATATCGCTTATAATAAAAAAAATTAAATTAATAATTAATGGATAAGGTCTTTATTTTCCAATCCACTACAGCTCGGACTCAAACTCTTCCTCATTTTAGTGTAGCTCAGATCAATAATATCGCTTGTAAAACAATATTTTAAATTAGGAATCAATGGATAGGGACTTTCTTTTCCAAACCACCACAGCTCGGATTCAAACCCTTTCTTCATTTTTGTGTTTTTCAGATCAATAATAGCGCTTGTAATAAAAAAAATAATAAATTAGGAATCAGTGGATATGGTCTTTCTTTCCCAATCAATACAGATTCAAACTCTTCCCTCATTTAAGTGTAGCTCATATTAGTAATATTACTCGTAATAAAAAAAATTAATTAGGAATCAGTGATTGGATCTTTCTTTTCTAATTCATTACGACTCTGATTCAAACTCTTCCCTCATTTTAGTGTAGCTCAGATCAGTGATATCAATTGTAATAAAAAAAATTAAAATTAGAAATCAATGGATATGATCTTCTTTTTTGTTTTTTGTTTTTCTTTTTCCAATCCATTACTGCTCGGATTCAAACTCTTCCCTCATTTTAATTTAGCTCATATTAGTAATATTGCTTGTAATAAAACAATTAAAAATTAGGAATCATTGGATAGGGTCTTTATTTTCCAAACCACTATGGCTCGAATTCACACCCTTCCCTCATTTTAGTGTAGCTCAGATTAGTAATATCACTTGTAACAAAAGGAGTTTAAAATTAAAAAATAATGAATGGGCCTTTCTTTTCCAATCCACTACAGCTCGGATTCAAACTCTTCCCTCAATTTAGTGTAGCTCATATTAGTAATATCGCTTGTAATAAAAAAAAATTAAAAATTAGGAATCATTGAATAAGTTCTTTCTTTTCCAATCTACAATGGTTCAGATTTAAACCCTTCTCTCATTTTAGTGTAGCTCAGATCATTAATATCACTTGGAAAAAAAAATTAAATTTAAGAATCAGCGGATTGGGTCTTTCTCAGATTCAAATTCTTCCCTCATTTTAGTGTAGCTCAGATTAGTCATATGACTTGTAATAAAAAAAAGGCCTAATTAGATAAATGGTCATCGTGGTCATAAGGTATTCAGATGATAGCCCTTGTGGTAAAAAAATTTGGATTTAAACCCCTGTGGTCACAGTCTATTAGGATTTAAACCCCTGTGGTCTAAGCCTGTTAGGATTTATGCCCTTTTGTCATTCCTCCATTAGGTTTAGGTTGGCAAAATCGGATAAATGGTCCCCATGATCATAAGGTATTAGGAAAATAGTCCCTGTGGTAAAAAAAAAATCGGATTTAAACCCCTGTGGTCTAAGTTTGTTAGGATTTATGCCTGAAACTAAAGGTTTTGTCATTTCTCCGCTAAGCTTACAAGTGGAGCAGAGTTTCTCTAAGGAGACGTGACAGTACGAGGTGGAACTAATAAATCACATAATTCAATAAAATTCAAGATCTAATAAATCAAATAATTCAAAATGCCTTTATAAAATTAACGAGTTTTTGACTTTCGAATATCCAACCGATTAATTAATTCTTTATAACATATTCTATTTTTCTTTGACAAATAAGACAGTGATCGTTGGTGTTTTCCCAGAATTTTACGTAAACCTCTTTGAGATAAATAGTTTTTTTGTGTAATTGTAAATGTGAAGTAAGTCTTTGTATCCTATTGGTGAAACTAACTATTTGAAATTCAACAGATCCTCTGTTTTTGTCTTTTTCTTCTTGTGAAATAACTGAGATGAATGAATTTTTTTACCATAAACTGAAATCTTCTCTCCCCCCCCACCCCTTCTTTTTATTGTAAGATATTTTTTATTGATAGATACTCAGAGAAACTCTGCTCCACCTGTAAGCTTAACGAATGAATGACAAAACCTTTAATTTCATGCATAAATCCTAATAGACTTAGACCACATGGGTTTAAATCCGAATTTTTTCTACCACGAGGGCTATCTTTCGAATTTCTTATGACCACGGGGACCATTTATCCAATTTGGCCAACCTAAACCTAATGGAGGAATGACAGAAGGGCATAAATCCTAACAGACTTAGACCACAAGGGTTTAAATCCTAACAGACTGTGACCACAGGGGTTGAAATCCGAATTTTTTTACCACAGGGGCTATCATCCGAATACTTTATGACCACGGGAACCATTTATCTGATTAGGCCTAAAAAAAAATTCTAAAACTGGGAATCAGTGGATAGGGTCTTCCTTTTCCAATCCACTACTGCTCGGATTCAAACCCTTCCCTCATTTTAGTGTAGCTTAGATTAGTAATATCACTTGTAATAATAAAAAATAAAAATAAAAAAGCTTAAAATTAGGAATCAAAGAGTTGTAAGAAAAAAGGTGAGAACCAACAAACCAAGTTCAAGGTTTTGTTTTATTTTTTTTTCAATGTACAAGACTTGTCAAGACATGACTAGGTAACTTTTTTTTCAAAGTACAAGACTTGTCAAGACATGACTAGGTAACTGGAGTTGCGTCGCCAACAAGAAGTTGTTAACATAAGAAGTGAACATGCAAACACGTAATTGATTTTTGGCTTGAATTTGGTGGAACACAATTTGGATTCTTATGGAATATAAAATTATCTGAAATGCATAATATTAATAATTTAGTTGCATATTATTATGCGTTTTTAGTTTTTTTCTGTAACGAAGTCAAACAATGCATTTGGAAGGACCCTATAAGTCATTCAGAAACCAGATAGAAGGTTAATGTTGCAAGCAACAAGCGCTATGGAAGTTTGACTGATAAATCATTCAAGATACAAGAAAAATACGTACATTCCTACAGTACAATGCACAATTTTCGCTTGTAATCTCGAAGAATTGGACGGATTAGATTAAAGTAATCCCGTACGAGGATTTTGAAGAAGACGGAGTGAGTACCTGGTTGAAAGAACAAAGCTGGAGAAACCAGCTTGCATACTTAGTGCTTAAATTAAACAGATTGAGCAAGAATGCATGCTCAAAACCCTGCAGGGACACATATGAATATTATGAGATATACCTCTTTTCGTATACTCTTCGGTTTTGATGAATAAGGGTAACACACCTCACAGGATCCTCTCTACATAATCTCATTGCCAACTGGATGAACTGAAAAATGAACAGAAATTGTTTTCCGAGTGATTTGCTCGAATTTCGACTTCCATATCTGCAGTTTGGTAAAATTTCCGAATGTTAGAGATGTGTTGGTTGAGTGAAACAGAGACAAACCTAGAATTACGATCCCAAAATGTCTCTCGAACCTTAAATTAGCCGGGGATCATAATTATATATATAAAAACGACGCTGAAAGAACAAAAAGAGCTAAGAATGTAGCCAAAACATTGGGAAGAACGGTATTTTTCATCATGTAAGATTAGATAAAAACACACTGGTAATAAGCGAGTTCATGCCACAGTGGATGGGGAAATTGGATTCAAGTATACTTACTTTTTTGTATTCTGAGCTTCCCATGAATATCTCAAAAGCGTCAACTACAAGTTATACAGTGAATGAAAGTTATCAAAGTGAGGGTAGCATGTATCTGAATCTAAATAAGGCAACGAGCGCTCACAGGACCGAAATCTGATCACTACTCCATGTGTATACTCCTTGCTGCTGAGATTAAGATTCAGACCTGCCAACGAAATAGTAACAAGTTACCATAGGGATACTTCGTAACAAAAATACGAATTTTCCCACTATTTCACCAGAATAAATGTTATATAAACACAACCAAAACAACCTAGAAACAAGAGTTGACAAAATCGAGATGCCTTGTTTTAGGGTTCAAGTGAATTATTTTCCACTAAGAGTGAAAAGTATAAAGAGATGGCTTTTAGCTCAAGCAAACCTCGAGTAGATTGGACAATCAAGGATGGAAATCCCACAATTAGTTCTTCCAAAGAAACCAATGCCTCTTCCACATGTCCAGATGCACTATCAACAAACGATAGCAGAAGCACAAATTCCACACCGAAGTTGAATTCCTGCTTGCAAGAGTAGTTAGCATAGCATTCCCTTTCGAGATTTCTTTTACACCCAAAACCGACAAACATAAATTATATGGATATATTAAGATGTGGAATGAGAATTCAAAAGTTTGATCCCAACCAATTTAGTTAAAAGGGATAGTAAAATTTAATTGAAAGTAAGCAAGTCCTGTGTAATCGCAAGCATTTACACTCTTTTCTGCACGTGCATTATGTAGTCCCCAATCCCAATAGGATTGTATCGCATAAATAAAACAAAAACCAGTAAGGATGTCGTTTCAAACCTCTCCTTTGCGGAATATTGGAACAATATCATCTTCTACTTCAGATTCGTAGTGGACATTAAGCAATTCCTGTGTATGTACCATAAATTCCAGTCCAATAAGTTGAAAAAAATGTTAAATGCAAAATTAACAGAAATCGAAGCCTAAAGAACAGAGTGTCGGTGTTTACATGTCAGGGCATACATGGCAGTAAGGGAATACATGCTCCTTCAGAACTCGCATGTAGAAAGGGTTCTCATAAAACTTGCTAATGTCTTCATTTCTCTGGAAGCGCATGTAGACAGCGTGGGTATACTTGTCAGGGTTTTGATCAGAGACACGTCCTAAATGAGCGATTGAGAACATATAAGCCCTTGTAATAGTGCAAATCGGACAAAGAAAAGCCACCAAAATCAACCAAGTATTTTGAGTAAAACTCACCTAGTGATATGGCGAGAATGCCTCGCATTTGATACTGGGTTGTATAGAGATAATCCAGCATATCCTTCTCTTCTTCATCAGATAAATCCTGCTTCGCTTTGAGAAGGCTTACGTGTTCCACGATTTTCCTGTGGAAAGTACAAGATCATTACCTTTGCATGTAAAAACAGGTGAATGCATTGGCTGACCACATTAAGTGACAATTGATAATGTCTAGTAACACCACATGACCACATATGTTCTGACCACATTATGCGACAGTTGACGTGTCCGATAACAACCAGACATAAAAACTTTCATAAAACAAGTGAATCCACCTTCTACGTGACATGATTGTATGATGTGATACAAATGCAATTCAAAACATAGAACTGTGAGAGATGGGCTCTCTACGCCAATGAAGCTCCTTCGAAATTCAACCCCACCAAGCCAATCTCAATTTTACATGAAAAAATAAAAGTTCAGAACACGAATAGGATTATAATGACAACAATTGGAAGAGTTATGAACCTTTTCTTCTGCACATTGAGGCTCGAGCTCTGCTCCTCCGTAGCCGAAACCAACACTCCCCCATTCTTTTTCTTCCCCAGCCATGTTCTCACAACTCCGTACGACCGGAAAACTGACCATAGATAATTAAAATTGCACCAAAAAATCCCAAGAAAAAAAACACTGAAGAACAAAGAACAAAAAACCGAGTCGAAACTAAGAAATTCGTATTACCGTTAAAAGGGGCAGGGCGGGGAATGAGAAGGCACCGGCGACGGGGGTTTGTGAGGCGAATGGGAGAGAGTACGGAGCACTGAGATTGAATGAGCATCGTGGCGTTGCGTGATCCTGAGATTGAATGCACTGAGATAGTTTTATTTATATCAAATTAGGGGGACGATCTCTTCCGGTATAAAATGGGTGGACAGGGAAAAAACGAACTTTTAAATTTGTGGGTTTAAAATTGGCGCTTAGTTATTGAAGTTACCTAATTGCCCTTTCGGGAACTATTATTATTTAGTACAGGGTGCATTTTTAACAAGACGATAATGTGTATTCCAAACTATTCTAACTTTCGAGATGGGGAATCCCAACTAGTTGTGCAATGAAGAAGTGACCACACTACACTCACTACTAACTGACTTAATCAATATCTACAACATTCAGTGTTTTAAAAAACTCGTTTTGGGGCGCGCCTAGATTGCCTTAGAGGCGGGGCGGCAACATTTTCGCCTTTGTTTTTTGGGAGTTGGCAAAATACTTACCTAGGCTTTATGGGGTGCGCGAGGCGGGGCGACAACATTTTCGCCTCTATTTTTTGGGAGTCCGCAAAATACTTGCCTATGCTTCGTGGGGTGCGCTTGAGGCGCATCTTCTTTTTTAAGTTGTAGAAATTTGGAATTCTCTTGAGTTGTAGAGTTTGCCCAGTGAAGAAAATGAAGATAGCTAGGGTTTTATTTTCCCACCATCTTCCTTTATGTTTACTTTTAGTTATGCGTTTTTACAAAGTATTAAATATATATATATATATATATGTGTGTGTGTGTGTGTGTGTGTGTGTATTAAAAATTTAGGTTTCTTAAGGCTTCATCTCATACCTCAAGACTTTCGCCTAGACGGGACTATCCATGAAACATCCCATCCATGCCTTCATGCCTTTGCCCTTTAAAACATTGACAGCATCTTATGCAAAATAAATACGTTGATTGAAGACTTTGAGGTGTCTTGTGCCTCTTTAACTTCCATTTCTGAGGGGTGCTTGGCAAACAAGTCCCAGAAAACCTCATTTACAGTCAAATGCGGCGTTTTGATTCTCGAAGTGTTTTTCACTAGCATTAATAGTTGTCACTTGGCTAATCTGATTAATACATCTGTTTTAATACACTCCTTGGACCATACAAGCCCTCAGAGATCTTTCACATAAACTTCATGATTGTAAATGCAATCACATATTCGAAGGCCCTACCCAAAAGGTTTTGCCTCGAGAGTATAACCACGCAACTTGCCAAAGAGGACGGCTTGATCTAGTTCTTTAGGTTTTGGAAAAGCTCCGGCAGATGGGCGTTTGTAAGCTTGGTCCTCTTTGTGATCTCGTGCTTCTTCTTCTTGGGTTTGGATTTGCTAGGAATGCCTTGACTCTGTGCCAAGGCCCTTCTTTTTGCAGTATCGGTGGCCGGCTTCATCCCATTCTTCTGGAGCTCTTTCTCAATGTCAATCATATCACGCGGCAACTCAATCCCCCTAAAGAGCACCTTAAGGTCATCGTCAACCTTGGAGGCAGGCAACCTGGGGTCGTTTGGATATGCTATGTCCTCTTGTGAATCAAAGTTTGAAAGCAGCCAGATATCACCCGAAGCTTTCAAAGCCTAGAAAATAATTTCTCTTTCTAAGATTCCACAGTAAGAGTAGCAATCCAGAGACTACAAATTACATCGCAGCATATAACAGCAGACAAGCCTCAACCAAAAACTGAAAGTTTGGATGAAAAAACAAGATGCATAGCCATTTTCCTTCATAAAATCAAAAGGAAGAAATCTATTACGACATCTTTAAGACCAAAGATGTAGAAGTCTCTTTTGGGGTCACCATACTAACCTAAAGGCATTAAGAACAGTTCCTAACAGGTGCCGCCATAATGGCCTCGGTAAAAGCAATAGGGCTAAAGAGAAATGAAAACTTCAATTCTCTGTAGTTCATCAAATTCACTAAATATGCAAAAGTTATAAAGAACCACGGGCATTCCATCTGTGTACTTTACTAGGTATAACATCAAAACACTGTGGGACCTCTCTCTCGCACACAAAGACAGTCGCATTATTTTTTGGGTAGGGGGAGGAATCTCTAAGATATCTAAAAGGTAAATACAGTATTGTATGATGTCATCTGCTATACCATGATTCATCAAATAAGTCGAAAATGTACAAATAATATATACCTGTAAATCGTCCATCACATTTGGGTAAGCATCCTTGAGATCAATGACCGGTATACCCTCTGAAAATTTCCGTACTAGGGACAGAAGCTGTTTTTTGTCCATGATACGATGTTTGGACTACAGATAAAAAAATACAAGTGAAGACGTCATCCTTCATGGAGGTTAAACAAGAAGGCCATTTATAAATAATTCAAATGATATATAAAATCATAAGCATCCTGGTCTACTCGGGCATATAGTTAGATAAAATTCACAGTTACCTTATAAGAGAAGCTCTTCCCATCATAAGAAACTTTTAGGTTATTCCTCAGACTGTCAAAGACAGCTTTGTTAGCATTCACATCTACATAACATTCTTGATTAATTTGCTCTGGTGTATACGAAAGCCTTGTCTGCAAAAATATGTAAAACAGATATTCAAAGTCATCAGATGAGTCCAAGCTGGCATCTCTCTTATCAAAAAGCAGGAAAGAGAAAACAACAAAAAAGAGCTGGGAAAGGGAGGGAGAGTAAAAGGTGTTTCCAGGAAAGCACCAAATTGCTCCAACAAAATTATAGATTAATGCCAATGTTAGCACCTAGTGAATTTCTAATAGCCACAACTGAACCCGTGGCAAAGCTAATATTTTTAAGCACAAAAACTCTTCCATCTAAACTGATACTCCCCATCTTAACCTCGCAAATATTCTGTTATAGGCATCAAGAAGATCAGAAATAAGCAGTCGCTTCAGCACAGCCCTCTTGTATATATTATATGCAAATGCTGATTTATTTCTGAAGTCTGTTATTTGTTTATGTTTTAGTAGAAACAAATTTTAATGCAGAAAACAATAAAATTACACATGCAATGGACAAGATGGCCATAACAGGAATGCAAAAGCATAAGAAAAAGCATGGAAGCAAGTGTTCTCAAACACTAAGACATAAACCACATAACACAACACGACACCTAGTATATAGCAAGATCAACCCCTGAATACTAGAATAAGATCAAGCCCTGAATTCTCTAGTGAGGCCCATAATGATGACCAAGATAAAAAAAAAATTCCAATAAAATCTGTGTCCCACCACCTGCAACATCTTCGAAAATCATAGCCAAACATCCCAAATAACTAGCCAATAGTATGCGCCCCCATAAAACTTTGGTTTTCCTCCCCCACCCTGGTAATTAAATTTCTCAGATAAAACGGAGAAAACATACTCCAAACTCCCTGAACAAGCACCACCAAAGACTCAAAAAACCACAGGACAACATATAAAAACATGATCTCCAGATCCCCGTCACTCTAGCATAGGATGCACCACAGAGGATAAAGGCATGAGTTGGCTCTCCTCCTTGGAATCATGTTGGGAGTATTGACCTTTTTATGAGCCACTAACCAAGTAGCAAACTTCACTTTGGGAGGAATTCATCTTTCGTGACCAAAACTATATATATAAGTACAACTCACATATGTTCATCAACCACAGGCAGATGTAGAAAATAGCGTAAGCCAATTTCTATACCCTTGCTGCTCACGCTAGGTGCTCTAGATACTGATCAATCATCAGCTTTACATAAATTTTTCTAGCTATGTGAATCTCCAAAAAACACTACAAACATAACCAATTTTGGCATGCGGTCCACTATTTTACAATTATTTTTTTTATCGTTTTGTTAAGCAAAAAGATTTTTTTTTGGGGGGGGGGGGGAGTGGAAACAACCCACTACTGTCTCACCAGATGGGACTTACGGTAGGACACAGAAGTCACCACCATCCAAATCCGCAGGCACACCAATAAGTTACATGCCAAGAATATCTGCACTAACCTCTACCAATTATCTTGAAATGACGCTGATAAACAAATTGTAATGGTTCACAAAAAGCCTGCTCATTACAATACTGTACGGAACAACAGGAAACTCAAAACATGGGGTTCAGATGAGCTTGTAGCTCAACCATGGACACCTCAATTTCTTTTCGTGAATCGTGATTCAAAGTACACACACCACACGGTTATGATTTATTATGATTCATTAGTAGAGTTGTAAATGAAACAATATAATAGTCATTTACATCAAGTAAATAAAGGGAGAAAATGTGGGTTTAGTTCGAACCTCCCGCAACAGGTCTATAACACGCTTGATCTGAGCTCCAACAGGGGCTTTCCGTATGCTATTAATATGTTGAAGTCTCTCCGTATCATTTGAAAATTTGACAGCTGGTGCAGGAGCCTTAGTGACCGCAGGCGCAGGTCTTGGTGTTGCTGTGGCCCTATCAGATGCAATGCCAATAAGAAGTGACTGTGCGCTCTCTTGCTGCTTCTTGAACCTATTTAAACTCTCTTTCAACGCCATCTGCAATTCACAAAGTTTACTTAGAACTCATCACATCTGTTAAAAAAGTATAGAAAGATGTAATAAGTATACAATGCAAAATCAAGCTTATACACGAATATCAAAATTGAAACTAAAACAAGCTATTGCAAGCGGTGGAGTACACTGGGTAGGGCCTTCGCCTTCCTCATAAACCCACTGCATCCTGGGTTCAAACCCTCCCCCACTCCGTAGTTTAAATGAATTTAATGTAAATTATCAGATCGATTGTAAAAAAAAATCCACAATCTTTCAATCTCCAAGAGTACACACGCAATCTCAAATTACTTCATTTCAATTGATTTTTATTATCAAGCTCCAGTTTTTTGATTAAAAAACGAACATGGCATATTTCTAACACCAATCAGAAATTGAAAAAAAATTCACAGGTCACGGATGAACATAATGGAATCGATAAAATCATAAACCCCCATCTCCAATCCCTCTCCGTCCAAAGTGGTTCACTTTGGTGACACCAATTCATCAGAGTAAGAAGTAAGAAAGAAGGTAATTTCAAGTAAAAACCCACAAAAATCCAAATTTTTTCCTTTTTTAATTTATAATTTACTCTTTCAACTTCTGGGCGCTTGCGATGTTTGCCTAATTCCCATCACAGAAATCAAACTGAGCGGCCTAAACATGGTGTGTAAATAGATGAAACGATTCATGAATTCAACAGAAAAGGAACCCTAAAACAGGTAATCGAATACGCATTCGGGTAGAAATTTGAATTTTAGATGGATAAAATTCGAAATTAAGCACTAGTTTCTACATACCCGAAAGCTAGAGAGGGAGAACGAGTAGCGAAAGAACAAAAGCTTACCGAAGACAGCTCGAGATGACTCGGATGAAGGGCTGCTACCGTAGGAGATATGGGAGAACAAATGGGGGGATCGGGTGCTAATCAAACATTTTAATTTGGATAAATTATATTTTACCCCTTCTTCGGGTATGGGGGCAAGTGTAACCTCATACCACAATTAAAAGATTTATTAAATTTGTCCTTTGACCTATTTTTTAATTAAAATTTAACGGCAGGTGATCGATCGAGTTTACAACATATCTTAAAATAGTAAATACGGTAATAAATCATACAAAGAAAAATGCAAAAATGCAAATGGATAACAAGGTATTGTTAGCGAGAAAATAATTATTTCTACAGCTTTGGGTTCAATCCACCAATTTTCGGAAGAGGATTTCTCTGGATCTAACATCACATGGTATTTGTGTTTAAATTTAAATTAAAGAGTCAAATGATTTTTATCTTTACGATATACGATGGATGATTAAAGTACATAAATTCCTAATATTCTTATTATTTTGGATTCGAATGAGAGCCAGATTCCCAATTTTCTTCTTACAATTTAGTCTAGTTACGCTATCGTTTGTAAGGGAAAAAAACAAAAAGAGGGAGAGATTGAGAATCGAGGAACACGTGTGCCGCAACATTTGACTCCGGTCCAATCCAATCCACAATGTTCACTAACATACGTTTAGCCGTTTGCTAATTCTCAATACACTTTCACTTCCTTTTTACTTCACAAGACCTGGAGATACCAAACACCCTCGATAACACCCAAACTTTGATCGCCGAACAACGCTCAGATTCCCGCGTCTCGTCTCCGGAGACTTCGTATTCCCGCCAAAATGGTGGCCAAGAGCTCGCCGGACTGGCTCCCGCCCGGCTGGTCCGTCCAATCCAGAGACCAAAAGAGAGGTCGCAAAATTGAGGTAATACTTTCGCCAATTTCGTTCTTCTGCCTTCCTAGGGTTTGACTTGAAACCAGACAATCTTGGTTTTCAATTGGTCCCGTTAGCTTGTGGCTGAGCTTCCATGGTTGAAAGCTTGTAGCTTTGATTGTGTTAATTTGGCCCGTGTTTCTCTCTTTAGCTTCATACAAGTTTTGTATGATAACTGCATGTCACATTTTCATGGCCTTGATGATTTCGATGATATGCGAGTGCGCCTTTTTGCGAAAAAGTGTGCTTGGTTGATGAAAAGGAATTGCATGTTGGGCGTTGCGTGATTCCGGTTGTTTTTAGCTAATAAGTTTTGCATTTTTAGGAAATTCTGAAGGTTTCTGTTCTGGGATTAGTAGATTGACTTAAATTACATGCTGTACGGTCTCATGCCGTGATTGTTTGTTCGCTGCACGGAAACAGTCTAGTTTATAAAGGAAGATTTTGTCGTGCTCGGGGTTTGGGGAGTGTGCGTTGTCTTTCTCTTGCGTAGATTCCAAAAGAAGTGCATCAGGAGTTATTGATTGATCTTGCTGCCCAAAAATGACTGTTTATTAGGTATAGATGCAAACGTCAGTGTCATGGCTCATTAAACTCTCTTTGGGGTTTTTTGTGTCATTTCTGGTGTTGATGACGGACATATTGCTTGAGCTGGCAGTTGCAAAATGACTGTTGTGAGTGAAGTATTGGAATCTGAAACGAAAATGGATATCTTATCGTTATGTCAGAGGAATAATGTTTAACTTCTTCCTATTCTGTTCCAATCTTGATGACCTAATTGAGCAATAGTTAGAAAAGATATTAACTAATATGGAAACTTTACAATCAAAAGATCATGTGATTGTGTTATCGCTAAGTTCATATCACGTTGGTGTCTGCAGTTTTATATCCATTTGGAAACTGGGAAAAAGTTCTTCTCTAAGGATGATGCTGTGCGCTATATCAAAATGGAAAACACACGCGGTAAAAAGCCTCAGCCAACTTCTGTGCAGATCTCAAACCACTCAGAAGAAGTTCCTTCTCAAGTAAGTCTTTTTCCTTTTTTAGGCTTTTCTCTAAACCATTTGCTAGGTTCATCTATTTGATTGGGCTTGTTTATTATCAAAAGCTTGAAGTGGACCCAACCGAATATCCTGAATGGTTGCCTAACGGTTGGAAAGTGGAGCTGAGGATACGACAGAGTGGTGTGCAAGTTGGAAGAGAATACAAGGTAACGTTTATGTGCATTTTTTGTGTGCATTGCCGTTATTGTCTAGTGAATTTATACTTAATACCTTTTTAGCCTTTTATTATAAGGCCATTACTAGTGGCTTGGCAATTAATTTTACCAAGGAACTCCTGGTTTGTTATTAATCATGATTTAGCTAGTATTCCAAAACACATGGTCAGCCTGGCACATGTATATTTGACATGTTTGTGAGATATGTCAGGGCTCAGTATTTACGTTTGTATCAATGACTTGATAGCATTTCACATTGAATACTTTTTCTAGCATATCAGATTTTGCCATCCAAAATTTGCCCCAAGAGTATGTCAAATTAGTTGTGCACATAATAGTGCTACAGTTATTTTAGCAAATATTTTAGTAGCATTCCATTGCATATTAGATGTCAAACTTTCAAAAAGAAAAGGTTGAAGCAAGTAATAATTTATTCCTTTGAATGCTATAGGTTAGAAATAAGTATTAGGATAATGGTTTTGGTCCGTTTGAAGGATGCTAGGTGTTAAATTACATTGTATTCGTGTAAATGTTATTAGTGCACTTATTCATATTAATGCTAGGTGTTAAACTATATTCTATGAAGGATGCTAGGCATTAAATTCTTTGGTGCCACTATTATCTTTGGCGCTAATACGTCATTAAGTCGTTAGCAAAGATTCCTGTATGGTAGAATCCTAGAAATTGTTTACCCTTTATTCATGTCTTGCAGACTTGTTCCAACCATAAACTGTAATATCTTTTCTAAATCCATTCACAATGAGATTGTATGTTGTTGTATTCTGTGGTCTAAGTACCTGTCTTACGTACAACTTAAAGAGCGGGTTGATGTGGTTTTACAAAAATAGTCTTGTAACTTTCCTGTTAAAGTTGATAGTAAACTATGAAGAAACATTGACTTGAGCAATTTTCCTAATTGCAGTGTTACATTGATCCCTCCAGAGAATGTACATTCTATTCCAAGCCAGAGGTATTTCGGTATCTCAAAACTGTAAAACGGAAGAGCTCGAAGTCAGGAAATCTCAAATCTACAAGCAGCAAGAGATGCATAACCGAAGGGAAGGCTGTCACTACCTTGCAGCTGACAAAAAATGTTTGTTTCCTTGGATATTCTCTTGCTGTAATTTCTTTTTCATACTTATTTGGATGGGACAAAAATTCTAAAAGAACGACCCAAAAAGAAGCTCCATGGTTTATGAATTGAATTCCTCAGTCCAAAAGAAATCAAAATCTAGCTACAATCAGTTTTCTTTAGAAGCTGTGTTCTTAACTTCATAGAAAAGCCTAAAGTAGAGAACACTTAGCATTTTACGTGATGTAATATTTTAAGGAAGTTTACCATTTGAGTCCTGATTAAACTATCTGCCTCCTTGGTAAATTTTTCCTACAATCACATTCCATCCCGTAAATGGCCAAAAACATCAACCTGATGACTACTAGAATTTTCCTATCTTTTTACTTTTTCATATGGTTGAGTTCCCCTTGGTCATTTATCTGGGTCGTTTAGTATATAAAAATCAAAGCATGGAAAATGGCATAAGATATCTGAGCTAAGTCATTATCTGCTTTCTACCTTAATCATTGGAATCAAATGGATTAGGGAAATAGGTTCCTGCTGAAATACTTGTATACGGGTTGTTGGATAAATATAATTTTGTGGTATTTTAGGATCACTTTTCCCGCTACTGTTTTTTGATATAACTTCTCCTACTACTGTTGAATGATGATGTTTTGGGTATACATGAAAGGTAGAACAGTGAACTACTTCACTAAACATTACCACTATTAGAGTTTAGTCCAGCCTGCCAGACATCCATTGTAGTTTGATTGTGAAAAAGAGAAGTTCTAAACTTTATATTATGTTTCGTCTAAAAAAATAAAAATAAAAGAAAAGTAATAAACTGTTTCTGCGAAAATCATCCTAAGCCTGAGGTGCCCTGATATTGACGGCACCTCATTTCCATATCGAAGTATGAAGATGGTAGTGTTAGGGGACTACTCATTGCAGGTTTCTATTGCATGACATACTGAAGCTACCGAACGAATGATTGCATTCCGTTTACGAAATTCATGTTATTACATTTGTTTAATCCAATGATTGTTGATGTATAATTTAGGTTTATGTTGAGAAGCATCATGTGGAGGATTTACCACCGGGATGGATAAAGGAGATCAAAGTTACAAAGTATGCAAATCGATTTAGAAAAGACCCGGTATAAAATCAGTTACCCTGATACTTATTCCAGCTGATGTTGGTTCTGTTCATCACCCCATCTCTCTATCTCTTCATGCATAGTACACATGCTCATGTGCTTTCCATGCTTAGTCTTACTCTATTAATAATCCAACTAGTTGCAGTTTGTTTCTATGAGTTCTTGACTATATATTATATGCTGATTTTTAGTGGTCCATTCCTTTGGACAGTATTACACAGATCCAGACTCTGGATACGTGTTCCGCTCCAAAAAGGATGTTATTTGCTATCTAGAAACTGGAGAGATCAGTAAACATGCATTTAAACCCAGGAATATGTGCGGGAATGTTCTAAAGTTAGCTAATGATGCAGTAAGTGCTATATCCATGCTGTTTTTTTTTTTTTTGTTCCCCCATCACCAATGTTCTCTGTTACTGCAATGTTGTTGTTCACTAGTGCAACACCAACATTATTTATTTGTATAAACAGTTTTAATGTTTAATGGAATCAGTTTGGAGTTTACACTGTAAAAAATCAGAATGCTTATTGTTGTATTCTTCGGAAACTTTAGTGCTAAAACATTATAACCCATGGTTACATGAAAATTTATTGATCATGTCAGATATGGTGTGATGCATGACTAACATGTGCAGAAACAAAATAAAGTTCAAGTGATATTCATTTATACTACTTTGAAAGACAGAATCTTTTTAATTTAGATCACTTATAACACTTCGAAAGTGTGTTCCAAGTAAAAACAGGGAGGACTAGGTGGAATTTGGGCTCTGATATTTTTTGTACAACATGATTAAGCTTAATCCAAAACAATACGTCTCTCAGTCCCCGATTCAAATACAACTCTTGCATTTATGTAGCAGTGAAAGCTTTCTCGTGCTGTGGGGTTTTGATTTTCTACTTTGTTAATGCTATTTAAAGCATCTGGTTTTCATAATTGTTTTGGAGCATTGTTACTGCTTTGGCTAAGATTTTTTGATGTTGTAGTAGGCCAATTTCATGCGTATTAACTTCTTATCCATTTTAGCAAAGATGGAATTTACCATATTAAAACATAAAGTTGCTGTTTTCACACTCATCTCTTCTACTGTTCTGTTTACCTGTCTCTGAAAGGAATAGAAGGTATTCAGTAAATTCTCTTTAATGAATAAATCATAAAAGTATGAAACCAAGGAACTCCAAGTCAAAACTGATGTTTCTCTATAACTATGACCCTATGAATGTGGTAGGCTTGTTAGCAACAATTTTATCTCTTTTATCAGTTATCTGTTATTTCTGTGCACGAGGGACATTATATTTACTAATATGCTTTTCCTTTTTTTTTTTCTCTCTCTCTCTTACTGTAGCCATCATCTGCAACCAAAAGGCGAAAACTTGAGCATCCCGTCACGAGGAGACAGGTATCACAGCCAAAAATTGAACTCCCTGACAGACGTGCAGGAAATATGTTATTTGTTGAAGTTGAAGGTTCTGTGATAGACCCAGGAAAAATGAGTTCTGCTGGAGATGAGCCTGGTTTGACTCCTGCTATTAGCCTGAAGGAGAACAATTCACTTGAGCCTGTGATGGAAAAAAGCAATGTGAGGAGAGCCCTAGCACACTCGAGCAAATCAAAAAACAAGGAAATTCATAATTTGTCTCGTCGGTCCTCAAAACGACTTGCTGGGATCAGTTTAGAACTACCAGAAGCTGGAAGCTCCATGTTGTTAGACAAAAGGGTACCCTATGAAAGTGGAGTGGCCTTTAGTTCGACAACTGAGATTGTCCAAGAGAAGCATTTAACTGGGAACATGCTTGAAAAATGTGCCGAAACTAAAGAAGATAGTTCTCTAAACACTGTGGAAAAAAGCAAAGGCAGGAGAGCCCTAGTAGACTCGAGCAAATCAACAAACAAGGAAAAGCTCAAATTTTCTCGTCGGTTCTCTAAACGACTTGCTGGGAGCAGGTTGGAACTACCAGAATCTGAAAGCTCCAAGTTGCAAGACAAGATGGTACCCTCTGTAAGTGCAGTTGCCTTTGCTTCGATAGCTGAGGTTGTCCAAGAGAAGCGTTTAGTTGATGACATAGTTGAAAATTGTGCCAAAAATAAGGAAGATGGTTCTCCAAGCAGACCGTCACAGGCAAAGGCTGAACTTTCTGACATACATGGAGGAGGAAAAACCGATGTTAGAAGAGCCCCTGTAGGCTCGAGCAAATCCAAAAACAAGGAAAAGTTTAATTTGTGTCGCCGGTTTTCAAAACGACTTGCTGGGAGCAGGTTGGAACTACCAGAAACTGAAAGCTCTGAGTTGCCAGACAAGATGGTATCCTCCGTAAGTGGAGTTGCTTTTGCTTCGACAGCTGATGTTGTTAAAGAGAAGCAATTAACTAATAACATGCTTGAAAAATGTGCTAAGACCGAGGAAGATGGTTCTCCAAGCAGGTCATCACAGCCAAAAGCTGAACTGTCTGAGAGACATGAAGGAGAAAGGTCATTGCTTGAAGTTGGAGGTCCTTTGTTAGACCCAGGAAAAATGATGTGTGCTGGAAATGAGCCCCTTTTTACTCATGCTGCTTACACCCTGAATGAGAATAATTCACTTAAGACTGTTTTCAAAAAAAGCAACGTCAGAAGATCCCCAACAGGCTCGAGCAAATCAAAAAACAAGGAAAAGCTTAATTTGTGTCGTCGATCCTCAAAACGACTTGCTGGGCTTGAACCAGAGGGGGTTGCTAATTTGGTTTCTACTGAACGAGCTGTTCAAGCTGCAACTGGGAAGCCTAGTAAAAGTGATTCTGGTCAAGATGTAGGTTTGGCTTCAGATCTTGTAAATAGAGCATCTCAGCAGCTTGGGGCTCCATCAGAAACAAAGGTAACGCATCATACTTTAACCGATTTAAAATCTGCATCACCTGAGGAACCATTGGACAAGGGAGATATGCAACTTGATGACCAAGTGGTTCCTAAGGAGCAACAACAAGAGCTGGAATCTGGGAAAAGGGATGCTGAGAAGCCAGAACCAGAGCTCAGCATTCTGTTTGGTTCAGACCCCTGCCTAGAATTCGCATTCAAAACACTTACAGGGGAATTGCCAATATTTGATAATGTGGATAACAGGCCTATTCTGAGACCTGCAGCTGATGTGATGAAAAAAGAAAATTCATTTGACGGTGGAATGGAAAAGAACTGTAGTAGAAAACGGAGGGCTAACAAATCCAAGGACAGTAAAGAACTTAAGTTGCCCCGTTGGTCATCAAATCAGTATGCTGGGGTTGAACCTGAGCTGCTGGTCGGTACCATGTCCAAGGAACGAGCTATTAGAATTGCAACAGAAAATTCATGTAAAAGTATAGCCATCCCAGCTGTGGATTTGGCAGATGAAGCATCTCAGCTGCTTGAGATTACACCAGAAGCAAAGCTTGCAATTCGTCCTTGTACTGCTATAAACAATTCAATGCAAGAGGAGCTGTCAAACAAGAGCGTGAAGGCTCTTGAAGAGCCTGCTGTTCCTCAGGAGAAACCCCAAAAGTTTGAAACCGAGAAAGCACATGTTGAGCATCCAGAGCCACAGTTCTCTTTCCCTTTCACAGATTCATGGTCCGACCCATGCCTAGATTTCGCATTCAAGACTCTTACAGGTGCAATTCCATTAGAGGATGATTATTATCATGGTTACTTCCAAGAAAAACTTGACACCTCTCACAACCATAGAGATAGTTTGGCACTACCAGATTTTGGCACACCTAGCTTGTTTCAAAGTGATATTTTACCTCAGTTCGATCCACCAGAACAATCTGTTTCTGGCCAACAGTTTCCCATGAATTCTGCATTCCTGCCTTCTGGAAATGTGAGCATGCCGAATTGCAGTGGAATTGGTTCAGGCCAACAGTTATCTAGGAATCCTTCATCCCTCCCTGCAGGAAACGTGAGCATGTCAAATTGCAGCGGGGTTTGCTCAGGCCAACAGTTACCTATGAATCCTTCATCCCTCCCTGCAAGAAATGTGAGCGCGTCAAATTGCAGCGGGGTTTGTTCGGGCCAACAGTTGTCCATGAATTCTTCATTCCTGCCTGCAGGAAGCGTTAGCATGTCAAATTGCAACGGGGTTTGTTCAGGCCAGCAGTTATCCATAAATTCTTCATGCCTGCCTGCCGGAAATGTGAGCTTGTCGAATTGCAGCTTGGTTGATTCGCAGTGGCCTTGCGTAGGAGGCAGTAATGATTACCATGGAAATGTAAAGTCCTAGAGCGAAGGTAGCTCCTGTCTGCAAGTACACAGGTTTCTGTAAGTGGTACATTTTGAAACCTTGTAACTGTATGTCTCTTGTGATGTCGCAATGTAACCTATGAAACAATTCATGATAAAATTTCACATTATTTAATAGAATGGTAATACAAATAATCTAATAAAAGACAACCCCTTAATTGAAAATAGAAGAAATAAAAATCCAACTCAATAAACATCGCCTCTAAGAACATTTTTTGTTAACAGAGCACTATAGGATGTCTATTCACAAAACTATTCGTTGATTAAAAAAAATTAAAAAATTCGTTGAATTAAAAAGAAGAGGTAAGATAGAAGACAACTTGCAACAGTCCCATAATCGATAAATAATTATAATAAATGTTTGAACTAATAAAAAGCTAATAAAAACATTTAATAATTAATTAAAAATTATTTGAAGTTGCTGTCAAATTTGACAGCAACTCCTATGCTGCAATTTCATATCATGCTACATATATAGGAACTAGCATTTCGGTTGGAAAACAATAGTGCTGTCATTTTTTTTTTTTGCTGTTATTGATGATGTTAACTTTTTGACATCTCCTTTAGAGATGGTCTTATATTGTTTTTCTTTTAGAATCAATACTAGACAAAGGGAAACCAAATAAAGGATTTGATAAACGCTCTTGATCACTGAAGTTGTATGTCTGGAAGGAATTTTAGGCACCCACTAGTTATTAGTACCCACGCGTTGCTGCAGTTTTTAAAGCAGAATGAAATGCTATATTAAAGACTTGAAAAATGGATTTGCAAAGCAGTAACAACACTAATAACAAAGAAATTGGAAAAGCTTGAATTGTGAGAAGATAGGTATGAACATGAAAGTTTTTTATTGGACCACAGCAGTTACAACTGTTTTTGGATTAGGATGATCATATTTATAGACAAAACATTAGCAGATACTTTCGTATGGAGATACAAAAAATATTAGAGCTATATATTCTACTTTAACAGCCCTATGTGCTCTAAAAACTAAACCAGCTTATGTACACAAAAAATTAACAAATGCTAGTATATGGAGGTGCAAAAAATATTGTCTAATTTTGAGCAGAAAGTGGTATTTACACACTACCAAAGATCTTAGACAATGTTTAATATAGAGTAACAAAAGATGCAAAATATTCTGTAGCATAGCAGGAAAGGTCTTGTTCCAGCAGCATTATCAAGGTTGACATTGAGAAACCAAGCTACATAGAGAAAAACAATGGAAGGTATTTAGACAGTGATTAAGTTCACATTTGAGCAGTTTTGAAGCAAAAAATTTAGCAAAATGAAACCATACTTGCCGAATTCCCAAGCCCGGATAAAGGAGGAGGGGGAGGGCGTCAGGTAGTCGACAGCCGGCACTCCATGATCACGTCGAATCTTTATGAAAATGAATCCAGAACAAAATCGCGCTAAAGCTAGGGCGTCACCCGTAAGTGGCGCGCTGTGTGGCCCGAGCACAGTGATAAGTGAGCAAGGGTCGCTGTATCTCCATCGGCACCCGGATGCAGTGTTAAATGAGCAAGGGGGCCGTAGAAACTTCTTTTCGAACGACTCCACTCAAAGTTGTTTGGGAGCATATGCTCCTATCAACTTTACACGGGACACACAAAAGAAGTACTTTGATCCTATTAGACGGGGGAGGGTGAAGAAGCTAGGACAGAAGGGTAGAGTTTAAGAGAGCAAAATGCGTTTAGGAACGTGGAATATAGGAACCTTAACGGGAAAATCTATGGAAGTAGTGGAAGTTATGGTGAGGAGAAGGATAAATATTATGTGCCTACAAGAAACTAAGTGGGTTGGTAGTAAGGCAAAGGATCTAGAAAACTCAGGGTTTAAACTTTGGTATTCGGGCACAAATAGAACGAGAAACGGTGTTGGCATCATCGTGGACAAGACCTTGACACAAGATGTTGTAGATGTCAAGAGGGTAGGAGATAGAATCATGGCAATCAAGATTGTAATAGGACAAGAACTTATCAATGTGATTAGTGCGTACGCACCTCAAGTAGGGTTGGATACGAGTTCGAAGGAGAAATTTTGGGAAGACCTTGGAGACTTGGTGCAAGGAATTGCTCAGACGGAGAAGTTATTTATAGGAGGAGATTTAAATGGACACGTGGGCAGGGAGACAGGCAACTATGGAGGTTTTCATGGTGGCCATGGTTTTGGGGAGAGAAACGAGGATGGGGAAGCTATCTTGGATTTTGCAATGGCATATGATCTCTTCTTAGCCAACACCTTCTTTAAGAAGAGAGAAGAACATGTGATCACCTACAAGAGTGGGTCGTCAAAAACACAAATAGATTTTCTTCTAATGAGGAAAGGGGATCGTATAACTTGTAAGGATTGCAAAGTTATACCAGGAGAGAGCGTGGCTAATCAACATCGCTTGTTGGTGATGGATGTACATATCAAAAGAGTGAGACAAAAGAACAAGACTTGGAAGTGCCCAAGGACTAGATGGTGGAATCTAAAAGAAGAAAAACAAGCCATTTTCAAAGAGAAGGTAATCACCCAATGTGTGTGGGATAGAGAGGGGGAAGCTAGCCAAATGTGGGATTCCATGGCTAGTTGTATCCGAAAAGTAGCAAAAGAGGTATTAGGAGAGTCCAAGGGCTTTGCCCCACACCAAAAGGAATCTTGGTGGTGGAATGAGGAGGTACAAACAAAGGTGAAGGCTAAGAAGGAATGTTGTAAAGCCTTATACAAGGAGAGGACCGATGAAAATGGTGAAAGGTATAGAAAAGCGAAGCAAGAGGCGAAGAAAGCTATCAGAGAAGCTAAGTTAGCGGCTTACGACGATATGTATAAACGACTAGATACCAAAGAAGGAGAGTTGGATATCTATAAACTAGCTAGAGCAAGGGAAAAGAAGACAAGGGACCTAAACCAAGTGAGGTGCATCAAGGATGAGGATGGAAAGGTTCTTGCTACAGAGAACGCGGTTAAAGACAGATGGAGAGGTTATTTTCATAATCTTTTCAATGAAGGACATGAAAGGAGTGCTTCTTTAGGGGAGTTGAGTAACTCAGAAGAGTGTAGAAACTACTCTTTTTATCGTCGAATCCGGAAGGAAGAAGTGGTTGTAGCTTTGAAGAAGATGAAGCATAGAAAAGCAATAGGCCCAGACGATATACCAATCGAAGTGTGGAAAGTTTTGGGAGAGACAGGTATAACATGGCTCACTGACCTTTTCAATAGGATTTTGAAAACGAAGAAGATGCCAAATGAGTGGCGAACGAGCACTTTGGTGCCTATCTACAAGAATAAGGGCGACGTACAAAATTGCATGAACTATAGGGGTATTAAGTTAATGAGTCATACAATGAAGCTCTGGGAGAGAGACATTGAGCATAGATTGAGGCAAGAGACACGGGTTTCGGACAACCAATTCGGGTTCATGCCAGGGCGCTCAACCATGGAGGCAATCTATCTCTTACGAAGATTGATGGAAAGATATAGAGATGGGAAAAAGGATTTACACATGGTCTTTATAGATTTGGAAAAAGCGTATGATAGGGTCCCAAGAGACATTCTTTGGAGGATTTTAGAGAAGAAAGGAGTACGAGTAGCATATATCCAAGCTATAAAGGATATGTATGAAGGAGCAAAGACTGCCGTAAGAACTCATGAAGGACAAACCGAAAGCTTTCCCATAACTGTAGGATTACATCAAGGCTCATCCTTAAGTCCTTACCTTTTTGCGTTGGTAATGGATGAGTTAACAGGACATATTCAAGATGATATTCCTTGGTGTATGCTTTTCGCAGACGATATAGTGTTGATAGATGAAACTCAGGAAGGGGTAAATGCAAAGCTTAACCTTTGGAGAGAAGTGTTGGAATCTAAAGGTCTTCGCCTAAGCCGATCAAAGACAGAATATATGAAGTGCAAGTTCAGTGCAAATGGAGGCCAAAACGAGTTAGGGGTGAGGATCGGAGATCAAGAAATACCAAAGAGCGACCGTTTTCGTTACCTAGGATCTATCTTGCAAAAGAACGGAGAATTAGATGGAGATCTCAACCATAGAATACAAGCTGGATGGATGAAGTGGAAGAGTGCATCTGGTGTGTTGTGTGACCGCCGTATGCCACTGAAGCTCAAGGGAAAATTTTATAGGACAGCAATAAGGCCGGCGATTCTGTATGGCACAGAATGTTGGGCGGTGAAGCATCAACACGTACACAAAATGGGTGTAGCGGAGATGAGGATGCTTCGTTGGATGTGTGGGCACACGAGAAAGGATAAGATTAGGAATGAGGATATCCGGGGTAAAGTAGGAGTAGCCGAAATTGAAGGAAAGATGAGAGAAAATCGGTTACGGTGGTTTGGACATGTGCAAAGAAGGCCTACTGACGCTCCGATTAGAAGATGCGACTATGGGACAGAGGTTCAGGGCCGAAGGGGTAGAGGAAGACCTAGGAAAACTTTGGAAGAGACTCTAAGAAAAGACTTAGAGTACTTGGATCTAACGAAGGACATGACACAGGACCGAGCACAATGGCGTTCTAAGATTCATATAGCCGATCCTACTCAGTGACTTGGATTTTCCAAGTCTCCAACCGAGAAGTTTTCCTCACTCGGAAAATTAAGGGAACACTACCCCAACCTACATGCTCCACTCAGAAAGCTTCAACATACAAGCTTCAACAAAAGAAAATTCAAAGAACTTAGCGAAGAAGGCTTTGGTGTATTTAACACAATACGTTGAAATGAAGGAAAACTTATTTATTGATATCCCCGATAAGCTACAAATATGTACATATACATGAGTCAAAATAAACAAACAAGATGGAGCCTTCACAAAGGTTGCTTAGGAGAAGTCTCAGCAGTCGGTAGAGCCCCAGAAAGAGAAGGCATCGAAGGGGGATCATTCGGAGCCTCAGTACTGGACAGAACCCTAGAAGGAGGAGGCATAAGAGGTTGATCATTTGGAGCTTCATTACGCGGTACAGCCCCAGAAGACGAAGGCAATAAATGCCTTTGGAACAAACCCACAAATCTCTGATGATCAAGTAAAACCTGACCATCAGTTTCCTTCATCTGGTCAAGCTTCCTCTTCATGTTTGTAGCATAGTCATGTGCGAGCCGGTGCAACTGTTTATTCTCATGCTTGAGCCCTCTAATCTCCTGTTTGAGACTCATCACTTCGGCCGCCAATGATTCAACTTGGCGGGTTCGAGCAAATAGGCGTTGGGCCATATTAGACACAGAACTTGCACACTGAACACTGAGAGCCAGTGAATCCTTAACAGCTAACTCATCAGACCGTTTGGAAAGTAGTCTGTTATCTTTGGGAGTGAGAAGGTTCCTGGCCACCACCGCAGCGGTCATATCATTCTTCATCACGGAATCCCCAACGGTAAGAGGACCAGTAGGGGAGACGAAGGATGGGCGCCATATGTTGTTTGGAGAAGGCGGGGATGCCTCTTCAACAAGGTTCAAGTCAAAACGACGGTCGGAGGGGCCAGACATTTTCAAAGGTGTTGAAAAGAGAAGAAGTAGGACAAATCAAGATCTTAGAAGTGCAAGAATGGAGCTTCTACTGGTGGAGATTCAAGTGTGCTTTGGAACTTAATGCCAGCCCCTATAAAAAGTTGCACTCGACGGAGCTTCAGACATCGAAGAGGCGCCTGCTCAGAAATCGAAGAGGCGTTTGCTTTCTCAAAAGCTGGGCTGCTTAGAGACCACGAGGGTGATCTCATAAATCGAAGAGGTGTTTGCTTTCTCAAAAGTTGGGCTGCTCAAAGACCATGAAAGCCGATCTCAGAAATCAAAGAGGCGCTCGCTTTCTCAAAAGCTGGGCTCTTCAGAGACCACGAGGGCCGATCTCAGAAATCGAAGAGGCACCTACTTTTCCAGCCTTGTCAGCACCTGTCACACGCACACTTAGCTTTGCGGAAATTATGGGTATTCTGTCGAAGACTTCTGGGGAAGTAGAAAACACATGAATCTTACTTTCCAATCACCCACTTCCCACACGCAACAATAGCTCATGGGTACCACATATAACTTTGCCAAAGTTCTCTACCAAAGTTGAGCACTTGAAGCTTGCAGCTCCCACTACATCGTTCTGACCAAGAAGGGTAAAAGAATAGCAAAGAAACAGCACTAACAAAGTTTAGACCCATAAATTTTGAAGGTCTAGCTACCATATTATTACCCACAAGGGTAAAGGAACAGTACCACTGCTGGATAATTGGAAAGTCCCTGTGTGTCAACCTCTGTGCCTCGTGGCAAGGTAGACTAGCAAACATGCCCAACCTTTACTCACATTCGAGAAAACACTCCCAATAAGATTGCTTGCTCCAAAATCGAAGAGGCACCGTCCTCCGAATCTCGAGAGCCAGACTCCCAACATGATTACTTTCTCAAAAATCGAAGAGACACTGCTCCCCGAATTTCAAGAGCCAGACCCCCAGCATGATTGCTTTCTCAAAAATCGAAGAGGCATCGTTCTCCGAATCAATCGAAGAGGCGCTCGCTTTCTCAAAAGCTGGGCTGCTCAGAGATCACGAGGGCCGATCTTAGAAATCGAAGAGGCACCTACTTTTCTAGCCTTGTCAGCACCTGTCACACGCACACTCAGCTTTGCGGAAATTATGGGCATTCTGTCGAAGACTTCTGGGGAAGTCGAAAGCACATGAATCTTACTGTTCAATCACCCACTTCCCACACGCAACAATAGCTCATGGGTACCACATATAACTTTGCCAAAGTCTCTGCCAAAGTTGAGCACGTGAAGCTTGCAGCTCCCACTACATCGCTCTGACCAAGAAAGGTAAAAGAATAGCAAAGAAACAGCACTAACAAAGTTTAGACACATAAATTTTGAAGGTCTAGCTACCATATTATTACCCACAAGGGTAAGGGAACAGTACCACTGCTGGATAATTGGAAAGTCCCTGTGTGTCAACCTCTGTGCCTTGTGGCAAGGTAGACTAGCAAACATGCCCAACCTTTACTCACATCCGAGAAAACACTCCCAACAAGATTGCTTATTAAAAAAAATCGAAGAGGCACCGCCCTCCGAATCTCGAGAGCCAGACTCCCAACATGATTACTTTCTCAAAAATCGAAGAGACACTGCTCCCCGAATCTCGAGAGCCAGACCCCCAGCATGATTGCTTTCTCAAAAATCGAAGAAGCATCGTTCTCCGAATCTCGAGAGCCAGATACCACATACCACTTTTTCAAAGTGCTCTGACAGAGTTAAAACATGTGAAGCTGGCAGCTCCCACTACCGTGCTATGACCAAGCAGGGTAAAGGAATAACATTACTACTTGTTAGGGAGACTCCTATATATGTCGACCTCCATCCCCAACGGACAGGCAGACCTGCAAAAATGCTTAACCCTTCCTCATATCTGAGAGGGCACTCCCAACGAAGCCTTTCGAAATATTCAGCTTTCTTTCCCCCCGATAATACCTCTGCAAACAAGCTATACTAGAGCAAGAATATCTCATATCATCAGGGTTAAAAGCAAGAGTATCCCATATCATGCTTTTTCCCTGTCTTTTCCTTTGGCCTTGTTTTTACCTGCAAGACAAGGAGAAAGAGAGCAATCAGTCAGCACTTGAAATCAAGCTCCCAACCAGGAACTGACTGCCTGGAACCCCTTACCTGATTACTTACCTGGCATTGCTCTCGAGTACTCATCTTCAACATCTTATGTTTCCAGGGAAGATACCGCATCTGCTTGAGGAACAGATAGGGCAAGTGCGAAGGATACAAGGAAGCATGTGGAGACAAGCGTAACAGCACACGTGCCTATACATCCATTACTCTGTCAAAAGCAAAAGTATCCCATATCAGCAGGGTCGAACGTACTCTAGATTTGATGGACTTGTTTTGACCCTCAAATTCTTCAGTCGGCCTTATACTCTGGAGGAAACCAGAAAACCCTCCAGCTCAGTTCAAGAATAAGCCTGTGGAAAGTTACTTCTTCAAAAGCAAAAGTATCCCATATCATCTCTTCTCATTTTTCTTCTCTTTATCCTTCATGCTGCTGCAAGATGGGGAGAAGGTGAACAATCAGCCGGAGCTCTGATTGCTTACCTTGTCTGTCACCTCTTTCAGCAGATCCCCTAGCTCGGCGACTTGGGGGACTCCTACTGCATGGTTTGTATCGCGCTTGACCAAGCCTGAAACTACAAGTAAGCTTCAAGTGAAATTGATACATTACCTTGTGCATCTCCACCAGTTAAAGATACCACCCCTGGATGGAGGAAGAGTACTTCCAGAGAAGCTGCCACATCTACCTATGAGACAGATAAGGCAAGTCAAGATGATACCACACTCCGATACTTAGAAGTTTCGTGATTACGAGATCATTCTCCCACAATATTTCCTAATGTCATTTGTACTAAATCATTCACTTGTACTCACTAAAGGAGAGCTTAAACCTATGTACTTGTGTAAACCCTTCACAATTAATGAGAACTCTTCTATTCCGTGGACGTAGCCAATTTGGGTGAACCACGTACATCTTGTGTTTGCTTTCCTATCTCTATCCATTTATATACTTATCCACACTAATGACCGGAGCAATCTAGCGAAGATCACAAAAAGCGACCGTTTTCGCTACCTAGGATCTATCTTGCAAGAGAACGGAGAATTAGATGGAGATCTCAACTATAGAATACGAGTTGGATGGATGAAGTGTAAGAGTGCATCCGGCGTGTTGTGTGACTGTCGTAGGCCACTGAAGCTCAAGGGAAAATTTTATAGGACGGCAATAAGGCCAGCGATGTTGTATGGCACCGAATGTTGGGCGGTGAAACATCAACACGTACACAAAATGGGTGTAGCGGAGATGAGGATGCTTCGTGGGATGTGTGGGCACACGAGAAAGGATAAGATTGAGAATGAGGATATCCGAGGTAAAGTAGGAGTAGCCGAAATTGAAGGAAAGATGAGAGAAAATCGGTTCCGGTGATTTGGACATGTGCAAAGAAGGCCGACTGACGCTCCGGTTCGAAGATGTGACTACGGGACAGAGGTTCAGGGCCGAAGGGGTAGAGGAAGACCTAGGAAAACTTTGGAAGAGACTCTAAGAAAAGGCTTAGAGTACTTGGATCTAACGGAGGACATGACACAAAACCGAGCGCAATGGCGTTCTAGGATTCATATAGCCGACCCCACTTAGTGGGAAAAGGCTTTGTTGTTGTTGTTGTTGTTGTATTTGTTTTTGTAGTAGCTGGAGGTGATAACTTTTTTTTTTTTCCAGCGATTTGAAAGGCATTTCATCAAATTCTTTTGGGTCAACTTCTAAAATTTCTTCTGCCCCAGTGTTTCAAATGGCCATGACTAATGAGCACATTTTATTGCACAAAACATAAACAATGTTGCCCAACTATAATTCGTAATACTCTTTACTCAAATAAAAAAAAAGAAAAAGATTCTTCACAGGTATATTTTAAGCAAAGCAAGATAGGCAAAAGATATGAATGTTTGAACACAGGGAAGTAAAAGAAAAGTATCAAATTTGATGATAGTATGGAGTTTGAAAGTTTGAATCTAAACCTCTGTTCACTGCCAGTAAAAAGAGCTTTCCTCACAGACTCCCTCTTTCGTTTATGTGAATCTCCGCTTGTTCAAGTGGTGAGGTCAAAGATGATACAGTAGTGGAAGATACTATGGCTGCTCTTGGTAAATCTGTGGAGTTATTGGTTCTAAAGCTGTCTTGTCAGACACATTGTAAAGCAGCACATCACTTGAGTTGAAACTATTCTTCCTATTTTCGAAACGCAAGTGAAAAATCTTCTTTTGTCCAATCAGTCGCAAAAACTCATTTGGCAGTTGTTGTTGGTCAACCAATCTTTGATTCATGGCCAAATCTTTGCAAGCCATACCAAAGTGTTTTTTCCAGCTTTGCCAATTATCAAAGCACTAATTTCATTATTGTTGTCTTCAAGAATCAAATTAACTTTGTACCTATATTTAAAAATTGAATTGCATGAGTTTTTTATGGTTTATAACTCATTGTTAACAATTAGAGCAAAGAACTTTAAACAATAGAGATTATAGATTTGAACTCATTTTTTACTTGCAAAGAAACAGCATGGAGTTGAAAATTGAAGAAAAAGTAAAAAAAAACAGAACAATAAACTTTCATATTAAACGTTACCAAGGTGTTGGAATTTGGTTGGGGTGTTTTTGACAGATGAGTTGTCCAATCGTTGGGTCCTTATGCATTTGCTTGACACAGTTGGGGTAAGCATTGTACCGCCAATCATAACGTGTGTCAAAATGTTTGATAGATGCTTTACATAGAAATGTATCATTCTGTCAAATGTTTTGTGACACGTTGTTTAGGCCCAAAATAATAATTTGGGTTGAGAGTAACAAATGGGCTGAGACTCCTGGGCTAACGGTCTTCCAAGGGTATCATGGGCCAGCTAGGCACCTTGTTTAGTCGGCTTTAGTTAGATCTTTTTGCGAGAAGGATTGATTTGGATAAAGATGAAGGTTGAGTCCTTATATCACCAGGGTGTTAATATTGAAGGCTTAGGAATCAGGGGATGAATTTGGTTCATTATGAAGGTGGGTTCAAAGTTCCGATTGAATTAGGATTAGCTGAGTCCTAGTTAGATTAGGATAAGGAGTCCAAGTCCGAGTATGGTTCTAACTCGGCCAGGAGCAGGTTCACTGCTATAAATAGAAGAGGGAGCGCACCATTTTAGTCTCTCCAATTCAACACACAAACAACCCTGCGCAAACTGTCGCTCTACGTGAAACCTCTCAACAATCTTGAGATTTTTATTTTCCTTTTTTGCCAACACATCTTCAGTTTGGATAAACAACACTGTGAAGGCAACCGACGACACCTTCAATTTGGATAAACAGCACTGGAGCTGTAGAATCAGCCAACCGATGAGCACCTTCAGTTTAGTTAAACAGCACTGCGTCGAGGCCGACTGATTACCTTTCCAAGTCTCGGTCGAGAAGGATTTTTGAATCCTTATTGGTAAAGGTCATTTCATTAGCCTTCTCGGCGAAGTGAAGCGTTACGAATTACTAGGCTCAGCACATTGAATGCCGAGTTGCTCATGATTGGTTATTCACAAGCAAGGAAGAAAATATCGGTAATATCGGAAATATCGGTAGTCCGAAAACACGGAAATATCGATGGAAATATCGGGATAATATCGATATCGATAAAAATTACATGGAAACCACGGAAATTGTAAGAAAAACTTGGAAATTTTTATTGAAACTTTGCAGGATATTTATTTAGTCAATTATCTATTAGTTTATCACAAAAAATTGGAAGGAAATGCATTGCATGATGGATTTAACACTATCAAGTTGATTATATAGCGAGCTGACAAACATTGTGAGTGTAGAAAATATGTAGTAATTAATGAAAGATGTCTAAACACACCATAATATAGTGAGCTAGAGACAGGTTTTGAATTATTTGGATCATTGGATGTTTTTTTTTCTCACACGCCACCACACACGCAGAGAGTCAGAGAGTGAGTCACACTCACACCCCACCACACATGCACACAGAGATCGAGATTCGAGACCCCCCACACCACACACGCACACAGAGACTGAGCTCAGTCTCTCGATCCTTCCTTCTCTCTCTTCTGAGTTCTGAGTCTTCTCCCTTCCTTCTCTCTTCTGAGTCTTCTCGCTTCCCTTCTCCCTTCTCCAGTTCTCCCCCACACACACACAGACATCATCGACATTTCACAAAAATTTCGTCTTCCAAAACGCACAAAAACAGGTCCCCCACTCCCCACCCTTCTGGTATCCAATCAACCCTCCAGGTACATAAACGTCTTCAAATAATCAATGCTCTAATCAGATTTCGATAATTTATATCTGCAATTTATGTGGCTCGGTTTCAATCTGCTTCTTTGTTGATTGAATTTTGGGATGCAATGAATTTTTGCTTATTTTGTAGGGTTTGGGAAATTGGTACATTGAAATCATATATTGTTTCCAGGGAATTCTTTGCGACACGAATGGAAGGATGCCTGTGCACCCCCTCCCCACCCTCTATATCCACCCCCACCCTCATCCTCCTCCCTCCGCGTTACCCACCCCCTCCCCACCCTTTATATCCACCCCCACCCTCCTCCTCCTCCCTCCGCATTACCCACCCCCTTCTCTCCACACACCCCCACAACTCATACAATTCGGGCTTTGGGTTTTCCGATTACCCACCAAATTTCCCTACTTTGGATATGTAATTCTTGTTAGATCTTGAAGCGTTTTGTGTAAATTAAGGTAATTTTTGAATCATTATGCACTGTAATTCCATAATTTGATCTATTGGAATTTGGGTTTGGTTCAACTTCGTGTTTGTTTCTGGGGATTTTGGGGAATTTCGGCGGTGGTGATTGTGATTGGCGGTCCGGAAGAGTCCTCGTGCTCGGCGGATTCCGGCGGCTCCACTCCCTTTCCACAGTTCAGTAAGCCCTCCTCCACCTCTTCCAGCTCTGCTACTTCTTCTTCCTCGTCGGGAGCATCCTCTTCACGAAAATATCGAAAATATCTCGAAAATATAAAAAATATCGCGATATTAGGACGATAATTAAGTGGATATATGTAAAAATATCGTTATCTCAAAAAAAACGATATTATCGGCGAAATATCGCCGATAATATCGATATTTTAATCCTTGTTCACAAGTGAGTTTTAGAGTTTGGCATTCTGACGGCTGAACCACATTCACCATCTAGACATACATCTTTTTTGAGTACTTGTGTCCGTATAGTTTGATGCCAGTTCGGCGTGCCTATACTCTTACGAATATAATCACCGTGACCGAACCTAGTGCTGATGATTCGTGAACTTAGCAGAACTAGCAGCCTTGTCTTTAGGTTCTAGAACCCGAAGGCTGAGACGTGTTCTTTCTTCGGGCGCAATCGCAAGATCAAGAAGTCAGCAGCGCCCAACGCCACATCAACACATTTTACTCCTTGGCCGAGCTCGGCCGACAAGTTGGCACGCCCTGGACACAACCGAAGGACATAGCTAGCTCATTAGTTACTCAGCCTGCACGCCACGTAAGCTTGGTAGTTTTTAGGGTCAACACACGTGTATCATAAAAGAGCAACAACAAAATTAGTTTTTGTTCAACATGTAAAAATGCAGATACATGCTTTAAAAAAAAGATAGGAACGCATAAATCGTTTGTATACCTTATACAGATTAGGATCCAAAAAGGCCAGCTCATCTATTGTTAGTCTTCTTGCAGTACGTAGAATTTTAGCCTCATTTGCCTATCTTAAAGAAGGAGGCAGTATTTTTACAGGGACTTTACAGGTTGAGAACCTGCAAGTTTAAAAACAAAATAAGGAATTTTGAAAAATCAGCATGTTTGGAGGTTGAAACGGGAAGCACAATTTTAGATGTGCACTCACACTGATTTATATGAGTTAACCTTTGAGATGTCTTGGTCGATAAAAAAAAGTGAGGAGCCAATACTATTCAAGAAGATGTTGTATGTAGATGCCAAAAAATAATAACATAATTATAAAACAAACATTAGTAAATATTAGAGATGAGTAAGTATTTTTAATTGGATGATAGATGTTTAAATGCGAGAAAAAAATTGTAATGAATACGTTTAAAAATGTGGTAATAATTTGAACACGCAAGGCTAGAAACGAAATGCAAACCATAATGAACAGATTCTAACAGTTGACAATTAAGAAATAAAAAAGAAAAAAAAAATTCTGTCATAAAGGATAGCAACCGAATACACTAAAATCACATAATGATAAAAGAGTGGAAAAGTTTACAGCAAGAAATGTAAGAACATAACCAAATAAAGGTAGAAAAAGTGGGTTTCAATTAAATGAGCTACCAAGGTAAATCTTGACTTTTAAACTTGTAAACACCAATAATTGGCAAAGACAACTTCTAGATCGATAAAGAACAAAAAGCTTATGCAATATTTACCCACAACGTAATAGACAATTCTTCTTTTCTGTGCACAAAACAAATGAGAAACAAAGACTTAATTTTCTTCCCACCCTAACAAATAAAATGATATTAACAATTTAGAATTGCAATGGTTAAACAAAAGAACAACTTGATATTCTCAATGTGTATATCACATTTCTGCACTATTATTTGATTAATCTGTTTTGGTTCTAATTGCTGGACCGCAGTTATATGGCCAATCACATCTTACAATTTAAAAAGTTAATACAAAAATAATGTCAAAACTCATTTCACTGAAAAAACAACAGAAATGTTTTTAATTGATGGACATGTAGATACACACACATATAGAGAGACAGATATACAAGTATTGATGTTACTTGTAAGAATATCATCTATGTTAAAACGGGGATAGAGTATGTTAAAATCTAGTAGGAAAAACCGATGTCGAGGGATGGGTGGAAAGACGGTAGAGAGTTTTTTAAAAACTGTCGTAGCGGTGAATATAACTTGGGTATCATGCGGCACCACTTTATACTGTCCTTTGATTCTAATCGTGCGAAAATTCATGATTTCTTAGCAACTACTGGCATCAATCTTTGAGGCTACCAATTCACAATCAACGTCTAATGCAAATGCTTCAACCACATTGTTCTTCGTAATTGATCACGTGCCATAAAAAACAAGAAAAAAAATAATAATAACAAAATTAAAAAAGTTATGAACAAATAAATAGCAAAAAAAATTATATTTTGGCACAGAGATTGAATGAGCACAGTGGGTAAATAGACTAATTGAAAATATGTAAACTATGATAACCAAGATTTACAAAGGACTTTACACATGTGAAAAAATCAAATTGTAATATATATATATAAACATAAAATATAAATTAACAAACTAACAAATGAAAAAAAAAAAGAAAAAAAAAAACTAATGACATAACTATAACTGTTAAAATACTTAATTAAAATTATGGGACAATGATGGCTCACCATTTCATCAACATACAGTGTAGTGTTACGTATTTGTGAACAATTACATAAATGCTAGATTTTCATATCATACACACACGAATCTTTATTTTGTCTGCTTTAGTGTAAGCACACAATCTGCAATAGGGGGTGACCTTGACTGTTTCCATTGAATATGTTGAAAGAGAATATAAATTTTATAAAGATAAGAATCACCATAACATAAATCTGAAAACAAATATGAAAGAAAAGACTGATTTGTTTTATTCCTAATTTAGTAAATGGTCAAAATAATTTTAACATAACTATTACAAAATCGATAACCACAACACAAACTTGAAACTCCAAAAATAAAAAGGATTGAGAAAAGAAATAAGCCAACCAAAAGTAATTAAAGAACTAAATTTGATAAAAAAAAAATTACAATTCACATTAGGATAGTAACACAAATGACCACACGTTAATAGATGACATACAATAACTATAATCAAACACTCAACACATTATGAAAGCAGTAAAACAACGGTTGCAAAAAGCAAACTAAAGAAGAAACCAAATATTACAAAGATTAAAACATTACTTACCAAAAGTGAAACAAAATGTGAAGCACTTGTCCCAGAAGGGAAAAGTAGGGTTAAGGAGATATAATCAACTACTTTCCCACACTGCAAATGGATAAACCAAAAAGAAAAACACTTAGTAAGTCAATTTTAATACGTTAAGAAAGAAGTAAAAGACAACTAACTTTGTCAGGTGGCATGGGTGCAAACTTTTTTTTTTCTTTCTTTCTTCCATAAATATAACTTTACATTAATGTGAAACCGAAATAAACACAAATTTGAAACAATCAGGTATCCATGGTACTCACCTAAATTTCAATGCATGCACAACAAATTTTATATTCTATAGCCTCAAATGACCACCAGACATTTAACAATTAATTAATAAAGCATTTGAGCATCACATGACTAAAAACCTAAATCTCAAGCTTTAAATACCGATATGCAAGGAAAAGAACTAACTTGACTATAAACAATATTAATGCAAACCTATAGATAAAGAAATAAATCCAAAACGTTTGAACACAATTGTAGAACAAAGCACATAGCATTGTGACCTTGAATTGAACCCCCACTAACAATCTAATACTTCAAGTTATTTAAGTTCAAAAATAATACAAAACACTAAAATGTCAAACCTGAATTAACAAACTATACGACTTGTATATAAAATTAAAATAAAAAAATAAAAAAATAAAAACTAATTTTAATTAAGTATACAAAATTGGAAAGAAGGATTTAATATGGAAAAAAGGATACAAAACTAGATTCCAACTTTCTCTCCCAAAGGTGTCTTTGCCGTTGAGAGAGAAACCTAAATCCCTCTCCCAAATTATTATCGAATAGTCAACGTTTGATAAAAGCAGCAAAGCAATGATTCAAAAGGGAAGACTAAAAAAGAGACTACATATTACAAAGACCCAAACATTACTTACAAAAAGTGGAACAAAACGTCAAGCACGTGTGCATGCAGTAAATTGTAGAGTCAAGAAGATAATGTTCGTGGCTAGAATTTCCGTTGGGGATGTTTCCTAGCGGACAAGCACATAGCACCCCAAGAGGTTGGCGCCGGTTGATGCTTTTTGTCGGGCTTCTGCTCTCTGGCGGGCCTGTCGGGCAAATCTTGTCTGGCAAGGCTTGTCGGGAAAGGCTGAAAGAGAAGGACATGGTTAACTTTGAAAGGTGCCTTTGTAGGGCCTTAGGTGTAGGCCTTGAGGCTCACAATCAAGTTTAACTTTTAGGTGTTCAGGCGTGCCACCGCCATCTTTAGCATGGTAGATGTAAAACAGATGTTGCGTTTTAATTGTATATATACCCGAGAGGCTGTTTTAGTTATGAAAGGTGCCTTTGTGGGGCCTTAGGTGTAGGCCTTGAGGATCTCAATCAATAACTAACCCCAGTACTCGAACATATAATGTTTGTTTCATTGATTGCAGAAATGTTATGACTATTATATTTCTAATTACCCGAGCCCGAAGAGTAGAATAAATCCAAATAAGTGCCTTTATAGGGCCTTAGGTGTAGGCCTTGAGGCTTCCCATCAGAATTACTTCTATACTTAAACGTTCTATGAGAATCATAATATAATAGTAATAAAACTAGGAAATAGGTCGATTACTTGCGCCCCAAGTCACTTCGGACTTCTTGTTATCAAAGGTTGTTGTGGATGGGTTAAGTCCACATAAGGTTATTTTTTATGCCTTGAGACCAATGACTTTTGAATGATCAATCTTACATGCCTGAGGGTTTAGAACTTAGATCTGATTTAAACTGTGACTACATATTCCAATCGGATTCAAGCATTGAGGAGTATTTTAATCATCAACTTGCTAGAACTAACTTGGATACAAATGGAAGTATACAACATATTGCTAGACTTATGAATGAAAAGACAAAAACAAAGAGGGTCGGGCAAGGTTTCACCTTGTCGGGCAAGACTGGTCGTCTTGCAACTTCCTATCTTTGTGATTTATAGAGGGGCTTGAGAGCTTAGAAAAAGGGATAGGGAGATGAGTTTACAGAAGAAAATTGATACTACAGCAAGATTTAGACAAGGTAGCAGAGCTTTTACAAAGGCTTTTGGTGAGGGTTGATCCCAAAAGGGATGAAGGCTTGGGCTGACTATAGCTTCGTTGAAAGCAAATCTGGCTTGAGCAGAGTTTGTGCTTGTATTTGTTTGGTTGTTTGAGTGTCTTCATCTCTAATTTCTCTTTCTTCTTTTATAGACAGTTTGGCTTGGCCTCTTGTAGCTTTAATCTTGCCCGAATGCAGCTTGAAGGGCAATAACTCATCAGCTTTTTACTTGTACTGCCACTGTAAAGTGCTTTTGGGCTGATTAGCTGGCTGGTCTACACCACTTGGTCTCTAGGTAGGTGAACAAGTGGTTTAAATAATCTACACCTAGTCGGGAAAAGGCCTTTTCTGCCTTCTGGGCTTTTGCTGGGCTTCAGGCTCCATTCCTCCTAGTCCTTCTTTTGGGCTGACTCCCTTTTGAGCCCAAAGTTCAAGTTTTAACCTAAACAGTGCCTCCTTCAATTAATATTTAGGTTGGAATTGCAGGCGCCAATATTAATTGAATAGCCGCATGCTTGTATTTAGGCTTGTGTTTTCTAAACGAGACGAAAGCAATCTTGCATCTCTTGTTTTTCTCATAACTTTTGAGCTATCCTCTGAAGTTTATATAAATTCAGGCTCGAAATTGCTCCTGTCCAGCCAACAGATCCTCTTCAGCCTTTTCTTTTTTCTCCCTCAACTGGAAAATGGGTTCCTCCGAATTCAATTGGGGTTTCCTAAAACTCCCTTTTCATGAGAAAAAGGATTTTCATCAAATGTCTACTATTTCCAACACTTTTGGTCAAACACCCCGCTATCTCCAACACCTTTGGTCAGGCGATCTCCTTCTGATAGCTTGCCCTCCTGCTCGTTGCTTTGATAAGTCGGGCTTCACCATCATACCTGGTGACGGTTCGCATTAAGGGTCCTCTACCAAGCTCATCTTGGCCACACAACCCGATCACCTGATCGGGTTCTATCCATGAAGATAACAGAAAACTGGTTGAGACACCATTGCATCCAAAAGGAACCATACATAGTGCACTGAGGCAGATTTGATGTAAATTTCACCAATTTGTCGAAATGAATAAAACATTATTTTATCAACTTTTTATCTTTCTGTCTTCTTGAATGGTTGATGAACAAACACTGTACTTTGACATCCCGAAGCTTGCTTTATCTTGCATCCTCCTCAATATAACAGTCTCTAACATCCCATAATGTAGGACAGTACCTTTTTAAGAATTTGACATTAATGGGATGTCTCTGCCAATTTCCTTCGAGGTCCGCCAAGTAGTATCCTCCCTTGTCTAATACTCGACTAATCATGAAAGGACCTTCCCATGTCGGGCTCCATTTTCCAAAGCCCCTAAGCTGAGCCCCTAGAGGGAGGACTGTCTTTCACACTAAATCTCATTCCTTGAAAGACTTTATCTTTACCTTTTTGTTATAAGCTCGAGCAACAGCTTTCTTTCCTTCCTGAATCTGGTTTAAGGCTTCAATCCGAGCTACATCTAAGTCTTCAATCCTTTGACACATGGCTTCGATGTACTCCTCACTGTGTAACCCAAACTGATTTTGAATTCTGACAGAACTTACATTGATCTCCATGGGAAGCACTGCATCTTGCCCTAAAGTTAAAGCATAAGGAGTTGTCCCTGTTCCTGCCCTCTTAGAGGTTAGGTATGCCCACAGAGTATTCCCCAGCTTTTCATGCCACTTTTCCGGACTATCTGTCACCATTCTTTTGATAATGTTTACCAAAATCTTGTTGCTGGATTCGGCCTGGCCATTTGACTGTGGGTAGTAAGGACTGGACTGGATCATCTTTATTTTGTATTTGCTTGCAAACTCTTCAACTTCTTTTGAAATAAAAGATGGCCCACGATCCGTTACTACAGTTTCGGGCACCCCAAATCTGTGCAGAATCTTGGTTTCAATAAAATTCTTGACTGCAGCTGAGGTTATGGATTTTACAGCCGAGGCCTCTACCCATTTGGTAAAGTAATCCGTTGCTACAATTATGAAAGTATGCCCCTTACTAGAAGCTGGATAAATCTGCCCGACGAAGTCCATTGCCCATCCTCTGAAGGGCCAAGGCTTAACTACTGGATTTAAAGGTACTGAAGGCACATGTTGTAGTGGTCCATGTCTTTGACATTCTTCATAACCTCGGGCATAGGACTTGCAATCTTTTTCCATGTCGGGCCAGAAATATCCATACCTTCTAAGCAACCACCTCATCTTCGTTCCAGCTTAATGTGCTCCGCATATTCCTTCATGTACCTCGGCCATCACTCTCATAGATTCCTCTTGGGTTAAGCATTTCAATAATAACTCGTCTGGAGTTTTCCTTAGCAGGTTCTTCGCCCATAAGACATACTTGGTTGCTTGCTGTCTATTTTTCTTGCTTGTGGGTAAAGAATGATCCTTTAAATGATGAATGATAGGCGACCTCCAATCTTCTATCTCGGTTTTTAGAACCATTACATCCAGACTGAATCTTCTTTCTAGGATAGAAGGAAGGTTTCTTCTTTGAATCTCGACATCTACCCCATATTTTCTTTCTTGTATTGGCACACCTGAGGCTAATTGCGCCATCTCGTTGGCCGCTAGGTTGGATTCCCTGGGAACATGATTAACTGATATCTTAGAATCCCAATAACTCAGCAATTGCGTGGCCGCCAAGTAATACCCTGTCATGGTGATATGTCTGCACTTGAAATCTCCATTTAGTTGGTTTATTACTAACTCTGAATCACCAAACACCTCTACTTCTACTGCCCCCAGATCCATTAAGATTTCCAAACCAATTATTAAGGTTTCATACTCTGCCCGATTATGGGTGTTCCCTTGGTAATCTAGGAGGAATGAGTAATAATGATAAACCCCTTAGGGGTTCACAATGACAATCCCAGCTCCAAAGGCCTTCTGAGTGTAAGAACAATCAAAATAAAGCTTCCAATGAGTAATCCAGAGGCCAGTCACTCTTTTTATCTCTTGCTAGACCCACTCCTCTTTACCCGAGATATCTTGGCTTGGCTGGATCCAAACACTAGTAACTTCCAGGGTCCCGGGATATTGATTATCTTATCTTGGGACTCTTGATGCTCCGCCAAGAAGTCGGCAATTGCTTGGCCTTTGACTACCCCTTGGGGTACATACTGAAAGCTGAATTCTGATAATGCTATAATCCACTTCCTAATCCTTCCCGTCAACATTAGTTTTGACAACATATACTTTATCACATCTGTCTTGGCAATGATGTGCACGTGACAAGGTAACATGTAATGCCTTAGCTTATTGGCAGTGAAATATAAAGCTAGGCACAATCTTTCCACTGGGGAGTATCTTGTTTCTACCTCGGTCAGAATTCTACTGAGGTAGTACACCGTCTGCTCTTTCCCACCTTCATTGTTTTGAGCTAGCAAACTTCCGATTGATTTTTCTAAAGCTGAGATATATAGCTTTAAGGGTTTTCCCCTTTAAGGTGGTACCAACACTGGTGGAGAAGTCAAATAGGCTTTGATGCTGTCAAAAGCCCTTTGGTGTGGTGGTCCCCACTCAAAATCTTCTTTATCCTTCAGTCTCAGCAGAGGAGTCAGTGGTTGGATCTTGCCCGCTAAATTGGCAATGAATCTCTTTAAGAAATTAATTTTACCTAGCAGCCTCTGAAGTTGTACTTTATTGGTGGGTGAAAGGAACTCCATTATTGCCCGAGATTTGTTTTTGTCCACTTCTACTCCTCTTTGATGAACCATGAACCCCAAGAAGTTGCCCACTCTTACTCCAAATGCGCATTTCTTTGGATTCATCTTCAGCTTATGGATCCTCATCCTTGTTAAAGCTTGCCTGAGGTCTGTCAGATGCTGCTCTTCTGTTTTGGATTTTACCATGATGTTATCGATGTACACCTCCATGTTCTGGCCAATCAAATCATGAAAGATGGCATTCATTACCCTTTGTAGGTTACACCATCATTCTTGAGCCCGAATGGCATGACTAGATATTCATATGCCCCCACATGACCGGGACACCTAAAAGATGTTTTATGTATATCTTCCTGGGCCATCTTTATCTGATTATATCTGGCATTCCCATCCATAAAAGATAAGACTTTATGTTTTGCTACCGCATCTATGGACAGGTCAGCCATGGGCATGGGATATTCATCTTTTGGTGTGGCGCCATTAATATTTCTATAATCAACACAACATCGCACTGCTTTTGTTATGGCTTTCAAAACGGGTACAATGTTGGCTAACCACTCTACATATTTAGCTGGTCTAATAAATCCAGCTTTTACAAGTCTTTCAATTTCTTCTTTGACATTCTCTTCTATCTCCTTTGACATCCTTTGCGGTGCTTGCTTAACAGGTTTATACCCCTCCTTGATGTGCATTCTGTGTTCCACCAAGGTTGAATCCAAACCTGGCATCTCAGTGTAATGCCAAACAAAACAATCTTTAAATTCTTGTAAAAGATAGATAATCTTCGCCCGATCATTAGTTTCTAACAAGCCACTGATTTGTATAGGTCTTGGATCTTCTTCTGTCCCCAAATCAATGACTTTTAAAGGATCTTGAACCTCTGGTGGTGGTTTATCTGGTTCTGTGCACAAAAATTCAACTAACTCCGGGCTTTCAGGCAAGTCGTCTGGCCCATCCAAGTCATATATACACTCGGCCATTTGTATGGCCATATCCAATTCTTCTTCGTAAAGCTCTTCTCTGCTTCTATCCTGATTGGTCGGAGTTCCTAGTTGCCATTCCTGCTCTTCTTTGTCTAAGAGCTCCCTTTCTTGCTTTCTTCCTTTCCCATACACCAACAGTCTTTTGATCAGGGACCTGACTGCCATTACCTGTGTTGGAAATGTGCCCTAAAACCAATCATATGATGATACTTTACGGACATTTCACATATTAACCTAATGTAGTTTAAATATAAAGGGCAAATATTATTGTTTGAGCCGTCTCATATAAATGTTATATGCTTAAACGATAAGTCCAAGGAATATGTGATTGGGAGAATGCGATCTAAAGAAGTTAGATTCATGAGACCATTCTTTCGTATACACATCTTAAACGTTCTTGATCATAGGATTGCCAATTGGGCATTGACAGTCCGTTAAGATCAGTATGTGCTGTGTCTTATCTCAGGGAGAGTGACTAGTCTCGAGTCATTGGTGTGTCTGACACCAAGACAAGTACGTAGGTGCTCAATAGAGAATGAGTTCACTGAACACGATCAAGGAAGAGTTCTCACACTCATGTCACATGAGAACTCATAGTTGGGATAATGCAAAGTAGTCCTTTGACCTGAGGCATCATAGTTGTCTTGTGGTTAGGTCCTTGATCTTTGATTATGTCAAAGTCACCCCATCCGCGGGTGTCCACGACATCGTTGGGGTTAAGCCACTTAGCTGTGGAGGCAAGTGAATGCGCAACAAGGGATCTCTAACCTTCAAACCGTTTGAGGGAGAATACTCTATGATATGATTAAGAATCTTTGGCCAAAGTATGAATGAGATTTAGGAAGGCGTTCCAAATCACATTCAAGGTAATCATATAAGTAAATGAATCACATTGGATAGTAGACATGAATAAACTATCAAACCAAACAATGTGGTCAAGAGTATTGTATTAGAGAAAGACCGTATTGCATTGTAATCCTAAACTGAATAGGTTCTCCACCTCTTCTGATTAGCTTGGGTAACCATGATATGCTGCTAGGTGTCACTCATGGTTTGTGGAAGCCCTAAACGTGTATAAACACTAAAGGGAGAATTGAAAGTAAGTTTCAATTCACAATCGATTTGAAAGAGTTTTAATCGCCCACTGCCTCGCTAAAAGGAACCTAATGGATCGTACACTGAGTAATGTAGAGATTGAAGAAACATCGGAGATGAGTAAGAATAATTAAATGGTTTAATTATTTATGGCAAGGATTAATTAATATGTTAATTAATCAAACGAATAAGTTCGTTAAAGACCTCGGGATAGTTTTGGACCTTAAGGCCCAATGGGCTTCGAACGTCAAGTCCATTGACTTAAGTTGTATGACAACTTAATGAATAATGATTCACAAAGGCCCAAATAACCCAATGAATCCCTATGGCCGGCCATTTAGAGATGGAGTGGGTTTTGGACTTATTTACAAGTTTGCCACTCCAATGAATTAAGGTATAAATATGACTTTATAGCCAAAATTCATTTAGGGTTTCTTTTGGAGAAAATTGGAGAGAACATGTCTCTCTCTTTCTCTCTAAAGAGGCCGGCCACCTTAGAGGAATTTAGCTAGCATCTTGCTTCCTCTAGGTCACTCATTTCTACTTAAATCTAACCTTGGTGTGGAGACTTAGAGGTTCTCTACTTTGGGAACTTGGAGAAACCTGATGCGTAAAATAACTAAACACACAAATTAAACCCTCTTTTGTCAAATTGTAGTAAAGATGTAAGTAGGGATCGTTCTAAACCGGGGATTAGGATGGATTGCTAAACTCTTGAAAACTAACTCAATAATGTAAAAACAAAGTTTAAAACACTAAACTAGACTCAAAGAATGTAAAATTAAAAGTTAAAACACCAAAACAAAGCAAAGGAACCAAAACAACAAATAAACACTCAAAACTGCCTTAGAAGCACAATCTGGGCAGTTTTGAGTACTAACACAAATTTGGACGAATGTATGTTATAACTTGACTCAAAACACTTAAAAACACAAATCAAAACACTTTCTAACTAATCTAAGACTTCAAAATAAAGGGGGATTTGTTTTGGACGAAAATTGAAAACAAAACAGAAACTTTAAAAGAAAACAGATTGTAAAACGTTTCGGATAAAAAGGATGGATAAAAGGCTAGTTAGGAGGTTCTTCTCCACACATGACCCACTTGCAAACAAAACGATTTTCAGTTGTTCTTCCAATAAACTATGAAACTCAACACCCCAAGTTAATTAGATACGCTTAAATTAACCTTCAAGTTCTCCTTAAATTAATGAATTGGATGGGAAAGCGCATACAACAATTCAAAGCATTCCTCAAAGGTTCCTTACGTGATGAGCACAATAAAGATACAATCAAGAATCATGGAGCACAATGAGAACTATAAGTGTTGACGAGGCATTCATTACTATGATGAGCATGAAACTCGTGCCAAGAATTCATTCAACGCGATCGTTTTCAAGCGACCTTCACTACTTGTGATTATAAGATTGTAACTATTAGGTGAAACTCCCTCATAATCTAGCATCATATTCATGCATGAAAACTAAGCGTGCACTCTCAATCAACATACACAAATAAGTTATCAATCAAGTAGATGAACGAATTGAATCCACAACTTATGAAATAACAACTGAATGTAATCAAATCATATTGCAAGCATGTACATGGTTTCGAATCACCCCCCAACTAAGGGGGTTTAGTTCCTCATACTCACCACACAAAGTTTATTGAATTGAAACATTGAAAACATAAGAAAGATTACACCTAAAAGTTCCAACAATCTGCAATAGACTAGCAAGCACATTCAAGAGCACTCATTCTTCCTTCTTGCTGCGGCACAAGGTATGGAGATGGTTTGTATGGGTTTTGGATGATGGAGAATGGTGGGAAGGTGTCTAGGATGGGTGTATGGCACGCTAGGAAGGTTTTGGGGTCAGAAAATATGGATTTGGGTGAAGGTTGGGCACGACAAAGGTAGGGGAAAGGTTTCTGGCGTGAATGGATGTGAATGGGTGTGTGTGGAATGTTTTGTGGCTACAACAAGGAGGTTTATTTAAAGGAAAACAGAAATTAAAACCCTAGGTTGATTAGGAAATCAGAAATTAAGTCTAAGGATTCTAGAATTAGGAAATAAAATCAGAAACTTAAAGGAAATAGGCAAGGATATGCGGCAATTACTTAAAACACAAAAGGAATGTGTTTTAAGTCAGATTTTGGGAAAGAAACCCTCTCCCTTGCACGGCAAGGAAGAGGAAAGGATGAGGGAGGTGCGGCTCATGTTTTAAGAAAGGAAACATGTCCTAAAACTAAAGGGAAATAGGATCCCTTGCACGGCAAGGAAGGGGGATTAAGGGAAAGGTGCGGCAAAGGTCCTAGAGTGGTTTAGGGCCTTTGTTTGGTGTCCCAAAGTGCTTAAAAGGTATTCAAAGTGGCTGGAAATTAAGGACATTTAGGAATAGGGAAGGTCAACCAAAATAGGAAACCTTGGCTTAACTTTCCTACTTCAAGTAGGAATCCTTGTTGGAGTAGGAATCCTTGAATGAGTAGGAATCCTTCTTCAATTAGGAGTCCTTTGTTGATTAGGAATCCTTCTTGGATTAGGAAACCAACTTTCTTCAAGACTTCAATTCATCCATTCCTTTTGCTAAAAAAGGCTCCAATTTGCTTCTTTTTGCACACTTTGGCCTTAGAACCTGAAAACACACAAAAGTGACTTTAAACACTAAAATAGCTAAGTAAACACAACTTAAATGCACGAGAACAAGCCAATTAAGTAGCATAAATATGCTCCTGTCAAAACCTATTCTTCCATCCAAATCCATGGATCTAAGAAGCAAGGAATGAAGGCCCTCTCTTTGGGCGATTAGCCTTTGCTTATGCAAAGAGGAATCTACAAAGGTATAATTTCTCAATTCACTTTGATTTGAGTTGAGTCTTGGTTCACCAATCTACTAGGCTTTGAATTTTATGGGTAATGTTTTGTTTTTGAGTGCATGCAAGCATGATTCCGCCTTTAATTGTTAATTGCATGCTATATGATGTTATTCAAATGAACATGTTTTCACAAAATTATCCTTCAACCTGATCCTTTCTTTTTTGTTCTGTCATTGATGGTGTAGGGGTGTTGGGACGATACAAGGTCTATCCCACTCCTCTCTAGTAAGGAGCATTCCTTGTTCTAAAAGCTTTTGGGCTATTACCTTGGTAGGGCAGCTGTTCTCATCTGCTCCTGAACATTTAAGAATTCCTATGTTGGGATTGTAGAAACTTGCCTCCGCAACATTGGCTGTAGGGAGAAATGGCCGTGATTCGGCCTCCACCATCTCCCAAAAGCCTAGTCCCTCTGTCCCTGCCTCATGATAAGCAGCCACTTGTTGATGTAGAGTGGAGGGTATGGCGAGACTTTGGTGGATCCAGTCCCTTCCAAGTAAGGCTCCATATGTGGAAGTGCAGTCTACCACAAAGAATGCCAACATGATTTGTTTGGACCCCAAATCCACTTCTAAAGGCAATATCCCATGAGATTTGGTGATAGCGCCCGAGAAGCTTGAAACTGTGAGGTCGGTAGGAATAAGATCTTATGTGTCTCTCCTTATTCTTTTCATTTACTTGGCTGGCAGTACATTAACAGCCGCTCCTCTATCAATTAAAATTGTTTTGAAAGGCACCCCTTCCAAATGAGCTGCAACATATATTGGTTTAAGATGGTTGGCTAGTAACATGTTTGGATAGCTGAACACCATTTTATCCGTATAGATCCTTAAAGGACCATCTTTGGATGCTTCGGAAGATTCAGCTTTTCCCGACTCTCTTTCTCCGGCTATCTCAACACTAACATGGGCCATCATTGGCTCCGTCGTCATATAGTCTCATTCCATAGTGGCAGGTTGATTAGGCTCGGCACCAAACATGGCGGATAACACATACGCCATGTTGATATGAAAATTGCTAGGCTTTAGCAGTTCTTCTTTCTTGCTCCCGATCTGTTCCATGAACTCATATAACCAGGCCATCACATCTTCTGGAAGCAGTGGTTCTGGTGCCCCCTCCTGTTGATTCATGCCCGAATATGGTGTTTGCTTTGGAACTTCACCGAAAGGATCCACTAATGATAGAGAAGGTGGTTTTCTTTCAGGCGAACAGTTCCAAAACAAATAAGCTCCGTCTTCCATCGGGGAGTTGGCATCATGATCATATCTTCTTGAGCTCTCCTCAAGATCCTATATTTCCTAGGGTGTAGGCTTTGCGATACATGGTTTCCTTCCCCTTCTGTTTTACTATTAGCTCTCTCCACCTCTTTTTTACTCTTCCAGCGGAACTGACTACTCCCCCCAGATGACGTTTTTTTGAACTTTTGATTCTTGGATGCTTCAGAGGTCGCGGAGGTCTTTAAAGAATTCATGTAGGCTTTGTGCTGCCCCTGGACCCTTCTAACCATGGAGGCTCCCATTTGTTTAACGCACTATCCAGTTTTTCCAACCACGTACCATTTTCGCCCGAGGCAGGCAGGGTTATCTTTCTTGACAGGATTTGTTATCCTATTATTTCTCTTGAATTCTTTTCCCATATGGCCATATGGAAGATTTTCTATACCCCTTTCTTTTGGCTTTTTGGCATCCTTATCTTCTGCCTTCTCAAAAGCTTGATGATTACAAAATATCTTTGATAAAGCTCTGGGTTGGGAATCGACTCCTAACCGCTGAAAAACACTTCGGGAAGTATCTCTTCCTGCAGTCTGCGTAGCTTTCTCACAGGCCTCTTTTCTTTCTTCTTCCTTCCTCATGATCAGCTCATGATTCATGAGGACTCCTGCTGGTGGTATTTCGAGCTCACACTCGTATTGGCATTTATTGCAAAGAACCATCCCTTTGATTATAGCTGCTTTTGGATGTTCGGTCAATCTGATCACCCCTTTTGTAGATTTGTCAGCTAGTCTTCCTTCTTCTATTTCCCTTACGACCTTTTCTTTCCCCTTCTCGGCCTATGCCATACTGATCATATTTACTGGGGCTTCTGAGAAGGGATCTGTATGTTTGGCCACCATTGCTTCCTCTGGCTGGTTGGTTCTAAGTCTCTCTCTTTCCCTATTATCTTTTTCCCCAAGTTGAGGTAAAGATATAGGAATAGTTGGTCATACAACTAGGTCTGCTTTCTTTCTGAAGCCTGCGGAGGCGCTCTCTAGTCTTTGTAACATTTGCAACAAGGTAGTTTGCAAGTCTTCATCAAAATGTTCTGGAACATCTGCTCTTTTTAAATCTTCAGGTTTTCTTGACATATTTCTTTGGTAAGTAAGATCTGATTAAAGGTATCCCACCAGGTATGCCAAAACTATGTTCGTGGCTACAATTTCCGTTGGGGATGTTTTCTAGCGAATGAGCACACAGCTCCCCGAGAGGTTGGCGCCGGTTGATGCTTTCGGTCGGGCTTCTGCTTTCTGGTGGGCTTGTCGGACAAATCTTGTCGGGCAAGGCCTGTTGGGCAAGGCTGAAAGAGAAGGACATGGTTAACTTTGAAAGGTGCCTTTGTAGGGCCTTAGGTGTAGGCCTTGAGGCTCACAATCAAGATTAACTTTTAGGTGTTCAGGCGTGCCATTGCCATCTTTAGCATGGCAGATGTAAAACATATGTTGCGTACCACTGCCATCTTTAGTTATGAAAGGTACCTTTGTGGGGCCTTAGGTGTAGGCCTTGAGGCTCTCAATCAATAACTAACCCAGTACTCGAACATATAATGTTTGTTTCATTGATTGCAAAAGTGTTATGACTATTATATTTCTAATTACCCGAGCCCGAAAAGCAGAATGAATCCAAATAGGTGCCTTTGTAGGGCCTTAGGTGTAGGCCTTGAGGCTTCCCATCAAAATTACTTCTATACTCAAACGTTCTACGAGAATCATAATATAACAGAAATAAAACTAGGAAATAGGTCGATTACTTGCGCCCAAAGTCACTTCGGACTTCTTGTTATCAAAGGCTGTTGTGGATGGGTTAAGTCCACATAAGGTTCTTTTTTATGCCTTGAGACCAAGGACTTTTGAATGATCAATCTTACATGCCCGATGGTTTAGAACTTAGATCTGATTTAAATTGTGACTACATATTCCAATCGAATTCAAGCACTGAGGAGTCTTTTAATCATCAACTTGCTAGAACTAACTTGGATACAAATGGAAGTATACAACATATTGCTAGACTTATGAATGAAAAGACAAAAACAAAAAGGGTCGGGCAAGGTTTCACCTTGTCGGGCAAGACTGGTCGTCTTGCAACTTCCTATCTTTGTGATTTATAGAGGGGCTTGAGAGCTTAGAAAGGGGGATAGGGAGATGAGTTTACAAAAGGAAATCGATACTACAGCAAGATTTAGACAAGGTAGCAGAGCTTATACAAAGGCTTTTGGTGAGGGTTGATCCCGAAAGGGATGAAGGCTTGGGCTGACTACAGCTTCGTTGAAAGTAAATCTGGCTTGAGCTGAGTTTGTGCTTGTATTTGTTTGGTTGTTTGAGTGTCTTCATCTCTGATTTCTCTTTCTTCTTTTATAGACAGTTTGGCTTGGCCTCCTGTAGCTTTAATCTTGCCCAAATGCAGCTTGAAGGGCAATGACTCATCAGCTTTTTACTTGTACTGCCACTGTAAAGTGCTTTTGGGCTGATTAGCTGGCTGGTCTACACCACTTGGTCTCTAGGTAAGTGAACAAGTGGTTCAAATGATCTGCACCTAGTCGGGAAAAGGCCTTTTCTGCCTTCTGGGCTTTTGCTGGGCTTCGGGCTCCTTTCCTCCTAGTCCTTCTTTTGGGCTGACTCCCTTTTGAGCCCAAAGGTCAAGTTTTAACCTAAACACCCACACTGTAAACAAACAAATTAAAAACATAAACACTTAGGAAATCATGTTTAATAAGTTGACAAAGAGAAAAAAATACTACTTTTCTTGGGTGTCATAGTTAGAAACTATTTTTTTCTTCTATAAACGAAAATTGAGAATAATTAGAGATTCATGGTTGTTACCTAAATTTTAGGTTACCCACAACTAATTTAGTTTGTATGGTCTCAAATGATCAGCACTAACTTAATCACTTAACGAAGAAAGTATTTGACCATCACACGACCAAAACTCAAAATCCTAAGCTCTATATAACAACCTGCATTTAAAACAATTAACCATGACAATAAACAATACTAAAATCAGAGAAACTGAGGATGCAAAATCTTGACTGTGTGCTTATTTTTTAAGAAAGAAATTATGCCCGATCGAAAACAAAACTGTTAAACGAAAATTTAAGGCTCTACCAAATGGAGATCTTCTTTGGTAACATCACCTGGACCATGCCAGAAGCGGCCACACACACAATGAAATCATTTTATTAAGGATATATATAACAATTGCACTCACAGCCTGTTCACCCACAGTTTATTATTTGGACAAAAGAATTAACCAACAATATCTAAACCAAAAATATATATAAGCAAGGAAATCCAAAAAAGAGAACTATCTGACCACAATTTATGGCTCCACAAAACCAAGATCTTCTCACGCGGTATCACTTTGGACATGATATATCCAACCACAGGCGCGATAACATTATATTATTTAACCAAATATGTAACTATTCAACTCACAGACTGTCCACGCACATTACACCATCAGGAAAGAAGAAGTATGTAACAATATTTAAATAAAGACTATAGATAAGGAAAGAAATGTAAGATATTTCTGAAATCATAAGAACAACAACAAGAGATTAGGATCACAGATTTGATAAACCAAAATTACAATAAATCAATTACAATTTACTTATCTTTGGAATATGGAAGACATGGCTCTTGCGGATGACAAAGGAGTCTTCTACTTTCAACAAGCGGAAGTGTTCCAGCAATAATAGGGTTTGCTTGGAATGGAACGTGTGTTTTGTGAAAGCAGGGACACCCTTAATATAGTGATTAGGGTTCCCCTAATTCCGCCTATTATAGTAATTAGAGGAATACACCAAATCACCATTTATTCTTAATGTTGTCCCACCAAGGCATGTACAATATGTCCTACTTAATTAGGGTTTCAATTAGTCAACTAAATATATCTTGGTTCCATGATTCTTGCCAACCAATATTGAATCACATTAAAAGCCAAATATCTTGAAGATCAAGTTATTTGTCTTTCAAGTAATTTGATTCATAATAATTGACAACTCAACATGAGTCTTACAAGAAATCCAAAATGTGCAAACACAATTGTTGCACAAACCAAAATGATATTTGACACACCCCGACCGGGGTCGAGGCATGCTGGCCGTTACCCGAAGATGACGTAACCAAAAGTATAAGTGATGTAAGTGTGAATAAATTAAAACCGAAACTAGAACTTATTTAAACTAATAAAGTGAGTGTGCAATAGTTGGTAGAACCCATGGAATACAAATGTTCAGAGCATAGATGACAAAAGAGTGTGCAGTTAAAATTAGTTAAGTACTTAATGCACAACCGGAAACTGTTCCTACAGTTGTTAGGGGTATGTCAGAATCACTGGCAAATCCTCGTACGCCACAAAGTAAATCAGCTATCTAGGACCTGGAGGAGCGAAAAATAGAAGGGTGAGTGGGTAAAAATAAAGGTTTATAAAAAATCCATTTATTTTCTAAACATACTAACCCCTCATCATAAAACATGTATAGTTTCCAAAAAATCATACTACATATTGGTATGAAATCAAATGCAAATCAACAGTAAATCCAGAAGTATGCCACATCATAATATCTCAATAGTAATATAAGTAAAATCAAGTGTTCAATCAATCTATACTAGCACACAAGTCGGAATCACCTAATGCGACTTGTATGATTGAACTGATGCTCATCAATCTATGCTAGCACACGAGTCGGAGTTGCCTAGTGCAACATGTACGACAGGACTGGGAGTAATCATAATATATGTTCTAGTGCTACAATCATGTGAAGACTGACGCTATTCGCGGTCACCTACGAGTCGGAGTTGCCTAATGCAACCTGTACGACAGGACTGGCACCAAGGCGAGAGTAGAGTGCGGAGGTGAACATACACATGAAACACTGGCCCTGGCCTTGGACCTAGGCGAGCACTAACACCGAGGTGCAGCAATGATGAGTAGACTACATAAATATAAGCATGCCATAATGATTCAATAATTCTAATCAACATAATAAACTTACCTGCGTATCCCGTAAGATTATTTTAGCATTTCACAACAGTATTATGGATGCAAATTTCTTCCTTCTTGTTCTTGCATGAAAATGCACCTGCAAAAACAATTAACACCTTAGGTCAAGGCCAAGAGCCTCACTCCCCCACGATGAATTTGGGGGGGGGGGGGGAGAAGAACCTCCGATGCTAAAGTTAGAATTTTGAGGGAAAGGTGTTTGGAGAATTTAGAGAATTTTGCAAGAGGATTCAATTTAGATTTTTGGTGGGGGGTGGTAATTACTAGGGTGTGGCCGGCACCTTTGGGAAAGGTGGGAACCGGCCACTTTAGTGGTTTTTTGGGTGTTAATCATCATCAATTAGCTAATTAATGAATAAATTGAGTAATAAATCAATTAATTAGCTAATCAATATAATTTGAAAGAAATAATTTGGGAGTTACCTTGTGGGGAAGATTTGATGAGGGTTGATGAAATAAGATTTGAATAAATACCTATTTTGATCACTTTTGACCTTGATTGAGTGATGATTGTCCCCTACTCGTACGTAGGGGTTCCGATGAGCCTCGAGGGTAATCTTGTCTTTATTACCCAAAAATCCACGTGTCGCCTCCATATTTTTCTTGATTGTTTTTGGCTCCACAAATGTCCCCACACTTGTTAGGCCGCTCGCAGGAAAGGGCAACAGGTGTAGAGATCTTCTTGCTTTAGGAAATGTAGGATTGTTTCCTATTTTGACGTAGATTCCCTCTTTAATTGGAAATTAGATCCTTCTAGGAAAGGAAAATAAATCACTTCTAAAGTCTATTGATGTCTACCTTAAGTAGATGGTAAATCAACTTTAGAAAGCAATTTATTATACCCTACAAGAAAGAGAAAGCTAGAGAATATTTGTTCCCAATCTCCTAGCTATCTTCTACACTTGCCCATGCAAAAGATCATATTTCGTTGCTTTCTTTGTCTTTTCCGCGCCGCATCGAGGTAAGAAAAAATTAATTTTCCTTGTCTTCTTCTTGGATAATGTTGTCGTGGGGCAGTCATCAGGGTGGTGCAGTACGTTGATTGGTAGGGGCCAAGAGTTGTCTTGGCAGAGGCTGATGATGTGTTATGGCAGAGACCGCTGCTTGGGTTGCTCGACTTGGCTAGAACCAAGGGCAGCTTGTGCAGTTGGGGCAGTGGATTGAGGCACTAGGGCATAGTGCTAGGCAAGCCGTATGGCTCATGTCCTTTTGACTTTTGGACCTGACGCGAGCCAGGCCGGTAATTGAGAGAAATGAGGAGGTCGCGGGCCTTATGAGCTACTGGAATGCTGGGCATGCAAGCCTTCTGCCCGTTGGTCTGAGATAAAAATGAGGAAAAACTAGTATTGGTTGAGCTCCCTTGATGGTACCGTGAATGACGTTCGTTGCTTAGTCCTTTTCACCAAGAGAAAGGTAAGATGCTCTTGAGAGAGAAGGTAAAGAGGATTAAGGTAGGTGCATTGCCTCGTTTGATCGTTATCGTGAAGCCTACTATGAATGAAGGTGGAAAGAAGAGATCTTCACCCCCTGCTCAAGAGATGTAGGTTGAGAAAAAACTAAAAACTTCCTCCACTGCTCTTGAGGGTCCACCTGTTGCCTAGAAGCCTGTGATTGACATAACCTCATCCAATGGGTAGTACGATTGCTGATAGGACGATTGCTGATAGGATTGCTCAGTGGAGAGGTCAGGTCATGCCCCCAGTGTTGAAGTCTGTACCAAGACGTTCCTTGAGAGCAAAGTTCGGTTCACCTTTGGAGAGGCTTGCTATTATGAAGACCGATAAGGTGGGCTCTACTGCTAAAGTGGCTCCAAGGTCCACCTATCTTCCTACTGAGACTGCTCGGATGGGCTACTGTGAGAAATCCACTAAGCTTGCTTCTGGGAGGCTGCTAAGATCTATGAGCTTTTGAAACTAGATTTGCTTGAAGACATGGACGTTTGTGCCAAGTTCATTGATGGCGTTAGAGGGGTTGTTTGCCTAAGTTCCTTTGCGAAACATACGACCGAGTATATGAAGACTGCCTTACTTGCCATGATGTAGAAGGTGGCTATTCTAGCAATTGAGTCTATGCTCCTTGACCAAAATGATACCAAGACTGCCAAAGAGGTGGCAAAGGCTGTGGTATCTGAAGCGTATTCTTTTTCCGAGAAGGTCAAGAGGTTAGAATCTAAGCTCGTCGTTTTGAATGAGGTCTATCTCTGCCCCCACTTCTCTGCAGCTTGAGACCACTCGCCAAAAGATTGTTAACTTAAAGATTAGGCTTGACGTGATCCAAGTTAAGTATGAAAATGCAGAGAAAGAGATCAGATGTTACATACCTCAGATTCAAGATCTTGGGCATGTCGTTTTTTAGCCTTGTTTTGCTTCTTTTGCAAAGGATAAAGAGTTGATTACTGCTTATAACCAAGTGATCCATTTCAAGAAGGTCGTTGATAGGCTTGAACCCCAAGTGTTGGAACTTCAAGGTGCGTTGAAGATCAACGAAAGTTTGAAGAAATAAGTGGATGACCTGTAGCGTGTCTGTGTTGGTCTACTCAAGGAGAACGAGCAGTTGAAATGTGAGAAGGCTGGGTTCAAGGCTTCGCTTGTTCAGGGTCAGGCTGATTTCTACAAACTGGGTTATGTAGATCATCTTTTTGGTAGGCCGTCTGACTTCGAGTTTGCTGGGAAGACTTCAAAACCTTATTTATTTCTTCGGACAACTTACTTGCCTTTACTTTTGAGGCTTTTATTAGTGAAGTAGTTGGAGAGGTTGATGCCTAACTTGGAGCAGCAAGGGGTGAAGCGCCGGATGATGCTGCTGCTAGGAGCGTTGCGGCTGCTGAAGGTGTGGCGGGTAGTCGTGGGATGTCCAAGCTGCTGAAGGGTAGCCTTTGCTAACCGTTTATCAATTTTGCTAGAAAATTTAATAAACTTGCTTCCTTCGCTTTTCTCCATCTTCGCTTCTTTAGTTCATGCCTTAACCTTAAACTTTATAGACCATCGGCAGACATGCTACTTTTCTATAAGCAGACAGGCCCACATAGCCTATGCAGCCGTAGGTGTTGGTGTAGAACTTTGCAAAGTTGTTTACCATAGGGTCGACAGTAGGACGCTTTACTTGCAGAAGTAGACAAATCCACGTGACCACTAGGCTGTTAACCTTGGTTTTCTCCAATTTTGTAGGTTGTGTAGTATCACAACAATTTAGGACTTGGTGTAGGTCATTCCACGCTTTGGCAGAAATGAAGCCCATCGACTACATAGCATATCGGCAGTGGACGAAGCTTTGTAAATGCGCGTTAACTTGTTTAACCTTTCATAGAAACGTGCAGTTGTATAGGTTTAGTGTAGCTTACTGCTCGAAGGGCAAGTCGTAGGCAGTCTTCTGGAAACCGTAGGCTACCTTAGTGCACTCGGTAGCAGCTTTAAGGTTCCAGGGTAGCCGTCTGTAAGGCATACTACATGTGCCCCCTCCGTCTCTAGGGCCCAGTTCCTTGCGGATTAGGCTAAGAGACCCAAAATTCTTCAGTTAGCTAAGCCTTGAAAAAGACCATTATGGCTACTTCTAAGAATCCCAGTGCAAGCCATTGTGCATCTAGTTATACTAGAGTAGCCCGACTCATCCATGTTTAGATATTCGAAGTGTAAAGTTTATCATCCCGCCTTGGAAAGCAAACCCATGTGAGTGTCGGGGAATTGGTTTACCCTCTCGCACTGGAAAGCAATTAGTTTATCCTATCGCACTAGAGAGTAGAACCAGTTGGGTGTAGGGAAATTGGTTTACCTTCTCGCATTGGATAACATGGTTGGTCTCTCCGAGGGGGGGGCGCAATTCCTGCGATAAGTCCTTAAAAAGGGTGTGATCTTCTTTTGAAGTGCATGAGTGATTAGTTACTAAGGCAATTGAGAATCGTCTTGCTTGATGCTTCGACCTACCCATTGCCTTGAGGATATCTTAGTGTAGACATGTGCTGCTTGATGCCATACTTCTGGAAAAACTTTGCCAAATCTTTGCCTATGAATTACAGGCCGTTGTCGATGACAATAGATTGAGGATACCAAATCAGCAAATAACGTTCCTCCATATGAAGCACTTTATGTCCGCCTGAATCATGGTTGTCATGGGCTCTACTTCTACCCATTTGGTGAAGTAATTAGTTGCCACGATCATCATGCCTCTGCCCTCAGTAGTAGGCGACGGCCCTACCAAGTCGATTGCCCACTGCATGAACGCATTTATGGGTGTAGCTCGCTGACAGGCAGTGTTGGTACCAGCTTGTAGTGTTGGCAGCGTCGCACTTTTGCACCCTCAGTAATGGGTGAAAATGGCCCTACCAAGTTAATTATCCGCTGCATGAATGGCCAATGACTCATCTGTGGGTGTAGCTCGCTGACAGGCAGTGCTAGTAATGACTTGTAGTGTTGGTAGTGGTCTCACTTTTGCACTAACTCCTTAGCATCTTGATGCATGGTAGGCAGTAGTAGCCTGCGTTAAGAGCCCTCTACACTAAGGATCGGCTTCTGGAGTGATTTCCATAAACGCCTTTGTGGATTGAGCTTAGAATCTTTAGGTCGTCAGGAGGCGCTAGGCAGCAGAGATGTGGTTTAGTGTAGGATCTTTGGGTGAGAATGTTGTTCCACATATAGTATTGTGTTGCCTTTATTTGGAGCTTTCTAAACTCTACCCTTTCCGTGGAGAGTGTGCCATAGACCAAGTAGTCTATAATAGAACTTTGCCAGTTTGGAGTTGTACTAGCCTGTGACACTTTGGCTGCCGGCTCTGCCTATATGATTGGCTAGATATTCCAACAGGATAGAGTGTTTGAGTTGGTGGTTGAGGGCGGAGCCTAGGCCGGCTAGTGCGCCTTGAGTGAGGGTGTAATTCTGAAATGCCTTAAATTGCTTGTGTACTTTCTCAAAGTATTGTGCCATCGTTGGATGTTTTCCATGCACTCCTCAGTAGTCTGGCTGGTGATTAGCTGGGAATTGGATTGAATTGCAAGCTTTTTCACTGCCAAGTCTTTTGCCATTCAAAGGCCTACTAGTAGGACTTCGTACTCTACTTCGTTGTTGGATGCATTGAAGCCTAGAGTAATCGCCTACTCGAGCATTGAACCGTTTGGGGCATGCCTGCTTTCGAGCCTTTGTAGTTGGATGCGTCGTCGACGTACAAATGCCATAAGTCTCCCGAAGTAGGCGTGGCTAGGGCTTGCTCGGCTGCCTCTGGAGCGTTGTTGGGTCACTCTGTTATGTCACCTAGGCTAGGCGTGAAGGCGCAGTAGGGAGCCGTGGAAATGGGGCCATGTTACATGTAGCAGGAGATGCTTAACTACCGGTATCGGGCCGCTCTAAAGCTGAATTATGGAGGAAGAGTCGGCTGGGGCTGTGTGATGCACAGTTGGAGGTGGTGCTCAACTTGCTGGTACATGTTGCTCCTATGCAGAATCTTCTAGGGTGACGAGGACAAAACTTGCTTCTGAGTGTCCTTCTAGTGTTCATTTGCCCTTGGCGTGCCTTTTGAGCTAAATTGTTGCGTTCGTCAAAAAACTTTGCACCGTTAGTGTCTGCCAGTGTCTACTTATGGAAAAGTAACACGCCTACCATTGGTCTATAAAATCTAAAGGTTAGGGCATGAACAAAAGAAGTGAAGATGGAGAAAAGCGAAGGAAATAAATTTATTAAATTTTCTAGCAAAATTGATAAACTACTAGCAAAGACCGAAGAAGTTCAAGCAAAGCAAAAACAACAAGGAAAACAAAGAAAATCTTAAAGAATACATAGAAGACTACTCCTTAGCAGCTTAGAAGCTTCATGACTACTCGGTTGCCACACCTTCAGCAGCCATGACACCCTCATCAGCTGCACCATCCAGCGCTTCATCCCCGGCTGCCCCAACATAGACACCAACTTCATAGACTACTTCACCAATGGAAGCCTCAAAAGTAAAGGCAAGCAACTATTCCGGAGAAATAAAGAAGGTTTCGAAGTTTTTCCTAGCAAAACTCGAAGTCAGATGGCCTGCCAAAGAGATGATCTACATAACCCAGCTTGTAGAAAGCAGCATGACTTTGAACAAGGGAAGCCTCTAGCCCAGCCTTCATACTCTTCAGCTGCTCGTTCTCCTCGAGCAACTACAACTCATCCACTTATTTCTTCAAACTTTCGTTAATCTTTAGTGCACCTTGGATTTCCAACACTTGGGGTTCAAGCCTATCAACGACCTTCTTGAAGTAGATCACTTGGTTATAAGCAACAATCAACTCTTCATCCTTTGCATAAGTAGCGGAACAAAGCTTATAAACGGCACGCTCAAGATCTTAAATCTAAGGCATGTAACACCCAATCTCATTCTCTATATTTTCATACTTAACTTGGATCGTGTCAAGCCTAGCCTTTAAGTTAACGATCTCTTGGCGAGTGGTCTCAAGCTGCAGAGAAGTAAGGGCAGAGATATTAGACCCTTTCAAAGTGACGAGCTCATATTCTAACCTCTTGATCTTCTCGAAAAAAGAATAAGCTTCTGCTGCCACAACCTTTACCACCTCCTTGGCATCCTTGGTATATCCTTTTGGTCAAAGAGCATAGACTCGGCTGCCAGAATAGTCGTCTTCTGCATCATGGCAAGTAGGGCAGTCTTCCTATACTCGGTCTTATGCTTCGTAAAGGAACTTGGGCAAACAACCCCTTTAACGCCATCGACAAACTTGGTACAAGTATCCATGTCTTTAACCAGATCTGGTTTCAAAAGCGCACATATCTTAGCAGCCTCCCCAGAAGCAGGCTTAGTGGATTTCTCACAAGTTGCCCACATGAGCAGTCTCCTCATTCCCAGCAGGCGAATCAGTCTCAACAAGAGGAAGAGTAAGGGCATAACAACAAACCTCTCCATAATAGCAAGCCTCCCCAAAGGTGAACTGAACTTAGCTCCTAATAGACGTCGACATTGTGGCATGACAGAACCTCTATGTTGAGCAATCATATCAGCAATCGTACTAACCATTCTCGACATGGCAGACGCCACATGCTCAGATCTAGCAGCCTTATTTTTCTTCCCATTGGTAGAAGTCATGTTAATCACAGGCCTCTCAACAGCAGGCGGACCCTCATGAGCAGCAGATGAAGTTTTCAGTTTTTTCTTAACCGACATCTCTTGAGCATGCGGGAAAGATCTCTTATTTCCACCTTCATTCATAGTAGGCTCTACGACAGCGATCAGACAAGCCAATGCATACGCCTTGATCCTCTTTACCTCTTTTCTCGGGAGCAGCCTACCTTTTTCTTAGTGAAGAGGACTAAGCAGCCAACGCCATTCATGATACTCAGCAAGGAAGTTCAACCCATACTGGCTTTTCCCTCATTTTTTTCTCTCGGACCAACAGGCAAGAGGCTTGCATGCCCAGCATTCCAACAGCCATTGAGGCCTGTGACCTCCTTATTTTCTCAATCACCAACTTAGCCCGCGTTAGCACTGGGCCCAAAGGACATGAGCCATACGGCTCGCCTAGCACTGCGCCCTAGTGCCTCAATTTGCGGCCCCAAACTCACAAGTTGCCATTGGCTCTAGTCAAGCCGAGCAGCCCAAGCAGTGGTCCCTGCCATAACACTTCCTCGGCTCATGCCGAGCCGACTCCTGGCCCCTGCCAGCCGACATGCCGCACCACTTTGATGGCTTCCGTGCGACAACACTAACCAAGAAGAAGACAAGGAAAATTAATTTTTTCTTACCTCGGTGTGGCATGGAGAAGAAAAAGAAAGCAACGAAAAATGGTCTTTTACACAAGCAAGTGTAGAAGATTGCTAGGGGAGAGGGAACAAATATCCTCTAGCTTTCTCTTTTTTGCAGGGTAGAATAAATTGCTCCCTAAAGTTGATTTAATCATCTGCTTAAGGTAGACTTAAAGACTTTAGAAGTGATTATTTCCCTTTCCTAGAAGGATCTAATTTCCAATTAAAGAGGGAATCTACATCAAAATAGGAAACAATCCTACATTTCCTGAAGCAACAATATCTCTACACCTGCTGCCCTTTCTTGTGAGCAACCCAACAGGTGTGGGGTCATTTGTGGAGCAAAAAATAATCAAGAAAAATATGGAGGTGACACATGGATTTTTGGGTAAAAAAGACAAGATTACTCTCGAGACACATCGAAACTCCTACGCATGAGCAACAAACAATTATCATCAATCAAGGTCAAAAGTGATCAAAATAGGTATTTATTCAAAACCTATTTCATCCATCCTCATAAAATCTCCCCAATAGGTAACTCCCAAATTATTTCTTTCAAATTATATTGATTATCTAATTAATTGATTGATTATTCAATTAATTCATTAATTAGCTAATTGATGGTGATTAACAACCAATAAACCACTAAAGTGGCTGGTTCCCATCTGTCCCAAAGGGGCCGGCCACACCCCTATAAATACCACCCCATTTTCTCCAACAACCTAAGTTGAATCCTTTTGCAAAATTCTCTAAATTCTCCAAACATTTTTCCCTCAAAATTCTAACTTTGGCATCGGAGGTTCTTTGGCCAAAGCCCCCCACATTCATCATGGGCGTATGAGGCTATTGGCCTTTACCTATGCTGTTAATTGTTTTTGCAGGTGCATTTTTGTCCATGAACAAAAAGGATTTTTTTCGAGGTGCCTTTTGAACTATGGAATACAGGTAGTTGGGCACCCAGCTCTTCTTGTATGAGGGTAGAGCTTATTGCTGCTTCAGATGCGGCTACTCGTCTGGTTAGACCTTAAATCTCCTTCAGAGTAGTGAGGGACTTCATATTCAAGATCGCTCAGATTTGCCTTAAATGTGCATCGACGAACCTCGTCCCAAAGTGCATGCTTCTCTGCCAGAGCGAAAGAGTCTGCCAGAGTTAGATCTTCTTTGATGATCAACTTTCAGAACAACGGGTGGTCTGTTGGGAGTCCTTTTTTTAAGGATGCTTTAGCTATCGAGTTATTGCATCCGACTACCTTTGCTTTCTCTGCTTTGAACCTCTTCACATAATCGCGAAGCGACTCCTTTCGGTTCTTCTTGACGTTGAACAAATGGTAGGACTTTTTCTTAATTGAACAATAGGATAAATATTCTTTGGTGAAAACCAAAGAAAATTCGTCCAAACTCTGGATGGATTGTGGTGGCAGGGTGTAGAACCAATCTTACGCCTTGTAGAGTGGTGGCGAATATCTTGCACTTGAGATCATCGCTGTTTCAATAGAGGATCATTGCTATTTGGTAGTGCTTTAGGTGTCTTTCCGGATCTCCATCTCCTTTGAAGGATGTGAAATATGGCATACTGAACTTGCATAGAGGTTCTGCCTGCTTAATCTCATCCGTGATCAATGACCTGCTTATGTTGGTCATGTCTCATCGTAGTGCCTCATTAGTTACCTTGTTGCATTGGAAATTGTGCAATCGCTCGATTAAGAGCCTTTCTACTTCTTCCTGAATTTGTCTTTCTTATCAGTTGCCCCTGATCGTGACCTATTGGTCTAGGCTATTCTTCTACGTTCTCGGCTCGTCTATGTCGCAGCTATGATGCATGTGGTTCATTCTTAGCAGGCGAGGGAATTATTCGTAGGCTACTGGTTGAGATTGAGCCAGACTGAGTGACTGCTTCTTTCCGTCCTACGTGTTGCCTACTCCAATGTGAGGTGGAAGATGCTTCTTGCGAGTTTAGCCACGAATGAACACTTCGCCTAGAAAGGTTATTCATGTTGACTATTGGAGTGTGGCCTTAACCATGAATATATGCTCATCTGTGGGCCTAGTTGATAGTGCATTCTTTTCCGTGGGCTAAAATGGGAGTATGCGCTATCTCGGGGGCCCAATCGGGAATGTACACTACCCAAATGCTCAATTTGTGGCTGGTCGAGTGCCCACTTACTGGGACGGTGTTGGGGAGGTTTTTCGTCTGCCCATGACCTACTTCAGAACACCTTATCTGAGGAACGTTGCATCTCGATGCATTGTAAAAGCTGATTCACCAAGGTTGTCTGCTGTGTGAGGGCACTCGTCAATTCTATGACCTGTCAAGACAAGTGTTGTTCTCCATTTAGATTGGAAGAACTTGGAAAGAATGCGTCTCTTTAAGTAGTGGAAGCATGGTAGACTCTAGGCGTGAGATTTGAGTGGGGAAATGTCAAATCCATGGAGAAATGTGGTGAAAATGCCCCTGGTTCAATCGTAGGCCCAAAATTTGAAGCCAAGACGGTTGAACTAATCTTGGTTAGATTTGGGTTGCTTGGAAAGCCACAAGAGCAGGCTAAAACCTAGGAGCAAACTGGGCCATAAGGGCAGGCTAGGCCGCAAGAGCAAGCTGGCTCGCGGGAGCAGACTGGCAAAGGGAGTAGGCTGCTCAGCATGTGGTGCACATGGGTGCGAGGCTAGGGCTCGGCTTGACAACACATTGAGTTCACGTCAGGCTTGAGCTGCTCGGGCCGTCTCACCTTGGGCTTGGGCATGTGTGGGCTTGAATGCCACGGCTTAGGTTGTAACTGTAGCGCTATGGGCCTTGTCGAGGGTGGCTGCCGTGGTGGTTGCCACGGTGGTGCCCCATGGGGGTAGAGCCGCTCCACTCATCGTTGTGTTAAGCCTCGTAGATTGTCGTGGTCCTAATCCTTGTACGATAGAATTTTCGTTCGTCGAGGTTTTCGAATCTCTTGCCATTGTACTTTTCTTTTACGATTTATTGAAGAATTTTTAAAAATAAAAATTCCAAGAATAAGAACGTATGAACAATCTACAAGTGAACAAGAAAACGAAAAACCTTGAATGCAAGAGTTTTATATGAGCGTTTGATCAAGACTCTCAATGAAAGCACCAATTTGTGGATGCAAATTTCATCTTTCTTGTTCTTGGACGAAAATGCACCTGCAAAAACTTTTAACACTTGAGGGAAAAGTGTTTGGAGAATTTAGAGAATTTTGCAAGAGGATTCAACTTAGGTTTTTGGAGAAAATGGGGTGGTATTTATAGAGGTGTGGCCAGCGCCTTTAGGAGAAATGGGAACTGGCTACTTTAGTGGTTTTTTGGGTGTTAAACACCATCAATTACCTAATTAATGAATTAATTGAGTAATGAATCAATTAATTAGCTAATTAATATAATTAGGAAGTTACCTCGTGGGGAAGATTTGATGAAGGTTGATGAAATAGGTTTTGAATAAATACCTATTTTGATCACTTTTGACCTTGATTGAGTGATGATTGTCTGCTGCTCGCACGTAGGGGTTCTGACGTGCCTCGAGGGTAATCTTGTCTTTTTCACCCAAAAATCCACGTGTTGCCTTCATATTTTTCTTGATTATTTTTTGCTCCACAAATACAACATTTCTTAAACGCTATTTAATCATGGCATGATATGCATAAATCAATTCAAAAACATTTATTACAACATTTCTTATAAAGTTTACATATATATATATATGAAAACAAATGCTCACTCACCGATACATCAATGGATTGTCGTCCCCTAGCCTTGCTTGTCCTTGTGCGTCATTGGGGTAAGTCTTCCCTATATGCAAAACAACTAATACTAATTAATTAATAAGGACATATACGAAAAAGCTAGGAAAAACTCTCATAGTTTGCTTAAACGGAGGGTTTAAATATACCAAAACGTTCTACACGTAAGCCACGCGCACCCACGTGCACCCACATGCAAGCCACGCGCCTAGCAAAACTGACAGAACCCAAGGAATATTCCGTCAAACTTGACAGAATATTTTCTTAAATAGTAATGGAATTTAACGGCATTACCTAATGGCGTCAGAATATTCCGTCAACTTTAACGAAATATTCTCCTTCTTCTCCGGTGATCCTCAGTCGTCGTCTGGTTCGTCAGAAATTAGGAAAATCTCGCCGATTTCTAGAGAAATTTCAAAACAACGTAACTTTTTCATTTTCAACCATTTTTAATGCACTTTATATGTATTTGAAGCCTGGGAAGAGGAGAATAAGATTTTAACTCTTAAAAGTCCAAGAGGTGGATGAAAGTGGGTTAAAATCCACTTGACACTCTCAACCTTACTTTCATTGTCTCAAAACTCCCAAAACTCCCAAAATCGTGGGAAAACTCCGCCCGAGTCGGATCTCCGAGTCGCTTCAAGTTAAAGGTTCAAATCTCGATCATTTCATGGTCGGTTGGTACGGATAAGTTTGTGAGGTTAAAAGGATCATAATGGAGGTAGTGTTAAGCTCGATTTGTGAAGGTTTGATAAAGATCCTTGTAGTTACAGAGAAGAGAGAGTGACGGGTGAGGAGAGAGAATGAGAAGATGAGAGAGATAGAAGGTGAATTGTGATTGGTTGAGAAGAGGATAGAGGGATTTTTGGTTGGTCAAAAAGAGAGGGTGTCTGATTGGCTAAAAGAAAGTGGAAAATGAAGGATTTGGATCTTCTCCGGATCCCCTCCCTAGGGATCCTGGGGATCAAGACACAAGGACCGTTCATCAAAGATCGTGCGGTCACAATTAAATGTTTTTTTTATGCAAAACGAGACTGCTTTACTTTTAAAAATATAAAAAGCATTTAACTATGGCCGCACAATCTTTGATGAACGGTCCTTGTTCCTTGATCCCCGGGATCCCCAGGGAGGGGATTCGGAGCGGATCCAAATCCGGAAATGAATTGATAGGTGAGGGAGATAGGGTACATACAAGTTTTTTTTTTTTTTAAAAAGGAAAAATAATAAGATTTGCACACTTTGAAATCCAACGAAATCTAATGAACCCTATCAAAAACAATAGTTTTCCAACACTGAGAAATTACCATGCACGTGTACAATTCTACCCGTTGTTCACGTGCTTTAATGAAACCTAACTTTTTCGTTACAAGTCCGATTCGAGCTTAACTCGCTCTTATGCGTCGTAACAATGAATACTATTTAACTATGATACAAGAAAAATAATTAAAAGCCAAATAAGTACGTCCACGTCACTTTGCCAACAAGGGCGTAAATGTTAATTTACACACTCGGGGACAAGTTATAAGGAAAATTAGGGACGGGTCGTCACAATCTACCCCTTTAAGAAAATTTCGTCCCCAAAATTTCAACACTACTATAGATCATAAATAAAGAACAAACGTGGATAAAGATCTTGTATACGCTCATCTGTTTCCCCGGTAGCTTGCTCAACAGAATGGTTTGTCCATAAGACTTTCACCATACCAACAGTCTTGTTCATAAGAACTTTCTCTTTCGAGTACAAAATCATCACTGAAACCTCATAAGTCAAATATGGGTTAATCTCTAATGACTAATGAGGAATCACATGTGACGGATCAGAGACATATCTCCGTAGCATGGATAAGTGAAACACATTATGTACCATTGACAACTCTGGAGGTAGATCAAGTCGGTAAGCAACCTCAGCAACTCGCTCAATGATCTGATATGTCCTGATGTAACGATGGCTTAGCTTTGCCTTCTTCCCAAATCCTACAACGCCTTTCCAAGGTGAAAACTTTAAGAATACCCAATCTTAACTTTATATACTTTATCGGTTGAATGTCTGTCTGCTATACTTTTTTGTCAATCTTGGGCTGCTTTCAGATTAGCCTTTATCACCTGAATGTTCTGTGTCGTCTTATCCACAATTTTAGGACCATCTAAAACTCTTTCACCAACTTTGAACCAACACAGCGGGGTACGACATGGTTTCCCATGCAACGCCTCAAATGGTGACATACCAATGTTGGAGTGCATACTGTTGTTGTAAGCGAATTCTATCAAAGCTAAGCATTTGTGCCATGCATCTCCGAATTGTGGAACTGAAGATCTCAGCATATCTTCCAACGTCTAAATAGTTCTCTTTGATTGCCCATTGGTTTTACGATGATAGGCGGTATTGTAACGTAATTTTGAACCAAAAACTTCTTGAAAAGCTACCCAAAATTTCAAAGTAAATCTGGGGTCCCAATAAAAAATGATACTAACTGGAACACCATGATACCTGACGATTTTCGAGATGAAAAGTTCGGCTAACCGAAAGAGCCAATAATCCTCACGAGCAGGTAGGAAATAACTTGGAAAACCGATCTATAATCACCCCAAATATCGTCGTAGCCATTTCGTGTACGAGATAATTTGTACACAAAATCCATTGTGATATCTTCCCATTTCCACTAGGGTATAGGAATTAGCTGTAGCAACTCGAATGGTTTCTTCCTTTTAGCCTTGACCTACTGACAAATTGAACAACGACTTACGTACTTTGCAATTTCTCTTTTCATTCCTGGCCAGTAGTAGAAAGGCCGGATAGTATGGTACATCTTATTACTTCCGAGATGCATTGCATAAGCGGAGATATGCTCTTCATCAAGTATTTCTTTCTTTAGTTCTTCCATATTCGGTATATACATCCTATCTACTTGCATAAGCATACCATCAGGCCTTCGAATTCTGAGATCTCCCCTATTGTCGTTCAACACTGCCTGTTTTAACTCCTGGGATTCCAAGTCGTTCATCTGGGCCTCGAGAACAGGATCCAGCAAAACTGGCATGACTTGGAAGTTGGCGAGTAGAGCTCCCTGGTGATCCACTTTTAAAGCCGCTGCAGTAAATCTTAGGTCAATCAGAAGAGGAGCACGACACGCATAAAGAGCATTAAGTTGGCCGTGAGATTTCCTGCTGAGAGTATCTGCTACAATATTCGCACGGCCATGGAGATGCTCGGTAGTGTAGTCATAATTGTTGATCAATTCCATCCATGTAAGCTGCCGAAGATTAAGTTCTTTCTAAGTAAAGATAAACTTGAGGCTTATGGTCAGTTAAGATTTGACACATTTCCCTATAAAGATAGTGTTGCCAAATTTTCAAAACGAAAATAATAGCTGCCAATTCGAGATCATAAGGAGGATAATTCATCTCATGGGGCTTTAATTGTCGTGAAGCATACGCGATCACCTTTCCATATTGCATCAACACGCAGCCCAGACCATTGAAAGAAGTGTCACTATAGATCTTGAAATTCCCATTGTCATTGGGAAGTGCCAAAACAGGCGCATGAGTAAGACAGTACTTCAACTATTGGAAACTCCATTTAGAATCATCACTCCATTTAAAATTAACTCATTTCCTGGTCAACCTTGTCAGAGGCAGGGCTATGGCTGAGAAATCTTTCACAAAGCGTCGATAGTAGCCCGCAAGACCATGAAAAGATAGTACTTCAGTGACAGTTTGATGTTACTCCCAGTTTTCCATAGTTGCTACTTTATAGGGATCCACGAGAACACTCTGGGCTGATATCACGTGTCCCAAGAAAGACACTTGATCCAACCAGAATTGGCACGTGCTGAACTTAGCGTACACTTGATTATCCTTAGCTTCTTCAAAACTAGACGTAAATGTCTAGCATGGTTAGCCTCGCTCTTAGAATACACCAAGATATCATCGATGAAGATAATTACGAACCTATCAAGGTAAGGATGGAATAGTCGATTCATCAGGTCCATAAAAGCTGCGGGAGCATTAGTTAACCTGAATGGCATTAAAAGAAACTCATAATGACCATATTGAGTTCGGAAGGCTATTTTCGGAACATCATCACTTCTGATCATCAATTGATAATAGCCAGACCTTAGATTGATTTTTTGAGAAAACGCAAGCACCATGAAGCTAATCGAAAAGATCATCGATACGAGGCAACGGATAACAATTTTTAATCGTCACCCGATTCAGCTGTCTATAATCGATACATAACCTCAAAGTTCCATCTTTCTTCCTTACAAACAAGACTGGAGGTCCCCAAGGGGAAGTTCTCGGCTGAATAAAACCATTATCAATGAGTTCTTGCAACTGGGTTTTTAATTCTCTAAACTCCGCATGAGCTATAAGATAAGGAGTTAGAGAAATAAGATCGGTACCTGGAATTAGGTCAATGGTGAACTGCACTTCACGATCAGGTGGTAGGCCAGGTAAATTATTGGGAAAAACATTAGGAAAGTGTCTGACTACTCAAACGTTTTCCACACGAACAGAAGTCTCTTCAGTCACCACTACATTAGTTAAGTAGCCTTGACAACCCTTTCTCAACATCCACTTTGACCTTATGGAAGAGATAACTCCATGTTTCAGACCGCTAAGTTTACCGACAAAAGTTGCCATAGGCATGCCAGGTCGATGGAAGGTAACAATCTTCTGGTGACAATTCAACATGGCACGATTGTAATCTAACAAATCCATGCCTAAGATAACATCAAAATCAACAATGTCCATGGGAACAAGATTAGCTAGCATTATGACATCCTCGATGAGAATGGAACATCCTCAATACTCCCAACTAATATAGCAAACTTCATCCCTTAGGCATCAAGAACTCCAACTCATAACCGAGGGGAATGAGGTGAGGTTGAGTTTTTTGAGCAAACGTATGGGAAATAACTGAATGAGTAGCACCCGAGTCAATTAATATTCTAGCAAAATGGCCAAGAACATTCAATGTACCCATAATTAAGTCGGGGTTACCTTGAGCATCCTACAAGGTGATATGAATGACACGACCCTATGCCTGCTGTCGGCCTCCATGACCCCTATTTCCTTGGTTGCCGTGTCCCTGATTACCTCGACCCTGATTAGTCTGATTAGTCTACTTGGTTGAATCGCCACTGCTAGAGGCTACATTAAGATTTTGGTACTGCCCCACAGCATACCACTGTGATTCAATGCCCTGATACGACATATAATCTGCCTGGTACTGCAGATAGCCACCCTGGTAATAAGGAACCTTAGGTGGGTACTGATATGCTCTTCCCTGGTACTGGGGTATGTCACCTTGATAATGAAAAGCACCTCCATAACCTGTCTGCTTATAGGTACCAGGTCATTGAATCTGCTATAGAGGAACTGCAAGTGGTAGTGTAGGAAGCTGATTTTGTTGACTCTGCGATCATTGATTAGCTTTGTGCCCCATCTGGCTGCAAGTATAGCACCGACTACTTCCCTTTTTACACTCACCAAAATGATGGTTATTGCATATGCGACAAAGTTGAGCACCAGAATTGTTAGGGTTCCTCTGATTCTGAAAGCGGGAACTATATGTGGACTTGCTGCCCCTTCGTGGCGTGTTGGAACTTAAACCACCACTCGACGATCCAAAACTATTACCACTTCTTTTGAAATTGACTACCCGCTGTTATTATTCCTCTAAGCATTATTGTTATTATCCTCTTCATCATCGTCATCATCAGGAGCATTCTCGGAATCTTTAACACAAAGCAAAACCTTAAAGAATTCTTGGTAGGTAGAGCAGGGAGTAGAAGTCACCAAAGAACGCGGTCATTTACGAGTCCCCTTCTTAAAATAACAGAGCATCTATTTGGGATTCTCAACGATCTCAGGACAATAACGGGATAAGTCAGTGAACTTTTGGTGGTACTTTATGACTGACATTTTACCTTGCTTCAACTTTGTGAATTCCTCTCTTTCTATCCTTGTACTTCGAAGGTGTGAATCTAGCCTCAAATAGACTCGTGAGCTCACCATGATCCAGCTCCTAGATAGAAGAACCAAGTCGTTGTCTTGACCCATCTCTCATCTGGAAGAATCCCCTATTGCTGCATAACTTCGAAAGTCTTCTCAACATGGTCGATCCAAACCTCAAATTTCTTAGGTCCCTCATTATCGAAGAAATTATTCATCTGAAGATGGGATGCAGTCTTTAAGATGCCCAAAATCTGAAAAGTTAGCCTCAGAAGGAACAAATGGCGCTCTACGAGGTGGCATGATTCTGACATAAGAGATCAAATATTATTAGTACCATAGCACATACGAGGAATGCAGGACTGCCAAAACCTAGACTCTGATACCAAATTGACACATCTCGAAGGTGACGTAACCAAAAGTGTAAGTGATGTAAACGTGTGAATAAATTAAAACTGAAACTAGAACTTATTTAAACTACTAAAGTCAGTGCACAATAGTGGGTAGAACCTATGGAATACAAATGTTTAGAGCATAGATGACAAAAGAGTGCAGTTGAAACTAGTTAAGTACTTAATCCACAATCAGAAACAGTTTCTACATTTATTAGAGGTATGTCAGAATCGCCCGCAAATCCTCGTACGCCATAGAGTAAATCAGTTATCTAGAACCTGAAAGGGCGAAAAATAGAAGGGTGAGTGGGAAAAAACAAAGGTTTATAAAAAAATCCATTTATTTTCTGAACATACTAACCCCTCGCCGTAAAACATGTATAATTTCTAGAAAATCATACTACGTATTGGTATGAAATCAAATGCAAATCAACAGTAAATCTAGAAGTAGGCCACATCACAATATCTCAACAGTAATATAAGTAAAATCAGGTGTTCAATCAATCTATACTAGCACACAAGTCGGATTCGCCTAATGTGACTTGTACGACTGAACTGATGCTCATCAATCTATGCTAGCACACGAGTTAAAGTTGCCTAATGCAACATGTACGACAGGACTGGGTGTAATCATAATATACGCTCGAGTGCTACAATCACGTGAAGGTTGGCGCTATTTGCGTTCACCTACGAGTCAGAGTTGCCTAATGCATCATGTAAGACAGGACTGGCACCTACTTGGATCCAAGGTGAGTGTGCAGTGCGGAGGTGAACATACACGTGAAAGATTGGACTTGGCCCTGGGTGAGCACTAACATTGGGGTGTAGCAATGATGAGCAAACTACATAAATATACGCATGCATAATGATTCAATAATTCTAATCAACATAATAAACTTACATGCGCATCCCGGAGGATTATTTTAGCATTTCACAACAATACAACATTTCTTATAACATTATTTAATCATGGCATGATATGCATAAATCAATTCAAAAGCATTTGTGGAAACTATAAAGTTTATATATACATACACACGAAAACAAATGCCCACTCACTGATACGTCGATGGATCGTAGCGCTCTAGTGTAGCTTGTCCTCTTGCGTCTTCAGGGTAAGTCCCCCCTATATGCAAAACAACTAATAATAATTAATTAATAAGGACATATATGAAAAAGCTAGGAAAAACCCCCATATTTTGCTCAAGCGGAGGGTTTAAATATACCAAAACGTTATACTCGACGTCACAGACCCGCACATGTCAAGCACTCGTTGGCCGGTGGTCGGACGCTGCCTCACACGCCGCCTAGCCCCCAGCCACACGCGCGCCCACGCACTTGGCAAAACTGACAGAACCCTAAGAATATTCTATCAAACTTGATGGAATATTTCGTTGAATAGTAACGAAATCTAACTGTGTTACATAACAACGTCAGAATATTCCGTCAACTTTGACGGAATATTCTCCTTCTTCTCGGATGATCTGTCGCCGTTCGCTAAAGTCGACGCCGCCGTTTGGTTCGTCGAAAATTGGGAAAATCTTGTTGATTTTGGAGAAATTTCAAAACACCAAAAGTTCTTCATTTTTCAACCATTTTTAATGAACTTTATATGGATTTGAAGCCCGGAAATAGGAGAATAAGATTTTACCTCTTAAAAGTTCAACAGGGGAATAGGAGTTGATTAAAATCCACTTGAACTCTCAACCTTACTTTCATTGTCTTAAACTTGAGGGTCTCATCGTCGACTCCACTTCAAAACTAGGCTATTGACCTCAAGGAGTCACCTAGAAGGTTCCAAAACTCCCAAAACCATGTGAAACGAACAAAATCTTGTTGGGGAAAACTCCACCATAGTCGGATCTCTAGGTCACTCCGAGTTGGAGGTTCAAATCTCAATCATTTTATGATTGGTTGGTACGGATAAGTTTGTGAGGTTGAGAAGATCATAATGGTGGTAGTTTTAAGCTTGATCTGTTAGTGTTTGATAAAGGTCCTTGTAGTTGCAGTGAAGAGAGAGTGATGGGTGAGGAGAAAGAAAAGAAGAAGATGAGAGCAAGAGAGAAGGTGAGTTCTAATTGGTTGAGAAGAGGAGAGAGGGATTTATGATTGCTCAAAAAGAGGGGGTGTCTGATTGGTTGAAAGAAAGTGGGAAATGAATTAATTGGTGAGGTAGATAGGCACGGCAAGGTTTTTTTAAAAAAAAGGGAAAAAGGATAAGATTTGCACACTTTGAAATCCAACGAAATCTAATGTACCCTATCGAAAACAGTAGTTTTCCATTACTGAAAAATTACCACGCACGCGTACAATTCTACCCGTTGTTTACGTACTTTAACGAAAGGTAATTTTTTCGTACAGGTCCGATTCGAGCCTAACTCGCACTCACGTGTTTGTAACAATGAATACTATTTAATTACGATATGAGAAAAATAATTAAAAGTCGAATAAGTACGTACACGTCACTTTGCCAACAAGGGCATAAATGTCAATTTACACACTCGGGGAGAAGTTATATGGGAAATTAGGGACGGGTCGTCACAATATTTTCACCTTCATTTCAATTTCCAACAACAATTTAATACCATGAAGTTATGGATACATAATGAAAAAAAAAAAAAAAACTAACATCAGATTAAATTTTTTAAATCCATTACCTTATCAGGCACATCCCCTTATCAGTGCAAGCATTTTCAATACATTGGATCTGCGGCATACAGAAACACACATCACTTTAATGACGATTACAAACAAAGAATAAAACATATTCATATAAGAGATCAAACAAACAAAAAACTCAAAGAACAAATCATAAATGGCAAAAAGGGAACAAATGGAATACTGGACAAAGAGGAAACAAACGAGCAATAAAAAAAGGGTAAAGACTGAGTTTCCTCTCCATCCGTACTCTATTCCATTAACCTCCATTTTTCCAAAATAACTCCCTGCCTCTTTCAATAAACTAAAACTTCCAAACCCAATTTAATCTCTCATTAGAACCCATAACATGATCTGGGTTAAAAAATTAAGGAAAAAAAAAAGATTTCATTTTTGATATCTTTAGACACAACAAAAGAAAACACTTTCTTCCAACCAAACTAAAAATCAGAAAAACCTCACACAGTCTGTTCACACACAGTTTATTATCTGGACAAAAGAATTAACCAACAATACCTAAACCAAGACTACATATAAGCAAGGAAATCCAAAAAAGACAACTAAGTATTCAAAGTCAAGAGTGGGTATTCCATATGCAGCATCAGTATGCGTAGTGCATCATCAGTTATATGCAGCTTCAGTATGTGCGGTGTAGCATCAGTCACCCCATATCGTCTAATAAAAGTCAAGAGTGGGCATCCAGAGCTATTGGTTAGGTTGATAGGGTGTAGTTGTCACCTTTCTAGGTAGATCTTGTATCTTCTTTCCCATACTTCTAGGGTGGTTAGAAGCTTTTTGCCTTACCTTCTTTCTGCTCCTTGTTTTATGGAGCTGCCGTGTAGGAGGGATTCAAGGGTGATCAATGTGTTGATCACACCTTGCCCTTTATATCTTGTATTCTTGTGTTGTTGTTTCTCTATGAAAGATATATACAAACAAACACTTAAAACTCAACACTAAGCATTTTCAATACATTGGATCTGCGCCATACACAAACACACATCACTTTAATAACGACGATTACAGACAAAAAAAAAACATATTCATATAAGAGATCAAACAAACAAAAAACTCAAAAGCACAAATCATAAATGGCAAAAAGGGAACAAATGGAAAACTGGACAAAAAGGAAACAACGGGCAAAAAAAAGGGTACAGACTAAGGTTCCTCTCCATCTGTACTCTCTTCCTTCAACCTCTATTTTTCAAAATAACTCATTACCTCTTTCAATAAACTAAAACTCTCAAACTCAATTTAATCTTTCATCTGAACCCATAATATGATCCGGGTTAAAAAATTAATGAAAAGAAAAAAAATTTGTTTTTAATATCTTTAGACACAACAAAAGAGAACTTTTCATCCAACCAAACTAAAAAAAAAAAAAAAAAAAAAGAAAAACCTAACACTGATTTCGTATTTTCCGAGCAACCGCAGGCTGTAAAATCGCACAAAGCATCGACTGAAAGCAACAAGATGAAAATTTGCGACGACCCGAAGCAGAAAATTTTGAGGCAAAAAGGATTTAAGCTTTGAGAGCGACCGCAAAGCAAAGATGGAAATGAGAGGAAACAAAACGGGAGAAAATAAAACCCAAACAAAGTACCATGCGATGACCAACACATGGGTTTGACAAAATTGTGCTTCAACTATAGCAAAAACAAATACAACAAATAATAAAACTGAAACAAAGTCCAATTCCGTCAAATGCAACCAAACAAAGGCCACTGGTGTAATTTCACTGTACAAAAACTCAACCAAACGGGATAGAAACACCAAAACAGGGGTATTTTCGTCCGCGCACTGTCCGTGAACAGTAACGCTATTTTGGGGTTTTAGTATAGGAATAATGTGCTTACTGCTTACTTCAAGCTTTCTTTCATGGCTAACGAAAACCCCATCCTTGAGTCCAATGTTGATAGCTCACTTAGAGCCAGTCATCAAAATCAACCGGAGATTGATGTAAATCCAAATCAAAGGTTGAGTTTTGTGCTTCTAAATGAGTTCAGCTACTTACCATGGTCGAGGGCAGTTTCACTTGCCCTAGGAGGAAGATCAAAGCTATGGTTCATAAATGGAAGTATTGAAACTCCTGATGCTTCCTCTACCACTTATAAATCTTGGCTTAGCAAGGATCGGTTGGTCATGTCCTAGCTTCTCAATTCCATGGAGAGAAAGATAGCTGAGATATTCAGCTACTCTGAGTCATCCTTTCAACTATGGAAGTTTGTGCAAGAGATGCATGGAAATCAGAATAGTGCAGCCCATGTGTTTCAGCTTAAAAGAGATATCGTGAGCATTCAACAAGATGGAAAACCTTTTGTTCAGCTTCTAGGAAGTCTAAAAGGTATGTGGAATGAGTTGGAAGTATACTGTCCACATACAACGGACTTAAACTTGTTTCTTAAAAGGGCTGAAGAAGACAAAATCTTCCAGCTTCTCTTTAGTGTGGGGTCGGAATATGAAGATCTGTGTACTCATATTCTCATGAATCCAGAGCTTCCTACCTTTGCAAATGTTTGTGCAACAATTCAAAGGGAAGAAGTGAGGAAAAAGGTTATGAACACTCATACCTCAACAACTGCCTCAGAAGCTAAGGCTTACTTTTCCAGTGAAAAGAAACACTTATCCAGTGATAAGAAGTACAAGGGAAGAAATCCTCATCTCAAATGCAAACATTGTGATGCCACCAGACACATGAGGGACAATTGCTAGATTCTCCACCCTAAGCTCAAACTAAACTTCATGAAGAATGAAAATTTTATTCAGAAGAAGCCTCAGTTTCCCAGTTACAAAGCTTATCATACCTCATCCCTGTCAACTAGAGGCTCAGAGGATCTTCTTAATTTTACCTCCAATCCCACCACACTTATAAATGAGTTCGATGCGTACCTTCAACTGAAGAAGGAAGTATCTGGGAGTGATGAAGTTGGTACCTTTGGTAATGGCAACTCAACTACAATGTTGGGAAAGTTTGCAGGTTTTCTGGCTAACTCGAAAAAACTCACTCAAGACAACATGCAAGGTATATTGACACCTTTCAAAACTACTTTAAATATAAATCAATTGCATGATTTGTGGGTTATAGATTCTGGTGCCACAGATCACATGACAAACCAAGTTTACAAGCTCCATGATTTTAAAAAGCTTCCTACACCTTCACATGTTTTAGTTGCTAATGGGGAGGAAGCTAAAGTGTTATGAATGGGAAAAATACATCAAGTGTCTGACAATATAGAGTCTAAAGCCTTGTACGTTCCTTCATTTCCTTTCCAACTTCTCTCAGTTGGAAAAATCACACATGCATTAAACTGTTCAGTTACTTTCTCCTTTTATACTGTCATTTTTTAAGACTATATCACCAAGAAGAAGATTGGTCAAGGTTTTTTCTTAGATGGTCTCTATTGCCTATCCAAGGAGACATCATTTCTCAAGGGATTTCAAGTCAAGTCTAACCTAAGTCAAGACCAAACTTTGTGGCATCAAAGATTAGCTCATCCTTCCGAGCTTATTTTGTCAAGATTGTTTCCAAATCTATGTAAAGAAGTGATCCAGTGTGATACATGTCTTTTTTGTAAAGCCACTAGGTTACCTTTTGGTTTATCCTCAACTAGGACTAAACAAGTTTTTGAACTTGTACATTTAGATGTATGGGGGCCATATTTTGAATCTTTTGATGGGTATAAGTACTTTGTAACTTTCATAGATGATTTCTCAAGAGTTACTTGGTTATACCTTTTGAAATATAAGAGTGAAGTTGTTGAAGCATTCATAGACTTTCATAATCTTGTCAAAAATCATTTCAATTCCCAAATCCAAACTTTGAGATCTGATAATGGCTTGGAATATATGTCACACATCATGAAACAATATTTAAGCAATAATGGAATTTTGCAACAAACCAGTTATGTTGGTACTCCACAACAAAACGGTCTAGCCGAGAGAAAGAATCATGATCTACTTGAAAAAAACAAGAGCTCTAATGTTGCACATGAATGTACCAAAAAGATTTTGGTCCCAAGGGGTCATGACAGCTGCATATATGATAAACAGATTACCAAGTTGAGTCTTGGAGTTCAAATCTCCAATAGAAGTGTTAAAAGGAAGGGATGTTAGTTTGTCACATCTTAAAGTCTTTGGATGCACATGATATGTTCATATTCAACCACAATATAAAGATAAATTGGACCCTAGGGCTAACAAATGCATGTTTCTTGGTTACTCATCTACTAAAAAAGGTTGCAAGTGTTATAGTCCCGAGTTAAAGAGAGTTGTAGTTTCAAGGGATGTACGATTTGATGAAACTAACCCTTTTTTTAACAAGTTGTTTGATGATCTGTCACAGACGGAGTCATATTTTGAGTTTTTTCCCTTACCAAGGGCTGAGGAACTATCTTTCGAGATACAACCTCTTAATTCTCCTGTTGCAGCTGATGAAACTCAAGATAGTAATCACGATCCTGACCAACAGATGCATAATGAAGAATCTCCTTATGAAGAGCCAGAAAGCTCAACAGAAAAAGCACAGCAGTTTCAAGGCAAAAGAAATTCAGTGCGTGCTAGGCCTCCTCCTACAAGACTTCAAGATTATATGACTTATTCAGCAAGGCATCCGATCAGTGGTTTCATGTCCTACCAGAAAGTTTCAAAAACTTATGCTACCTATTTGAACACCATCACCAGTCACTACGAGCCTTAAACATTTCAAGAAGCAAACTATCAAGAAGTGTGGAGAAATGCCACAAAGGAAAAGCTTCGTGCTCTCACTCATCACAACACCTAGAGTGTAGTTAGATTTCCACCATGAAAAAGCGCAGTTGGTAGTAAGTGGACCAACAAGATCAAATTCCACTCAGATGGATCGATTGAAAGGCACAAACCTAGGTGGTGGCTAGAGGATTCACTCAAACATATGCCATAGACTACAAGGAGGTTTACATGAAACTTCCACCGGGAAATCCTCAATACAATGAGCATGGCATGGTGTGTAGGTTGCACAACATCCATTTATGGATTAAAACAATCCACAAGAGCCTGGTATGCCAAGCTCAGCTCGGTTCTTGAAGAAGTTGGTTTTCGAAGAAGTCATGCAGACTCATCTATGTTTGTTCGAACATGAGAGGTTTGCAAACTTGTTGTGTTGATCTAGGTTAATGACTTAATAATCACTGGGGGAAAATGCTGATGAAATCACAAACCTCAAGGTCTCTCTTCAACAAAAGTTCTCCATCAAAGATCTTGGAAGGTTAAAATATTTTCTGGGGATAGAAATGGCCTCACCAAGTAAAGGGCTATTTCTTAACCAAAGGAAATATATCCTCGATTTTCTCACGGAATCAAACATGAAAGATGCCAAGCTAGTTCAAACCCCTCTTGATAGCAAGCTCAAGCTCAGCTTGGAAGGCGAACCTCTACCTAATATCGGTTACTACCAATGGCTTGTTGGTAAGTTAATTTATTTAACTATCACAAGACCAGATATTACATTTGCAGTGAGCTTAGTAAGTCAATTCAATCATGCACCTACAATGGAACACTTCAACCTCGTTAAGATAGTACTTCAATATCTCAAAGGATCGATTGGAAGAGGAATTCTCATGAAAAGGAATGATAACACTCAAGTTATTGGTTACTGTGATGCTAATTGGGTAGGAAACCAAATAGATCGAAAGTGTACCTCAGGTTATTACATGTTTGTGGGAGGAAATATGGTAACATGGAAGAGTAAGAAGCAAAGTGTCATTGCAAGATCGAGTGTAGAAGCTGAGTATAGATCGATGGCATTCACAGCATGTGAATTAATATGGCTTCAAGGTCTATTGAGTGATTTGGGGTTTCAAACAAAGCAACCTATGTCGATGTACTGTGATAATCAAGCTGCAATGCACATAGCTTCCAATCCAATGTTCCACGAACAAACAAAACATATTAAGGTTGATTGCCACTATGTCCGTGCTCAAGTGTAAACTCAAGTGATTCAAACTCTCTACACAAAAAGTGTTGATCAGTTAGCTGACATTTTCACCAAACCATTACCTCCAAATCAGTTTAAGCGTCTCCTATCCAAGCTTGATTCCATCAACATTCTGGACCCAGCTTCAAGGGGAGTATTGAAAGTCAAGAGTGGGTATTCCATATGCAGCATCAGTATGTGTAGTGCATCATCAGTCATATACAGCTTCAGTATGCGCAATGCAGCATCAATCACCCCATATTCTAGGGTGGTTAGAAGCTTTTTGCCTTACCTTCTTTCTACTCCCTATTTTATGAAGCTACCATGTAGGAGTGATTCAAGGGTGATTAGTGTGTTGATCACACATTGCCCTTTATATCTTGTATTCTTGTGTTGTTGTTTCTCTATGAAAGATATATACAAACAAACACTTAAAACTCAACACTAAGCATTACATTGGATCCGCGCCATACACATACACAAATCACTTTAATAACGACGTTTACAGACAAAGAACAAAACATATTCATATAAGAGATCAAACAAACAAAAAACTTGAAGCACAAATCATACATGGCAAAAAGGGAACAAATGGAAAACTGGACAAAAAGGAAACAAACGGGCAAAAAAAGGGTACAGACTGAGGTTCCTCTTCATCCGTACTCTCTTCCTTGAACCTTTATTTTTCAAAATAACTCCTTGCCTCTTTCAATAAAATAAAACTCTCAAACTCATTTTAATCTTTCATCAAAACCCATAACATGATCCAGGTTTAAAAATTAAGGAAACGAAAAAGATTTTGTTTTTGATATCTTTAGACACAATAAAAGAGAACTCTTTCTTCCAACCAAACTAAAAATCAAAAAAACCTTACACTGATTTTGTATTTTCCGAGCAACTGCAGTTGCAAAATCGCACAAAGCATTGACTGAAAGCAACAGGACGAAAATTTGCGACGACCCGAAGCAGAAAATTTTGAGGCAAAAAGGATTTAAGCTCTGAGAGCGACCGCAAAGCAAAGATGGAAATGAGAGGAAACAAAACGGGAGAAAATAAAACCCAAACAAAGTACCACAGGATGACCAACACATGGGTTTGACAAAACTATGCTTCAACTATAGCAAAAACAAATACAAACAATAATAAAACTGAAACAAACTCCAATTCTATCAAATGCAACCAAATAAAGGGCACTGGTGTAATTTCACTATACAAAAACTAAACCAAACGGGACAGCAACACCAAAATGAGGGCATTTTCGTCCACGCACTGTCCATGAACAGTAGCGATGTTTTGGGGTTTTAGTATAGGAATAATGTGCTTACTATTTACCAAATGCACAATCTACATTTTATGACCCACTAACAAAATCAAATTAGTTTGGATTTTGGACAGTTTGGGCTATAACATTGATGGGAGGCTTTGGACCAACCCACTGGTAGTCTATGGTTGAGTTAAGTCTCATAATGGGTATGCAATATTTAATTTTAAACTAGTCATTTATAAGATATTTTTTTTTAATTCATGAGACTTGAACTTAAGATTATTTGTTTACAAATAGCTAAATAATATCATTAAACCGTAGTGGTAGTTGTTTGCTATTGGTTTAGGAATATTTGAATCAACATTACAGAAACTAAACGTCAAAAACAAGTATAATTTTAGGAGAAATTAGGTTCTCATCCTTCCTTTTACTACTCCATTGATTGAAATCATATTCCTTTTTAATTTTTAATCAAGGTCCTTGGGTATTAATAACATCATTAATTATTTCAATAATTAAATATTTTTTTATTTCTAAATATATTCATTTAATGTTTAAAATGTTACAATTAGTATATTTATATTTATGACTAAATTTTTTATCATACATTTTTAGTTTTAGTTTGTACCCATTTTTAATTTGTAATTCTTTTTTAACTTGTACCAATTTTCTTTTCAGTTTTAATTTGTACCCATATATTAATTTCTTTTTGTGTTCATATTTTTTAAAGTTTATTTGTATTTGCACCCATATATTTTTTTGTATTTGTACTTTTTATTTTGCTAAATGTACCCATGTTAATTATATATACCCATTCATGTAAAACTTTTTAACCTTAAAATGTACTCATTCTTAAATATACCAATTTTTTATATGTAAAAGGTACCCTTTTTTCTTTAATAGAAAATCTATTCAATTTTTTTCTAATCCATTTTTAAACTTATATGGGTACATTCTTTTTTCTTTGATTTTAAAATGTATCTATGTCAAGTTTAATAGAAGAAATTTACTAATGTTATTAAGCCTAATATCTTCTTCTTTTTTTTGTGATTTTGAAGAATGTACCCATGTTTTGATACAATAAATTTTTTGTTTAATTTTGATGAATGTACCCATGTTTATACACACACACAATAGTATATTTATATTTTAATATTTTTAATCCCACAAATTATGGTTTTTTTTATTTAAAATCTCATTTATATAAACAACTAAAATTTCTAATTTTTAATTTAAAAAATATAGTAACGTACATAGAAATAAATTATCATATTAATTTCAGAGACCTCAATCAAAAATTAAAAACTAACAAAGTTTCAATCAAAGAATATTCATAACTAAGGACCGCATTCAAAGTCTCTCATAATTTTATTATTACAATGCGTTCCATTGCTAACACTGAAATCTCCAAAACCAGAGATTAACGTGCGTATTATTCTTCATGGCAAGTAAAAAAGATAAAAAAAGGCTACATTTCCATATAACATATAAAGTTGTGGCGTCGAGAAAAAGCACATCCTTCAGGCATCCACCATGTCAATCTTCTTCTTCTTCCTCGCCATCACAGCAATCACCACGGCTTTCATGGCCAGGCTAAGAAAAAACGAAAATATTATATTATATTATATATATATATATATATATGCAATTAATATTATTGTCTTAAAATATATATTATTGTCGTTAACAAAATACAGATATCTGAAGCAAATTGAGGAAAAATCAGTGTTATATTAGTTCAGCTTTTAGCATATTATATATATACATACATATATATATAATATATATATATATATATATATAGATATATATATTCATGCATAAACACGTATTGTTAAGTGGAAGAGAAAGAATTAATACCTCAGGATTGAAAAAGAGGCCAATGGTAATCTCTCCTTTGACTTCGTCATGCCTCATTACCTCGTATGGCGTTGGTGGCATTCTCCCCTCGCACCCAGTGTCGGTTACTATTGCATCTAGCGGAATTCTGTATCGACATTAAGTTTTAGAATAAGTTTTGGTTCTTTATCAACCTCTCTATCGACAAGCTTATTCGTAAGATATTTTGCTGGACTTCCTATACGCATTGTATTTTAATGATCCGAATTACTGTTTAGTTCTCCAAGCCTACCTTAAACCTAACATTCAAGCTGCAAAGCGTAATTTAACAGTTACATTATGCAAATTTTGCAGAATACTGCATGCATGGTGATTGCAAAGTACTTACTTTAATTCTCCTACGTAATCATCAAGGGAACCACTGTCCTGGTCATATATTTTTATCCTGAGATCATCTTCACCACCAGCAATGGTGAATAGCAGAGTTTCGTTCCAGTCCGGCATAGACCCCTGACCTGCACCGTCATTTTTTCTTTTTCTTATTAAATTTGCTGATATATGCCATTAATGATTCGACGTAACATATTATTCTTTTTCTGTTTTCAATATCATTTTGCTCAGCTTCCTGTAAAATTAATTTGTCACTCACTATGGTCGAATTCGCAACTCTACTAGAAAATGTATCAATAATTGTGTTAGTTTTGTGCTTCGGTAGCGCATTACTCATTATTAATAATGCATGTAAGAGTATAGTATAAAATAGTAATAATAATAATAATATAATAAGGAATGTTAGGGAGACCAAATTTGCAAACCAAATAATGTTGTTGTTGATGATTAGATTATTACTTATGTGTTGATTAACGTGCTTATTTCTTATTGGTGACACGTTATTTGATTTGCAAATTTGGTTTAAAAATTTAGTCATCCTAGCATTACCTATATAATAATATAAAAGAAGTGGGTCTTATTAATGTATGTGAAATCCACTGTGCTAGTGAATATGTTAGCGATAATTTTTTTTTATTGGAACGAATGATATTATCTACACTAAGGGAACGTGGGAGTGGGCTAAGCCTCATAAAGGGCTAGCACTAACATGGTTCAAATTCGTATTTGGCGAAAATCAAATTTAAAACCTCTCACTTACAAGTGAAGGGGAATACTACTTGACCGTAGTACTAACATGTTAGCGATAAATATTAGTTTAATGTATCCTAATAGCATTACATAAAAAGTTGAGGTAGACTAGAAAACTGACCGCGTGCCACGCCGCTCTTCTTCTGCTGATCTTTGTAGGTGATTACGCAATAAGGATCCATCATCCCTACATGCAATAATATTAGGTGTTAGAAACAAATTCGAAGCCGGAAGACAAACTGAAGAGCCATATGCAAAAAGAGAGAACTTAATTACCGACGTCCATATTTTTCAGATCCTTAGCACCAACAAGTTGAACTTCTAGGGTTCCTCGAGGCGCCATTTTTCAGAAAGAACGTACGGTACGTACAAATTAATCCCTAGAGAGAGAGAGAGAGAGAGAGAGAGAGAGCTGTGATGTGAGTTTACCGATCGATCGAGTTATGACCCTGTTTTTTCTTCTTTGGATCTGTCTTTTTATTACATTACATGCCAGAGATTATATACATATTTGGCGTCTAGCTAGAGAATCCAAAATCAAACATGACTGACCGTACAAAGAGCATGTATGGTTGATTTGTAGCCGTGAAGGCCAAATCAAAGGGAAGCATGTGGAGCTAGTCCTTAGGGAAAATATGTACGGCTAGCATTTTTATAACTTTCGATCTCATCCACTACTATAACAAAAAAAAAATATAGGGAAATATCCTAAAATAGGACAATTTCTTAATCTTGGGACAGAAATAGGATAAACCGGCCATGCACAAGACATGCCTCCATGCACAAAAACGAATTACTAAAATGCCTACGTATAAATACTAAAAATCCTCAGCTCATTTCATCACTGTTCTTTTTTGTTGGAGAGAAGTCAAGTGTGAAGCTTCGAAGTGATGGTTTCTTGTTTGCATCAATGTTCCATCCTTAAAGATATGGTTTTTGTACCAAATTTTGCATTTTGGCTGAAAAGTTTCATTCTTTCCAGCCAGTGAAGCTTCGGCAACATATTTCCACTGCCATCAGGTTCGTCTGTCTGTCTCTCATCTATTTCTCTCTCTAACTTGGTCATTGTTTCCATTTTTGCAACTAATATCTTGTTTGTTCAATTTAGTTTTTTGGATTTGCAGAGATCAGAAGTCAAACAAAAGAGGGATGGGGAAGAGAGGGCTCGATATGTGTTATGGAAATCTTTATTTGTTTGTGGGTTTTGTTATTTTAGATTTCTGGGTTTCAATTTTTGGGTTTCAATCTTAGAGTTTTGCTTTTTAATTGATGCACAATATTTGTTAATTTTGTTATGAACTTGCAAATGTTTGTGAATTCAATCTTGAATCATTGTTTGTTTGAAAAAGTTTGTGAATTAGAAGTCTTAGTACAATATGTAAGAAATTGTACACGAAATGCACACTACATGCACACGGAATGCACAATTATCTTACTTAAGGCAATCTCTTTTGTGTAAAGGTTGGATGAAGAAAGTAAGAAAAAGGAATGTCAACAATAAAGTTGTGGGATCTTGCACTAGTACAAAAAACACTTTGCGCGACGCAGGTCTTTCATCGCTCAAAGTCAAAAAACGTCGCGCAAAACTTTGCCCAACGAACCTTCATCGCGCAATAACCGTCGCGGCAAGGCAGTGACAGAAGGCTTTGTGCGACGAAGGGGTTACATGCGTCGCACAAAGTAGTTTTGCGCGACGTACGTCTCGCAAAGGGACTTTGCGCAATGCAACCTACGTCGCGCAAAGCCACTTTGTGCGACGCATGTAATCCCTTCGTCGCGCAAAGTGAATTAGATCACTTTTTGGTTTTGGTCAAAAATGTTATTTTCTTAAATTTTTAATAATATTGTAATTAAATTCTAAACAATAATTAATTAACCAAAGAAAAGTATTTAATTATAAAATATATGAAAATATACATACAAGATGTCTGAATAAAAAAAAAAGAAAAAACTACAAATAGTCTTCTAGGTGAAGTGGCTACTGGGTATCGGCAGGGTGAAGTAGCTCGGAGGTCGAAGGTATAGTAGCAAGATCAGGTACTGGTAGCGAGATTTGGAGGCCGGTCATCTGTATGGCTCGTACAATCATACTCATCTTCTCGTTCTGGGATGCAAGCTAACCTTTTAGGGTTGTCACTTCCTCCTTCAGGGCATTGACCTTTCTTGTGGATGATCTGGAAGATGAGGCACTTGTCTCACGAATCCCCGCCTTCCCCATACACCGAACAACCTTGCCATGATGACGACTAAACTTTTGATCCAAAACCTCAGTCACGATCTGAAGACCTACATCCTCGGGTACAACAGTGCGCTTTTCCACCATAGAACAAAGAAGAAGCAATGGCTGAATACATTGCAAAGGTGAAGCAGCTACAACAACAAGAAGTAGCCTCCACATAGATCATACAACATTAATGGCGTTCTATATCTATATCTTAAACATTTCCTAAGTGTTTCAAACTTTCAAGAAGAAAACACATACCAGAATGTAATAAACCAATAATTTTCAATTTGCACAGCTTCTGCTTTATAATTAAGTCATGATTTAAAGGTGTCACACTTCAAATGCTTGTGTAGTCATCCTCACAAGATTAAGGAATGGAATGCATCGGTATAAAAGTATTAAGCGAGAAAGTATATAACCTAACTAAATCAGGGCAGCTACGGAACTATCTCAAAAATTACAGCCCAATATCAAAGTGAGAACAAACATCTAGTTTATTTTCATTACCAATGAACACACCATGTTTAATCAAGTGAAATGTTCATCTGACTGTAAATGTGGACAAGGAAATGCTCGACTGATAAAACAAAATGGAATTTGGGGTATGCCTATGTGTATCCAGTAGGTAAACATTTTCTATACATTTCCTCCAAGCATTTGAGTCAAATACTGTAAATTCTAACAAGAAAATGACACACATAATATTATATTTAGAAAGAAAAAAATTGAGGACATTCAAAGAAGAAAATAGTGAAGGAATAGAACCAAGTCCTCGAGCAATATGCTAACCTGGGTCAATACCTGCTGGCTGGCTGGGAATTGAAAATCTATACCGAACAATTATAGTGTTCAGCTCTAATGTTAATGTCACTTTTTTCACACAAGCATAAAACGTTTTACCAGTTGCTAAACCAATTCTACACACATACTTGTTGATGTTTTCGGGGCATCGTTCAAATTAATCTCAAACAATTTATCAAGGAACATATAGCATAAAAATGCCCAAATTAACAATTCACATAAATATTGTATTGTCCGTACCATCTGAGATAACAACATTTCCTACAGCACTGAAAGCTCGACTGCATTTATAACATCAGAGACTCTAATTTGCTGCCTTTCCAAGCCCCAATTAAATTACACAAATGCAATTAACTTGAATTTTTAATTCGGATGTGGGAACATCTGAATGCATAAACCTTTTGCAAGTAAAAGGCAAATGCCAGAATCTTTGTTCCCATCTTCTTATCGGCAACGTACAACACTAATTACGCTATCAAAACAAGCGAATCAGAGACTCTAATTTGTTGCCTTTCCAATCACCCAATCGTTTAAAAACCCAAATCAACACAAAAATTCAGAAATTATGTAAAAAAGAAAAAAAGGCTCAGAGTGTTAAGTTGGCATCAACAAGCCCGAAAAACAGAGCTCTCAAAATCAAAACATCACAAGCCAATTTCAATAACAATACAATATCAAAACATCACAGGCCAATTTCAAAACGATATGACAAAATCAAAGTGACACCATCAGGCAATTTCCAATAATTCACAGAAACCCTAGATAAAATATTCCCAATTTGCCATTGGGTTTTAGGGAAATGGACAAAATCGATAGAGAGAATGAGAGAGATTGGGATTTACCAACCGGCGCAGTCTCTGAGAAGCTACTCGGTCTTCTCGCACTTCCTGACGAACTTTCCAGGCTCCACCTCCTCAATCTTGCACTGCATCTTCACCACCTTCCTCGTCAAGAGGATGAGGAGGAATGATAAGGAGGAAGGCTATGGAATGAGAGAGAGGGCAAGATGAGCGAGAAGGAAGAGAGAGATCGAGTGAGAGAGAGGGAAGAGAGACCGGAGGAAGGCTACGGAGTGAGAGGGGGCGAGATGAGCGAGAGGGAAGAGAGAGACCGGCTGTGGGGGAAAAGTTTGTCCAAATTTAGGAAAATTAAAAAAAAACGCCTATTAACTACAATTGCATCGCCAAATTTTGAGAACTTGCGCGACGCAGGTATACATTATGACGTCGCGCAATGTGGTTTTGTGCAACAATCCCATTGTGGCGTCGCGCAAGCTATATATATATTTTTTTAAATATTTATAAAATTTATTAAAAATATGATTTTACTTTCTTCAAATTCAAATTTTTTTACATAAAACCCACAATAATATATTTTTCTAACAAAAACCCAATCCAAACCACAATAATAAATTTAAAGCTACTTAATAAATATATATACCATTGAACTTGATGGGATACGCATCGTACGAAATTAGTTTCAACGATCCAACCGTCAAACTTGTTTGTATATATACTTCGAGATCGTGTACGCCAAAAATCGAAGAAAAACAAACATTCAAATATCAAGTAACGGGACAAACCTTTTCGACGGTTATAAACAAAAAATCACAATTTAACGGTTATTTTAACTTCGATTTTAATGATTTTTTACAACTACACTCCTTGATCCTATATGAATACAATAAACCAATTTGATCTTCAATTTAAAATATTTACACTTGACACACCCCGATCCTAGAATTAAGGCGTGTTGGCCGTCACGTGAGTGTGACGTAACCAAAAGTGCGGTGCGGAAGCAAAGGATATGAAAAATACGAAGGAATAAAAACTAACTACTAGCAGTAATTACCAACTAGCATGCTATAGTGAATATAACTGTGCAGTACACCAGTTCAGAGCATAAAGAAAACTAGGTGCAGTCAAGTAGGACTATAATTAAAGTACAACACCCGCAGGTGAGTCCTACATGCAAGAAGTCTGTCAGAACGCCGAAGAAAACCTCGTGAGTCACCAACTGCTAACTAGAACTTGGAGGGGCGTAAAAACAAAATTGAGTGGGTCGGTAAAACCAAAGTTTCCCAAAACATTTTAATAAAAACATTTCTAACCCCTCACTATAAAACATGTATACTTTCCCAGAAAATAACGTAATAGCATATAAAACCTCATACGTCACAAGTCACCAATCTATCACAAATCCAGGAATATGCCATGCCATAAATGTCAATAACAAAACATAGATGCATCAAAATAACAGGTGACATAATGAATTAATTGGAGACCCTGCAGTTGGTCCTGTACGGTTAATTCCATAGCTCAATATCCAACCCAGCCGGAGTCACCACGGTGACCTGTACATCACTACTCTGCACATAAGTCGGAACTACCTGAAGTAATCTGTACGACAAGAAGGGTGTAATGATACGCTCTAGTGCTTCTCTCATCAATCATCTGCGAGCGTAATCTAAGGTCACCTACTAGTCGGAACCACCTCTAGTGGTCTGTACGACTAGTATGTCGGAACCCTCTCATGGTCTGTACGACATGCACCTACTTGGATCCAAGGTGAGCATGCGGTGCGGTGAATAATATAAGCACTAACACCAGGGGTGCAGGTTATGAGCTCTCCACACAATTCGCATCATCAATGATTCACATAAGTAACATAAAACTCACCTGATACTCACATGTGCGTCCACAGCACCAATTCACATCTATATATGCATTCATATCAATCCATGTAATTCATAATATGCATGCATGGCAATTGAAAACATACTATCATATCAATCCAATTTCTGGGTAAATTAATAGTATATAGGTATATACTAAAAACAAAATTGCCCACTGTTGGAAATGTGCCCTAAAACCAATCATATGATGATACTTTACGGACATTTCACATGTTAAACTAATATAGTTTAATATCAAGGGCAAAGATTATTGTTTGAGCCGTCTCATATAAATGTTATATGCTTAAACGATAAGTCCAAGGAATATGTGATTGGGAGAATGCAATCTAAAGAAGTTAGATTCATGAGACCATTCTTTCGTAGACACATCCTAAACGTTCCTGATCATAGGATTGCCAATTGGGCATTGACAGTCCGTTAAGATCAATACGTGTTGTGTCTTCTCTCAGGGAGAGTGACTAGTCTCGAGTCATTGGTGTGTGTGACATCAAGACAAGTACGTAGGTGCTCAATAGAGAATGAGTTCACTGAACACGATCAACGAAGAGTTCTCATATTCATGTCACATGAGAACTCATGGTTGGGATAATGCAAAGTAGTCATTTGACCTGAGGCATCACGTTTGTCTTGTGGTTAGGTCCTTGATCTTTGATTATGTCAAAGTCACCCCATCCGCGGGTGTCCACAGCATCGTTGGGGTTAAGCCACTTAGCTATGGAGGCAAGTGAATGCGCAACAAGGGATCTCTAACCTTCAAACCGTTTAGGGGAGAATACTCTATGATATGATTTAGAATCTCTGGCTAGAGTATGAATGAGATTTAGGAAAGTCATTCCAAATCACATTCAAGGTAATCATATAAGCACACGAATCACATTGGATAGTAGACATGAATAAACTATCAAACCAAACAATATGGTCAAGAGTATTGTATTAGAGAAAAACCGTATTGCATTTGTAATCCTAAACTGAATAGGTTCTCTACCTCTTCTGATTAGCTTGGGTAACCATGATATGCTGCTAGGTGTCACTCTTGGTTTGTGGAAGCCCTAAACGTGTAAAAACACTAAAGGGAGAATTGAAAGTAAGTTTCAGTTCACAATCGATTTGAAAGAGTTCTAATCGCCCACTGCCTCGCTAAAAGGAACCTAATGGATCGTACACCGTGTAAGGTGGAGATTGAAGAAACAATGGAGATGAGTAAGAATAATTAAATGGTTTAATTATTTATGGCAAGGATTAATTAATATGTTAATTAATCAAACGAATAAGTTCGTTAAAGACCTCGGGATAGTTTTGGACCTTAAGGCCCAATGGGCTTCGAACGTCAAGCCCATTGACTTAAGTTGTATGACAATTTAATGAATAAAGATTCACAAAGGCCCAAAAGCCCAAATCCCTTACGTGGCCGGCCATGTGTGTTGAATTAGGGTTTTTGGTTCTTTAGGTCATTTAAAGAAGTGACTATATAAAGAACTTTATAGCCTAAAATTCATTAAGGGTTCTTTTGGAGAAAATTGGAGAGAACATGTCTCTCCTTTTCTCTCTAGGAGGCCGGCCCCCTTGGAGGGTGTATCTAGCAATCCTACTCCTCCAAGGTCACTCATTTCTACTTAAATCTAACCTTGGTGTGGAGACTTAAAGGTTCTCAATTTTGGGAACTTGGAGAACCATATTCTTCCATCCAAATCCATGGATCTAAGAAGCAAGAAATGAAGGCCCTCTCCTTGGGTGATTAGCCTTTGCTTATGCAAAGAGGAATCTACAAAGGTATAAATTTCTCAACTCACTTTGATTTGAGTTGAGTCTTGGTTCACTAATCTACTAGGCTTTGAATTTCATGGTTAATGTTTTGTTTTTGAATGCATGCAAGCATGATTCCGCCTTTTAATTGTTAAATGCATGCTATAGATGTTATTCAAATGAACATGTTTTCACAAAATTATCCTTCACCCACTCACTGGTAAGTTGATGGGTCGTAACCCTCGTGATGTCCCTGGATGCGCTCGTCCTCGGGATAGGTGTCACCTATATGCGAAACAACTATAAAAACGTTAATTTCATGCACATAACCAACAATTCGAAATAACTTCTCATAGGTGCTCAATTTGGGTATATGAATATACCACATCGACCTACTCGACGTCACGGACGTCGAGAAATTTTTAGATTTTTTTTTTGAAGTGGCACGCGCCGGGAAGGGCACGAGTTCACGCGCCCCCACGCGCATCTTCTTCCTCGAGCTCGCCGGACTGAGTTTTCTGGTGGCCGGAAAACTGGAGATTTTTCAATCTCCTTGTTCTTCGTCGTTTCTCAACCGTTTTCTTCGTATTTTATATCAATTTGAAGCCCTCAACATGTAGAATCACATTGGACTAATTTAAGGCTCTAAAAACAACTAAATCTCACCGGAAAAATTCCAAGAAAAACCGGCCAACTTTGAACTCTGTGATCCCGACGTCCAAAACCTTAAAACTAAGCACTCCGAGCTTCCTTAGGACCTCACTAAGCTCACTATAAGCTCAAAATTCCCTGAAATTCAACAATTCACGTGTGCATGAACAATGATCTCAAAACGGGTTTCGGATTTCACGTGATATCGAGGGTTCCAAGTTCTAAAAATTATACCAATGAACTCACAAGCTTGCAAGGATTCACAAACTTACCTTTTTGACGTCGATCCGTGAAGATTCGAGGGCATTGGCCCTTGTCCGTACCATTCCAGAGGAAGAGAGAGAGAAAGCCGTGAGGGAGGAGAGAGAGGCACGGGGGAGGGAGAGAAGGGTCCTGTTGTTGGAAATGTGCCCTAAAACCAATCATATGATGATACTTTACGGACATTTCACAAAGTTAAACTAATGTAGTTTAAATATAAAGGGCAAAGATTATTGTTTGAGCCGTCTCATATAAATGTTATATGCTTAAACGATAAGTCCAAGGAATATATGATTGGGAGAATGCAATCTAAAGAAATTATATTCATGAGACCATTCTTTCGTAGACACATCCTAAACGTTCCTGATCATAGGATTGCCAATTGGGCATTGACAGTCCGTTAAGATCAATACGTGCTGTGTCTTCTCTCAGGGAGAGTGACTAGTCTCGAGTCATTGGTGTGTGTGACATCAAGACAAGTACGTAGGTGCTCAATAGAGAATGAGTTCACTGAACACGATCAACGAAGAGTTCTCATATTCATGTCACATGAGAACTCATGGTTGGGATAATGCAAAGTAGTCCTTTGACCTGAGGCATCACAGTTATCTTATGGTTAAGTCCTTGATCTTTGATTATGTCAAAAGTCACTCCAAAAGGAGGGTGTCCACAGCATCATTGGGGTTAAGCCACTTAGCCATGGAGGCAATTGAATGCGCAACAAGGAATCTCTAACCTTCAAACCGTTTGGGGGAGAATACTTTATGATATGATTGAAAATCTCTGATCAGAGTATGAATGAGATTTAGGAAGGCGTTCCAAATCACATTCAAGGTAATCATATAAGCACACGAATCACATTGGATAATAGACATGAATAAACTATCAAACCAAACAATGTGGTCAAGAGTATTGTATTAGAGAAAGACCGTATTGCATTTGTAATCCTAGACTGAATAGGTTCTCCACCTCTTCTGATTAGCTTGGGTAACCATGATATGCTGCTGGGTGTCACTCATGGTTTGTGGAAGCCCTAAACGTGTATAATCACTAAAGGGAGAATTGAAAGTAAGTTTCAATTCACACCAAGGTCCGTAAAGTATCATCATATGATTGGTTTTAGGGCACATTTCCAACAATCTCCCACTTGCACTAGAGCCAATCAGCTTGGTCATCAGTGATGATACCTCTTCTGTAGTCATTTCATAAATGGCTGAATAGTAGGCCTAGACAATGGATATCTATATGTTATCCATAGAAGCAACCTTGAGAATAACGACGTCACCATTATACATGATTCTTATCATGTGGTTCAGTCTCTCATTTGAATTCGGATCTTGATGAGACCTTGATTCCCTGGCTTGAGCTATCGCCCCATTAGTGTCGTAGTGTCGGTACACTAGAGACACTTTCTGGTTGGAACCGAATAGAGAGTTCATAAATGAACTTTCCCATCCAAACAACAATGTTGTAAGCTTCTATATGGCAATATATATTTTGCATTCATAATGGAACATACTAAAGTCATTACTTTTAATGTTTCCATCCAAATATCTCTTTAGTCATAATAAAAGGATATCTGATTATCTCTTCATTCATAATGAAGAAACATCCAATGATGGATTAGATTCATAATCTAATACATTTACGCTTCCTTTACGTTACTCTAATTCTTCCTCATTCTTTGAGTAATCTATCCTTTAGTATTTCTTAAATACTTAAGGACTCACTTGACAGTTGCCATGGTTCTGATCCTGGGCTTGCACTGATATCGTCTTGTACCGTTCTAGGTACAACTCATATCAATGTTTTTCATACAATATGAAATACATAAATCACCTTTATGCGTATGCATAAAGGATTCTATTTACGCATTATTTCTTTGGGAGTCAAAGAGTACGTTCTCTTAGAGAAGAGCAACTTCTTAGTCTCACTAGAGTTGTCCTTCTAATTTGAAGTTTATCATCATATGAGAAACTTCCTAGCATCTATTGTCTATTATTAGGGATTGATATAATCCAATTATATCATGAAATATATCATTATAGATTTCCATCCTGCGTATATAGACTATATCTCCCATATACATTCTATCTTCATATAATGTTTTAAAGTCATAACTTTATCGAAGAAGAATTCTTTTCATTTCCAAAATTAATATATCAAATATATATTTAAATTTTAGGAACATGATTAACTCCCACTAATCTTTTGTAAACCTAGTAAACAAAAGATTCATTTACATCTTTATGAGAAATCAAACGATTTGATCCTTTTCTCATAAGATGCTCATAGCTCCCACTAGCTTGTTTAGATTCATGATGGATGGATCTCTACAACTTACATGTCTTGTGATTCATAGTTTTAGACATATATTATTAAGACCATCTTAATAATGGTTTCGGAAACCCATATTATGTCCAAACATTGAATCACCATTTAGTTGTAGCTAGCTATCTTCGAATTAATTGAAACCAAGACTACGTTAAAGATGGTTTCTTCAAAGTCAACCATTCTTTTTTATTGTAGTTACCTTAAGCTACCAATTAGCTTATGAAGGTTTCATTATTTCAGGTCAAATGGTACTTTACCATTTCCTTGAGTATATATCATATATACACTCAATGTAGTCATAAGGATTTTCATTCTTATTTCTTCGAATTAAGAGGTGCAACTCTATGACATAGTCATAAAGTTCAAACCATTCAACTGAGACGGTTTATAAATCCTTCTTGACTACCTTGGAGCTTGTGGTATAGGAACTAGGTTGTTATATTTGTTGATTATCATCTTGTCTCTCAAAGAACCCATTCTTTGAGTTCTATATCTCGTTCATTTGCTCTTAGGCAAATCACATTATAGGATTACAATGAACTACCCAACAAAACAACATTTGTTAGTTGGTTTATAGAAGCGATATCTAAAAGTTAATTTAAAGATATCCCACAAGATTGTTATCAAACAAATATTGCTTATTAGCACACAACCCCAAATCTTAACATGATTAAGATTTGTCTTTCTTTCCAACTACATCCTATGGAGTCATGAAAATTTTTTGGAAGATCTTCTAATTGACAATCATATTGTCTTAGAAGTATATATCCTATATATGGGTAATTGATAATATCCAATGAACTAAATCTTATTCAAGTTCGTTCTTCTCCTTATGGAGAAATCCATTATCATATGATGCTTCTTTCCTTGATATCTTTCAAGAAAACTATTCTAAAGTGTTACCATTCCTTGGATCAAATCTAAGGATGTAAATACTTTAGACGTCTTACTCATCAACTTACATTTCTTGAATTCTTTGAAACCTTTTGCAAAATATTCGGACTTGTGTTTATTCAAAATAAATTATAGTCCAACCGAGAGTGATCTTCGGTGAATGTCATACAACATGAGTAGTATTATGTTTGTGGACAAGTGCCACTAACATCTAAGTGAATTAATCTCAACAACTTTGTGATTCTTTCTTCTTTCAAAAAGAATAAAGATTCGAACATTTTGCCTCTATACAATTTTAACAAGAAGGTATTGGATCCGGATCTAATGATCCAAAGCATCCATCTATGACCAACTCGTAATTTATGTTTTAGAGGTATCACAACTCAGTTTGGATTAGTCACTACCTTGCAACCTTTTGGGTTTTAAGCATCATTGTATTCTAAACAGTTAACACTACCATATCATCTCTACTATAGAGACAATCAATTAGATTACTATAATCCAATCATTGATTAATAAAGAACAATGTTTTGTCAAACAAAACATTCATCCATCTCTACTATAGTGACGGAATTAAGTTCCTTAAAATTGGAATGTAAAGACAATCTTTGGTTTTTCCAATTTCTTTGCTAGTTCATATGAGGAAGTAAGTACTATCTGCTTTCGCAGAGATCTTTATTTTATTCACGTTCCGAATGTGAAGCACCTTTTTCTTCTCTCATATATCTTCTACTTCTTATTAGTCACACTTTTACAATGATTGTAAAACATAGTTACTAATACGGAATCAAGCATTCAAGTAGGAGAACCAACTATTTTGAACTTTTCAAGAACAATTTACAACACATTCGAAAGGTGTGTTCTTGACACTTGCAAGACATTTCTTGCAAATACCCCTTCCAATGTCCATCCTTTCATAAAGAAAGTTTGTTCCCTTGGAGTTAATTTTATCTTCTTTATTTGACTTCTCCTTTGACTACAATAGTCATGGTCCCTAAACTCCCACTGTCTCTCTTGAAACTTATTTCAATTGTGTTATACACATCAAACGATTTGGAGAGCGTGTGGTTATTGTTCACTATATAGTTTACAATAAACTTAGTGAACCATTTGGATAGGGACACAAAGGTGAAGTCCTAGCCTAGTTTCCGTCTCGTTAAGTGGTTTAACACTTCAACACTCAATGATTCAAAATCATCATAAGTCCATGTTGATGGACTATTTTTGTCAACCAACCATTATGTTCTAAACATAATTACAAACTTTCAAGAGTTGTTCAAGGCAACTCTCATTTCTTCATACAACAATTTGTAAGTGAAGAATCATGGCACATAAAGTGTCCATGCCCTTGTGCTTTCTTCTCAAGTTCTTTGTTCATTTAACAAAGAAACAAGCACTAGTGTTTGCATTGACTAAGGGTTGTTCAAAGCAACTCTTATTTCTTCATACAACGATTTGTAAGTGAAGAACTATGACATTAAAAGTGTTGTCCTCTTTATGATAGACTTATCTAACATGTTCTTCCAATGATACATTATCAATAGGAAGACTGTGAGGATTAGACTACTTAGGTACATATACAATCCATTTAAGACAATCTTTGGGATTGTGGTACCAAGTCCGGAAACTAAAGCATTTGGCTTTTCTTTGTCAAGTTTTGGATAGCGTTTGCAAATATATTGGTAAACAAATACATAACGAATATAAATTGATTGATTTTAAGCCATTTGATCCGGGTCTTTAAATCAAATAGCACCACCCACTATTTTTGGCAATTCCATATCCCTCATTGGAATTCGAGAGTTTTGGATGAAACTCTTAGTAGGGTATGAGAGACTCACCATTACCAAGCCCACCTCAGAAGAAAATCATATTGGCTAGCGTTAATAATAATGAGAGAGTACGCTTACTCATTTGCATCTCTTGCAAGTACCCATCTAGTTTGGCCTCTAGAGAATGATGCCTCAGAAGAATATCATATTGGCACATTGCATTTAGTTAAGTCATTCCCACCATGCTAGTTAAAGTAGGGGTTCAAGAATGGCCTCAGAAGAAAATCATATTGACCATACTCGTTGCCTACCTTTACTTCATCATATGTTTATAGGCTTCTCCTGAATGTAAGCACATACTTTGCAACCCCAGAACTGGACGAATACGGTGTATGAGTCACAAACGATTGAAGCTTACCATGATGGAAGGCCATGAAAGAGTGTTCAAAGCACTCTCACGCTTATCAACTTAATAATGGTTGGGTTGAGGGTTTTTAGGTCTCATCACATATAAACATACATTTTAATCTTATTAAAACAATTTTGGTCCTATTACAACTATTAGTCCATTTGATTGTTTTAGTTGTATATAATACTCCCACTATGCTTATAAAACGGTTTTTAAAGCAAGAGTATATGATACTACTAACATAAACTTTTGCATTCATTTGATGGACTATATAGTTGCCTTAGGGCCTTAGGATGACTATGAACCTTTGTTTAGATTCAACACGAGCCTAGTGTTGAATCTCGGTCTAGGGATGGTGATTGATTTTAGTTACGCGTTTAATCACATTAAGGCGTGTTGTCTTAGGGGCGTTGGACCCAACTACTCCAATTTCATGCATATCAAATAAAACAAGAAAAGGAGTACTTTAAAGTAAAGAAGAGCTTATGCTCTTTTACAACAATTGATCAAAATAAATTACTTTAAAGTAAAGAAGAGCTTATGCTCTTTTACAACATTTGATCAAATCAAATTACAACCAAAATCTAATCTACACATTCCCATGGTTCAAACAAATTTGAAACGGCCTTTCACATAGCTCAATTATCGTAGGCTTAGGTTCATAATCACCCTTTAATTAATTAACGCTTTAACTAATTAAATTGAATGCAACATTTTCATTTGGTTTTTGTATCCATAAAATTGATTTAAATGGAGCTAAATGAAATGAAAATCCAATTCTCATTTAAAGAGACAAAACAATTTTGTTCTCAACCTAATTTGGGCCAATATGCAATTACCACAACCTTTGGGCTATATTGCAAAAACATAAACTTTTGGGGTCACTTTGTAAAAACACAAAAGTTCACTACTTCATGTAATTACAACTAGAACCCAAAATTTAAACAATGCAAAAACTTCATTAAAGGAGCAAAACAATTTGTCCTTTAGCGTTTTTGGACCTCAACGTAAAAACGTAAACTTTTGGGCCAAAGTGCAAATACACAAAAGTATCAAAACTTTATGTAATTGCATAGAAGCCCCAAAAGTACTCCCATTGAGGGAGTGGCCGGTTTTGGAGAGGGAAAGGAGTGATGTGTGTGTTGATTTGTGAGTTTTGACATAAAGCAAGCAAGTGGTGCAAGTGGTGTGTGTGAAAGGGAATTAATCCTTTCACACCCACCATTATTTCTACCACCATTTAAACAAATATCTAACACATTAAATCATTTGAAAAACATAAAACATAAACTTTATGAAATAAATCAAAACTTTGAATCAAAACACCAAACTTTTTGTTCTCATGTGACATGAATATGAGAACTCTTCGTTGATCGTGTTCAGTGAACTCATTCTCTATTGAGCACCTACGTACTTGTCTTGATGTCACACACACCAATGACTCGAGACTAGTCACTCTCCCTGAGAGAAGACACAACACATACTGATCTTAACGGACTGTCAATGCCCAATTGGCAATCCTATGATCAGGAATGTTTAGGATATGTATACGAAAGAATGGTCTCATGAATCTAACTTCTTTAGATTGCATTCTCCCAATCACATATTCCTTGGACTTATCGTTGAAGCATATAACATTTATATGAGACGGCTTAAAACAATAATCTTTGCCCTTTATATTTAAACTACATTAGTTTAACTTGTGAAATGTCCGTAAAGTATCATCATATGATTGGTTTTAGGGCACATTTCCAACAAATTTATATGCGGATTTTGCGTCAGAAATTCGAAATGTCCGATTAAGGTTAGCCAGTGATGGATTTAATCCTTTTGGGAAAATGAGGAATGACCATAGCACATGGCCTGTGGTGCTTTCTGTTTACAATTTGCCGCCTTGGATGTGCATGAAGCAACCAAATTTGTTGTTGTCTTTATTAATACCAGGACCACGCAGTCTTAGTAAAGAGATTGATGTATACATGCGTCCACTGATTGATGAGTTGAATGAGTTGTGGGAGGTGGGCACTCCCACTTATGATGCGTATTCCAACCAAAGTTTTACGATGAAGGCTGTCATCTTATGGACTATAAGTGATTTTTCGGCTTATGAAATGTTGTCAGGATGGAGTACACATGGCTATAAAGCCTGTCCACATTGCATGCATGATAAAGAATCTATTTACTTGCCGGCGAGTCGTAAGATTTGTTATATGGGGCATCGACACTTTCTTGAAGATAATCATAGGTTTCGAAGGCAAACCATAGCTTTTAATGGTCGTCGAGAGCATCGTAGTGCACCAAGGCAGTGGACTGGTTTACAATGCCTCGAAGAACTTTGTACATTGAGATTTACTTTTGGAAAACCAAAGAAAGATGCTTCAGTTGGGCAACGCAAAAAAAGAACTTCGAGCAGTATAAGTAGTAACAGTCAGTGGAAAAAGAAATCTATTTTTTATGAACTAGCTTATTGGAGGCATCTGTTGATTAGACACAATCTTGATGTTATGCATATCGAGAAGAATATATGTGACAGTGTGGTGGGGACATTGCTAGATATAGAAAAGTCTAAAGATGGATTGGCTGCACGTGCAGATCTTGAAGTCTTGAACATAAGACGTAGTCAACACCCACGTAGGGAAGGAAATAGAACATTTCTACCTCCAGCTTTGTTCACGTTGAAAAGAGAAGAAAAAACTGCGTTTTGCAAAGTGTTGTCTTCTATTCGGGTCCCCGATGGATATTGATCAAATTTATCGCTATGTGTGCATATGAATGAATGAAAAATACATGGGTTGAAAAGTCATGATTGCCATGTTTTAATGCAGCAGTTACTTCTACCTGCAATACACCCGGTTTTGCCTAAAGTTGTTACTATGGTATTATTAGAGTTGACTGCAATTTTCAGACAGTTGTGTAGTAAGAAGGAGTCTAAGGAAGGATTCAAGCAACTGAATTCAAGAATTGCCTTGACATTATGTCAACTTGAAAAAATATTCCTTCCGACATTTTCTAATATAATGGTGCACCTTCCAGTTCACTTGGCAGATGAAGCAGCTCTTGCATGGCATGTTCAACATAGATGGATGTATCCAATTGAACAGTAATTAATAAATTTTTTACAGTTGTAGTCATAACTTTAATTTATAATTATAATAATTTTTGTTTCGTTTATAATTATAGGTATTTGCAAACGTTGAAGCGCTATGTTCGTAATAAGGGTCGTCCTAAAGGTTCTATTGCTGAAGCATATTTGGCGGATGAGTGCTTGTCCTTTTGTTCCATGTATCTTAGAGATGTTGAGTCTCGTCGGACTCGTAGAGGCTGAAATGAAGATGGTATTGGACGTGGAGTGTCTGGTGGGTTATCAATTTTTGACTCCAAAGGATGTTATATGGGTTCAGGAGAAAAGGTGGAGCTCGATCTAAATGTTATTGATCAGTGTCATAGATATATTCTAAATAATTGTGATGAAGTTAACCCATTTAGAAGGTAAGAACGTTTAATCATATGTCTTCATGTTTTATTGGTTTGCTTAACTTTGAAAAATTAATTATCTAAATTTGGACATAAATGCCCAGGCAGCATGAGGAATTCTTGAAAACTAAACATCATCGAGAAAGGTTAACTATGCGACAAATCAAAGAGCTAAGCAAGAAAGAATTTCCAGAATGGTTCAAGCAACATGTGAGTTGATACAATAGTGACATTATTTATTTATATTTTTATAATTTAATTATTACATGTTTATAGTTAGCATGTCAACTTTTATCTTCATTTTTATTACAGATGAATTCAAGATGTCATCCTAATGACACATTGATATCTCAAGACTTGCATTGGCTAGCTAATTATCCTAGTAGGGTTGTGAGTATATATAAAAGTTACATTGTTCATGGGTTCAGATTTCGTATAAAATCTGTGGATGATAAGCATAAGAATCAAAATTGTGGTGTCCTTGTACCTGCAAATGTTCCTGGTGTAATTGGGCAAGTGAATTGTTATGGCAGATTTGTAGATATGTTTGAGGTTAAATATTGTGGTCATGCTGAGGCGGGAGATAGTGGTCGAGCTGTGATGTTATTTAAGTGCGAATGGGTTAATAGTGAAAGTCCCTGAGGAATGAAGACTGATCAATATGGATTTACAATGGTGAACTTCAATCGATTAGGATTTAAAGAGGATCCTTTCATATTAGCATCCCAAGCATTACAAGCATTTTACGTCGAGGACATAATTGAAAAAGATTGGCACGTAGTTGTTCGAACGCAGCCAAGGGATTTGTTTGACGTATTAGAGGATAATGATGCAATTGATGATTATGCCATACCAAATTTGGATGATCAGATACTTGACCATGAAAATTTCCATATAAGGGTTGGCTTAGAAGAGACTCATTTTCATGAATTATTACTGTTGATGCACAAAATCAGTGAGAACTTTGGTACAACAGAAAGTGTCAAGTTTGTGACCTTCACTAGGTTGCTCCGGTCACTAGTGCAGATATGTAAATGGATAGAGACAGGGAAGCAAACACAAGATGTACGTGGTTCAACCAGATTGGCTACGTCCACGGAGTAGAGGAGTTCTCATTAATTGTGAAGGGTTTACACAAGTACATATGTTCAAGCTCTCCTTTAGTGAGTACTAGTGAATAATTTAGTACAAATGACATTAGGAAATATTGTGAGAGAATGATCTCTATTTATAGAAGAGAGTTTCTAGTTTCATTCTGACATTGACACGTGTCGTGTTGTGATTGGCTTCTGATGTTGACACGTGTCGCGCTATGATTGGCTTTTGATGTCGACACGTGTCGCGGTGTGATTGGCCTCCTGGTTGGAGGGAAACTCTTCTGGGTCCTTGACGGTATAACGTTGATCAGTGCTCAGTAGTTTCGGGATTGGTCAAGTATGGTATAAACAATGCTCCCCTAAGTTCCCGAGTGAGGGAAGCTCCTCGGTTAGGGACTTGCAAGATCCAAGCCATTGAGTAATCACGAAACTTCTAAGTACTGAAGTGTGGTATCATTTTCACTTGCCTTATCTATCTCATATGTAGATGTGGCATCTTCTCTGGAAGTACTTTTCCTCCATCCAGGGGGTATCTTTAACCGATGAAGATGCACAAGGTAATGTATCAATTTCACTTGAAGCTTACTTGTAGTTTCGGGCTTGGTCAAGTGCGATACAAACTCTATAGTTGGCGTCCCCAAAGTCGCTGAGCTAGGAGATTTGCCGAAGGAGGTAACAGACAAGGTAAGCAATCAGACTTCCAAGCATGCAACTGGGATCGGAGGTTCGACTTCGGCTTCTGGTTGATTATTCTCCTTCTCATTGTGTCGTAAACAGCAACAAGGATAAGGAGAAGCAAATGAAGAAGAGATGATATGAGATACTTTTGCTTTTGAAAAAGTAACTTTCCACAGGCTTATTCTTGAATTGGGCTGGAGGGTTTTCTGGTTTCCTCCAGAGTATAAGGCCGACTCAAGAATTTTAGGGTCAAAACAAGTCCATCAAATCTATAGTACATTCGACCCTAATGATATGGGATACTTTTGCTGTTGACAAAGTAGTGGATGTATCGGCAGGTGTTCTGTTACGCTTGTCTCCACATACTTCCTTGTATCCTTCTCACTTGCCCTATCTGTTCCTCAGGCAGATGTGGTATCTTCTCTGGAAGCATAAGATGTTGAAGATGAGTACTCGAGAGTAATGCTAGGTAAGTAATCAGGTAAAGGGTTCCAGGCAATCAGTTCCTGACTAGAAGCTTGGTTCCAAGTGCTGATTGATTGCTCTCTTTCTCCTTGTCTTGCAAGTAAGAACAAGGCCAAAGGAAAAGACAGGGAAAAAGCATGATATATGATACTCTTGCTTTTAACCCTGATGATATAAGATACTATTGCTCTGGTGTGGCTTGCTTGCAGAGGTATTATCGGGAGGAAAGGAAGCTGAGTATTTCGAGAAACTCTACTAGGAGTGCCCTCTCGGATGTGAAGAAAAGTTGAGAATTTTTTTCGTTTGCAGGTCTGCCTAGTTGTGGAGGATGGAGGTTAACACATATAGGAGTCTCCATAACAACAAGTAGTAGTACTATTCCTTTACCCTTATTGATCATAGCAATGTAGTGGGAACTGCAAGCTTCACGTGTTTTAACTTTATCAGAGCACTTTGAAAAAGTGGTATGTGGTATCTGGAAAGCTGATGTTGCATGTGAAGATTGCAAACAATCTTTATCCAAGGAAATCTGGCTCTCGAAGTTTGGAGAGCGGTACCTTTTCGATTTTCAAACAAGCAATCTTGTCGGGGATCTGGCTCTCGAGATTCAAAGAACGGTGCCTCTTCGATTTTTGAGAAAGCAATCCTGTTGGGAGTCTGAATCTTGAGATTCGGAGAGCAGTGTCTCTTCGATTTTGAGAAAGTAATCCTGTTGGGAGTCTGGCTCTCGAGATTCGGAGGGCGGTGCCTCTTCGATTTTTGAGCACGTAATCCTGTTGGGAGTCTGCCTCTTGAGATTCGGAAAGCGGTGCCTTTTTTATTTTTGAGAAAGCAATCATGTTGGGAGTCTTACTCTTGAGATTCGGAGAGCAGTGTCTCTTCGATGAAAGTAATCCTGTTGGGAGTCTAGCTCTCGAGATTCGAAGGGCAGTGCCTCTTTGATTTTTGAGCATGTAATCTTGTTAGGAGTCTGGCTCTCGAGATTCAGAGAGCGGTGCCTCTTCAATTTTTGAGCAAGCAATGTTGTTAGGAGTGTTTTCTCGAATGTGAGTAAATGTTGGGCATTTTTGCCAATCTGCCTTGCCACGGAGCACGGAGGTTGACACACATTGGGACTTTCTAGTTATTAAGCAGTGGTGCTGTTCCTTTACCCTTGTGGGTAATAGTAGGGTAGCTGGACCTTTAAATTTATGTGTCTAAACTTTGTCAGAGATCTTGGGCAAAGTTATCTGTTATACCCAAGGAGCTAATGTTGCGTGTGGAAAGTGGTGCCTCTTTGGAATCCGGAGAGTGGTGCCTCTTCGATTTTTGAACCAACGACACTGTTGCCCTTTCTTTTATAAGGGCACCAATTGTGTGCAAGAAATACATTCATAGAGTTATTGCTTGTAGGAATTTTCCCCTTACTTCAGAGATTTATTGCACCTCATTTCTCCTTCATCATTTTTGAGAATGTTTGGCCCATCCGATCGTCGTTTTGACTTGAACTTTGGTGAAGAGGCAGCCATGCCTTCTCAAGATAACAAATGGTGCCCATCCTTCTTATCCCCTACTGGTCATCTTATCGTTGGGGACTCTGTGATAAAGAATGATATGACCGCTGTGGTGGTGGCCAGGAACCTTCTCACTCCCAAAGATAATAGACTACTTTCCAAATAGTCTAATGAGTTGGCTGTTAAGGATTCTCTGGCTCTCAGTGTTCAGTGTGCAGGTTTTGTGTCTAATATGGCCCAACGCCTATTTGCTCGAACCCACCAAGTTGAATCATTGGCGGCTGAAGTGATAAGACTCAAACAGGAGATCAGAGGGCTCAAGTATAAGAATAAATAGTTGCACAGGCTCGCACATGACTATGCTACAAACATGAAGAGAAAGCTCGACCAGCTGCAGGAATCTGATGGTCAGATTTTACTTGATCATTAGAGGTTTGTGGGTTTGTTCCAAAGGCATTTATTGTCTTCGTCTTCTGGGGTTGTACCGCGTAACGAAGCTCTAAATGATCAACCTTCAGTGCCTCCTCCTTCTGGGGTTCTGCCTAGTACTGAGGCTTCGAATAATCATCCTTTGGGGCCTCCTCTTTCTCGGGCTCTGCCGACTGCTGAAATTTCTCCTGAGTAACCTTTGTGAAGGCTCCCTTTTGTTTGTTTATTTTGATTCATGTATATGTACATATTTGTAACTTATCAAAAATATCAATAAACAAGCTTTGCTTCATTTCAACGTATTGTGTTAAATACACCAAGGCCTTCTTCACTAAGTTCTTTGAATTTTTTCTTTTGTTGAAGCTTGTATGTTGAAGTTTTGTGAGTGAAGCATATAGGTTGAGGTAGTACTCCCTTAATTTCCCGAGTGAGGAAAACTTCTCGTTTGGAGACTTGAAAAATCCAAGTCACTAAATGGTCGTGAGACTTTCGAGTATCAAGGTGCAGTAACATATGGTAGGAGTCCCCTAAGTCTCCGGTCGAGAGAGTTGACGAATGAGGCATTTCTTTTCGAAGTGATAGCCCAAAACTCCTTCTTCATATATATTTGTTATGAAAGGTTTTAGGCCCAAAAAAGAGGAGGCCTAGCAATTTTTTTCGAATTTTCAAATTTTCGAAGTTTCAAATTTCAAAATTTATGAATTTTCGAATTTCCGAATTTTTGAATTTTTGAATTTCCGAAATATATATATATATTTTTTAAAGCTTTGTAGGTGAAGCTTTGGTATTGAAACTTTATAGGTGAAGCTTTGAGGTTGAAGCTTTGTTGGGTACCATGAATTGATTTTGCTTCACACTATCTTGATCAAGATAGTGTGAAGCTTTTGTAGGTGAAGCTTTTGTGGTGAGGGAAGCTTTTGTGGGTGAAGCTTTGTGGTAGGGAAGCTTTTGTGGGTGAAACTTTTGTGGTGGGGGAAGCTTTTGTGGGTGAAACTGTTGGAAATATGCCCTGAAAGTCAATCTTTGGAAGAAACCTTTCAGGACAAATGAATCGATGTATGGATGACTCTTATACATCAAATGGCAAAGACACGAATTAGGACTATCTCAATAAACGATATATGTCCTAAATAGTGTATCCATGGACAATGGATCGATTGAAGAAGTAATCTAATGATGTTAGACTAAAGAGACCTTCTTCACATAACCATTATGTCCAAAAGGTTCCTAGTCATTGGATTGTCGGAGGGAAACTGACAATGCTTAGACCGGTACATACTGTGTCCGCTTCAAATGGAAGGATGGAAAGTCTCATCCCATTCGTGTTGTGACACTAAGACAAGTATGTAGGTGCTCATTAAGGGAATGAGTTCACTGAACACAATCGAACGAGAGTACTTGCATGGAGGTCTACTCACATGTCAAGCAAGTAACTCTAATGGTTGGAATAATGTAAGTAGTCCTTTGACCTGAGGCATCGTCGTTGTCTTGTGGCTAAGTACTTAGTCTTTGATTATGTCAAAGTCACCCCATTCGCGGATGTCCACGGCATAATTGAGGTTAAGCCACTTAGTCATGAAGGCAAGTGAATGCGCAACAAGGAATCTCTAATCCTCGACTAGAGAGGAAGAATACTCTAAGATATGATTCGGGAATCTTCGGTCGAAGTATCGAGCATAATAAAGGAAAGCGTTCCTATACGACTCAATATAATCATATAAGAAGGAATAATCACATTAGGGGTTTGACATAATATATCCATACCCTAGTAATGTGATTGAGAGTATTGTTTTAGAGAAGGATCGAATTACATTGTAATTCCAACTGAATAGGTTCTCCGAACAACTTCTACATTAGCTTGGGTAGCTATGACATATGGTTAGATGTCACTCATAGCTTGTGAGTTCTTCTAGATGATTACATGTAGTCATCAAAGAAGAAAGGTGAATTAAAATGAAGTTTTAATTCACTAAGTGATTGGATTAAATATAATCAATTGGATTGATGTCAATCACCTCACTGCCTTGCTAATTAGAACCTAAAATGATTGTACACCGATACACTCTTGTAGTGAGTAATTAATGGATGATGGAAATAATTAATTGGATTAATTAAGTGTTGTGATTAATTTAGAAAGTCTAAAGAAATCATAAAAGCGATAAAAGATCGTTTTGGGCTTAAAGAAACGTTCGGGTTTAATTGGGCCCATTGGGCCTAAACCCATTGGACTTTTATTCAAGCATTGGATGACTAGAAATATATGAAAGCCCAAAGCCCAAACCAACACAAAGGGGCCGGCCCTTGCAAGTGGAGAGGGAGAGATATTTAGTCAAGTTGTTGACTAGGTTTCTTTTTGTCTATATAAGGAACTTTATAGAAATTTAATCCTTAGGGTTTTTGTGTGTTTTTGAACAACAAAGAGGCAAAAGAATATAGCTCTCTAAAACCACAAAGGCCGGCCACCTAGAGGGTGTTTTAGCTAACAATCTTTCACCCTTTTGGTTATTCCTCCATCTATCTCACTACACTAGTGGGTGTGGATATTTAGAGGTCTTCTCCTTTGGAGACTAAAGGAGAACCTTGGAGCACTCTTACTAACAAAGTGGAGGAGGCAAGGAGGGAGGCTAGGCTCAAGGACTTCAAGGAACAAAAGGCTTGGAGGTGGTCCATCCTTGGTCTCAAGTCTAGATCAAGAGGTATAAGACTAAACCTACACTTTGTTCTTTACTAAAATGTTTTGATGCATTATATATAAACCTATGAACCTTGAAGGGGATTTGCATGACTATAGCTTTGATATTATTTGATAAATTGCTTCCGTTGCTCATGTATATAAATTTTGAATTGTATATGCATGCTAGTCATTTAGAAATCCCATGTGTTAAGCTCATAATTTTCCCTTCAGAAACTTTTTTTGGTGAAGCTTTTATGGGTAAAGCTTTTGTGGTGGGTGAAGCTTGTTGTGGTGGGTGAAGCTTTTGTTGGTGAAGCTTTTATGGGTGAAACTTTTGTAGGTGAAGCTTTGGAGGTAAAGCTTTGTAGGTGAAGCTTTGGAGTTGAAGCTTTGTAGGTGAAGCTTTGGAGTTGAAGCTTTGTAGGTGAAGCTTTGGAGTTGAAACTTTTGTTGGGTACCATGAATTGATTTTGCTTCACACTATCTTCATCAAGATAGTGTGAAGCTTTTGAGAATTTGTCGTTGTCCTCCATTGATGAAGCTTTTGTTGGGTACCACGAATTGATTTTGCTTCACACTATCTTGGCAACCACGAAGCTTTGTTGGTGAAGCTTTGAAGTTGAAGCTTTTGTTGGTGAAGCTTTTATGGGTGAGGCTTTTGTTGGGTACCATGAATTGATTTTGCTTCACACTATCTTGATCAAGATAGTGTGAAGCTTTTAAGAATTGTGGTTGAACTCCTTTGATGAAGCTTTTGTTGGCAACATATATTGGTTTTGCTTTACACTGTCTTGATCAAGAGTGTGTGAAGCTTTTCAGAATTGTTGTTGCCTTCCATTGATGAAGCTCTTGTTGGCACCATAAATTGGTTTTGCTTCACACTGTCTTGATCAAGAGTGTGTGAAGCTTTTGAGAATTGTGGTTGAACTCCTTTGATGAAGCTCTTGAGAAATGTGGTTGAACTCCTTTGATGAAGCTCTTGTTGGCACCATAAATTGGTTTTGCTTCACACTGTCTTGATCAAGAGTGTGTGAAGCTTTTGAGAATTGTGGTTGCCCTCCATTGATAAAGCTCTTGTTGGCACCATAAATTGGTTTTGCTTCACACTGTCTTGATCAAGAGTGTGTGAAGCTTTTGAGAATTGTGATTGCCCTCCATTGATGAAGCTCTTATTGGCACCATAAATTGGTTTTGCTTCAGACTGTCTTGATCAAGAGTGTGTGAAACATTTGAGAATTGTGGCTGAACTCCTTTGATGAAGCTTTTGTTGGTACCATAAATTGGTTTTGCTTCACACTGTCTTGATCAAGAGTGTGTGAAGCTTTTGAGAATTGTGGTTGCCCTCCATTGATGAAGCTCTTGTTGGCACCATAAATTGGTTTTGCTTCACACTATCTTGATCAAGAGTGTGTGAAGCTTTTGAGAGTTATGGTTGAACTCCTTTGATGAAGCTTTTGTTGGCACCATAAATTGGTTTTGCTTCACACTGTCTTGATTAAGAGTGCGTGAAGCTTTTGAGAATTATGGTTGCCCTCCATTGATGAAGCTCTTGTTGGCACCATAAATTGGTTTTGCTTTACATTGTCTTGATCAAGAGTGTGTGAAGCTTTCTACGAGTTGTAGTGTTTGCATTGTTACAGAGGGGAAATGTTTGAAGCAGATGCAAGAGGGCTGAAGAGCTTGATCTTAAATATGCCATGCACTGAAGTTGTTGTTGGCTTGCAATAAGACTTTGTTGGTGACTATAACTCTTGTTGGGCATAAGTGCTCCCCTATTTGAGTTGTCAAGCTTGAGGGTTTTTGATTATTTGTGAATGCTAGGAGTTCACATTTACAAGTTGTACCACTCGTCTTCTGGTAAGTGGAATGCATGGTGAGTTGCTTTCATCACTTGGTTGGTGGTACGAAGGTAAGTTCCTTCATCACCTTCCATCACATTTCATCACCTAGTTGGTGGCACGAGGATGAGTTCCTTCTTCCCTTGGTTGGTGGCATGAATGGCAAGTTGCCAAATGATATTAAAGTACGGGTTGTACATTTCATCACCTGGTTGGTGGCATAAAGGAGAGTACGGGTTGTACATTTCATCACCTGGTTGGTGGCATGAATGGCAAGTTGCCAAATGATATTAGAGTACGGGTTGTACATTTCATCACCTGGTTGGTGGCATGAAGGAAAGTACGAGTTGTACATTTCATCACTTGGTGGGTGGCATGAAGATAAGTTCCTTCTTCACCTAGTTGGTGGCATGAGTGGCAAGTTGCCAAATGATATTAGGGTACGGGTTGTACATTTCATCACCTGGTTGGTGGCATGAAGGAGAGTACGGGTTGTACATTTCATCACTTGGTTGGTGGCATGAAGATGAGTTCCTTCTTCACATTTCATCACCTGGTTGGTGAGAATAAGGGCAAGGTGTCTAGGCACATTGTAGCAAGTGTCGAATGACACAAAGTATGCTGAACCCTTTCAAAGCACAATTGGCTTATGTATGAATGTGTTGGAATGTATGATTGAACGAATATACTGTGAAGCTATTCGTTTATTTGTATAGTCTTGTTAACATATACTTAGACTTTGTTTCATGTTAAAAGCATTGAACCCAAGTGTTTCATTGCTAGGAATGTAAGAGGATTAGGACCGAGTTGTCTAAATCGCCTCTTTATTGAATTCATGCCAAATAGTCTTCGTTACATAGGATGCCGAATAGCTGAAGCTTAACATTTGTACAATGTGAGTTTACTTGTAATAGTACTTCAAGTGATCAGCATTCCATGGATGGCCAAGGGTCTTGCCATCGGAACTTCTAAGCTTGTAGGAGCCAGGGCGACTGATGCCAACAATTTCAAACGGTCCATCCCAGTTTGGACTAAGTGTTCCTTCACTTGGGACTCTATCGCAGAGTAATATTTTCTTCAATACCCAGTCCCTCACTTTGAAAGAACGAGGTTTGACCCTTGAGTCATAGTAGTTGGAAATGCGCTGCTTGTAGGCAACATTCCTTAAGTGAGCCTGGTTTCTGTGTTCCTCGACTAGATCTAAGTTGAGGGTAAGTTGTTTGTCATTTTCGCTTTACACGTAGTTCTGGACTCGAAACGTTGCTTGCTTAAGCTCAACTGGGACAACTGCCTCTGTATGAAAGGCAAGTGAGAATGGAGTTTCTCCTGTTGATGTCTGATACGAAGTACGGTATGACCAAAGTACTTGGGGCACAAATTCTGGCCAACAACCTTTAGCCTTGTCTAAGCTGGTTTTCAAAGTTCGCTTGATTATTTTGTTGATGGCTTCAACTTGTCCATTAGACTAGGGATGAGATGGGGAGGCAAAACATAAGTTGATGTTGAACTTAGAGCAGAACATCCTGAACTTATTATTGTCGAACTGTCGCCCGTTGTCAGTGATTATCGCATTGGGTATGCCGAATCTGCGAAGGATGTTCTTCCATACAAAATCTTCTATTTTTGCCTCAGTAATGGTTGCTAAGGGTTCTACTTCGACCCATTTTGTGAAGTAGTCAACTGCAACGATTCCATAGCAGACCTTGCCCTTCTCTACAGGCATTGGGCCGATCAAATCAAGTCCCTATTGGGCCAAGGGCCAAGGGCTGATCATAGGAGTGAACGGCTCAGAAGGGGAGTGAGGAATAGTTGCATAGCGTTGACACTTATCACATGAGCAGGATATTCTGATGGCATCTTGGTGGAGTGTTGGCCAGTAATATTCTTGGCGAAAAGCCTTGTGTGCTAGGGATCGAGATCTAGCATGATCTCCGCAGACTCCTTCATGTATTTCCCGAATGACAGTTTCCACCTCTGCGGGCGTAAGGCATCTTAGGTATGGTAGGTTAAAACCCCGTTTGTAGAGTTGGTCATTAATGGTCAAGTAACGGGTAGCCTTGTATCGAATCTGCTTAGCTTGGACTTTGTCATTTGAAAGGGTGCCATGAGCAAGGAATCTATAAATCAGGGTAATATAACTATTTCCATGTTGTAAGTTGCACACTTCCGCAACCATGGTGCTTGGTGCTGCTAGCAATTCAACCTGAATTTTTCTCCCAATCTTGTCTTCCACCGCTGAGGCGAGGCCAGCCAAAGCATCTGCATGACTGTTTGCCGCTCGAGGAATTTGGGTGATCTGGTAGTGGAAGTGCTGGAGCAACAATTGTGTTTGTGCCAGATATTCTGCCATAGAGCTATCCTTAGCGTAAAAGTTGTTGGTGACTTGGTTAACCACCAATTGGGAGTCACTGAAGAGATATCAATTCGTTTAACCCCAAGGTGTTTGGCCAAACGTAAGCCTACTAGGAGGGCTTCATATTCGCCCTCATTGTTCGACACCTTGAATTTGAAACAAAAAGCATACTTCATCGCCATTTTGTAAGGGGTCGTAAGGACTAGTCTTGCTCCACAACCCGGTTGGTTGGACGAGCCATCAACATATAAACTCCATGCTGGGGCTGTTGGTTCTATTTTTTAAGCTTCTGAGGGTAATGAAACCACTTCTTTAGGCGTATAAACAATGTCAGCAAGATATTTGAAGTCGGCGATGAAGTCTGCCACTGCTTGGCCCTTCTCAGCTGGCTTTGGTTGGTAGGAGATGTCAAACTCACCAAATGCTATCACCCAATTGATCATTCGCCCGGAAGTGTTAGGACTTTGAAGTATCTGTCGAAGAGGATGATTGGTAAGTGATAGGAGCATATTTATACGACTTAGTTAGCTTGTTTTCTTGCTTTTAATTAGCTAAACTATGATAATTATAGTGTTTAAAGTTATTTTCGTGCAATTTCAGGTTTTAGTGTCAAAGTATGCAAAAAGAAGCAATTTGGAACATTCTAGAACATTTTTGGGCCAAGATTGGATTGTGCAAGCATGGAGGCATGAGGATGGACGAATTTGAAGACAAAAGAGGCTATGAACATGCTAAAAATCTGGTGAAACAAATACAAGTTGCAAGAAGGGATAAATTTCTAGAAGGATTGACCAAAACTTCACTCAAAACCAAGAAATTCTTCAATGCCGTGGGCATTGATTTACTTTCACCAGAAATTTGAGTGATGATGCAATGCTTAAATCACCATGACATGTGAGTGGATGATGCAATGCTTAACTCACCATGACATGTGAATGGATGACTCAATACCTAACCCACCAACAATTCCCACTCTTTGCCGTGCTCACCTACTCAATTCCACCAGAATTTTGTGTTAAACAAGTCCATCCTTTTCCTATAAATACCATGGCAGCAACCTCATTCAAATCATCCAGAAATTAACCATTCTCCAAGCCTTCCCTTGCCTCTCCCTACATATCTAAATCTTCCCCATCCATTCCTCCATATAACCAACCATTCAACCACCATAACCACCTTGTGCCGCCACCATTGAAGGAGAGGAGGAGTAGTGCCGTGCTTATGCAATCTGCAACTATTAGAGTGTTTGGAATTCTTTCTTCTTTTAATTCTATGTTCATGTTTAATTTAACTTGTTGTTCAATTATGTTAAACATGTGGAACTAATTTCTTTTTAGTTAGAGGCAAATTTGAAGCCATGGACATATGTTGGTTATGATTTGTTTTACTCCAGTTATGAATTCATGAACTTTAGATGTGGTTTACTTTTCTGTTTTGATTAAGAACTTGTTTATGTATGTGGGTTGAGGGTCGACACTTAATTTGCATGCCTAAACTTGATGCTAGGATATAAGGGAATTTCACCTAATCGTTATGAACTTATATTCATGAGTAGTAAAGATCGCTAGTCACGATTGTGTTTAAGTAAACCCTAGGCTGGATTAACATGCGTATTCTATAGTTATGAATGCCTAGTCAATGTTTATGATTTCCGTTGAACTTAATGATCTTTGTTGAATGTCTCTATCATGCGTATTCCATAGTTAGGGACTTTGATGAGGAATAATTTGGTTGTAATGCGTATTCCATTCAATCCAATGAATCTAGGGAAATCTAAGAGTTAATTTAAGCGGACCTAATTAACTTGGAACATTGTCATTCATCGTTTGTTGAAGTCATAACTGGGAATCAAATTATATGCATATGTTCATGTGTGGATAAGGAACCCTCTAACTAGTTTCTCATCATTCTATTTCATCACAATCTATTTTGTTTTAAGTTTATTTTCAAAGTTTAAAGTTTTAAAGTTCAATTTTCGTCAAAACAAAACCCCTTGCTTTTAAGTCTTGCTTTTAGAGTCAAAACTTGTTTCCTTTAAATCTTTTGAGTCTTTTAAAGTTATATTTTCGTCCAAATCACTTGTTAGGTCTAGAATTGAATCTTTTTTATTGTTATTTTGAGTGTTTTAAGTTAGTTTTGAGTTTATAGAGTCTAGTTTAGTGTTTTTGAGTCTTATATTTGTTGATTAGCATCCCTAGTTAATCCCCGGTCTAAAACGATCCCTACTTACATCATTACTACAATTGTCATCAATAGGGTTTAATTTGTGTGTCAAGTAATTTTCACATCAAATTTTGGCGCCGTTGCCGGGGATTGGCAAAAATTGCTAATCCCTTGTGTTTTTGCCGTGTGTTTTTAAGTGTAATTTACCTAGTTTTCTTATTTTGTTTTGTTTTCTTGGTTTAGGTACTAATGCATGACGCGGAGTTCTCAAACTGTGCATATCTTGGACTTTAACGACGATTTTGAACGTGATTTGAGAATAAAGAGGAGGCATCCCGAACCTAGTGAACCTAGTTCAAGTTCAGAGGCCGAATATGAGTTTGAAGAAGTGAAAGAAGAAGTTATGGCAACAGACAATCGGACCATTAAAGAGCTTTCGGCCTCGGGGTTGACCAATGCCGCACCATTATGCATTCAATACCCCGCGGCTGCCCAAGGCAAGACCGATGAATTCGAGTTGAAGTCAAGCTTGTTGCACCACATTCCGAAATACCATGGGCTTTCCATGGAAGAGCCCAACAAGCATCTCAAGGAATTCGAGGTTGTTTGTTCGAGCATGACACCCATAAATGTCGACGGGAACATTCTGATGATGAAGGCTTTTCCATTCTCACTTTTGGAAAAGGCGAAGGATTGGCTTTACGAGTTAGCACCCGGAACGGTTACATCTTGGGATAGTATGAAAAGAGCTTTCTTGGAGAAGTTTTTCCCAACTTCAAGAGTCATTCTCTTGAGGAAACGGATTAGTGGCATCCAACAAGATGAAGGTGAATCGTTTCCTTCTTATTATGAACGTTTTAAATCACTTGTTGCTTCTTGTCCACAGCATCAAATGAAGGAGGAGCTGCTCATTCAATACTTCTATGAAGGACTCCTTCCCATGGAACACCAAATGCTTGATGCCTCGGCGGGAGGTGCGTTGGTGGAAAAAACTCCGGGGGCTGCAAAAGTTCTAATTGCCAACCGAGCACATAATGCACAACAATACGAATGTGTTGGACAAAGAGACCCCCCACGGCCACAAGTGAATGAGGTAAGTTCTATGCCCGAAATTCAATCCCAATTAGCTAACCTTACTTCTATTGTTTCTCAGTTGGCCGAGGGAATGAAGATTCATGGACCGAGTGTGTGTGGCGTGTGCTCTATGCAAGGACATGCCAATGATCAATGCCCTCAATTGATTGAGAATGGGGGTTGGGAATCTGCCAATGTCGTGGGTTTTGGGAACCAAAATCAACCACGCCATGATCCATACTCTAATACCTACAATCCGGGGTGGAGGGACCATCCAAATTTCAAATGGCGGGATCCTCAACAACCCCAACAACAAGGAGGATTTAGGCAGCAACCACCGGGCTTTTATACAAAGCCATTCGTCCCCAATCAAAACCAAGTGCAATCTGCCCTAACAACCTCAGGTATGTCTTTGGATAATGATCAAGTTGTTAAGTTACTTACTACTTTGACGCAGGAAGTACAAACTCAAAATAAGGAGAGACAAATCCAAGACAAACGGGTGGACAATTTGGAGAAGCAAATGGGTCAAATTGCCGAATTTATGGGGCAAATTAGAGAACAAGGCAGATTGCCTAGTTCAACCGTTATGAACCCGAAGGGAGGATTTGAAACCGCTAAGGCCATCATGTTAAAAAGTGGTAAATAGGTTGGAACGGACTCAAATACATCCAAATCAAGTCAAGACGAGGAGGACAAGTTGCTGCAAGAAGAAGCATAGGGAGCAAAGCCCAAGGCCAAGGATGACCAAACCTTGCCGAATTCATCTAGTCCTCCTAAACCGTCCCAAACCACCAAGGTAAGTCCCAATTCAACTTTTTCTAGTTCTATTCCACTAAATGTGCCCTTTCCTGGCAGGTTTAAGCAATCAAAGAAGGAAGAAGCCGAGAAGGACATTCTAGAGACCTTTCGGAAAGTTCAAGTCAATATCCCGCTCCTTGATGCGATTAAGCAAGTCCCGAGGTATGCTAAGTTTTTAAAAGAACTTTGTACAACAAGGAGAAGGATTTCGAACAAAGAGGTGGTTCAAGTAAGTGAAAATGTCTCTGCTGTGTTACAAAGGAAATTACCCCCTAAATGCAAAGATCCGGGTAGTTTTACAATTCCGTGCGTTATTGGTAATACTAAGTTTGAACAATGCATGTTAGACTTAGGGGCTTCAATTAATGTTATGCCATACTCTATTTATGCATCTATGAACTTAGGTGAGCTTAAAAATTATGGTGTGATAATTCAATTAGCCGATCGTTCTAATGCATATCCAAATGGTGTTTTGGAAGATCTTTTGGTGCAGGTTGGTAACTTGATTTTTCCAGTGGATTTCTACGTGCTTGACACAGAAGATTCACCCCATTCCACCCCATTGCCGATTCTATTAGGGAGGCCCTTCATGAAAACAGCCCGCACCAAGATAGATGTGTTTAAAGGAACCCTAACGATGGAATTTGATGGGGAAGTCATTGATTTCAATCTTTCTGAAAGTATTAAATTTCCTAAGAACGATCATTCTTGCTTTTCTATTGATATAATTGATGATTTGGCGCAGGATTTTCTCGATTGTTTGGAGAGGGATACACTTGAAACAACAATTGCACAAGGAATTGGGCAAAAATCTGGTTTTGCCGTGCCTAGAAGTGTGGAGGAGGCCGAGATAGTGGCTGCCCTTGAGTCACTACCTCAATATCATGGTAAGCCTTCTAACCCAATTTCAATTTCAGTCTCCACTAATAAGTTGTTACCCTCAGTAACTCAGGCACCCGTACTTGAGCTTAAACCGTTGCCCGATAATTTAAAGTACGTCTTTCTGGGAGATAACGAGACATTGCCGGTCATTGTCTCCTCATCACTCACGGCCATAGAGGAGGAGAAGTTGATCCGAGTGTTGAAAGAGCACAAGACGGCCATTGGGTGGACTTTGGCCGATATTAGGGGAATTAGCCCGACTACGTGCATGCATCACATACTTCTAGAGGAGGGGGCTAAACCAACTCGAGAGGCTCAGCGCCGTCTCAACCCTCCAATGATGGAAGTTGTGAAAAAATGAGATTATCAAACTTCTTGATTGTGGAGTGATTTATCCGATCTCTGATAGTCGTTGGGTATCACCGGTGCAATGTGTTCCAAAGAAGTCCGGAGTGACAGTGGTGAAAAATGCCGAGAATGAGCTTGTGCCAACCCGTATCCAAACAGGTTGGAGAGTGTGCATTGATTATAGGAAGCTCAACGCCACCACAAGGAAGGACCACTTCCCTTTGCCGTTCATTGATCAAATGCTTGAAAGGTTAGCCGGTCATTCTTTTTATTGTTTCCTTGATGGTTATTCTGGATATAATCAGATTGTCATAGCGCCGGATGACCAAGAAAAGACAACTTTCACATGCCCCTTTGGTACTTTTGCTTATCGTCGCATGCCTTTTGGTTTATGGAATGCTCCGGCCACGTTTCAAAGGTGTATGGTAAGTATCTTTTCAGATTTTGTGGAAAAAATTATTGAGGTATTTATGGATGATTTCAGTGTGTTTGGTGATTCATTTGATGGTTGTTTGGAAAATCTCACAATAATTTTGAAACGATGTGTAGAAACTAACCTTGTGCTTAATTGGGAAAAATGTCACTTTATGGTTAGACAAGGCATAGTTCTAGGGCATATTGTTTCAGAAAGAGGAATTGAAGTGGATAAATCGAAAATAGATCTTATACGCTACTTACCCTCTCCTACTTCGGTTCGAGAGATTCGTTCATTTCTTGGTCATGCAGGATTTTATAGGCGATTTATCAAGGACTTCTCCAAGATCTCAAACCCTCTTTGCCGTCTCCTCCAGAAAGATGTGGCGTTTGACTTCAACGAGGAGTGTGAGAAGGCGTTCAATCACCTCAAAGAAATGCTAACTTCGGCCCCTATCATAGTTCCACCGGATTGGAGCTTTCCTTTTGAGCTTATGTGTGATGCTTCCGATTATGCATTAGGAGCTGTTTTGGGGCAAAGGAAGGAAAAGAGGCCGCATGTTATCTATTATGCCTCTCGGACTTTAAATGATGCACAATTGAATTATTCTACCACTGAAAAAGAACTTCTTGCTGTTGTATTTGCTTTAGATAAATTCCGTTCTTATTTGCTTGGTACTAAAGTTATTATTTATACTGACCATGCAGCATTGAAGTATTTGTTCACCAAGAAGGAAGCCAAACCACGACTCATTCGTTGGATGCTTCTTCTCCAAGAGTTCGATATCGAAATCCGGGATAAGAAGGGAAGTGAAAACGTGGTGGCTGACCACTTGAGCCGTATGGTGCATGAGGAGGATGCCGTGCCTATCATAGAGACATTCCCAGATGAGCAACTGATGTCCGTCAAGGTAAGTGAACCGTGGTATGCTGATTTGGTGAATTATTTGGTGTCTAAACATATTCCTAGTGAATTACTTAAACACCAATGTGATAAATTAAAGAAAGAGGCACGGTTTTATGTGTGGGATGACCCGTATTTATGGAAATATTGCCCTGACCAAGTTATACGTAGGTGTGTGCACGATTCTGAGTTTAATGTTATTCTAACCTTTTGTCACACTTATGCTTGTGGGGGACACTTTGGCACTCAAAGAACAGCACTTAAGGTGTTAGAATGTGGTTTCTATTGGCCTACCATCTTTAGGGATGCTAGAACATTTTGCATGTCTTGTGATAGATGCCAAAGAACGGGCAATATTGGTCCTAAACAACAAATGCCGCAAACCCCCATTTTTAGTGTTGAAATCTTTGATGTTTGGGGTATTGATTTTATGGGTCCCTTTCCTTCGTCACAAGGGTCTCTTTATATATTGCTTGCTGTGGACTATGTGTCGAAATGGGTGGAAGCAAAAGCCACCCGAACTAATGATTCTCGAGTGGTTGCAGATTTTGTGAAAACTAACATTTTTGCAAGGTTTGGAATGCCACGAGTGCTAATCAGTGATGGAGGTTCCCATTTTTGTAATCGAACCATCGAGGCGTTGCTCAAGAAATACAATGTCACGCATAAGGTGGCCACACCTTATCATCCTCAAACGAGCGGGCAAGCCGAGGTTTCAAATAGGGAAATCAAGCAGATTCTTGAGAAGACCGTGGGGCCTACAAGGAAGGATTGGAATTTGCGCTTAAACGATGCATTGTGGGCGTATCGCACTGCCTACAAAACCCCCATTGGGATGTCACCTTTTCGACTCATCTATGGGAAGCCATGCCATCTTCCTGTCGAGTTAGAGCATCGTGCACATTGGGCCGTCAAAACGTTCAATTTGGACCTTAATGCCACAGGTTTACATAGAAAGCTTCAATTGTGTGAACTTGATGAAATCCGAAATGAAGCATATGAGATGCCCGGATTTACAAGGAGAAAACGAAGGCATTCCATGACAAGATGATTCATGCCAAGACGTTCTCTATTGGGCAGAAAGTGTTGTTGTTCAATTCTCGCCTTCGGTTGTTTCCGGGTAAGTTGCGTTCCAAATGGGTTGGTCCTTTTATTGTCACTAATGTTTTCCCTCATGGTGCAGTGCAAATCAAAAGTTCAAGGACGCAGCAAGAATTCAAAGTGAATGGGCATCGATTGAAGCCCTATTACGAGATGTTTGAGGAGCATGTCGTGGAGGAGGTACCCCTCCATGCCGTGGAACCTAGTCAAGCTTAAACGGAGGTACTGTCCGGCTGAAAGACGTTAAAGCAAGCGCTTCTTGGGAGGCAACCCATGTGTTGAAACACGAGAAGAAGGAACTTTCACTCCAAACCCAGATTTGCGTCCCTAACCTATCTCTTTATTGCTATTACTTTGCCATTTGTGTTATGTTTGCTAGTTGTGTTAGTTGATTGTTTTTGTGTTAATCTATGTTTAAAACATTGAGGACAATGTTTGGTTTAAGTGTGGGGGGGTAAACAAGCTATTTTTGCATGAAATTCGTGGGATTTTATCACCTATCACTTCACATGTTGTTTCTCACTGTTTTAAAGTGTTTTTAGTGTTTTGATGTGTTTTAGTGTTATATAACAGAAAACCCTAGAAAAATTGGAAAAAGTTTGAAAAATACCAAAAAGAGTCGTTTTTGAGTCATTTTTGTGTTTTAGGGTACCTTCCAATGATGAGGATTTGGTTTTTAATTGCATAACTGTTGAAGTAAGTTACAATCATGGATGAAAGTTTGATATGCTCTTTGATTTATGCTTAGTTGTAATTCATGAATTCACATGTAATCAAAAGAAAAATTAGTTTTTGTAACATGCTTGAAGGAAGAAACTCAAACTAACGCTACAACCCTGAGAGACTTGAGCTTTTAACGTTCTTTGGAGAGTTAATAATCTGTGCATTTGTTGTCTTCTAAAGTCGTTGCATGATCTCATTATTCTTTGCTTGGTTACTACTTAGAAGGCGTTTCATCATTTAGTTCCAAATACTAGAACTCATGCCCGTTTCATTCAAAGCATAAAATTGATTCGCATAACACATAACAAGATGAAGTTGTTAGTAAACCAAGAACCAAATAGCCGCACCCCATGTTCATTTGTTTTGTAGGTTTAAGCCCCGTTGAGCCTTGTTTAGCCTATGTTCTTTGTTAACCCACGTTATCCTTACCTAGCCTAGAATAGGACCATCCATGCCTTTGTTCTTAAAGCATAGTGAACATGACTTAGAATGAATTCCTTTTGATTATTCTTGTGCAGAAAAACAAGTGTGGGGGAAGGAATTTATGTGTGGGAATTTGTGCCAAAAGCAAGAATTGGGTACGAAAAAAAAAAATAAATAAATAAATTATGGCAAAGAGGTCAAAATAAGAAAGAACTCACAAGTGTTGGTTGTTGAAGAAAGGGTCCAAAAAGTTAAATTAGACCCTAAATATTGTGTATTTCACCTCCTTGTGTGTCTAAGTGATTTTCTGCACGCAAAAGTGAATTCTAAGTGTCAAATTCATTACTTGTTTGCTATCGCTTTAAGAACTTTTGTTTATCCTTAACCTTTCTTTGTTAGCCAATACCCCTTAGCCCCGTTACAATCCTTAACTTCTATCTTGAGTGTTATGTATTTCAATATGTGGAGTTTGGGATTGGTTTGAGCATATGGTGTCCCTGGTTCTCGCATCTAAGTAGTAGCGTTCCATTCATGAGATCATATCTATAAATGCTTAATCATTCCAGAAAAGTGCTTCTTTTATAACATGTGTGAGTGTTCGTTTCCATGTTTACATCAATCTTCTCACATATACTTAGTATAGGGAGTGTAGTTAGAAAATCTGTGTGAAAATAAGAGTGTATCCAGTAAGGAATTGAGTGGATTCTCTAAGGCATGTTACTACGTCCATAATGTTGTTTTAAACGATTAAATGTGAGCTAGTGAATGGTAACTATGATTAAGTATATGCTCAAGAGTAGGGATGACTAAAATCTGTGGGAATAATGATCTTTGGCATGTTATGTATCGTTGGAAATCCCTGTAGCAAATGTTGGAAGGTTAGGTTATGTTTTGTTTGTTTTATTTTGCTCGAGGACTAGCAAAAGCTAAGTGTGGGGGAAATTGATAGGAGCATATTTATACGACTTAGTTAGCTTGTTTTCTTGCTTTTAATTAACTAAACTATGATAATTATAGTGTTTAAAGTTATTTTCGTGCAATTTCAGGTTTTAGTGTCAAAGTATGCAAAAAGAAGCAATTTGGAACATTCTAGAGCATTTTTGGGCCAAGATTGGATTGTGCACGCATGGAGGCATGAGGATGGACGAATTTGAAGACAAAAGAGGCTATGAACATGCTAAAAATCTGGTGAAACAAATACAAGTTGCAAGAAGGGATAAATTTCTAGAAGGATTGACCAAAACTTCACTCAAAACCAAGAAATTCTTCAATGCCGTGGGCATTGATTCACTTTCACCAGAAATTTGAGTGATGATGCAATGCTTAAATCACCATGACATGTGAGTGGATGATGCAATGCTTAACTCACCATGACATGTGAATGGATGACTCAATACCTAACCCACCAACAATTCCCACTATTTGCCGTGCTCACCTACTCAATTCCACCAGAATTTTGTGTTAAACAAGTCCATCCTTTTCCTATAAATACCATGGCAGCAACCTCATTCAAATCATCCAGAAATTAACCATTCTCCAAGCCTTCCCTTGCCTCTCCCTACATATCTAAACCTTCCCCATCCATTCCTCCATATAACCAACCATTCAACCACCATAACCACCTTGTGCCGCCACCATTGAAGGAGAGGAGGAGGAGAGGAGGAGTAGTGCCGTGCTTATGCAATCTGCAACTATTAGAGTGTTTGGAATTCTTTCTTCTTTTAATTCTATGTTCATGTTTAATTTAACTTGCTGTTCAATTATGTTAAACATGTGGAACTAATTTCTTTTTAGTTAGAGGCAAATTTGAAGCCATGGACATATGTTGGTTATGATTTGTTTTACTCCAGTTATGAATTCATGAACTTTAGATGTGGTTTACTTTTCTGTTTTGATTAAGAACTTGTTTATGTATGTGGGTTGAGGGTCGACACTTAATTTGCATGCCTAAACTTGATGCTAGGATATAAGGGAATTTCACCTAATCGTTATGAACTTATATTCATAAGTAGTAAAGATCGCTAGTCACGATTGTGTTTAAGTAAACCTTAGGCTGGATTAACATGCGTATTCCATAGTTATGAATGCCTAGTCAATGTTTATGATTTCCGTTGAACTTAATGATCTTTGTTGAATGTCTCTATCATGCGTATTCCATTGTTAAGGACTTTGATGAGGAATAATTTGGTTGTAATGCGTATTCCATTCAATCCAATGAATCTAGGGAAATCTAAGAGTTAATTTAAGCGGACCTAATTAACTTGGAACATTGTCATTCATCATTTGTTGAAGTCATAACTGGGAATCAAATTATATGCATATGTTCATGTGTGGATAAGGAACCCTCTAACTAGTTTCTCATCATTCTATTTCATCACAATCTATTTTGTTTTAAGTTTATTTTCAAAGTTTAAAGTTTTAAAGTTCAATTTTCGTCAAAACAAAACCCCTTGCTTTTAAGTCTTGCTTTTAGAGTCAAAACTTGTTTCCTTTAAATCTTTTGAGTCTTTTAAAGTTATATTTTCGTCCAAATCACTTGTTAGGTCTAGAATTGAACCTTTTTTATTGTTATTTTGAGTGTTTTAAGTTAGTTTTGAGTTTATAAAGTCTAGTTTAGTGTTTTTGAGTCTTATATTTGTTGATTAGCATCCCTAGTTAATCCCCTGTCTAGAACGATCCCTACTTACATCATTACTACAATTGTCATCAATAGGGTTTAATTTGTGTGTCAAGTAATTTTCACATCAGTAAGCACGATGATGAAGTGTGCTTGGAAGTAAGGGCGAAGTTTTCGAGCAGACATGACCAATGCTAGAGCCAATTTCTCAATGTTGGAGTATCGTGTCTCTGTATCTTGTAAGGCCTTGCTAGCGTAGTAGACAGGTTGTTCGACATTACCATCATTTCGAATGAGAACGAAACTTATTGCTGAAGCCGATACCGACAGATAGATAATGAGAGTGTCACCAACCTCAAGTTTAGAAAGCAGATGGGCTTTACTTATGTAGTCTTTGAGGTTCTTGAATGCCCCAGCACATTCATTAGTCCATGTAATGTACTTCTTACTTCCCTTAAGTGCTTTGAAGAAAAGAGCACATCTGTCTATGGCCTTAGAGATGAACTAGTTAAGGCTGCCACCTTGCCAGTAAGGCTTTGGATGTCTTTTGAAGTTACCGGTTCCTTCATGTCAAGGATTGCTTTGATCTTCTCGGGATTAGCCTCAATGCCTTGTTAGTTTATCATAAAGCCTAAGAATTTGCTAGAGCCTACGTCGAAGGCACATTTGTTGGGGTTCAACCTCATTCGATACCTCTTCATAATGGTGAAAGTTTCAGATAGGTTGGTGATGTGTTGGTCAGCATGTTTGCTCTTGACTAGCATATCATCAACGTAAACTTCCATGCTTTTCCCAATCTGTTCGGTGAACATTGAATTAACCAGTCTCTGATAAGTTGCTTCTGCATTCTTTAGGCCGAAGGGAATGACTTTATAGCAATATAGTCCCCTGTCAGTAGTGAAGGCCGTGTGTTCTTAGTCTGGAGGGTTCATGAGGTTTTGGTTGTATCCTAAGTAAGCATCCATGAAGTTCAGAAGTTCACACCTTGCCGTAAAATCTATATGTCTGTCTATGAGAGGAAGAGGAAAGCTATCATTCGGGCATCCTTTGTTTAGGTCAGTGTAATTGACACACATTCTCCACAAGACCTTTTGGAGCTGGAGACTTTCCTTGGTCGGATTCTTCTTAACAAGGACAACATTTGCTACCCACGTTGGATAATTGATTTCACGGACGAAGCTTATGCCTTTGAGTTTTTCAACTTCTGCCTTCGTTGCCTCGTACCATTCAGCGTCATAAGATCTTTGCTTCTGTCTCACCGGATTGGTCTTGGGGTCAATATTTAAGCGATGACAGATGATATCGGGAGAGATGCCTGGCATGTCCTTGTATGACCAAGCGAAGACCTTAATGTTCTCTTGCAAAAAAGAGATCAATGTCAATTGAATGGGTGGTGACAAGGTGCTGCCAATCTTCACCATGCGATCCGGATAATCTTTTGAGATAGAGACATTCTCCAAATCTTCAGCGGGTTGTGCTTGCTGGGTGAAAGAGTCATCTCAAGGATCGTCGGGTTAACTGTTGCCACCATGAAGATCCAAGTTAGCTTCGTCTGGGTTGGTCTTTATGACTTGGTCATGTATAGAAAGGGTTTCCTTGGGCACAGGCAGGTGCTGTTGCTTGACCGAAGTGTTGTAACATGATTGTGCACTAAGTTGATTTCCTCTAATGTAACCATTGCCATAGGGGGTTGTAAATTTCATCAACAACATATGTGTGGATACCATGGCCTTGAGATCGTTGATGCCTGTGAGTCTGAATATGACATTGTATGTCGTTGGGCAATCAACCACCAGGAAGTTAGTGGTAATGGTAGCTGTGTAAGGGCCTGTACCAATGGTGAAAGGTAAGTGTATGCTCCCCAAAGGTTGCACGATATCACCGGAGAAGCTTATCAAATGGGAAATCGAGCGATCGAGCAAATGTTTAGCTACATTAAGTGCCCTGAAAGCTTCAGCAAACATGATATTGATCGAGCAAGTGTTTAGCTACATTAAGTGCCCTCATGTCTACCAGGATTCATCGTACTTCAAAGTTGGCTATGTGAGCTTCCACGATCAGTGGGTCGTTGTGAGGGTAGATGATACCCCTTTCTTCCTCAGGGTAGAAACATATTGGATCCCAGTTAGGGTTTTGATACTTAACTCCCCTGATGTCTTTCACGTGAAACACTTGGTGGCCAGACCTTAAAGCTCGTTCGCTATTTTTCATGGCCCTATTGGATGATTTAGATATGGGTGTGCCACCACTTATGGAATATATCACATTCACTTGGCGTTGGTTACGGTTACCCCTTGGAGGGTGAAGGAGGAATTGATCAATTTTTCCTTCCCGTGCCAAAACTTCAATATGATCACGAAGGGTGATACACTTCTTGCCGTCATAGCCGTTATGCTCGTGGTAGCAGCAAAACATTCCCGTGTTCTTCGTGGGCTTGTAATCTGGGTGCCTCAGCTTTGGCTGCGGTATTAGGTGTGCTTGTTGCAAATGTGCCCTAAAGCCAATCATATGATGATACTTTACGGACATTTTACATGTTAAACTAATCTAGTTTAACTATAAAGGGCAAAGATTATTGTTTGAGCCGTCTCATATAAATGTTATATGCTTAAACGATAAAGTCCAAGGAATATGTGATTGGAAGAATGTAATCTAATGAAGTTAGATTCATGAGACCATTCTTTCGTAGACACATCCTAAATGTTCCTGATCATAGGATTGCCAATTGGGCATTGACAGTCCGTCAAGATCGGTACGTGCTATGTCTTCTCTAAGGGAGAGTGACTAGTCTCGAGTCATTGGTGTGTGTGACATCAAGACAAGTACGTAGGTGCTCAGTAGAGAATGAGTTCACTGAACGCGATCAACGAAGAGTTCTCATACTCATGTCACATGAGAACTCATGTTTGGGATAATGCAAATTAGTTCTTTGACCTGAGGCATCACAGTTGTCTTGTGGTTAAGTCCTTGATCTTTGATTATGTCAAAGTCACCCCATCGGGGTGTCCACGGCATCGTTGGGGTTAAGCCACTTAGTCATGGAGGCAAGTGAATGCGCAACAAGGGATCTCTAACCTTCAAACCGTTTGAGGGAGAATACTCTATGATATGATTTAGAATCTCTAGCCAGAGTATGAATGAGATTTAGAAAGTTCGTTCTAAATCACATTCAAGGAAATCATATAAGCACACGAATCACATTGGATAGTAGACATGAATAAATAAACTATCAAACCAAACAATGTGGTCAGGAGTATTAGATTAGAGAAAGACCGTATTGCATTTGTAATCCCAAACTGAATAGGTTTTCTCTACCTCTTCTGATTAGCTTGGGTAACCATGATATGCTGCAAGGTGTCACTCATGGTTTGTGGAAGCCCTAAACGTGTGTAATCACTAAAGGGAGAATTGAAATTAAGTTTCAATTCACAATCGATGTAAAATGGTTTTAATCGTTCACTGCCTCGCTAAAAGGAACCTAATGGATCGCACACCGTGTAAGGAGGAGATTGAAGAAACAATGGAGATGAGTAAGAATGATTAAATGGTTTAATCATTTATTTATGGCAAGGATTAATTAATATGTTAATTAATCAAACGAATAAGTTCGTTAAAGCCCTCGGGATAGTTTTGGACCTTAAGGCCCAATGGGCTTCGAACGTCAAGCCCATTAACTTAAGTTGTATGACAACTTAATGAATAATGATTCACAAAGGCACAATTAGTTCAAAATATCCTAATGGCCGGCCATATTGTTTAGGGTAGTGAACTTGGACTTATTTACAAGTTTGCCACTCAAATGAATAAAGGTATAAATATGACTTTATAGCCAAAATTCATTAAGGGTTTTTCTTTTGGAGAAAATTGGTGAGAACTTGTCTCTCCATTTTCTCTCTAAAGAGGCCGGCCACCTTGGGGGGTGCATCTTGCAATCCCACTACTCCAAGGTCACTCATTTCTTCTCCAATCTCTCCTTGGTGAAGAGACTTAGAGGTTCTCAATTTTGGGAACTTGGAGAAACCTATTCTTCCATCCAAATCCATAGATTTAAGATGCAAGGAATGAAGGCCCTCTCTTTGGGTGATTAGCCTTTGCTTATGCAAAGAGGAATCTACAAAGGTATAAATTTCAACTCACTATGTTTTGAGTTGAGTTTTGGTTCACCAATCTACTAGGCTTTGAATTTCATGGTTAATGTTTTGTTTTTAAGTGCATGCAAGCATGATTCCGCCTTTAATTGTTAATTGCATGCTTATTGATGTTGCTTAAATGAACATGTTTTCACAAAATAATCCTTCAAGTGGTATCAGAGCCTAGGTCTAGTAGTTGGTGAATCCTTTTGGGTTTTGTAGTTCATAGTTTGTGATTTAAAAGTTGTAATATGTTACAAGCTTTATTCTTGTTTCTTTGAATGTAAATTTTGTTAGAAAATTTGCCATCTCAAATTTTGTAAATGTAGTTCATATGAGCATGAATATTTGAGCTAAAATTTGGTGCCATGACTTTGGGGATTTTCGGCCAAATCCAAAGGGTGGATTTTTGGGTTCTTGTTTGACTTGTTAAAACTCCGCCTATGTCTTACATGGCCGGTCCCAAGACCGGATAAAGGAGGAGGGGGAGGGCGTCAGGTAGTCGACAGCCGGCACTCCATGATCACGTCGAATCCTTATGAAAATGAATCCAGAACAAAATCGCGCTAAAGCTAGGGCGTCACCCGTAAGTGGCGCGCTGTGTGGCCCGAGCACAGTGATAAGTGAGCAAGGGTCGCTGTATCTCCATCGGCACCCGGATGCAGTGTTAAATGAGCAAGGGGGCCATAGAAACTTCTTTTCGAACGACTCCACTCAAAGTTGTTTGGGAGCATATGCTCCTATCAACTTTACCCGGGACACACAAAAGAAGTACTTTGATCCTATTAGACGGGGGAGGGTGAAGAAGCTAGGACAGAATGGTAGAGTTCAAGAGAGCAAAATGCGTTTAGGAACGTGGAATATAGGAACTTTAACAGGAAAATCTATGGAAGTAGTGGAAGTTATGGTGAGGAGAAGGATAAATATTATGTGCCTACAAGAAACTAAGTGGGTTGGTAGTAAGGCAAAGGATCTAGAAAACTCAGGGTTTAAACTTTGGTATTCGGGCACAAATAGAACGAGAAACGGTGTTGGCATCATCGTGGACAAGACCTTGGTACAAGATGTTGTAGATGTCAAGAGGGTAGGAGATAGAATCATGGCAATCAAGATTGTAATAGGACAAGAACTTATCAATGTGATTAGTGCGTACGCACCTCAAGTAGGGTTGGATACGAGTTCGAAGGAGAAATTTTGGGAAGATCTTGGAGACTTGGTGCAAGGAATTGCTCAGATGGAGAAGTTATTTATAGGAGGAGATTTAAATGGACACGTGGGCAGGGAGACAGGCAACTATGGAGGTTTTCATGGTGGCCATGGTTTTGGGGAGAGAAACGAGGATGGGGAAGCTATCTTGGATTTTGCAATGGCATATGATCTCTTCTTAGCCAACACCTTCTTTAAGAAGAGAGAAGAACATGTGATCACCTACAAGAGTGGGTCGTCAAAAACACAAATAGATTTTCTTCTAATGAGGAAAGGGGATCGTATAACTTGTAAGGATTGCAAAGTTATACCAGGAGAGAGCGTGGCTAATCAACATCGCTTGTTGGTGATGGATGTACATATCAAAAGAGTAAGACAAAAGAACAAGACTTGGAAGTGCCCAAGGACTAGATGGTGGAATCTAAAAGAAGAAAAACAAGCCATTTTCAAAGAGAAGGTAATCACCCAATGTGTGTGGGATAGAGAGGGGGATGCTAGCCAAATGTGGGATTCCATGGCTAGTTGTATCCGAAAAGTAGCAAAAGAGGTATTAGGAGAGTCCAAGGGCTTTGCCCCACACCAAAAGGAATCTTGGTGGTGGAATGAGGAGGTACAAACAAAGGTGAAGGCTAAGAAGGAATGTTGTAAAGCCTTATACAAGGAGAGGACCGATGAAAATGGTGAAAGGTATAGAAAAGCGAAGCAAGAGGCGAAGAAAGCTGTCAGAGAATCTAAGTTAGCGGCTTACGACGATATGTATAAACGACTAGATACCAAAGAAGGAGAGTTGGATATCTATAAACTATCTAGAGCAAGGGAAAAGAAGACAAGGGAACTAAACCAAGTGAGGTGCATCAAGGATGAGGATGGAAAGGTTCTTGCTACAGAGAACGCGGTTAAAGACAGATGGAGAGGTTATTTTCATAATCTTTTCAATGAAGGACATGAAATGAGTGCTTCTTTAGGGGAGTTGAGTAACTCAGAAGAGTGTAGAAACTACTCTTTTTATCGTCGAATCCGGAAGGAAGAAGTGGTTGTAGCTTTGAAGAAGATGAAGCATAAAAAAGCAATAGGCCCAGACGATATACCAATCGAAGTGTGGAAACTTTTGGGAGAGACAGGTATAACATGGCTCACTGACCTTTTCAATAGGATTTTGAAAACGAAGAAGATGCCAAATGAGTGGCGAACGAGCACTTTGGTGCCTATCTACAAGAATAAGGGCGACGTACAAAATTGCATGAACTATAGGGGTATTAAGCTAATGAGTCATACAATGAAGCTCTGGGAGAGAGTCATTGAGCATAGATTGAGGCAAGAGACACGGGTTTCGGACAACCAATTCGGGTTCATGCCAGGGCGCTCAACCATGGAGGCAATCTATCTCTTACGAAGATTGATGGAAAGATATAGAGATGGGAAAAAGGATTTACACATGGTCTTTATAGATTTGGAAAAAGCGTATGATAGGGTCCCAAGAGACATTCTTTGGAGGATTTTAGAGAAGAAAGGAGTACGAGTAGCATATATCCAAGCTATAAAGGATATGTATGAAGGAGCAAAGACTGCCGTAAGAACTCATGAAGGACAAACCGAAAGCTTTCCCATAACTGTAGGATTACATCAAGGCTCATCCTTAAGTCCTTAACTTTTTGCGTTGGTAATGGATGAGTTAACAGGACATATTCAAGATGATATTCCTTGGTGTATGCTTTTCGCAGACGATATAGTGTTGATAGATGAAACTCAGGAAGGGGTAAATGCAAAGCTTAACCTTTGGAGAGAAGTGTTGGAATCTAAAGGTCTTCGCCTAAGCCGATCAAAGACAGAATATATGGAGTGCAAGTTCAGTGCAAATGGAGGCCAAAACGAGTTAGGGGTGAGGATGGGAGATCAAGAAATACCAAAGAGTGACCGTTTTCGTTACCTAGGATCTATCTTGCAAAAGAACGGAGAATTAGATGGAGATCTCAACCATAGAATACAAGCTGGATGGATGAAGTGGAAGAGTGCATCCGGCGTGTTATGTGACCGCCGTATGCCACTGAAGCTCAAGGGAAAATTTTATAGGACGGCAATAAGGCCGGCGATTCTGTATGGCACAGAATGTTGGGCGGTGAAACATCAACACGTACACAAAATGGGTGTAGCGGAGATGAGGATGCTTCGTTGGATGTGTGGGCACACGAGAAAGGATAAGATTAGGAATGAGGATATCCGGGGTAAAGTAGGAGTAGCCGAAATTGAAGGAAAAATGAGAGAAAATCGGTTACGGTGGTTTGGACATGTGCAAAGAAGGCCTACTTACGCTCCGATTAGAAGATGCGACTATGGGACAGAGGTTCAAGGCCGAAGGGGTAGAGGAAGACCTAGGAAAACTTTGGAAGAGACTCTAAGAAAAGACTTAGAGTACTTGGATCTAACGAAGGACATGACACAGGATCGAGCACAATGGCGTTCTAAGATCCATATAGCCGATCCCACTCAGTGACTTGGATTTTCCAAGTCTCCAACCGAGAAGTTTTCCTCACTCGGAAAATTAAGGGAACACTACCCCAACCTACATGCTCCACTCAGAAAGCTTCAACATACAAGCTTCAACAAAAGAAAATTCAAAGAACTTAGCGAAGAAGGCTTTGGTGTATTTAACACAATACGTTGAAATGAAGGAAAGCTTATTTATTGATATCCCCGATAAGCTACAAATATGTACATATACATGAGTCAAAATAAACACACAAGAGGGAGCCTTCACAAAGGTTGCTTAGGAGAAGTCTCAGCAGTCGGTAGAGCCCTAGAAAGAGAAGGCACCGGAGGGGGATCATTTGGAGCCTCAGTACTGGACAGAACCCTAGAAGGAGGAGGCATCAGAGGTTGATCATTTGGAGCTTCATTACGCGGTACAGTCCCAGAAGACGAAGGCAATAAATGCCTTTGGAACAAACCCACAAATCTCTGATGATCAAGTAAAACTTGACCATCAGTTTCCTTCATCTGGTCAAGCTTCCTCTTCATGTTTGTAGCATAGTCATGTGCGAGCCGGTGCAACTGTTTATTCTCATGCTTGAGCCCTCTAATCTCCTGTTTGAGACTCATCACTTCAGCCGCCAATGATTCAACTTGGCGGGTTCGAGCAAATAGGCGTTGGGCCATATTAGACACAGAACCTGCACACTGAACACTGAGAGCCAGCGAATCCTTAACAGCTAACTCATCAGACCGTTTGGAAAGTAGTCTGTTATCTTTGGGAGTGAGAAGGTTCCTGGCCACCACCGCAGCGGTCATATCATTCTTCATCACGGAATCCCCAACGGTAAGAGGACCAGTAGGGGAGACGAAGGATGGGCGCCATATGTTGTCTGGAGAAGGCGGGGCTGCCTCTTCAACAAGGTTCAAGTCAAAACGACGGTCGGAGGGGCCAGACATTTTCAAAGGTGTTGAAGAGAGAAGAGGTCGGACAAATCAAGATCTTAGAAGTGCAAGAATGAAGCTTCTACTGGTGGAGATTCAAGTGTGCTTTGGAACTTAATGCCAGCCCTTATAAAAATCTGCACTCGACGGAGCCTCAGAAATCGAAGAGGCGCCTGCTCAGAAATCGAAGAGGCGTTTGCTTTCTCAAAAGCTGGGCTGCTTAGAGATCACGAGGGTTGATCTCAGAAATCGAAGAGGCGTTTGCTTTCTCAAAAGTTGGGCTGCTCAAAGACCACGAAGGCTGATCTCAGAAATCGAAGAGGCGCTCGCTTTCTCAAAAGCTGGGCTCCCCAGAGACCACGAGGGCCGATCTCAGAAATCGAAGAGGCACCTACTTTTCCAGCCTTGTCAGCACCTGTCACACGCACACTCAGCTTTGCGGAAATTATGGGCATTTTGTCGAAGACTTCTGGGGAAGTAGAAAACACATGAATCTTACTGTTCAATCACCCACTTCCCACACGCAACAATAGCTCATGGGTACCACAGAAAACTTTGCCAAAGTTCTCTGCCAAAGTTGAGCACGTGAATCTTGCAGCTCCCATTACATCGCTCTGACCAAGAAGGGTAAAAGAATAGCAAAGAAACAACATTAACAAAGTTTAGACCCATAAATTTTGAAGGTCTAGCTACCATATTATTACCCACAAGGGTAAAGGAACAGTACCACTGCTGGATAATTGGAAAGTCCCTGTGTGTCAACCTCTGTGCTTCGTGGCAAGGTAGACTAGCAAACATGCCCAACCTTTACTCACATTCGAGAAAACACTCCCAATAAGATTGCTTGCTCCAAAATCGAAGAGGCACCGTCCTTCGAATCTCGAGAGCCAGACTCCCAACATGACTACTTTCTTAAAAATCGAAGAGAGGGTAAAGGAACAGTACCATTGCTGGATAATTGGAAAGTCCCTGTGTGTCAACTTCTGTGCTTCATGGCAAGGTAGACTAGCAAACATGCCCAACCTTTACTCACACTCGATAAAACACTCCCAACAAGATTGCTTGCTCCAAAATCGAAGAGGCACCGCCCTCCGAATCTTGAGAGCCAAACTCCCAATATGATTACTTTCTCAAAAATCGAAGAGACACTGCTCCCCGAATCTTCGAGAGCCAGACCCCCAGCATGATTGCTTTCTCAAAAATCGATGAGGCATCATTCTCCGAATCAATCGAAGAGGCGCTCGCTTTCTCAAAAGCTGGGCTGCTCAGAGACCACGAGGGCCGATCTCAGAAATCGAAGAGGCACCTACTTTTCTAGCCTTGTCAGCACCTGTCACACGCACACTCAGCTTTGCAGAAATTATGGGCATTCTGTCGAAGACTTCTGGTGAAGTAGAAAGCACATGAATCTTACTGTTCAATCACCCACTTCCCACACGCAACAATAGCTCATGGGTACCACAGATAACTTTGCCAAAGTTCTCTGCCAAAGTTGAGCACGTGAAGCTTGCAGCTCCCACTACATCGCTCTGACCAAGAAAGGTAAAAGAATAGCAAAGAAACAGCACTAACAAAGTTTAGACACATAAATTTTGAAGGTATAGCTACCATATTATTACCCACAAGGGTAAAGGAACAGTACCACTGCTGGATAATTGAAAAGTCCCTGTGTGTCAACCTCTGTGCTTCGTGGCAAGGTAGACTAGCAAACATGCCCAACCTTTACTCACATTCGAGAAAACACTCCCAACAAGATTGCTTGCTCCAAAATCGAAGAGGCACCGTCCTCCGAATCTCGAGAGCCAGACTCCCAACATGACTACTTTCTCAAAATCGAAGAGAGGGTAAAGGAACAGTACCATTGCTGGATAATTGGAAAGTCCCTGTGTGTCAACCTTTGTGCTTCGTGGCAAGGTAGACTAGCAAACATGCCCAACCTTTACTCACATTCGAGACAACACTCCCAACAAGATTGCTTGCTCCAAAATCGAAGAGGCACCGCCCTCCGAATCTCGAGAGCCAGACTCCCAACATGATTACTTCCTCAAAATCGAAGAGACACTGCTCTCTGAATCTCGAGAGCCAGACCCCCAGCATGATTGCTTTCTCAAAAATCGAAGAGGCATCGTTCTCCGAATCTCGAGAGCCAGATACCACAGACCACTTTTTCAAAGTGCTCTGACATAGTTAAAACATGTGAAACTGGCAGCTCCCACTACTGTGCTATGACCAAGCAGGGTAAAGGAATAGCATTACTACTTGTTAGGGAGATTCCTATATATGTCGACCTCCATCCCCAACGGACAGGCAGACCTGCAAAAATGCTCAACCCTTCATCATATCTGAGAGGGCACTCCCAACGAAGCCTTTCGAAATATTCAGCTTTCTTTCCCCCCGATAATACCTCTGCAAACAAGCTATACTAGAGCAAGAATATCTCATATCATCAGGGTTAAAAGCAAGAGTATCCCATATCATGCTTTTTCCCTGTCTTTTCCTTTGGCCTTGTTCTTACCTGCAAGACAAGGAGAAAGAGAGCAATCAGTCAGCACTTGGAATCAAGCTTCCAGCCAGGAACTGACTGCCTGGAACCCCTTACCTGATTACTTACCTGGCATTGCTCTCGAGTACTCATCTTCAACATCTTATGTTTCCAGGGAAGATTCCGCATTTGCTTGAGGAACAGATAGGGCAAGTGCGAAGGATACAAGGAAGCATGTGGAGACAAGCGTAACAGCACACGTGCCGATACATCCATTACTCTGTCAAAAGCAAAGTATCCCATATCAGCAGGGTGGAACGTACTCTAGATTTGATGGACTTGTTTTGACCCTCAAATTCTTCAGTCGGCCTTATACTCTGGAGGAAACCAGAAAACCCTCCAGCTCAGTTCAAGAATAAGCCTGTGGAAAGTTACTTCTTCAAAAGCAAAAGTATCTCATATCATCTCTTCTCATTTTTCTTCTCTTTATCCTTCATGCTGCTGCAAGATGGGGAGAAGGTGAACAATCAGTCGGAGCTCTGATTGCTTACCTTGTCTGTCACCTTTTTCAGCAGACCCCCTAGCTCGGCGACTTGGGGGACTCCTACTACATGGTTTGTATCGCGCTTGACCAAGCCTGAAACTACAAGTAAGCTTTAAGTGAAATTGATACATTACCTTGTGCATCTCCACCAGTTAAAGATACCACCCCTGGATGGAGGAAGAGTACTTCCAGAGAAGATGCCACATCTACCTATGAGACAGATAAGGCAAGTCAAGACGACTCCACACTCCGATACTTAGAAGTTTCGTGATTACGAGATCATTCTCCCACAATATTTCCTAATGTCATTTGTACTAAATCATTCACTTGTACTCACTAAAGGAGAGCTTGAACCTATGTACTTGTGTAAACCCTTCATAATTAATGAGAACTCTTCTATTCCGTGGACGTAGCCAATATGGGTGAACCACGTACATCTTGTGTTTGCTTTCCTATCTCTATCCATTTATATACTTATCCACACTAATGACCGGAGCAATCTAGCGAAGATCACAAAAAGCGACCGTTTTCGCTACCTAGAATCTATCTTGCAAGAGAACGGAGAATTAGATGGAGATCTCAACCATAGAATACGAGTTGGATGGATGAAGTGTAAGAATGCATCCGGCATGTTGTGTGACCGTCGTAGGCCACTGAAGCTCAAGGGAAAATTTTATAGGACGGCAATAAGGCCAGCGATGTTGTATGGCACAGAATGTTGGGCAGTGAAGCATCAACACGTACACAAAATGGGTGTAGCGGAGATGAGGATGCTTCGTGGGATGTGTGGGCACACGAGAAAGGATAAGATTGGGAATGAGGATATCCGAGGTAAAGTAGGAGTAGCCGAAATTGTAGGAAAGATGAGAGAAAATCGGCTCCGGTGATTTGGACATGTGCAAAGAAGGCCGAATGACGCTCCGGTTCGAAGATGTGACTACGGGACAGAGGTTCAGGGCCGAAGGGGTAGAGGAAGACCTAGGAAAACTTTGGAAGAGACTCTAAGAAAAGACTTAGAGTACTTGGATCTAACGGAGGACATGACACAAAACCGAGCGTAATGGCGTTCTAGGATTCATATAGCCGACCCCACTTAGTGGGAAAAGGCTTTGTTGTTGTTGTTGTTGTTTGACTTGTTAAAAGTGTTTTCAAGTGACTTTTGGAACCCCTATGTACCCTAGTTTGGTTAGATGTTATTTCCCTAAAGTTTGAATGGTTTTGGAATGTTTTTGGGTGAAAAATGTTCATGGAAAAATTTTGGGTTTTTCATGAGTGTTCTTCATTGTTCTTGACATTTTAGCCAAGAACAAAAAGGTTTGTGTTTTGATTCAAAGTTTTGATTTATTTCATAAAGTTTATGTTTTATGTTTTTCAAATGATTTATTGCATAAGATATTTATTTGAATGGTGATGGAAATGGTGATGGGTGTGTAAGGATTAATTCCCTTTCACACACACCACTTGCACCACTTGTTGCTTTATGTCTAAAACTCACAAATCAACACACACATCACTCTATCCTCTTCCAAAACCGGCCATCCCCTAGTGGGGGTACTTTTAGGGCCTTTTATGCAATTACATAAAGTTTTGATACTTTTGTGTATTTGCACTTTGGCCCAAAAGTTTACATTTTTACGTTTAGGTCCAAAAACGCTAAAGGACAAATTGTTTTGCTCCTTTAATGAAGTTTTTGCATTGATTAAATTTTGGGTTCTAGTGTAATTACATGAAGTAGTGGACTTTTGTGTCTTTACAAAGTGACCCCAAAAGTTTTGCAATATAGCCCAAAAGTTGAGGTTAATTGCTTTATGGCCCAAAAGTTGTGGTTATTGCATATTGGCCCAAATTAAGTAGAGAACAAAATTGTTTTGTCTCTTTAAATGAGAATTGGATTTTCATTTTGTTTAGCTCCATTTAAATCAATTCTATGGATACAAAAACCAATGAAAATGTTGCATTCAATTTAATTAGTTAAAATGTTAATTAATTAAAGGGTGATTATGAACCTAAGCCTAATATAATTGAGCTATGTGAAATGCTGTTTCAAATTTGTTTGAACCATAGGAATGTGTAGATTAGATTTTGGTTGTAATTTGATTTGATCAAATGTTGTAAAAGGGCTTAAGCTCTTCTTTACTTTAAAGTAATTTGTTTTATGCAAATGTTGTAATGAGCATAAGCTCACCTTTACTTTGAAGTACTTCTTTCTTACTTTGAAGTAGTTGGGTCCAACGCCCCTAAGACAACACGCCTTAATGTGATTAAACGCGTAACTAAAATCAATCACCATCCCTAGACCAAGATTCAACACAAGGCTCGTGTTGAATCTAAACAAAGGTTCATAGTCATCCTAAGGCCCTAAGGCAACTATATAGTCCATCAAATGAATGCAAAGTTTATGTTAGTAGTATCATATACTCTTGCTTTAAAAACCGTTTTATAAGCATAGTGGGAGTATTATATACAACTAAAAACAATCAAATGGACCAATAGTTGTAATAGGACCAAAATTGTTTTAATATAGATTAAAATGTATGTTTATATGTGATGAGACCTAAAACCCTCAACCAAACCATTATTAAGTTGATAAGCGTGAGAGTGCTTAGAACACTCTTTCGTAGGCCTTCCACCGTGGTGGGATCTAATCGTTTATGACTTGTACACCGGCTTCACCCTATCATGGGGGAGTACAAAGTGCATGCTTATACTCAGGAGGAATCCATATACATATAATGAGGTGAGTGTAGGCAACGAGGATGGCCGACATCGTATCATCGTGAGGCTATTCTTGAACCCCTTCACGAACTAAGCATGGTGGGAATGACTTAACTAAGTGCAATGGAGCCAACATCATATCATTGTGAGGTTACATTCTCTAGAGGCCAAATAAGATGGGTACTTGCATTAGTTGCAAATGAGTAAGCGTACTCTCTCATTATTATTAATGCTAGCCAACATCATATCAATGTGAGGTGGACTTGGTAATAGTGAGCCTCCCATAACCTACTAGGAGTTTCATCCAAAACTCTCGAATTCCAATGAGGGATATGGAATTTGCCAAAAATAGTGGGTGGTGCTATTTGATTTAAAGACCCGAATCAAATGGCTTAAAATCAATCAATTTATATTCGTTATGTATTTGTTTACCAATATATTTGCAAACGCTATCCAACACTTGACAAATAAAAGCCGAAAGTTTAGTTTCCGGACTTAGTACTACAAAACCATAGATTGTCTTTAATGGCTTGTAAATGTACCTAAGTAGTCTCATCCTCACAATCTTCCTATTGATAATGTATCATTAGAAGAATATGTTAGAAAAGTCTATCATAAAGAGGACAACAATTTTAAATGTCATAATTCTTCAATTACAAATTGTTGTATGAAGAAATAGGAGTTGCTTTGAACAACTCTTAGTCAATGCAAACACTTAGTGCTTGTTTCTTTGTTACATGAACAAGGAACTTGAGAAGAAAGCACAAAGGCATGGACACTTTATGTGCCATGATTCTTCACTTACAAATTGTTGTATGAAGAAATGAGAGTTGCCTTGTACAACTCTTGAAAGTTTGTAATTATGTTTAGAACATAATGGTTGGTTGACAAAAATAGTCCATTAACATGGACTTATGATGATTTTGAATCATTGAGTGTTGAAGTGATAAACCACTTAGCGAGACGGAAACTAGGCAAGGACTTCACCTTTGTTTCCCTACACTAATGGTTCACTAAGTTTATTGTAAACTATGTAGTGAACAATAACCACATGCTCTCCAAAATGTTTGATGTGTACAACATAATTGAAATAAGTTTCAAGAGAGATAGTGGGAGTTTAGGGACCATGACTAATGTAGTCAAAGGTGAAAGTCAAATGAAGAAGATAAGAATTAACTCCAAGGGAACAAACTTTCTTTATGAAAGGATGGACATTGGAAAGGGTATTTGCAAGAAATGTCTTGCAAGTGTCAAGAACACGCCTTTCGAAGGTGTTCTAAATTGTTCTTGAATAGTTCAAAACAGTTGGTTCTTCTACTTGAATGCTTGATTCCGTATTAGTAACTATGTTTTACAAATCGTTGTAAAAGTGTGACTAATAAGAAGTAGAAGATATATGAGAGAGAGAAAAAGGTGCTTCACATTCGGAACGTGAATAAAATAAAGATCTCTGCGAAAGCAGATAGTACTTACTTCCTCATATGAACTACCAAAGAAATTGGAAAAACATAGATTGTCCTTATATTCCAATTTTAAGGAACTAAATTCCGTCACTATGTGAAATGGATAAATGTTTTGTTTGACAAAACATTGTTCTTTATTAATGAATGATTAGATTATTGTAATCTAATCAATTATCTCTATAGTAGAGATAATATGGTAGTGTTAACTGTTTAGAATATAATGATGCTTAAAACCCAAAAAGGTTGCAAGGTAGTGACTAATCCCAACTAAGTTGTGATTCCTCTAAAAACATAAGTTATGAGTTGGTGAAAGATGGATGCTTTGGATTGTTAGATCCGGATCCAATACCTTCTTGTTAAAATTGTATAGAGGCGAAATGTTCGAATCTTTATTCTTTTGGAAAGAAGAAAGAATCACAAAGTTGTTGAGGTTAATTCACTTAGATGTTAGTGGCACTTATCCACAACATAATACTACTCATGTTGGATGACATTCACCGAAGATCACTCTCGGTTGGACTATAGTTTATTTTGAATAAACACAAGTCCGAATACTTTGCAAAAAGTTTCAAAGAATTCAAGAAATGTAAGTTGATGAGTAAGACATCTAAAGTATTTACCTCCTTAGATTTGATCCAAGGAAAAGTAACACTTTAGATGAGTTTCCTTGAAAGATATCAAGGAAAATAGCATCATAAGATAATGAATTTCTCCTTTAGGAGAAGAACGAACTCGAATAAGATTTAGTTCGTTAGATGTTATCTATTACCCATATATAGGATATATACTTCTAAAACAATATGATTGTAAATTAGAAGATCTTCCAATATTTTCATGACTCCATAAGATGTAGTTGGAAAGAAAGACAAATCTTAAAACATGTTAAGATTTGGGGTTGTGTGCTAATAAGCAATATTTGTTTGATAACAATCTTGTGGGATATCCTTAAATTAACTTTTGGATATCGCTTCTATAAACCAATTAACAAATGTTGTTTTGTTGGGTAGTTCATTGTAATCATACAATGTGATTTGCCTAAAAGCAAATAAACGAGAGATAGAACTCAAAGAATGGGTTCTTTGAGAGACAAGAAAGTAATCAACAAATATAAACAACCTAGTTCCTATACCAAAAGCTCCAAGGTAGTCGATAAGGATTTATAAACCGTCTCAGTTGAATGGTTTGAACTTTATGACTATGTCATAGAGTTGCACCTCTTAATTCGAAAGAAATAAGAATGAAAATCCTTATGACTACATTGAGTGTATATATGATATATACTCAAGGAAATGGTAAAGTACCATTTGACCCGAAATAATGAAACCTTCATAAGCTAATTGGTAGCTTAAGGTAACTACAATCAAAAGGATGGTTGACTTTGAAGAAACCATTTTTGACGTAGTCTTGGTTTCAATTAATTCGAAGATAGCTAGCTACAACTAAATGGTGATTCAATGTTTGGACATAATATGGGTTTCCGAAACCATTATTAAGATAGTCTTAATAATATATGTCTAAAACTATGAATCACAAGACATGTAAGTTGTAGAGATCCATCCATCATGGATCTTAGCAAGCTAGTGGGAGCTATAAGCGTCTTATGAGAGAAAGGTCAAATCGTTTGATTTCTCATAAAGATGTAAATGAATCTTTTGTTTACTAGGTTTACAAAAGATTAGTGGGAGTTAATCATATTCCTAAATTTGTATATATATATATATATATATATATATATATATATATATAAATATATATGTGATATATATATATGAATGTATATATGATATATTAATTTTGGAAATAAAAAGAATACTTCTTCGTTAAAGTTATGACTTTAAACATTCTATGATGATAGAATGTATATGGGAGACATAGTCTATATACATGGGATAGAAATCTATAATGATAGATTTTTTAGGATATAATTGAATTATATCAATTCCTAATAATAGACAAAAGATGCTAGGAAGTTTCTCATATGATGATAAACTTCAAATAGAAGGATGACTCTAGTGTGACTAGCAAGTTGCCCTTCTCAAAGGGAACGTGCCCTTTTAACTCCCAAAGAAATTATGCGTAAATAGAATCCTTTATGCATACGCACAAAGGTGATTTATGTATTTCATATTGTATGAAAAACATTGATATGAGTTGTACCTAGAACGGTACAAGATGATATCAGTGCAAGCCCAGGATCAGAACCATGGCAACTGTCAAGTGAGTCCTTAAGTATTTAAGAAATACTAAAGGATAAATTCCTCAAAGATCGAGGAAGAATTAGAGTAACGTAATGGAAGCGTAAATGTATTAGATTATGAATCTAATCCATCATTGGATGTTTCTTCATTATGAATGAAGAGATAAACAGATATCTCTTTATTATGACTAAAGAGATATTTGGATGGAAACATTAAAGTAATGACTTTAGTGTGTTCCATTATGAATGCAAAATATATTGCCATATAGAAGTTTGCAACAATATTGTTTGGATGGGAAAGTTCATTTAGTGAACTCTCTATTCGGTTCCAACCAGAAAGTGTATCTAGTGTACTGACACTATGACACTAATGGGGCGATAGCTCAAGCCTGGGAATCAAGGTCTCATCAAGATCCGAACTCATATGAGAGACTGAACCACATGATTGAGAATCATGTATAATGGTGACGTCGTTATTCTCAAGGTTGCTTCTATGGATAACATATAGATATCCATTGCCTAGGCCTACTATTCAGCCATTTATGAAATGACTACAGAAGAGGTATCATCACTGATGACTAAGCTGATTGGCTCTAGTGCAAGTGGGAGATTGTTGGAAATGTGCCCTAAAGCCAATCATATGATGATACTTTACGGACATTTTACATGTTAAACTAATCTAGTTTAACTATAAAGGGCAAAGATTATTGTTTGAGCCGTCTCATATAAATGTTATATGCTTAAACGATAAAGTCCAAGGAATATGTGATTGGAAGAATGTAATCTAATGAAGTTAGATTCATGAGACCATTCTTTCGTAGACACATCCTAAATGTTCCTGATCATAGGATTGCCAATTGGGCATTGACAGTCCGTCAAGATCGGTACGTGCTATGTCTTCTCTCAGGGAGAGTGACTAGTCTCGAGTCATTGGTGTGTGTGACATCAAAACAAGTACGTAGGTGCTCAGTAGAGAATGAGTTCACTGAACGCGATCAACGAAGAGTTCTCATACTCATGTCACATGAGAACTCATGTTTGGGATAATGCAAATTGGTCCTTTGACCTGAGGCATCACAGTTGTCTTGTGGTTAAGTCCTTGATCTTTGATTATGTCAAAGTCACCCCATCGGGGTGTCCACGGCATCGTTGGGGTTAAGCCATTTAGTCATAGAGGCAAGTGAATGCGCAACAAGGGATCTCTAACCTTCAAACCATTTGAGGGACTCTATGATATGATTTAGAATCTCTGGCCAGAGTATGAATGAGATTTAGAAAAGTCGTTCTAAATCACATTCAAGGAAATCATATAAGCACATGAATCACATTGGATAGTAGACATGAATAAATAAACTATCAAACCAAACAATGTGGTCAGGAGTATTAGATTAGAGAAAGACCGTATTGCATTTGTAATCCCAAACTGAATAGGTTTTCTCTACCTCTTCTGATTAGCTTGGGTAACCATGATATGCTGCAAGGTGTCACTCATGGTTTGTGGAAGCCCTAAACGTGTGTAATCACTAAAGGGAGAATTGAAATTAAGTTTCAATTCACAATCGATGTAAAATGGTTTTAATCGCCCACTGCCTCGCTAAAAGGAACCTAATGGATCGCACACCGTGTAAGGAGGAGATTGAAGAAACAATGGAGATGAGTAAGAATGATTAAATGGTTTAATCATTTATTTATGGCAAGGATTAATTAATATGTTAATTAATCAAACGAATAAGTTCGTTAAAGCCCTCGGGATAGTTTTGGACCTTAAGGCCCAATGGGCTTCGAACATCAAGCCCATTAACTTAAGTTGTATGACAACTTAATGAATAATGATTCACAAAGGCCCAATTAGTCCAAAATATCCTAATGGCCGGCCATATTGTTTAGGGTAGTGAACTTGGACTTATTTACAAGTTTGCCACTCAAATGAATAAAGGTATAAATATGACTTTATAGCCAAAATTCATTAAGGGTTTTTCTTTTGGAGAAAATTGGTGAGAACTTGTCTCTCCATTTTCTCTCTAAAGAGGCCGGCCACCTTGGGGGGTGCATCTTGCAATCCCACTACTCTAAGGTCACTCATTTCTTCTCCAATCTCTCCTTGGTGAAGAGACTTAGAGGTTCTCAATTTTGGGAACTTGGAGAAACCTATTCTTCCATCCAAATCCATAGATTTAAGATGCAAGGAATGAAGGCCCTCTCTTTGGGTGATTAGCCTTTGCTTATGCAAAGAGGAATCTACAAAGGTATAAATTTCAACTCACTATGTTTTGAGTTGAGTTTTGGTTCACCAATCTACTAGGCTTTGAATTTCATGGTTAATGTTTTGTTTTTAAGTGCATGCAAGCATGATTCCGCCTTTAATTGTTAATTGCATGCTTATTGATGTTGCTTAAATGAACATGTTTTCACAAAATAATCCTTCAGTGCTATGTTGGGGTAAATGGCCACGCATGTGGCATTCAAAGGTGTGTATGCCTCATACCTCGGGGTATGGGTTGTCCTAACACGTGCTTAACCTACTATGTTGATTGCCTGGGGCCGGGAATTATCATGGTGATACCCTTGGTTATCGCGGTAGTGTCCCTTACTCCTTTTACTAAAATGAGACTAGTGAGGATGGAAATCTTTCCTTTTGCCCTGAGATTGATATGTCTGTTGACTTGGCAAAGTATTAAGTAAGGTAGAGGGAGGCACCGCTGCCGTTTGGAAGGTCAAGGTTTTCTCATTTGGTTAGATCTGGCTTCCACTCCTTACTTGCTGATAAGGGGTGGCTGTGGGGGGTTTCCCTTGATATTTCCTTGCCTCAGCGGAGGCATGGTTGTAAGCCTGTGCCATCACCTCAAAGTAAGTCTTCCAAGTGTTGGCATTGATCATGTACTTAAAAAAACAGTCACGTAGCCCTGCCATGAAGGCTTTGAGGGCAGTCTTGTCGTCTGCCTCAACACAATGAGAATACTCATAGCTGAAACGACTGGCATACTCTCGTAGTGACTCGTCCGGCTTCTAGTTAATAGTGTACAAGTCATCTATATAATGCAAGCGATCGGTCTGGAAGATGTGTTGAGAGACAAACAGTTTCCTCAATTCCTCAAATGAGTCTACTGTCTCAGGTGGAAGACGACTATACCATTTTAGAGCTTCGCTAGAGAGGGTGGAGGGGAAGATAAGACATCGCCCTTCGTCAGTGTGTATCTGATATGCCATGGTGGACTCAAAGAGATTAAGGTGTTCAATTGGGTTCTCCCTTCCAGTATAGAGTTGTAAACCAAGCTTTTGTTTTGTCTTCGCTTGAAGAGGGGTGTGGATGATCCTCCTTGTGAGAGGGCTAGGCCTGGGTTGGTTCCAATCAGGTATCCCGGCCTGACGTTCTGCCTTCAACTTGTTTACTTCCTCAAGGAGCTGTAAGATAAGGGGGTCCTGAGTGGAGTCATGTACCACTGGGATTTTCTTTCATAAGTTTCCATCGCCTCTTGGAAGTAGGAAAGTTTGAGCAAGGGCGTGTGATTTTTCCTTAGACTCACCATACTGACTTATAGGGTGAGTCTGTTGAAATACCTCAGAGTCTCATGTACCTTCATGTTCTTCTGGAAGTTGTCGTTCCTTCCCTAGATTGGCAGCTAGCCTGGGTCGTGGAAGGGGACCAAGTCTTTCAGAAACCCTTAGGTCATTGATCTTCGAGCATATGTGGAAGGGATTCTCTCGACGTTGCTTTAGGAAGTCTCGGCAGTCACGATAAACAACTTTCGATCCTTCCAACCCCTTCTGCAAGGAGGTGTCTTCCTCCACTTCTCCTGCTTCGGGTCGAAGCAGCTGGGTTGAGAGAGGTCTCATGTTGATTAATGTTTTGATGATTAGCTCGCTCGTCATCAGGGATACCCATGTCGAAGGAAGGTGACCCTCCGTGTTGGGGGGCACCCAGATGATGGTTAATGTCCATAGGGGCAACGAGCTCGCGTGTTTGAGTACACCTAGTTTCGTTGAGCGTCTCAAAGAGCTTCTCATACTGCTCTTGGAGGGCCTCATTCTTCATTGATATCTTGTTGTTCTAAGCTTCTAGCTCATCAACTTTAGCTTGAAGAGCAACCCTCTTTCCTTCCTTCTTTCGTTGCTTCGCACTAGGTGCAAGAGAGGTGTCATTCTGTGTGTTGTGGCTTCCTTTGTTCCCCATGTTGGAGAGGGATGCCTGGTTAAAAGAGAGTGTACGAATGGTGGAAACCAGCTTGACAAAGCTAAAGAGAGTGAGAATAAGTGTCGTTCCCACAGACGGTGCCAAATGTTGACGCACAAAATCAGTGAGGACTTTGGTACAACAGAAAGTGTCAAGTTTGTGACCTTCGCTAGGTTGCTCCGGTCACTAGTGCAGATAAGTATGTAAATGGATAGACACAGGGAAGCAAACACAAGATGTACGTACTTCACCCAGATTGGCTACGTCCACGGAGTAGAGAAGTTCTCATTAATTGTGAAGGGTTTATGTTGCGAAATTTAAACTAACCGAAATTAGTCCAACTTAGTTCCAAATTTTATGCTCGCAAGTGTACGAATCGTTTGATAGTATAGAAAGCAAGCACTTAATATCGTCCCTTAGAAAATGATTTAATTCTTATCAACTAACTTAAATCCAATTGCAACGAAGTGAAACTAGCAAAGACTGATGAAAGATGGTTTTGAGAAGTGAAACTAATAGTAAAAACAAATAAAAACAAGAAAGTTTGATCACAATGCAAAAAGTGGCAGCCAAGAACACAAATTGTAATTCAGTCGAGCAAAACGCTAGAGCATCCGACTCACCATAACCAATTCAACTTATTTTCTGCAGTGAATTATTAACATAATGCAACTCATTACGATCAATGGAAATTTATATAAAGACTACACAAATCCTAGAGTATGGCATCTACTACTAGGCAATTCATGGTATCTATTTGCAAAAAGCTATCACTCAAGTTGAAAACATGGCATCTGCACAACTTGCATCAAATTTACCAAGTAAAAGTCAAGATGGTAGCTAATCACCAAGACTAAAACCAAGAATATAAACACAACAAACGATACTTAATGAAATTGAAAACTTGAAATAATTCACTTCAGAAATTAAGCATTCATATTCATGGCTACATCGTAGCCCTAGCTAAGGAAAATTAGTTCCGAAACATAACTGGAAATATGATTGAATACATAATAAAATTAAAAGAAAAAAAAAACTAAGTTTAGAAAAGCCTGAAATCCTCGTGCTTTGCCACTGCTTTCTCTTTTTTTTTTTTGTCCCTGCTTCTCCTTTTCTTCTTAATGATCTGCTTAATATTGCCAAATTAATGCCCAACAACCGCTCATTTTTCTTCCTTTCTCTTCCTTTCTCAGATTCATTTACTTCCCGTAACCGACAAATACTTAATCACTGATTTATTACCTTGTGCCTAATCGCTGCAGACATAGCCTTCATATTGCCCTCTTCGATTCCCTGATTGTTTTAAAACGGTAATCGTATTTTCCCAAATGGATATCCTCTAATTCTGAGAGTGATCAAATACCCACACCAACTGGAAAGACTCAGCATCCAAATTCTCATATTTATACTATTGGTGAAGACCCCTGACTCGAAGATGAAATTAAGAGATTGATTATCCATCTTCCTTTCTTTGATCCTTGCTTGATTAAAATCTCTTCCTCTGCTGCTAGAGTGTCGGCGACTGGAGCTCCAGAAAAGTTGGATTGAAGATGGACTTGCATTGCCTTTCTTCTGTCGGTTTGAATGAAAAGTAGATCAGCCCTTGCTTGTGCTAGTCACATGCTGATGAAAAAAATAAGGAAGAATCCTATGTGAGACAAATGATCTACCTTTCTCTTAATTTTTCATACTACATAACATTATTATGATAAAAACATATCACACATGGACAATACGCCAGCCAACATATGTGACAAACAAGAAAGGAAAATAATAGGATCTTTTTCATCTCCTTAATTTGGCCAGCAAAACAAAAAACCATGAAATTTCTTTCATTTAAGTTTAAGCATAACACAAGAAAATGTAGCTTACATACCTTAATACCCGTCAAGGGTACTTCCATCATTTCACGTCCCTGATATAGAATCCTGGAACGGGCTGTGACAATCTCCCCTCATTATAGAATTTCATCCCCGAAATTCATATGACCAACCAATCCGCTTAGTACCCATAAAATAACCTTGGATACATCTCTCTTATTCGATCTTCGGTTTCCCAAGTAGCTTCTTCTACTGAATGGTTCTTCCACAATACTTTCACCAAGCTCACTGTCTTATTCCTTAGAACCTTGTCTTTCCAATCCAAGATAGTCACTGGTTCCTCATCATACGTCAAATCCGGATTAATCTCTAAAGGTTGAGGAGGAATCACATGTGAAGGATCAAAGACATAATGTCGAAGCATCGAGACATGAAACACATTATGTACCTTAGATAACTCCGGAGGCAACTCCAACCTGTAAGCAACTTCATCGACCCTTTCAATGATCTCATAAGGTCCTATGTACCTAGGACTTAATTTTCCTTTCTTTCCAAATCTCACTACACCTCTCCAAGGTGACAATTTCAAGAATACCAAATTACCCACATCATAAACTCGATCAGTAGCATGTCTATCTGCTAAACTCTTTTGTCGATCCTGGGCTGCTTTCAGGTTAGACTTAATCACCTGAATATTTTGAGTAGTCTCATCCACAATCTCTGGGCCTTCTAACACTCTTTCGCCAACCTCTGAAACACAATGGCGTACGACAAGCTCTACCATAAAGCGCCTCAAATGGTGACATACCAATGCTCGAATGAAAACTATTATTGTAGGCAAATTCCATCAGGTCTAGGCAGTCATGCCAAGAATCACCAAACTGTAACACTGAAGATCTCAACATATCCTCCAACGTCTGAATAGTCCTTTCTGATTGTCCATCGGTTTGAGGATGATAAGCAGTGCTGTAAAGCAATTTCGTACCAAGAGCTTCTTGAAAAGCTACCCAAAACTTAGAAGTAAATCTTGGATCTCGATCAGAAATAATATTCACTGGAACTCCATGATACTTCACAATCTTCGTGATGAACAACTTAGCCAATTTATTCAGATGATACTTTGCCCCCACTGGAATGAAGTGCGCTGACTTGGTAAGTCAATCTACAATCACCCAAACACCATCAAATCCATTTCGTGTACGAGGGAGCTTATGTTGGAAGTATGCCCACAAAGCCACTCATTTGATGTAATAGCTTTTGGAATACTTAATGTATGAAACTTTTATATGTTTAATGAAGGGCAAAGCTTATTGTTAATCACTATTTATTGTATCTTGTGTTTAAGCAATAAGGGAATCCAAGGAATGTATTTGATCTAAGAGATAAGTGATTTAAGTAAATTAGATTAACGAGACCTTTCTCTTATGTTCATTCCTAAAATGTTCCTAGCCATAGGATTGCCAATTGGGCATTGACAATCCGCTAAGGTTAGTATGTGTTATGTCGACTCAAGCGCGAGTATGACAAGTCTCAAGTCATTTAGTGTTGGACACTAAGACAAACACATAGGTGCTCGAAAGAGTAATCGAGTACACTGAACAACGATCAAAAGAGAGTTCAAACATACATGTCATGTAAGAACTCGATAGTTGCAATATGCAAAGTAGTCCTTTGACCTGAGGCATTATAGATGTCTAATGGTTAGGTCCTTGATCTTTGATCATGTTAAATGGCATTCCATTGGAGTGTCCACGGCATTGTTGGGATCAAGCTATCTAGTCATGTAGGCATATGAATGTACAACAAGGGATCTCCAACCTTCCATGGTGGAAGGAGAATACTTTAAGATATGATTCGGGAGTCTTTGGCCAAAGCATATGAATATGACTTAGGAAGTTTGTTCCAAATCATGTTCAATTGAATCATATAGAGAAGTATCACATTGGATAGTAGACATGAAACAAACTATCACTTAAACAATGTGATTAAGAGTATTGTATTAGAGAATGACCGTATTGCATTGTAGTTGTAACTGGATAGGTTCTCCAACCAATTCTACTTAGCTTGGGTAACCATGACATACTGCTAGGTGTCACTCATGGTTTATGGAAGCCCTAATGATTAGCAAACACTAATTTTAAGGGAGAATTGAAATGTGGTTTCAATTCACAATCGATCGTTAAGAGTAACAATCGCCCACTACCTCGCTGAATGGAACCTAATGGATCGTACACCGAGTAAGGATGATAGTGAAGAAATAAATAAGATGGATATGCAATTAAATTGTTTAATTGAAAAATGGTCAAGATTAATTAATTAGTTAATTAATTATACGAAATGTTCGTATTAGGCTTTTAAGTTGGTTTTGGGCTTCGGGGCCCAAAAGCGTTTTGGTCCACAAGGCCCATTATGTTTAAGTTGTATGACAACTAAAACAAAATGGGCAAATTAGCCCAATAACAAGGTAAGGCCGAGGGTGAGGGGTTGCAAATTTGGATTAATTACAAGTTTGCCACTCACTTGAAATGAAGTATACAATCAACTTTATAGCTTTATTTCTTATCAGGGTTTTTTTTGGTGAAAATGAGGTGAAACACTTTCTCTCATTTTCTCTAAAGAGGCCGGCCACTTAGAGGGGATTTAGCTAGCAATCTTTTCTTCTCTAAGTCATCCATTTTCATCTTCACACTTCATCCTTGGTGTGGATACTTAGAGACATCAAGCTTTTGATGTTTTGGAGAACTAATCCTCAAATCCTCAAAGAAGAAAAGGAGCACTAAAAGGAGGAAAATCACAAGGAAGATCCAAGGAGCATGGAGGTGACTTGAAGGCCCTCCACTTGGGTGAATCCCTTGTGTAAACAAGGTTGAGCTTCAAGGGTAAAGAATCTCTAAATTCTTAATTCTCTTTAATGTTGTTAAAGAGTCTTTTGGTTCACCATATACTAGGCTTTGAAAGTCATGGGTTTTATGAATTGTTTTTTAATGCATGCCTACTTTAATGTGTTAATAGTTTGCATATGTATTTAAATGTTCTTGCTTGTTCTTAGCTAAGACAAAATTTTTCCTTCAGCTTATACACGAAATCCATAGTTATATTTTCCCATTTCCACTGAGGAACAGGAAGTGGTTGCATTCGCCCAAAAGGCTTCTTTCTTTCAGCTTTAACTTGCTGACAAACAATACACCTACTTACATATTCAGCAATTTCTCTCTTCATACCCGGCTAATAATAAAATAGTCGAATGGTATGGTACATCTTAGTTCCTCCTGGGTGCATCGCATAAGCTGAACAATGTGCTTCGTCCAAAATTTCTTTCTTTAATGCCTCATTATTCGGCACATACATTCTGTTCTCCTGCATAAGCATGCCATCTGATTCTCGAATCCTAAGGTCTTTCTTTTTCCCTTCATTTCTCAATTGAATCATTTCTTGAATTTCTTCATCAACCATCTGAGCTTCAAATACACGATCAACCAAAACTAGCCTGACTTGGAAACTAGCAAGAAAAGCTTATCTTCGATCTTCTAACTCCAACTTTACTCCAGTTTCTTTCAGTTCTGCAAGAAGAGGAACACGGCAAGCATACAAAGCATTGAGGCGACCATGAGATTTTCTACTCAGTGCATCAGCTACCACTTTAGCATGACCCGGATGATACTCAATAGTGCAGTCATAATCACTTAGCAATTCCATCCACCTTCGTTGACGAAGGTTAAGATCATGCTGAGTAAATAGATACTGAAGACTCTTATGATCTATGAAGATCTTACACTTCTCACCATAGAGATAATGCCTCCAAATCCTCAAAGCAAAGACAATGGCTGCCAATTCAAGATCGTGAGTAGGATAATTCCTTTCATGAATCTTCAACTGTCGAGAAGCATAGGCGATCACTCTATTATGCTGCATCAAAACACATCCCAAACCATTCAAAGAGGCATCACTGTAAATCTCAAAGTTACCACTATCATCAGGAAGTACCAATACTGGAGCATGAGTGAGACAATATTTCAGTTGCTGGAAACTTTGCTCACAATTCTCATCCCACTCGAACTTAACATCCTTCCTGGTTAACTTCGTTAATGGCAAAGCAATCATAGAAAAATCTTGAACAAACCGTCGATAATAACCTTCTAGACCAAGAAAACTCGGTACCTCAGTGACGGTTCGCGGTTGTTCCCAATTTTCCACTGCTGCTATCTTTTGAGGATCTACTTGAATTCCTTGTGCCGATACTGCATGCCCCAAAAATGCCACTTCATTCAACCAAAACTGACATTTACTGAACTTGGCATACAACCGATGCTCCCTCAATTTCTTTAATACCAAGTTAAGATGTCGAATATGATCTGCTTTAGACTTAGAGTATACCAGAATATCATCGATTAAAACAATAACAAATTTATCTAGATATTGCTGGAATACCTCATTCATTAACCTCATGAAAGTTGCAGGTGCATTAGTCAATCCAAATGGCATCACCAGAAATTCATAATGTCCATAACGGGTCCTGAAAGCCGTCTTAGGTACATCTTCGTCTTTAATCTTCAACTGATAATAACCAGATCTCAAATCAATCTTAGAGAACACACACGCACCTTTCAGCTGATCAAACAAATCATCGATGTGAGGCAATGGATAACGATTTTTAATCGTTACCCGATTCAATTGCCTATAATCAATACATAATTTCAGAGTTCCATCTTTCTTTCTCACAAATAATACCGGAGCTCCCCAAGGTGAAGTACTAGGTTGAATGAAACCTTTATCAATTAATTCTTGTAACTGAATTTTCAACTCTCTCAATTCAGCTGAAGCCATTCTGTATGGAGTTAAAGATATAGGATATGTACCTGGAAGCAAATCAATAGAAAATTCCACATCTCTGTCTGGCGGAAATCCAGGGAAATTGTCTGGAAATACATCAGGATAGTGCCTGACTACTCCAACTTCCTCTACACTGCTAGGAACAACATCATTTAACACCACATGGGCTATGTATCCTTGACAACCCTTCGATAATAACTTCTTTGCTCTCATGGTAGAAATAACTCCATGTCTCACCCCGCTTCTTTCACCTACAAAAGTAACCTCTGGTAATCCAGAATGATAAAAGGTAACAGATTTCCCGTAACAATCTATATGGGCACGATTATAATGCAACCAATCTGCCCTTAGAATCACATCAAAATCCACAATATCTAACGGGATAAGATTAGCTGGCATAACTACACCTTCTACCATCACTGGACACCCAGGATAAACATTGTCAACATAACATTTGTCCCCCCTAGGCATGGCAAACTCTAAATCAAATCCTAGAGGTGAAGGGTGAGGTTGAGTCATTTAAGCAAACGTATGAGAAATCACAGAGTGTGTCGCACCACAATCAATCAAAACTTTAGCAAAATGACCAAGAATATTTAACATACCCATGATCAAATCTGGATGGTTCTACGCATCTTGCAGTGATATGTGATTAACACGTCCCTGAGCTTGTTGTCGTCCACCACGACCTATGTTGCCTTGGTTACCTCACCCCTATGAAGTACGTCCCTGTCCTGACTGATTAGACTGCCTCAATGATCCTGCACCACTAGCAGCAACCTCTCCCTGTCGGGGTTAACTTCCCTGATGCCACTGAGATCCACTAGCTGGCATGGAAGAATAAAAAGGATAACCCCTAGGGTCTTGGGAATACCCAGTCTGAGAATAAGGATCCTGGGAATACTGATACTGTCCGGAAGCATAGGGAGCAGCATCACCCTGATAGTGGTAAGCACCACCACGACCCGTCTGACCATAACTGCTTGATCCAAAGTTCTGCTGAATCGGCGCTGGAGGTGGCATAGCAGACTGCTGAGATTTCTGTTGACTCTAGGGACACTGAGCAGCCCTATGTCCTATCTGTCCACAAGTGTAGCAAGCACCACCGCTACCACTTCTCCTACACTCCCCATGATGTCTAAAGTTACAACGGCGGCACAACGGAGCACCAGAACCACCAGCACCACCAAAATCTCTCTGTCTCTGAAATCTGGGGCTGCCAGCAAATCTTCCACCTCTCATCGGGCCTGTGACACTAAATCCTCCACTGGAAGAACTCGAACTCACTCCATTTTTCTTGAAATTCTACGTCTTACGGGGTCCCTGAGTGGAGATACCCTTGCCCTTATCATCTTTCTTCTGACTATCATTCTTGTCTCATCATCCTCACTGTCACTAGGAAGGTTGTCGGAATCCTCCATCCGAACTAAAATCTCGAAAAACTCATGATAATCGTTGCAAGGAAGTGCACTAGCAAAAGTCCGCCATTTCCTCTTAGTTCCCAACTTAAAACGGCGAAGCATCTCTACCTGATTACCAGCTGTATCAGGATCATAACGATACAAGTCTGTAAACTTCCTATAATACTCATGCACCGACATATTTTTTTGTTTCAATCGAGTGAACTCCTACTTCTTGCGATGAATGTACTCCGGAGGGACAAATCTTTTCTTAAAATTCTCCTTGAATACTTCCCAATCAGCTGCCATCTCAGGGGACATAAACTGAGTTTGATTTTTCCACCAAGCTGCAAACTCTCGTCCCAAAAACCAAGTAGTGGTCTCAACCCATCTATTAGCAGGAAAATTCCTTGACTCTGCATCACCTGAAAAGTAATCTCAATATGGTCTAGCCACTTTTCTGCCCCTTCATGACCTTCATTACCCATGAAATGATCCAATTTCATATTATACATAGTCTCCAGGGGTGTCCTCTGAAGAGGAGGAGGAGGGCGGATTGCATTTTGAAAGGCCTGGGCCATCGCTTCCCTTAATTGAGTTATATCAGGGAAATTAGGTTCAGAAGCACGGCGTGACTCCCTACGAGGCGGCATAATTCTGACAGAAAACATCAAAAGATCATTAGAGCATCAACAATTATCCAGGATTGCAACCTAGGCTCTGATACCAAACTAACACACCCTGATCCTAGAATCAAGGCGTGCTGGCCGTCACGTGAGTGTGACGTAACCAAAAGTGCGGTGCAGAAGCAAGGGATATGAGAAATACGAAGGAATAAAAACCAACTACTAGCAGTAATATCCAACTAGCATGCTAGAGTGAGTTTAAGTGTGCAGTACACAATTTCAGAGCATAAAAGAAACTAGGTGCAGTCAAGTAGGACTATAATAAAATTACAACACCCGCGGGTGAGTCCTACATGCAGGAAGTCTGTCAGAATGCCGAAGAAAACCTCGTGAGCCACCAACTGCTAACTAGAACCTGGAGGGGCACAAAAACAAAATTGAGTGGGTCAGTAAAACCAAAGTTTTCCAAAACATTTCATTTAAAACATTTCTAACCCCTCACTGTAAAACATGTATACTTTCCCAGAAAATAACGTAATAGCATATAAAACCTCATACGTCACAAGTCACCAATCTATCACAAATCCAGGAATATGCCATGCCATAAATGTCAATAACAAAACATAGATGCATCAAAATAACAGGTGACATAATGAATCAACCGGAGACCCTGCAGTTGGTCCTGTACGGTTAATTTCGTAGCTCAATATCCAACTCAGCCAGAGTCACCACGATGACCTGTACGGCACTACTCTGCACGCAAGTCGGAACTACCTAAAGTAGTCTGTACGACAAGAATGGTGTACTAATACGCTCTAGTGCTTCTCTCATTAATCATCTGCGCGCATAATCTAAGGTCACCTACTATTCGGAACCACCTCCAGTGATCTGTACGACTAGCATGTCGGAACCCTCTCATGGTCTATATGACATGCACCTACTTAGATCCAAGGTGAGCATGTGGTGTGGTGAATAATATAAGCACTAACACCAGAGGTGCATGTTATGAGCTCTCAACACAATTCACATCATCGATGATTCAAATGATTAACATAAAACTCACCTGATACTCACCTGTGCGTCCACAGCACCAATTCACATACATATATGCATCAATAATAATTCATATAATTCATAATATGCATGCATGGCGTTTGAAAACATACTTTCGTATAAATTCAATTTCTGGGAAAATCAATAGTATATAGGTAATACGAAAAACAAAACTGCCCACTCACTGGTAAGTCGATGGGTCGTAACCCCCGTGACGTCCCTGGATGCGCTCGTCCTCGGGATAGGTGTCACTTATATGCGAAACAACTATAAAAACATTAATTTCATGCACATAACCAACAATTCGAAATAACTTCTCATACGGTGCTCAATTTGGGTATATGAATATACCACATCGACCTACTCAACGTCACGGACGTCGAGAAATTTTTAGAAATTTTTTTTTAAGCGGCACGCGCCCCCACGCGCATCTTCTTCCTCGAGCTCGCCGGACTGAGTTTTCCGGTGGCCGGAAAACTGGAGATTTTTCAATCTCCTTGTTCTCCGTCGTTTCTCAACCGTTTTCTTTGTATTTTATATCAAAATGAAGCCCTGAGCATGTAGTTTCACGTTATACTACTTTAAGGCTCTAAAAACTACAAAACCTCACCAGAGAATTTCCAAGAAAACCGGCCAAATTCAAACCCAATGATCCCGACGTCCAAAACCTTCAAACGAAGCACTCCGAGCTTTCTTGGGACCTTACTAAGCTCACTACAAGCTTAGAATTCCCTGAAAATCGACATATTACGATAGCATGAATAGTGACATAAAATGGGGGTTCGGGTTTCACGTGATTTCGAAGGTTTGACGTCCTAAAACTAGTACCAAACGGTTCAAGAGGTCAAAAGGATGAAAAACCATACCTTTTTGGCGTCGATCCGTGAAAGTTCGAGGGTATTAACCCTTGTCCATACAATTTGAGAGGGAGAGAGAGAGAAAGCCGTGAGGGAGGAGAGAGAGGCACGGGGGAGGGAGAGAGAAGGATGGACTGTGTGTATGTGTTGTGTGGTCCACCTCAACCATCACCATCCATTTACTTTTTTTTTTAACTCCCTAACCACAAAATACAATCCAAATTTAATCTAACTTAAATTATTCTCTCCAAAAGTTTAGGAATGTATTTAGTCCAATAATATGCCACACACACATACCTTAATACCCGTCAAGGGTACTTCCGTCATTTCACGTCCCTGATATAGAATCCTAGAACGGGCTGTGACAATTATATTTTACAATTTATGTATCTCAATGTAATTATGTATTTTTTAAGTAAAAGCATGAAATTATATATACGATATATAATAAATTTATTTCAATCCTAAGTGTTAGGCCCCAGCCCACCGCCCAAGTAGCGCCTAGCATCTTTTAGAACCCTGAGTAAAATATATCAATGATGATGTGTTTTGATATGTAAGTAATTGGACAGATACTAGTATTAGACTTATTATGTTTTAAAAAGGCCCAAAGCCAATCCCAGAGAACAATGAAGCTTCATAGGGTCCTTCTGTCCAGTTGCATATCATTACACCTTTAATGCGGGTCGGAACTTACCCAACAAGGAATTTTGCTACCTTAGGACCGTTATTGCTATACCTATCTAGTGTGATGTATGGAATATATGGCAAAGGTGGAGTGTTAGAGTAGTTCTATTGATCAGTCATGTCATATAGGCCCGAGTTGGAGAAAAAAGGGGATCCTATCAACTTGTTCTGACTTAGGATAACAAGCTCATCAGCTTAGTCTTACTTCACTGTCAATAAACGAAAGAAAACTTCCATCTCCAAGTTTAACTCAGACATAATAACCCACTTGTTTTCGGGTGTGAAGCAGTGTAATTAAATATTATGAAGACAAACTAATTGAGCTCATTTTGTAATTAATATAACGTATTAGGCCTCTCTTCTCAGTTAACGTTGTTCAAAATACGCTCGTTCAATTGAGAGCAAGAACTGTTAGGAACTTAGAGAAGAAAAGGCCAAAGTTTGAACTCATTCACGATGAGTTCTTCTGCAGGTATGAATTGATATCAATTAGGGTTCACTTCTAATGAGATTTTTTGACCAGTCGAACGTGGTTTAATGCTTATTGATTTCGATAGTACTCAGTGGTGTGTATACAATGCTTTCATGTGGGTATCAAAGTCAGTCATCAAAGCCTTAAACTCGTTTGCATCTATATCTGCTAACTATATTCATTGATTATTTATCAGTAGCTACTCCACTTAGTTGGACTATTCAAAAATGGTTTTCATTTATTGTTTTGTTTTGTTATCTTTTGGAACTGCACATGTATGAACAAGGAGTTAAAATTATGCACGTTTTTATTTTGGAAATTGTTATTAATACTTCAAAAATCTCATTTGGCACTTCAAATTTTCTATAATTAGAAAGAAAAATAAACTTGTGAGAAGTGTAGAATGTGATTTTTGGAGTGCTAATAACAATTACCTTTATTTTTTGCTGATTTATTTGTATAGGAATCAGGAGCATTATTTTTTATATATGTTGTTTGTTTATTGTTTTGTTTCATTTTTTTAGGCTTATTTTTAGCTATGCTCCCTTAAACTCTATTTTGATCTCAGTTTACTCCTATAATTCAAAAATTACCACTCTTTTCCTGAAACTTAAAATTCGTTTCACTTTTACTTGTGGACTCTCTTTTCTCTCTAAATCTTATATGTCACCTCTTAAAACATATGTGAGACCAACATCCAGTAAGACTATGCCACATGTGCAATTTGATTATAAATCTCCATTATGCGTTATGCAACAATAAAAAATATTAAGTTTAAAAGAAATTGAAGAGATGAAAAAATGAAAAATGAAATTGACTAGTCTGGTGCACCCAAATCAAATTCACATAAGAAATTAGCAGATCTAAGCAACGTGGAGCGAATTTTGAGTTTTTTTTTCTTTTTTTCATATGACTTTTGAGTTTCAGGGGGTAAAATGGGATCAAAATCAAGTTTCAGGGGTAGAGTGAAGTGAACTTTGAGTTTCATAGAGTAAAGTGGTGACTTATGAGTTACAGGGAGCAAAATGAGATTAAAATCAAGTTATAGCGGGTGTAGCTAAAAATAAATCTATTTTTAATTCATACAAGGTGACATAACAATTGATGAAAGAGCTAATGGGATTCTCTCAAAAGTGGGTGTAAAACAAACAACAATTGATAAAATATATACGAAAAGGATTGTTTTTTGCTGGTTTGGTATCTATGTTCGGCAACATATTGACAAATATCCCTTAAATAAAAACAGACATCTTTTTCTTACTTTATAAACTGTGTTGTAGTTTTGTGGATGTGACAAAACGTAAAAAATTAAAAAGAAAATTTAATTGCACAGGCAATGCGTGTGCCAATTTCGAGTAACAAGTGAAATTAAGTCGCACACACCTTTTTTTTCCTAGTGTTAAAATCATCTCTCTTAACTTTTTTGTTTTTTGGTACAACGGTATATGATATATCTAAGGAGACTGCGGAGTTTGGTTAAGTCACAAAGTGGGCAATCTAATTTGACATTGAATTCGTCATTTATAAGATTCGAACGTAAGACATCTACTTTTAACTTTAGAACTTGGTCGAAACAATATAATTAGATTGGGCCGAAACAAAGCCCATAACACTACAAGGGTCCATATCCAAACCAAGAGTTGAGAGCCCACTCAAAACTTCCAACGCAACCAAAGTTGCTCAAAACGCTACACTTTCAAACACAAAACGCTTTCCGGTCGGTTCGATCCTCTGCTTCGTAAAGCTTCCAACGCAAGCTTCTTCTTCTTCTCCAAAACGCTCAAATATATACCACCAACACTCTCACTCACAGAGTCTCTGTAACTCAAAATCTCCCTTTCGAGCAACAACAAACCACAATTCGCTTTCTGTTCCACTGATTCACAGAGTCGCTCACTTGGAATCGAAAAGCTCTCAACTTTCCTGCCAAATTCATGCGCTGCATTCCGACCGACGCTTACTCAGACGAGGTCAGTGATCTATTCTTATTTATTATTCTATTAATCACTATTAATTAATGAAACTCTCTTTGTCAATCAAAAGAGAATGAAAATACTACTTAGTTTTCTATCATACAAAACAAAAAATGGGCAGTAGTATAATTTCACAGGTCAAAATTTTACTGTTTTTTATTGAAGCCTTACCTATAGGTGATATTAAAATACATTCAATATTTAAAAACAAAAAACAAAAACCTTCCACTCCCCAAGGTTCTCTCTCTCCTAATTTTCTAAAAAAATGTGTTCATACTCAGGCAAATACTAGTTATTCTGTTAAGAACACTCATTGTCAAAAAATTTCCCTTTTTTCCCATTTTGCCCTCACTTTTGATACACAGTATTGACAAAATGAGGGGAAAATAGTAATTTTGCATATTTTGACAAAATAACAATCATATCCCTATTTTTCTTATTTTACCCTCTCTTTTTTAGAAAATGACAATCATATACTTATTTTTCCAATTTTACACTCACTTTTGATACACAATATTTATATAAAAATGACAAAACATTAATTATGTAATATTAAAAAAAATATGCACTTATTAAGAGAAATTGTTCACACACACAAAGTGTGTGCTCTCTGCTAGTTATATTTACTTGAAGACAAGTTATTCTTTCCTCAAGCAGCAGCATCTCTTGTCCCCTTAGAAAATTAGCAACAACACATTATCTTCACGCTCCTACGTTGCACTACGGAATCTGAAAGGAATTCACATAATATGATATATTTTGAATATAATGCAAACACAATTTGAGAAGAATCTATAATTTGTAATACGAAAAGATGGATTCATATACTATGGTGAAAGCTCATGCAATCACGACTGAAAAAAATTTCAATAATTAAGACCATGTTTTAGAAGAACTGGATTGAGTGATAGTAATTGTGAACTAGTTTGTAGTAAGGATTGATATTGTAAAGAGAGAGGGAACAACATCAACAACAACAACAACAACAACAACAACAAAAAAAACAAATTAGGGTTTTTTTGAAAAAAAAAAATATATATCCGAGCGAGTCACGATTGGCATCATTTACGCTTGCAAGACTTTAAGTTTGTGAATGTGGAACCAAATTCGCACACCACTGCAAGTGATAGAGATGCACAAATCTAAGTAACCTGTAAAAGAACAAACAATTGTGAGCTAGCCAAAGCCGGGGGGGGGGGGGGGGGGGTGTGCGCGCCAGTTAAAGACTCTAGGATGGTCAAGTTAGTAAGTAATATAAGACTCTAGGACGGTCAAGTTAGTTGATGAGATATTAAGTATGCGATAATTGCGTTACCAGAGATGAACCTAGAAGGTGTATTTATACCGATCGAGAAGGAAAGCTTTTAGGATAGTATAATCCTTATTAAACCTGGAGAATCCTAGAGGATATCTAGGAAGTAGATATTGCATCCTCTTAGGAATGTGATTACTTGAGTCACACACCAATCCTAGATTGTAAGGACTTCAAGATTGTGGGGAACCTTATGATTCCTTATTGGATTAGGTTTTCGTATCTTGCGAAAAAAACATGGTCAATCTCAGCGAAGTCATCGGACTTCATCCACTGATTCTGGAATAGGAAGATTGTGGCATCGTTGGTCCGTTTATTTTTTCAGGTTGTACTAATGCCATTAGGTATTTTAACATTGAACTTTGTTTGAATTTTAATTTTTGTATGATAAACTTACTTTTTTCAATTGGGTTGTACTAAAGTAATGTCAGACCATCTTCAAAGAAGATGTCAAATATGGTAAAGACGATTAAAAGACGTTTAGGTGTTCTCTAATGGAGTTGCCATATATGATGTGGTTAAGTCATTTGACTCCTTGCATTTTAGCTGTCTTTTTTACAACATACAAAGGAGTTAAATATATTTAATTTATTTTTTTAATGCATGGCTCCCATTGACAATCAATAGAATAAAAACTAAAAATCAATTTTATTAGTTTTTAATAACTATGGACCCAATATAATAATAAAATAAATATTTGACACATCTATTGGAAAAGAAGAAGATTTAACATTTGTATTTAATTGGCCACATTAGCCATCAAAATTTTTTTTGACATATTTTATTTGACATCCCCTTTGGAGATGTCCTCTCATAAGGCATTTTGATGTTGAACTTTGATTCAAGTTGAATTTTAGTATGGTGATTATCATGATTTTTTTTCCTCAATTTAGTTATATTAATAGCATATAGCATTTAGTTTGCAAATGACTATATTTTGAACTCTTGAGTTTGTTTAAATGTTGAACACTTATTAATGCCAATTTTTAAACGGGTCTACAAGTGAGGCACAAACCGAAACCAAAACTGTTTGAAACCGAATCAAACCAAAACCAAATGGTTTGGTTTCATTTCGGTTCTTACCCCAAAACCGCACCGAAAATAATGGAAATAAATTTCAATCCCGGTTTTGGATTTATCCTAAAACTGCACCGAATCAAACTTGCTCACCCCTGGTTATGTGGGAGACTAAAAGAGTTTTACCAATTTGTGAGTTAACCAAACCACTGGTTTTGGTATGTCCAGCTTCCAATATTTTGTTAATGGTTTGGGCACTTGATAAGTCAATTGAGACGTGCGAGTAATATTAAAACACTGGGTGGTTTAAATTTAGTCTACACTCGGAATGTGCCTTAGCTTTAAAGCCCTCCTCAAGAATCGAAACTATGTTCTTTACCGTACAAAAAAAATGGAAAAGTTAGAGGTAAACGAATCCCGATCTTCTGTTGGATTTGTCCTTTAATGTCAGCATAGTTTGGCGATCACATCATGTGTGAACCTTTCCTACTCGGAATGTGGGAAGAAAAATGTAGGAAAACTTTTATCAGAGTAGCTTTCTGATGTCTCTTGAAATCTCACAGGCTGTGTTTCTGAAAAAAGAAGAATTAAATATCGTATTCTCACTCAAACCAATACCTTAGTCTTTTATTATAAAATCACACACTTATTTTGTTGTAGGTTAGAAACAATATCGGTGTTGTTGAAAGTATTTTATTGTACTAGAGCAAACTTGTACGTATTTGTGATAGGTGGGTCCTCTTGGCCACGCGTGATAATGATGGGTCCCTTCGCCCTGCATGTTGGGTGAGTCCCCTTAGCTCTATGTGATTGCCGATGTGTGGATATTCCACGTGTGACCCACTAATTAGGTCATGCGTGTTGAAATCCAACATTATCGTGTCTCTAAGAAAAAAAGAGTTTAATATCGATGTTGTTGGAAGTGGACCTTTGACCCGTCTCTTGGATAATTCTACAGTATCTTATTATTTGTGTTTTTGTGCCGACCACTACCTTGTACAATTTGGCATGGACGACCTAGTTTATGAAACTAAGTGGATTAGTTAAAAGACTTGGATCAAATAAATAACACTTACTTGGACCAATTCCAACAATTATTATAACTTTTGAATCTATAACAATTTCTCTATTGATTTTTTCTGCTGAGTGATAACTTTCCCCATGCAATTGCATTGCAAGTTAATTCACATGGAAAAATATTCATATGTGCAGACTAGAGACGGCTAGCTAATCACTAATCACCCATGACAAAACGACTTTCACACCCCGCCGTATGCTGCTTCACAACATTGTGGAAAAAAAAAATCAAAAGAAAAGAAAAGATTATTCTTAATAATAATTCATATATGTATTCGAGTCTGTGAGTCGCGAACTTTGGAGTATTGACTAAGCACCTGACTTTTTGTTCAGTGCGCGAATGCACTAATTAACTGCTGTCAAAGATGTTTATGCTATGCTTGTAGTGATAGTGTGTGTTTGGGATGTTAATTAGACCATCTCCAATCAAGGGCATGTGGTACAATTAGCTGAATAAGGATCCTCTCTGTATCCTTTTGGTGAGGATCTCGGAGATCAGCGTATCTTGTCCATCATTCATACATCATGCGGTCAGAAATTATTTTAAATTTTATTATTTAAAATTGAATACAAACAGGAACTGAGAAAAATTGACCACATGATATACGATTCACGGATCTTCAAAATTCTCACAAAGAGAATCCGAATTTCAATTAGCCCTAGAATTGAACAAAACAATCTCCAACTAAAGAACATTTTACAAATTTACAAATGGGCGTATTTTGGGGCTTAAATCAACTCGCAGAAGGCCTAAAAAGTGCCAATCCTCGGCACTTGGGAATTTTTTCCTCTCGTGAAGCTCGCCACTTGATGGCTTGGTAAAGAGGTACTTGGGCATACTAAAAAGTAGCAAAAACATAGAGGGGCATATTTAGCTCTCTATGGTCGGAGACGGAAAAAATTAGCTCACTACTATTCCTTGAAAAAGGGAGAGGGGGTGGGGAGGGGGAGACAGAAAAAATTAGTTTGCTACTATTCCTGAAAAAAATGGTGTGTGATATTCATACACTCCTTTAATTTTCGATCTTCATATCAAATGAACTGAAGAAGATTGAAGGATAGAAATCATAAGAGATGTGTAAAAAGTAAAAAAATGTGTGTAGATATCACACCTCTAAAAAAATTATATTTTTGAGAGCTAAAATTGTGTCCAGAATATTTGTTAACCCTTCATAGTTAAAGACAGCCTTAATTCAAGTTTTTGTGATTGGAGTGGTAGTGTTTGGTGCTTGGAGTGAAATGTGAGGAGGTTTGTGAAGGCCAGCCAAACAAAGGCCAAGAATAACCTCTTGGGGAAGGAAATAGAGGGAAGGCGAAGACTTGAAAGTTGAGATGATGCTACTTGAAACAGCATTGTACCCTTCCACGACGTCAAGAAGTATTTGCCCCAAATTTGGACACAGTGATAGAAAATAGGGGCACTTGACGCCCATTTCTTCTATCTTTTTTATTCGAATACAACTTAGACACCAATTGGAACTAACAATCAAATCTTCAACGTTGACATTATTTGATTTACAAAATATGGTTTAAAAATTTAGTCTTTCTATTAGGGACGCATCATTTGGTTTGCAAATTTTGTTTAAAATTTTGTTCTCCCTAGCATTACTAGAACGATAAACTTCAAATATTTAATTAAATCTAATGACTGGAAGAAAAAAAAGTGTGTATATGAGGTTATAAGGGGTGTACAAAAATCATTTTCCTTATTGCTAATATGGGGGACCTGCCACATAGTAATATGGTCTAATGATATTCCTCTTCACTTGTAAGTGAGAGATCTTAAGTTTGATTCTTGCCAAAAGTGAATTTAAACCACATTATTACTAATTCATTGTAAGGTTAAGACCTCTTATCTAGTGTAAATAATATCGTTTGTTTAAAAAAATATCGGGACCTATACTCATAGTTCACTAATAAATAAATTCATACGGTATTTTTGTAGGTTTTATATAAACTTCATAGAAACGTTTTGGGTGAGTACTGACACTTCATGCCTATATGTGGCTCTGTCCCTAACATTAAAAGTGGAATTTACGTTTTTGTAACCACTTGAATTAAACTTAAAATCTGTGGGTGGAGTGGCGGATTTAGGAAATATTATTAGGGGGATTAATAAGAATAGATATATATATATATATATATTTTTTTTAACAGAAATAGCATGCAAATCGTTATTTCATTAAGTCTTGGAAGGTCTAAAATTATTTGCAAAAGCATATTGCACATCTGTTAAGGCCTCATTTGCGTGCATGAGTAACTAACACGTTCCAAGGTTGCTCCTACATGAATGCTTAACAAAGGAACACGCTTATCTTGAACACACTAACAAATTGAAAATACATTATATCCCATTAATACTTTTGTTCAAGAATGATGATGCTTTGTTCATTCTCTGAGATTACCATTTCATTTACGTTGCATTTTTTTTTTTAGTCTTTTACTTCGTTTTTTTTTCTTCCTACAATTGTAATCACAACCAACAAGCTAGCCATAGGTAAATAATATTATGACTAGATTGTGAAGGGGCAGCATCTCTCTAACGCATTTTATCAAGCAGTTGGAGAGCATATATGAAGGGCAACTCCAACCTTCGAAATGGCAACACCCAAGTCTTCCATAGAGATTCACCGGAGTTCAGAGGGTTAGCTAACCCTCCTTGCCCCTAAGTCAGTCCGCCCCTGTCTAGGTGTCTCCATCTAGTGAGTATGTCTTAGTTATTATTATTAATACTTTTTAATACAACGATTGGCACACCCCAACCCAGAATGTCCACTAGGACTCCAAATCGAGCTGTGCTGGCCAACATCTGGAAGGTAACGAAGCCATAAAGTGTAGTGATGTAGAAAATGTGTATAAATTTAAACCTAAAAGTGCCTAAATATATAAGGGTGTGTTGTGAGCGGGAATGAACTCATTTCACACGTGAGGTCAAACATTAAGTACAATACAGTAAGATAACGTGAGAATTATACCATCGGGGTAATCGTCTACACCAAGATTTGCCAAGAATCCTCGTTGATATGAAAGCTCAGTTACTAAAACCTAGAGGGATGAAAAACAAGGGTGAGTGGGCCTGAAAATAAAGTTTTAATAAAAGCTTTCTGAAAACATTATAACCCCTCGTCGTAAAACAAGTATAGTTTCCAAAATATACATACTACGTATAGTAAGAAAATGCTTATTGTAACCTACAAAATCTCAAGAATGCCATACGTCGCAATATTGTGTAAATGAACATATAACAACCAATATCACATAATCTTGCATAAGCAAACATATCATATCGGTTGCTCATCGACACATGCTGACACACGAGTTCATGCAGAGGTATTCTGACATGAACAAGATTGGGTGTAACAATAATATACGTTGTAGTACTATAATCACGTGAAGACTGGCGCTATGCGCATCACATACGAGTTGGAGTTGCCTATTACAACCTGTACGACAGGACTAGCACCTACAATGGACCCAAAGTGAGTGTATGGTGCAATGTGCACATACATGTAAAGACTGGCCCTGGCTTAGGCGAGTGTCAACACCAGTGCAGCAAACGATGAGCAAATAACATAATTATATCATGCCACAACCATTCAACAATTCTAGTCAATATCATACTATTCCTGACCATAAATATAATTAAGGCATCCTCTTATAGTAAGCTTACTTGTGCATCCCACAAGATTATTTCATCATTTCCCAACAATAAGGCATTTCTTACAAACGTAAGTTGAATCATGGCAATCACGTAGAGAATTTATTAATAATTGTATATATGGAAACTAACCAATATATATCAAAGAAAAGACCCATTCACAAATCATGTCGTCAAGTCGAACCCGTTCGAACTAGAATAGCCAAAGTCACCAATAATAATTGCACCTAAGCATAATATTAGGACCCATTAATAAAACTCCACTAAAACAATTAAATTTGGAAAAACAAAGTGTGAATTTGGAATCAAGACGTCGAACTACGCTAAGGAGGGTCCTTGGTAAATTTTGTAAACAGTCAACGAGAAGGTCAACGGTCAACCCTAAAAAGTCGATCGAGTCGCCCTAATGGTTAACTATGTTAAAATTTAAGAATTTCACTAAGTAGATGCCAAAAATGGACTCGTGATGTCGAAATTAGCCAAGAAGGCTTATCGAGAAAATTTCGAAAAATCGACATAAAGAATAATCCTAAAATATTCTCAGCCCATTTGGCAATTGGGCTGAGCTGGAGCAGTGGCCCAAAGGTTTGGGTCAAAGATTTTTGGGCCGAGTTTGGGCCCAAGGCCCTTTGTATTCTTTTTTTCTCTTCTTTTCCAGCCGATTGCCACTACAACCGCCGAATTCTGGAAATATATTGGCCGAAAAACTTCAAGGGCTTATAACGGGACCAAGACTCAACCATTTTCAAACATTTAAAAATCAAAATGAAGCTAGGGAGATAAGGATTCGGATTATACTGTTGTGGACTCAGTCATGGTCGAAAAGTGGCCGAAAAAAAGGCCTGCAACATACTGGTCCGCTGGAAATTATGGTTAATTTTCCCACGAAGTGTTTCTCTATGTCAAATGTTATATTGTGGCCAAAAACAACATGAAATTGTGATCTAGGATGACCCACATCGGTTTCAAGGCTTACCTTGCTCATAATCTTGAGAGTTCGTCGAGAACTCATTGAGGAAGACGATGAACAGTGGCGTAGCCACTGTCGGACGTCGAGACTCCATGGTCTTAGCCTGGGTTCGAGACGAGGAAGGTCAGACGGTGGTGGGGGTCTAGGTTAAGAGGTGTAGCTTGTCGAAGACGGCGAGTGGTGGTGGTTCAAGCCGATTGCACCTCTCGGTGCTTGCCATGGAATAAAAGAGGGAAAAAGTGGAGCGTTTGAGAGAGAAGATAGTAGGTGGCAGAAAATGAGTGGTCCAGGAAACTTGAAGGGGAACACGGCAACAAGGGAAGAATGGGGTGTGGGGGCCATAGTCAAAAAATAATGTTTAAATAATTAAAATATCCCAAAAATAATAACATACTAATATAAAAATTTGAATAAAAATTTGAAATATAAAATAATAATTTTTACAAAAGTATTTTCAAATTCGTAACTCCGTAAAATCTTCATCATAACTCCGAATTCAATTCCGCTTGCATCTACGCGTTCATACTGTTGAGTACTTCAAGAATAAAGTGAAATAGTAGCTCGTACGTGTCACAAAGAGACGGTAAATGAAAGTTAACGCCCTTGCCTCTGGGAGTATTTTCGTCAATTCATACATTTAAAATTACTAAAATTGTAAAATTAGGGATGGGTTGTCACAATATACCCACCTTAAAAAAATTTCGTCCCCGAAATTTAAAATCATTTTCTATACTTAAAATACTCTAAAATGTAGGAAGAAAGTATATATAATGAAGAAATCAAGCTAGAACGGTTGCATAAAATAGAATGTCATTCCGTTGCGATCGGAGTGCAATGATTCCTCTTTCATGCCACCAAACTCATACTTTCCTTCTCCTTCAGCACAATAATATAATACTTATTATGAAAACATAAAGTTGAAAACATTTATATATGTATTACATTCCGTCAAAATACATAAATATAATGACGTAAAGTTAAAGTATTTTTCACGTACTTCAAAGGTAAGTATGTAGTATCCTTGGGTCAAGTCCAAACAATAAATAAATAACTAAACGTATAAATAATTAAAATTCCTAACGTAGACGGACCTAAATTTCCACTTGCTTTAACGAGTTCAATAATTAAGTTCTCAATATTACGGTCTGCAGCTTGCAATACCAACAACTTACTATTGTCACTATAAGCAAGCAAATAATTCCAGAGGGCGCAATATTACCATCATGCCCCCCATTAGGAAATACTCATACATCGTTTGATCAAAGCCTCGATCGTGCTCACGCACTACCCTATCGGGCAACATCGTCAATATTATAAAAATTTTCTATATCGTAATCTCAATCATTCAGATACATGTTCATAATACTCTGTTGTCAATCATATACTATGCATGAAAACTTTATAACATGTCTCAAATGGTGTCATACTCAAAAACTGAAAGTGTAACCGCAGTTACACGCAGCCCTAACAAAATAAGTGTGCACTACAATCATGCTAAACTATAGAACAAATAAGCACAACATGTCCACGAAAATCGGGATAATTTGTTTTGACTGGCCATTAGTCTGAAGGTGAAGTGTGGTATTGAACAACAACTTGTATTCATAAGAAGACTTCCCAAGGCTTGGAAGTGAAGCATGCATCACAATGGGGTACAATAGTGACATGCATACCGTGAAATCAAGCAATGTAGTTCACAATGCCTTAATGAGCAGCTTCATATTGAATTTCCCTCAAATTTAGCAAAAACTATGTCAAGAAGGCTAAAAGAACAATCAAGAATTTAAAGGTCAAAACAGTCCACCAAAACCAGAATACAAGGTAATTGGAATTAATGCATGACGCCTTGCTACAACAGTAGCTTCTGGAATATTCAATCACCAACAGTAAAGATTCGTTAGCAGAGTATTTGTTAGCTGAGTGTTGGTGTTTCGAAAATTTGATTTTGATGCTGAAGTTGGTGAGAAAGTCGTCGGTAAGACTACTACAAATTCATCAGGCTATGAAAGAAAACTTAAGTTCCAAAAGTTGGTCGGGTAGACCATTAATTCATCAAGGTATGGATTAACGGTTTTAATCATCACCAAATTGTTTTGCTAAAATCTAGGTATTGTCATAAGGTTCGGCCTTTTGCCCTCGTGGATAGGTTTGAGATTCCCTAGATAAAGTGTTTGGTTGGGTAAATTCCTAATTGGTAAGCCTTAGTAACTAAGTTCTCTCAATAATGTAGGACTTGTTTGAAAAGTCACAAGGAAAACTGATGTAGTGCAAGAAAGTAGATCAATGGTGTATTCAACTTCCCGTTTTAATGGTATCTCAAGTAAACGCCAAAGATATACATCCTCGAAACGTATGATACATGCTAATAGGTCTTCACAGCTTTCTCGATATTCAATTCACTCTAACAGTGAAGTATCAACTCGTACTTTGATTCTACTGTCTACAGGTGGGAGTGATCGAAAAGGTGGCTAGTCGAAAAGGTTTTGTTTATCTAGATGGGTGATAAGGTAAAAACAACTATGAGTTTACTATCCTAATACAAAGCTTGCTCCTAAGTTTCTTCGGCTCAGGTAGTCATTGTTAATTGGTCTATTAGTCGTGCAGCTAATTAATGCATATATGATATTTTGATATGGTTCGCTACCCAAAAGCTGTAAATCGGCGTTCTAGCATAAGGGTATCACTCCCAGAAACAAGTACATATGTCCGGTATCAGAAATCATACCGCATGAATACTGGTTAACAGTTCCTGGATATCGGACATTATTATCAATTAGTAGTGCCACCATAGGTTGATTACAGGTTAGAGCTCGCTCGGGTAAATGGTTTTAGATGATTGGTAAGGAACTGGTCCTGTGAGATGGTTTCATTAATTCTAGGGAAAACACTTACCACTTCGGGGATTTCTACTAACAGTAGGTATAACAATTCGTACACCTATGCCTATGCTCGTCAAAATGACGAGTACATCACCAAAAGAAATTTGAAAAACTAGTATTGGTTGAAACGTCCTAAAGTCGGAAAAGGAAGTTGTTAATAATCTGCTTTAGAACAGACTTAAATGGAAGTCGATCTTCCTCTTAAAGATCCGGAATGATCACTAGTACGTTTGAAAAGATTAGTGCTATCGGGGACTATAATTGATTGTTCCAAGATGTTCTTCCGTCGAGTGCTACCCCTTTAGCACCAGATTGTCACTCAAGACATTTCTGGAATCTCGACGAAAATAAATTTAGTGGGAATTCTAATAGATGGTATACTAATGGGTACTGCCAAGGAATCAAAACCATTTCTGGTTTCCTAACTCAAAAGGGTTGGTACAAATGATTAGATGGCAGTGGAATTAGTAGGTAAATCCCCCGTGATGCACAATTATCGATATAGTAACTCTACTTCAGGACCATTAACTTGTCTTAAATCTACATCTCCTTGATAGGGAAATTCTTCGTTTAAAGTTTACAGGCAGTCGCCAAGGTGTTCTTCTAGAAGGTCGACTAAGTTACTCAAAACTTAGAAAGAATTAACACATTTTTCATGCCCGTCGAGGTGGCAAGATTCGAAAATTAGGCTAAAAAACCAAGAAAACTTATATCACATGTGTGATGAATGCAATATTGCCCAAACTTATGCTCTGATACCAAACTGACACACCCCGACCTGAAATGTTCACTAGGACTCCGAATCGAGTTGTCTTGGTCGACACCTAGAAGGTGACAAAGACATAAAGTGTATTGATGTGGAAAATGTGTATAAATTTAAACCTAAAAGTGCATAAATATAAGAGTGCACTATGAGAGGGAATGAACTCATTTCACACGTGATGTCAGAGCATAAGTACAATATAGTAAGATAGGGTGAGAATTATACCATTGGGGTGATCGTCTACACCAAGATTTGCCAAGAATCCTCGTTGATACAAAAGCTCAGCTACTAAAACCTAGAGGGGCGAAAAACAAAGGTGAGTGGACCTGAAAGTAAAGTTTTAATAAAAGCTTTCTGAAAATATTATAACCTATCGCCGTAAAACAAGTATAATTTATAAAATATACATACTATGTATAATAAGAAAATACTTACCGTAGCCTGCAAAATCTCAAGAATGTCATACGTTGCAATATTGTGTAAATGAACATATAACAACCAATATCACATAATCTTGCATAAGCAAACATATCATATCGGGTGCTCATCGACACATGCTGACACGAGTTCATACAGAGGTATTCTAACATGAACAAGATTGGGTGTAACAATAATATACGCTCTAGTACTACAATCACGTGAAGACTGGTGCTATGTGCAGCACATACAAGTCGGAGTTGCCTATTGCAACCTATACGACATGACTGGTAGCTACGATGGATCCAAAGTGAGCGTACGATGCGATGTGCACATACACGTGAAAGACTGACCCTGGTCCAAGCAAGTACTAACAGTGGTGTAACAAACGATGAGCAAATAACATAATTATAATCATGCCACAGCCATTCAACAATTCTAATCAATATCATACTATTCATGACCATAAATATAATTAAGACATCCCCTTATAGTAAGCTTACATGTGCATCCCGCATGTTATTTCATCATTTCCCAACAATAAGGCATTTCTTATCAACGTAAGTTTAATCATGGCAATCACATAGAGAATTTATTAATAATTGTATATATGGAAACTAACCAATATATATCAAAGAAAAGACCCGCTCACATATCATATCGTCGAGTCGAACCTGTTCGAACTAGAGTAGCCGAAGTCATCGATAATAATCGCACCTAAGCATAATATTAGGACCCATTAGTAAAACTCTACTCAAATAATTAAATTTGGGAAAATGGACAACGAATTTGGAATTTGGGCATCGAAATACACTAAGGAGGGTCTCTGGCAAATTTTGTAAAAAGTCAACGAGAAGGTCGATGGTCAACCCTAAAAAGTCAACCGAGCCGGCCCGTTGGTTAACTATGTTAAAACTTCAGAATTTCACTAAGTGGATGCCAAAATGGACTTGGGGCGTCAAAAATAGCCTAGAAGGCTTATCGAGAAAATTACAAAAAATTAACATAAGGAATATTCCTAGAATATTCTCAGCTCATTTAGAAATTAGGCCGGGCTGGAGCAGTGGCCCAAAGGTTTGGGTCAAAGATTTTTGGGATGGGTTTAGGCCTAAGGCCCTTTTTTTCTCTCTCTCTTCTTCTCTAGCCTGTTGCCATTGCAACTGCTGGATTCTGGAAATATATTGGCCAGAAAACTTCAAGGGCTTATAACAGGACCAAGACTAAACCATTTTCAAACATTTAAAAATCAAAACGAAGCAAGGGAGATAAGGATTCGAATTATACCATTTTGGACTCAATCATGGCTGAAAAAAGGGCCTGCAACACACAGGTTCGCCGAAAATTATGGGGAATTTTCCCACAAAGTGTTTCTCTGTGTCAAACGTTATAATGAGGCCAAAAACAACATGAAATTGTGATCTAGGATGACCCACATCGGTTTCGAGGCTTACCATGCTCGGAATCTTGAGAGTTCGTCGAGAACTTACCGAGGAAGACGATGAACAGTGGCGTAGCCACTGTTGAAAGTTGAGACTCCATGGTCTTGGCCTGGGTTCGAGATGAGTAGGGTTAGACAGTGGTGAGGGTCTAGGTTAGGAGGTGCAACTCGTCGAAGACGGCAAGTGGTGGTGGTTCAAGCCGATTGCACCTCTCGGTGCTTGCTGGGGAATAAGAGAGGGAGAGAATGGAGCATTTGAGGGAGAAGAGAGTAGGTGGCAGAAAATGAGTGGTCCAGGAAACTTGAAGGGGAACACGGTAGCAAGGGAAGGAGAAATTTTTAATTGTGACGAGAACACAAGTGGTACATCATGTGTTTTAATAGGAATGGTGGAAAATTTTATTTTTTAAGTTATTAACTTTTTAGCACATATATCCCACAATTTGTATAATGACAAGTGGTATACCACCTTGTGTACCGGTCACACTGAAAAAATCTATCCAAGGGAAGAATGGGGTGTGGGCCTATAGTAAGAAAATAATGTTTAAATAATTAAAATATCCCAAAAATAATAACATACTAATATAAAAATTTGCATAAAGATGTGAAATATAAAATAATAATTTTTACAAAAGTATTTTTTATGATTCGTAGCTCTGTAAAATCTTCATCGTAGCTTCGAATTCGATTCCGCTTACACCTACTCGTTTGTGTCGTCGAGTACTTCAGGAATACAATGAAATAGTAGCTCATACGCATCACGAAAAGACGATCAACGAAAATCAATGCCCTTGCCTCTAGGAGCATTTTCGCCAATTCACACATTTAAAATTACTAAAATTGTAAACTTAGGGACGGGTTATCACAACGACATATTATAATAATAGGGTGGGGATAAACTAAGTCACGCAATGAGTCATCCATAATAATTTAGTTCAAACTCGTCATCCACATGAGTCTAACCTAAAACCTTTCATTTAAACATGGAGATAAATAACATTAAAAATTGTAATACTAAGTGGCGTCTTATTATCAACATCCACAATAATTAGACCGTTTCAAATTCCATTATTCTTATAGATTAATCAAACAAGAAAATTCATAAATTTTAAAAACTAAAATTACGTCATTTTAAAATTATTTAGTAATCTTAAACTTCCGCATCCAATTATGTATGTTATTATTGAGAAACTTATAAAAATGATGAGGGTCACTTTCTCAAATGAGTTGGCATGGGTATGGGAAGGAGGAAAACATCAAAACTTGTCACCCAAGTTGACTTGGCAAGCGGGAATTAATATATAGCTGCACATATATCCACCCCTTCAATTTCCATATCCATTTCCCCAGTCTATACATATTCCACAGGGAAACTGCACTGTAAGAAGCCTTGAAGCTCCGAGAACTCTCCCTCTCCTATATATAAGACACCCTCAAGCTCCAATATATATTAATAATCTTTATATATATATCCATATACATATATATATATATATATATATATATATATATATAGATAGATATAATATATCACGATGTTGCAGCAGTACAACCACCAGCCACTGATGAAGATGGAGATCGCTGTGCTATCAGCCCAAGGCCTCAAAACCACATCGCCCTTTCTCTTCTCGAACAAAATCAGACCCTTCATCACCCTCACCACTCTCCCACGCACTATTGCTCCTCCATGCACACCCAAAACCAACGGTGATCACACCTTCCACGCGTACAAAACAAGGGTGGATGATCAAGGAGGCGTCAACCCTACATGGGGTGACAAATTTCATGTCCCTATTGATACAACTTTCTTCAACAACAGGTATTCTTGCATACATCTCCAGCTCTTCACCAAGAGGCTCATAATGGGCCGCGCTCAGCTGGGCTGGTGCCAAATCCCCGCCCACGATATTGGGTTCCCGCTGGCCGGTTCAGCTCGGTTCTTGAGTTACCGGCTACGGGCTAGAGACGGCTCCAGAACTAATGGAATTGTGAACCTTTCTGTGAAGTTGGAGAATTTACGTCCGGTCACCGATCACCGGCCTTTAAACTCAACGACTGCACCGGCTTTTGATATGTGTGGCACGGTCATTGGTACGCCGGTGACAACCCTACTGCCACCGGTGGGTGAGTGCTCTGTTAGTTGTCAAGGGCGGAGAGGTCAGATGGGTTTTGGTTGTAAAGAGGCAGATGACTGGGACCATGTGTGATTGAGTTGAGGAGGCAATGAAAAGATTTGGGGACCTTAGACAAATTTCATGTCTTTACTTTGGTGGCGTTTATTTGCAGATTAGGTTCTTTAGGAATGTAACTTTCATGTCTATTAACCGAGGAAGAGAATAAGATCTCATTATTCCTTTGCTTGGAAACGATGTAAAAATGGGATAAAGATTTGAACTTGGATTATGAGCTAGTTGATAGAAAAGATTTTTCTTTTCATATGATTTGTATATGGCTTACTATAGTTAAAGAAATGCATTCCTATTTTAGCAAGTGTAAATTTATTTTTGTATAAATTTAGTATTACTCGAAATGAATTCTGAAAAATTAAAAGGTGCGCCCTATAAAAATTTTGAAGTTATAATTTTGTTATAAGAGCTCCATATAAAACTTCTATTTGAACTCGTATATTTAGTTCAGAGAAAAGATCTTTTTTTTGTGCTAGCGTATAACTCTAAACATGTTACGCTACATTGAGATTCTAAACGTAATAAAGAATTTTGTTTTCGAGAAACAAATATGTTGTCTTTTTCTTGGTTGAGAATTTAGGGGTGCACATCAAATGCCCAATGTTGTGAAAAGATAGATACTTGAATCACATATCGACGAGTGAGGAGAACTTTCTTGTGGTTTCCTTTCTAATAAGTTGTAGTATTTGAGACGTTAGAAAAACAAAAGCCACCGTCTATTGTCTAGTATTTCCAAAAGTAAAGAGTAAAAGCTCATGAAATCCAATCAAGTAACGTTCACTACGTTGGCAATTCATCTTTCCACATTGGATAAGCGTAATGCCGACCTCATAGATTAAGGTAGCAACGGTTTTTCAAATTTAATCTAATTAGAATAATAGTTTTTAACTAAAAATTATGACTAATGGTAATTTAACTCTTCAAAATGTTTAGCTATAATCATTTTTGTTAATTCCGTTAAAATTTCCATCAAAACGAGTGGTGTTGGAATAATTATTGCTATAATTGGATTAAATTTTGAGGGATCATTGCTCTAATTGAATTAAAATTGAGAAACTATTTCTCCAATTGAATTAAAATTGATGAACTATTTCTACAATTTTTTTTCATGTTGTTTTTCATATATTGCCCCTTGATTCTACCTTATGTATATGGCACGTGATTCATTTTGATGAAAATTTTAATGAAATTAATGAGAAAAATCATAACTACACGTATTAATTAATTAAAATATCAATAATTATAAATTTTTAATTAAAAGACCATTATAAAATTAAGGAACTTTTGCTTCAATTTTAAAAGTAGCGTAAAGGCTCATGAAATCCAACCAACTTTCGGTGCGTTGGCAAATCATCTTTACACATTGGATAAGTGTAGATAAATGCCGACTTCAGAGATTAGTGGATCCCACACGTTACTTTATTGCAATCTTCAAGTGCCATCATTTTTTTTTGGTCAAACAATTAATTTAATAAATTAATTGTTAGATTAAAAAATAGACGAAATTCCAACTCACATTATAATATAAAAACAATATTTTTCTCGATTATTGTGATAAAGGGATATTTGCAACCCCATTATTTTGTTTAGTTGATTTGATTGTGATGGGCCATCTAACTGCCAACTATAATCGATAGGGATCCTTGTCTGCCATTCTATTTTTATACTTTTTCCATCCTTTTCTGTTTTGTGTGATCATAATTAAATCACGTCAATATTTTATGTTCTTATTACTTTTTATTTTATTATTTTTATAAAAAAATTAAAATTAAATGTTAACGTGACTTAACCGTGATCACATAAATAGGAGAGAATGGAAAGAGTATGAAAATGGAAGGGCGGACAATCCATCTCTTCCCATATGAGCAAGGAACAAAATGCCGATATTATCGGTTTTTCACGGTACCGATATTTTAATAGTTATCCAACGGGTTTTCGTCAAAATATCGCGATATTATCGATAATATCAATAATATCGCGATATTTCCGAAACTGTCGTGATATTTTGAAACTGTGCTAGTCGGAGAAGAACGCCGGAGCTTCTACAGCTCCGCCCGATTGTAAAAGAGGACCTAGACTCCGGTCTAGGTATCAAAATGAAATAGAAGACGAGATAAATGTTTTTATATATTCCCTTTGCCGTGAAACGGTCGGAGGTGTTAGGAAAGTTCGTCGACACCCACGGCCTCGGCGGAGATGGGTGTGCCTATTCCCGAGCCGATTTCGTCCCAAAACCTTGGAAAAAAGCGAGATAGAACTTAAAATTCACATCTAAGCTTCAATCTAGAACAAAAAGAGGTAAACCCGAAGCTTACCTAACCGGACAAATTCAAGAAACTCGCCGGAGGGTTTCTACGTTCGCCGAGTTGCAGAGACGAGAAGGAGAGGGAGAAAGGCGAGGTTAGATGTCAGTTGAAAGATTTATGGAGACCATTTTCATATTTAGAGAGAGGTGAGCACTATATTGATGTCATGCTGTTATGGAGGATTGGCTCTGGTTCTCTCTTGCAGAGCATGGAGGAAGAAGAGAGATGGATGAGTGAAATGAAGAGTCTTTTGTTTGTTCTAGAGAAATGCGAAGGCTCTCGAATTTCTATACTGCATTCAGAAATGAGAGAGAGATCTAATCTTTCATTTGGAATCCTAAGGAACAAATGCATGGATGCGCGACACGTGTTCTAAGCTGACATTTTTCTATGGGTGTTTCGAAATAATTATTTATTTTTACATAAAGTGAGAAAGCTTTGTCAGAAAATACTAACAAAGAGCTGTTGGCTCCAGCACAAGAAAAAAAAAAAAAGTTAGTGGCTCTTGGCTCAAGGAGATGTGCAGACAAGGAACAAGGAACAAGGAACAAGGAATCCAATCTTCAATATAAATTTTAAATAAAACCCCCCACAATCATATAATTCTTAAATAAAAAAAATAAAGGGTAATAAGTCAGTCATGTATCTTATCATGTAATGTATAAAGTATAAAATATTGTACTAATTCATTATATATAAATGATTATGTTGTGTTTAAACTTCTTTCATTAATTACTATATATTTTCTACACTCATAATGTTTGTCAGCTCGCTGTATAATCAACTTAAATCAGTTAAATCCATCATGCAATGCATTTCCTTCCAATTTTTTGTGATAAACTAATAGATAATTGACTAAATAAACATCCTACAAAATTTCAATAAAAATTTCCAAGTTTTTCTTACAATTTCCGTGGTTTCCATATTATTTTTATCGATATCGAAAATATCCCGATATTTCCATCGATATTTCCGTGTGTTTTGAACTACTGATATTTCCGATATCATCGATATTTTATACCTTGCATATGAGGCCATATTTGTACTTGCGATATCAACGTTGGATCAGGATCCTCTCCTGAGCCGATGGAGATGATTCTCCTGATCAGGTCCATCGGGCCGTTCAATTTTTATCCAACGGCTACAAACATGAAGCTTCTCTAAAAATCATAATAAATATAGCCCTTGGATAAAAAATGAACGACCCAATGGGCCTTATCAGGAGTATCCTCCCCATCTACTCAGGAGAGGATCCTGATCCATCAAAGTTAGCGGCGGGTCTGTATTTGTTAATTATGAGTGCTAATTTTAAAAAGCATATTAAAAAGTGTGATTGTTATCAAATCATGTGGAAAATGGAACACACCAGACACCAGTTGGTGCAAAACAGATAGTGCTGAGTCATTTGGCAGATCCAATTATTGTTCTAAAATCACGTGAGCGGTCCTGTTTTGGGGACGGAATGAAATTGAACTTTAGAGATATAGTTGAACTGGTATGAATGGATTTACATAACTAAGTTACATAACCCCTCATATTTTTTCTTATTTTGAATTTATAGCCAATTCAATCCTTGTTACAATTTTTCTCACTAAACATTGACTAGGTTACAAGTTTAATTTAATTAAAAATAACCGATCTTATCCCACCCACCAAACACGGCCTAAGTGGTTCACAAATACATGATAGCCAAAACAACATAAACATCTTATGTTAACAATTTATCAAGAGAATATTTTCCTTTGATAGTGATACGAATTTAGTTGAAACGAGGTTTTAGGAATGTATTGTACTTGTGTAAACGATTGACAATTGTTTGTTGACACAACTTCTTTAAGGCATTATTAGTCACTGCATACTCAAATTTAGGTTTTTTAAATAAAAGTGACATTCATACACTCATTTTCTCCTCTTGCACAATCATGTGAAAATTATATGCACTAATTAATCTAACATCAGACAATTTTGGTATTTTTATTGTTTTTTTTTTTGTTATAGATCCTTATTTGTAGCTACTTAGTACTACAGTCCAATGGTAATCTTCTTCACCTGTAAATGAGAAGTCTTAGGTTTGATTATCGTCAAAGGCGAATTTGAACCACATTATTGCTACTCTGTGAGATTTAGCCTACTCCCTCACCCCCTTAGTATAGATAACATCATTTATTCAAAAACAAAAAAAAAAAAAAACAAAAAGGAAGTTACTTGTGTGCAAGAATGTCCTAACGCACAAATATGTATCACATTAGAGGTGGTAGTTTGCTAATAATGCTGTACGGATACAAGAAATTGGCTGACTACCCTCAAATTTCAGTGCCTCATTCTTCTGCCTAATGGAAGAGCCTACACTGTGCCCTCCTCTGCGGACATTCTCTTGTTGTGCACTACAATGCTACGTTTCTGATTTCAGATTTTGCTTCTCGAAGTTTCTTCTACCACGCTATGCTCCCGATTTCAGATGTTGCTTGCTTCTTGAAGTTTCTTCTACCACGCTACGTTCCTGATTTCGGATGTTGCTTCTTGAAGTTTCTTCTTAAACGATTTAAAACTAGGTGGGCTGTTGGTATTCCAACGAAATGATGTGCTTCGCTTTGTAAGATCTGATCTGAAAGGTGATCCTGCAGTTTGATCCGTTGATGGAGTGTCTTCGTACTCTGCAAACAAAAGGCAAAAGCTCAAATTAAACGATGATTAGAGAAGAATTTCGGTTGTAGAGCAGTAGGTAGACCAGAGAAGACGGTAAACAGAATAGCTTAAAGTAAAAATTCCAAATACAAATTCAGGAGAATAGTTCCAGGCCCTGTTTCCACTACGATTTTTCTGCTATCTGTGATTCTGAAGATAAAATAGTTTGATTTACATTCCTGAACCAGTTTCTTTTCAAAGAATAGAAAATATTCGTCAAACAGTTGTGTCAAATGAATTGATCTTTTTCAATTCATTCAATCCGACAGCCGAAAATTAAGAGGGGTGTGTGTGAAGTAAAAATGGGCGTGTGGATAGCACTATCCTTCTTATTTTGGCTAAAATCCACTTTCTCATTAGCATACAAATCATTATGTATTATAACTCTAATAATTCAAGAATGATATTTCATGCAATTAAACCGTCATCCACTTGTTCCAACATAATTCCTTTCTTATTTTGGCCAAATCCCACTTTGTTGTGAGCATGCGTATCATTATATATAACCCAAAGCAATTCAAAATGGTATTTCATGCAATCAAACCGGCAGAGAGGGAAAAAAATCACCTGATGACATGGGGAATTGATATTGCCTTTTCAAGAATTTGGAGGCTTCTCTATCTTTCTTGTGGCACAAAACCCGTACCAAAGTGTGTGCGTTATGTAAACGCATATGACTCTGATCATGTGAATCTAAGCCTGATGATATTTGTTCACTTGCAGCCATCAGCATTTGGATAATCGTTTCAGTCTACAGAAACAGAGGTTGCGTCACGCTACCAGTTTCAGTCATTCACTTGAGAGGGTATACAATTCTTATTACAATAGACCAAACCTGAAAAGAATACAAGTTCAGTATCTGCTCAGCCAATTTTGCTTCCTGCTCCACTAGTGATCGAGGAAGGCCTTCTCCATCAGCTACGAAAAATTCCTAGGAAGTTTAGCAGCACAACTCCATTAGAAAGCCAAATATGTTTATATATGATTATATGTTGACAATATGTAATGAATATGTGGGTAAGATGTGTGACATAGACAGGAGGAATTTCCAGCGTTCTGAAGATCATTCTTGTAGTTCGTTGAGTTTGAAATATTAGCGGCAACCCATACCTTTAGTGTGGTCAGGTCATCCTCCATCAGTGCAATATCTGAATCACTAAATGCACGAGAAGGCCCTCCATCGAGCAGCACCCATGCAAAGCCTTCCTAAACCACATATGATGCAAGATTAAAACCACCAGAAACGGGGCCACAAATGATTAGTTTAACGAGATATACCAGTGATGCCCGACAAATGCTTGAAACCACAGCATCTCGAAGAGAGTCATCAATAAACCCACACACATGGCCAAGGACCTACAACAATGCCTCTAAGATGAAGAAAATGCACTTGATAATATTTCATAGGAAGCATATCCACAAACGCCAACAACTAAAGTAATAGGCATGTGAGTCTGCAGAGAGAGAGAGAGAGAGAGAGAGAGAGAGAGAGAGAGAGAGAGAGAGAGAGAGAGAGAGAGAGAGATTAATTCTTACAGCATCAATATGTGAAAGAACACCATCCAAACGAGCACCTTCAACATTACCACAGTACAAACCAAAAAGAAATGCATGTCTGAGATCCCAGAACACGATTCTTGCACCTAGAAAAATGAATTTAATAAACAAGATTAAGCCTAGTTGTCTTCAATCATTTTTCACATCGACACGGTTAAAAGTCATTTTGATTTATTTCCGTGGCAAAAAAATAAGTAGGTCCCTTAATTGCACCAAGCTTAGTTGTCTTCGATGTAAACAAATTAAAGGATACATAATAAAAAATAATTATATATTATATAATATCATTAACAATAATACAGAATGAAAAGCAACAGCAGATTGGGCTAACAGGTTTTATTAAGACAACCTGTATGGCTGTATCACCCCATCCCTTAATGTGTGGAACTTAATATTTGCAGATGCTATTCAAATATTAAGTGTAGGTATGAATGAAAGCCTATTGCCAGATGTGTATAGGACAGCCACCGTAATTGATAATGCCATCACAAACTTCAAAGTAATCAGATAATCATCCGTATTAAGTAAAACCAGCCTGTAGATAAAGCTTCATGGTAAAGTCTCACAAATCCACAGTAGAAAAACAGTTACAAAGAAGGATAGTGACTTTAAAAGTATGCAGACAAATATCATTGTTAAAAATGATACTGCATGGATGAACTAAAACAAAAAAGTTAGCTATCTTTTATTAGCATCTTCAGGGAGTTGATGAAAAAGCTAATTCACAGAGGCATTGTGGATGCAAAATAATATTACGCACCAGTAAAGTCACAAAGTTTGCTGATAGCATTTGCTGCAGTGTCCCTGATAATTTCAAAGGTGTTGACAAAGAGCTCATCGACTTGTTCATTAGATGTTGTTCTTGAAGAATGTTCCTTGTCTGATCAAATAAAAATGATCATAACAATAGTAAGTACGTCATCTGTAATGCAAAAACAAATAACCGAACTGAACAGGTTGAGCAACTGTCAAGGATATCTTTAGATAAAAACCACCCTCTTTAGCTTCTCTAGTTTTTTTCCTGATGTGAAAACTTTACAGTTTATACCTAGCACAAAGCCTACGACTTATCTGATTATAGATTAAAGAGACATCATTGAGTACCAATATACCACAGTACAGTAGTAACTTACCCCATTTTTTATGAACAGGTTGTCTAACAAGTGCCCAAGATTTTCTGATGCCATCTTCTAGTATATCTATTTGTTTCTGTATATACTGCAGAAACAAACACAAACCATTGTTTAAATAATTAATAAAAGTAACATCAAAGTGGAGGTTCTATAATCACAATTGAGGATACGAAGTTACAAATGATCCCGCTAAAGAATAAAGATCTTGACTACAATAAATATCTCACAGGTATTTTAAGTTAGTTTTCATGAATATGGTTTACGGTACATTAGTTCTCCTCTACATCCATCTCATATAATTAGTAGTTATACCCCAACATCTGTGCTCTCAAAATTAGGGTCGGTGACAACACCTTCAAGCTTCATCATTCCTATATATTCCTATTCTTTCACTCTTATGGACTTCAGTTTAATAAAACAACAATAGGGTTCTAATTTGGCTTATATACTATGATGGAGCATTCATCCTTTAAATTCACAAATTACCACACAATGTAAACACATTAATCCCCATTAGTATCTTCTATTTATTTTTGAATGGGTCTTGCATTCTTATTACCAAGCACTACTAAAATTGGGCTTATAAGCTCAAATATCCCAAGTCTCTTAGGTAAAGTTCAAAAGCACTTTCATTTGTACTACATCAACTGGAATTATCTTTTTTTGGCCATAAATTTCATGAAAGTACTTTTGATCCCACCCTTTCTCTAGCTACTGAAATCTTTATTATTTTGATACGAATGAGGAAATAATTACATGGTCCATCACGAAAATTAAAACCATCAGAGAAAAGGATAAATTAGCTAGCGTCAGAGAAAATAATTTAACCATTCCAGCAAAAATCACTTTGAAAAAATGCGAAAAAAGAATGGGTTTACAAAAAATATATTCACTCACTTTTAAAGTGTTCAGTCTGATACAGAGTCTGGGTATCGTCAAACTATTCAACTTGTTGTACACATTGTCATCCAGAGGCATACACTCAAGCAACTTTTTCTTCATTACTGGAATCGTCGTCTCCTTGTAACGAGTCAATGGAGGAGCTGATGGATATAAATGATTCTTCTCAACTGCACAGGAGCCATTATGAATGTTTATACCAGAAACTAGATCTCCTTGTGATAAACTACAGTAATATTTGGAATATCATCAGAAAATATATACAGGCTTTTCTGTAACAGCCAGTAAATCCCAAGAAAGTCAGCTAGCAAGTCTTTCCTATTTCCATTTCTAGATTAAGCAATATTAGTAAAAAAGCCTCATTATTTCATCCATCCTACCCACACAAAAATAATAATTCTCAACATATAACTGTTTACCACCAAATCACAACAAAACAAAAAAGCAAAGAAGTAAATATATTGAAGGTAGTGGACGTCTTTAGCAGAAAGTTTTAGTTCTCAATTTCTCAAAAGTCTCAATTAAATCTGGCGCAAATTCAAAACTTCTGGTGAGTGTCTTTCATTTTTCTTGATCAGGCAAAAGTATCGTCTGACAGTTATTGCTGCACAAACTCTGCACAAACTGCGTCCTTCTGCAAAATCTTTCCTTTTTTCCTTTCTGATAAGTCACGTCCTCAAACTTGATGGATCATTCAGAAATTTTGTTAACGAATTTTTCTAGTATCCTCATTATACTTTAAATGTATTAGTCAACAGTGAGATAATATTACGTTATTAACCATCAAGATCATTTGCTAGTAGCAAGCATCATCCATGCCTTCACACATTGGCCCAACCTCAAAAGAAAATAAGTTAAAACCACTGAAATCAAATTCCACTGTGAAGTCATGCTAAAATTGATTATAAGCTATCACGATCATTATCTCAAGTATGGTAATACGTTCAATACCTAGCTTGTCAAGCAATTTCACCAAATAGTTATCCAGGGTGTGGAAGACAACAGATAACAGAGCTTGCAAATGCGTGATGTCCATAGGGAGATTAAAACCAAAAAATTGATCCACACTCTGCAAGTTGGAGAAAAAAAAAAAAAGCAATGAAATGGCATAAATACCAAAGCTGATTGGACATATTTTTAAAGAAATAATGAGAACAGCTATATGGAGTAATCCTCAAAATCAATTAAAAACAATTAATACAGAGAGTTATCTTTTTTCTTATTAAGTAAATTACAATTAAATTCATTTCTTATAAGAGGAAAATATAATAATCATTCGGCACTTAAGAGAAGATTTCTAAGTGAAAGGAGAAAAGGAACAGAGAAATGCAAAGAGCTCAATTCATATCTCTTGACGGTTCAGTGAATCTCTATCAGAAATATCATGGAAACATGGCAAACAGTCGGGGAAGAAAAAGGAATTCTCAGTTCAATAAAGTGCAACAAACCACGTTCTAGCTCTAATACATACCTCTTCTACAATTCTAAATACTTCAATTATTGATGCTGCCTGTCTTTGCTGAGTCGACAAAGGCTCCCACTCCTGCACATAACAAACATTCAAAAGATAATGTACTCATCATATAGAAGAGAAGACATTCTCTTCTTAAAGCATGTCCAAACTTGAAACTTGTCAAATGGTTACCAATAGTTATGTAAAATACTCAACACATACATCAGAAATCAAACTTATCTAGGACTAAATAGAAGAAAAAGAATAAATACTATCCACGAATTCGAAACCAGTGCAACATTCATTCATTCTTGTGCCGGACACTGTTACATCTTGCTAACACCATAGGGATCAACCCAACTAATCCCTAAATCCCATCCATTTAGAACTATTGATGATACACCTCAAGAAGAACAGAACAGGCCCAAATTATGGAAAGTAAGAGGGGAAGACAGAGAAATTTAACAAATTGTTCCTTGTCCTCATCATATGCTCCCCTTCTCACATACACAAGTACACACGAATGCCAATGCTTCATTGTCTTATAGTTTGATCACCAACATTGCTAATCAAAAGTGGTACATTACCCAATGGTTGCCTAGTATCACACTATCAGTTTGTTTGATCAGCTATTATGCGACAAGAAGATAAATAGATTTAACTTCTTATCAGTTTGTTTGATAAGCTAATAAGCTATTACGTTATCTTTCCCTGTTAATTTAGTGCATTTGTTTACCCAGGCAGGTGGGAGGGAAAATATTAAAGTGCACCATTCAAGTCTACATAGAGCCAACCTCAAGATCAAATGCGCGTCCAGTCCACTCCAAGATACGTTCATGCTGAGCAATCACCCAATCAAGAATGAGAGGTTTAGCAACTTCACCAATCTACCCAAAAACAAAAGCACAAACAGATCATTCTTTGACTTATCATCTAATTAAAGTTGAATTATCAATTACAACAAAGGATGAAAGCTGAAGAACACAAGAACATATTAGCGCTCTATAATGCATGTGTGGTGCAAATCTTTTCAAAACTGAAAGTGTCCAACAAGCACCAGACAAAATGCACAGCTTAAGTTAAATTGAATGCTATCAAGTTCCAGAAATCTCCAGAACAGAGTGACCATCTCCCCATGTAAGGCATTAATGGGGAGAAAAGATCTCAAATGTTTCCTAATCCACAGAACGGAATGATTATATTACCAGCAGTATAATCAAATGCAAGCAGAAAGAAACATAAACATATACAGAAGAATGCAGTAAACTGAAATAATTTTTTCATATAACATTTAGCATTGGCTGCGGTTGAAATTCAGAAACTCGGTTAATAGACCTAAGTGGCAACTTAGGCTAGTAGATTTGCTAATCCAAAATTCCAGATACATAACAGCATAATTACACACAAAAGTAAAAGAATTTCGGTAGAATTATTTACTTTTTCATTTTCCGGGTTGGTATATATGGATGAGATATAACAATAAAATATATAAACCATAAACTAACCGGATAATGGTGCAAATGTTTGCTATTTGCTCCATCAACAAGATTATATAGCTGAGTTAGGCCATGATCCAATAAATCAGCAGCTGGAAGAACTGCTTTAACATCTTCAGAGAGAGATGACACCCCATCAAGAAATGGTTTCTACACATCAACATAACGAATCAATCACAAGTTTCACAGCGTACCAGCTGCAAATAGATTGATAATTCATTTATTAAAAGGTGCAAAAACAAACCAGTCTTCCCCAAAAAATCTGGTGCAATAGCATAGCTACCATCGTCACAGATTTAGGACACCATTTACATATCTCCGGGTAGAAGACATTGAACTCTTTCTCAGATATCAACCTGAGTTCATTTGCAAGTACTTCCAAGGGATGCCTTTTTTCCACTTTGGATAAATGTTCGACGTTACTTGCTGCCTAACAATATAAACAGTTTGTCTTTTTTAACAGATAGAAATCTAAATTTTATACAAACTTAAAATCATAAGCATTTCGTACCCGCCTGTATGCTGCTTCAATGGACCTTTCCACATAAGATTCAAATATTTTAGCAGCGTCCTCATCTGGAATATTCAACCTGCTCAACTGCATATAAGAAAATTTTCATGAGATTATATATCCTTTCAATTACTACCAACTCAAGTCCAACCGCCAAGCTTCTTTACCCCATAAATAAAAACATCAGACATATGGAGAAAACAACCCTACCTACTGCTTTGTGAAGTTAAATACTTAATCAAGCAACAATTGCAACCATATTAGACATATGGAAGTAGTATAATTCGTTTAAAACCACATGTTCACATTACTAGCTAGGAGTGCAGCAAGGCTAACCTTATTATCACCACCATCGCCAAAAGTATAAATGCCAACTACTGACAATAAGCTCATCACCCTCTTTATGTGATAAGGTTGCTGAAATAAAAATCTCATAATTAGAACATAACATTTGGAAATCCAAAAGTGTTGCAATATGTAAATTTTAATAAAACATCGAAGGACATAAAAGAAAATTGATACATGTAAACATTGGCTAACAAAGAATTTACAATGTTCAGACGACTGCCATTTCATTTCACATTTGAGTAACACTGATACGATGATTTAAATGGCATAAAAATAAAAAATAAAAAATAAACACAGTGAAGAAAAAGAAGTAAAGATTGCAGGTACACAATGCTGCATTGAAATGTTTTCTCTTCATAAAACCAAAAACAAAATGGGACATGATATAACCTGACTAAAATGGAGATGATAGTCTTCCAGTTTGCTCTCACACCAGATGCTTATCGAGTAGAAGACAGCGTCAACCAAACTAAGTTTTATCTCGCTGTCATTGCACTGCCTAGAACATAGCAGGCTATTGCTATATAGCCTCAACTTCTTATCATCACCTTTAGCTGATATAAGTTTCAGCAACTCCACTGTTGCATATTCTAATAGCAAAGGCTCGCCTGTTTCAACAAACTTCAACACAGAAACTTGCCTCAGATAACTATTAGAGATGGTATTAAGCATTGAATGGCAAATGAAGGACAAAGGTACTGGTAACCAGAATACTGATGGTGCAAGATTCACTCAACCCACTACTCCAAAATTTTAATAAGTTTTTATTCCGTCGGAATTTAATATAGGCTGTTTAAACAGACTTTTGTTCACCCAGTGTGCTAATAATGCAATAAAAGTAACAACTTTCACAACAAAGCCCACACAAATTTAAAGAAGGAATAATGATTACTATCATTCAATCCAGATTGAAGGATGCATTTATAAAGTTGATTCGCGAAACATGCTACATAAATGTTAAATGTTAAAGATATCATGTTTACCTGTTGGAAAAGGACCCACCCATATATTGCATCATGGATTTTTTGAGTGAGGCCTAAAGTGGACCATGTCAATTTTAAAAGCATCAGGAACTCATCGGCTTCCTAATAGGATGAAAGCAGCAAATTTGAGCTTCACCAGAATTAAACTACAAGGACATAAAAAGAAATTGCTTAACTGAAATTAAGACAATGATATATCTACCGCTATTAGCTGGCCTTCATCAAGAGCATCAAATACACCAAGAAGTAGTTTCTCATAAAGTCTAATATTCAGGTGATACGCAGAAGTCCAATAATAGGTCTCACTTTCGATACCCAAGTGCCCTGGAAGAGATGAGAACTTCAAAGCCACCTGTTTGATAACTGATAGAACCTCAGCCCGTTCAGAAAGAGACATAAAGTCCCATTCCTGCAATATCGAGATAACAAATCAGAGCCATTATTGAATTGTTGGGACAACTAAGATAAACAAAATAAGCATCTCTCAATAAGTATTCAAAATTTCAGATTCACCATTTCTATAATGTTGTAAACTCACAAGGACACACCTTTGCATTTTTTACCATAGCAAGAGCACTCATAATAGCTCGATTATCATGTGCTACAAGGTCAGCAGAAAAACAGAGAAGTTCTTCTAATATACTTGCCTACAAAATGAGTAGAAAATAAATACGTCAATTCAAAGCTTAAAATCCTTAATTACAACAAAAGCATGATGAGAACTACGTAGAGATCTTGTCAATTATCAATTCCTCAACTTCTAAATTAAACAATTAAACAGGCGAACAGATTTTGACACTGCCCATTGTACATTACCTAGAAGTTACAGAAAAAACTACTACAACTACTGCTAAGGTCACTACAGAAATGCCTTATATGTCAACCTTTCAAGTCAGGGCAACTCTAAAATTCTTCACCGGCAGACAACCTAAGGCCCAAACTGAGAACAGTCAAGATAAGGCAAGCATGTTTACACTAAGTTTGGTAATTAGTCTACCCTAAAACTACTGACAGGGCTATTGCTTGAGGTACTAAATTCATGCAATCACAAGCCAACCAGTATTACATTATCCAAAGACAGGTCGCTAAAAGCTTTACAAGTTTACAACATGTCTTTCAAAGTACATGGTTATATGAGTCTCACTCAAACTAATTCCTGGTCAATGAGTTTTTGCCTAACTACTACTACATGTGAAAGGTGTCTGATTAATATGACAATTTACCACGTTCACCTATTTGCTCTAGCCAGTTCTGAAGTTAAAAGGACTCAATTCTAAACTATTCAAAAGTTGACCAAACCTGTCTATTCTTCCACTGCATATAAGACTTTTCATTTGGAAAATCAGACTTAAAAGTTCCATTTACAAGCCCCAACAAGATTTGAGGAACATCGATTTGTGCCCGCGTTCTCCCTGACGCTAACAGCATCAACTTTTGCCTAGTGCTTTCATCCATCGCTTCTGAAATCTACCAAAGAAGAAATAATTGCTTCTGAAATGAAATAGTCAAAGTATTTGAGCAAGAAAGGAAAACTGAGTGAAAAACAGAAATATCCTTCTCTTCAACAGATTGGTGTTTGCAATCAGTAACAGGGGCATGTATGTCATTAAAAGCTATCTATTATGAAAGCTACAAACAGAAGTAAATATATATTTTCATAAGCTTTTTCTTTACCCCTTCTTCTTTCTAGAAGCTCTTTATTTAAGTGGTAGAGCTATGGAAGAATAACTTAAAATTAGACTGGTATAAGCTAGACCTTTGTAATAACTTTCATTCTCTCTCAAAGAAGTTGGAAAATATTTCCGGAATATATCACCCAACTGTACAGTAAGACACACAGCATATATCTTTCCCAGCAGATGATTGTATAAATTCAAAGTACACTGTTTCGAATTCAAAGTCAGAGATAAATGACGATATCAGGTGATGCATATAGTTAAAAAAACATTATATAAATTTGTATTGATGAGTGCATTTGGTTATGAATGTGATATGTATAAATTTGAACAACTTTCCAGACATGGGAATCAGTCAGAGATAAATGACGATATCAGGTGATGCATATAGTTAAAAAAACATTATATAAATTTGTATTGATGAGTGCATTTGGTTATGAATGTGATATGTATAAATTTGAACAACTTTCCAGACATGGGAATCCTTAATATATGCAGAATATACATCAAACTGGAAATCTTTCTGCATCTTTCCATAAAGGACATAAAATTGCAGCTCCGAAGTGAATTTAATAAAGTTTACCTGCATTTGCACACGGATGGTGTGGATGAGCCGTAAATCTCTTTCAAGTGGTTGAGACTGCACATTTGTTGTTTCCCTTCTACTCTTCAATCGTGACAGCAATTTTGAACTCCTTTGCTTCTTTCTATCCTCAACTGAACATATTACAATCCTGTCATGGAAAGGCAAGGAGTAAGACAACAAGAGAGCAATGGAGGGTAAAAGACTGATTCTACATCAAATCAATATCTCGAAATTACATAACTGCATGAAAGAAATATGGGTTTCATCACACACATACACAGAGAATGAGAAAATAGAGTTTACCCAGAAGTTGCCAAAGATGCTAACAATATTTCATAGGCTGACTCCCGCAAGTCATCATCCGACAATCCTTCAAAAATTCTGAAGCTATGTTACAGTTTTACTTAAAACTTAAAATGTCGAAGGAACTTCAGCATACATATACACATCTTAAACAAACAAAAAAAAAGGCAAAATAAATCGTGGAGCGGATAACTTAATCACTAGAAAAGAAGAGACTGCCTATCATTTGAGGAACCTCTGATTTCATAACATTTTCTTCAGAAATGACCATATCAAATTGTAGGACACTAATTTATCATAAATACCATAGGCAAAGTAACCAATACCTGTGTTTAGACGAGGCAATCCCAACGGTAGCACTTTAACCTCTTCAACATGCTTTGGAGGTGCACTTGGCATGGCTCTATATTTGACACCATAGTCATCACCAGCCTTTTCAATGTCCCCAACACTCAAAGAATTCAGCTGTGCGGATGAACTTGATGCATTGTTAGCGGTCCGGTTCACATGTACGGGAGTAGGCACACGCCGAGGAGGTGATCCAGATGATTCTGGATCAGAAACTAGGAAAAAGGAATCCCATAATTCGGATTGAATCTGCCCGAAAAATAAAAAAAGCAAATGATAATGAAAATTAATCCTAACAGAGTGTAATAAAATGTAAACTCATGTCCTCCAAAAAGTTTCTGGATCTGTTAATCTCTCTTAAATAGCTTATGTTGAAACATTTCTCGCTTTTCGCCCAGTTCTCGAACAAAAGCAAACCAACAACTAGAACCGAAACAAGAATCGCAATTTCGAAACTCAAAAACTTAGAAGAGAAACATATTCAGTAGAGAGTCAAGTTTTACCATTAGAGGGTAAGAAGATTCACGAAAGTACTTCTTGGTTGCTTCAGATATATCCACCACTCCACCTGTTTCCAAAACAGTTTTCAAAAACACAAAAAATGAGCTAAAATTAGACCAAAATTCAAGTATTATTATTCAGCTGCATTCGAAGCAAAAAGGTGAAGAAGCAAAAATAAGAGACTTGCCAGATTTGACGCAGTCGAGGACATAATCGGCGCTGATAGTATCGAAATCGATGTGGGAGATGGAGGCGGCGGACGCGGGGGCGGAGTCTGACCCGGACAGCGTTCGGACCAGACCCGACGAAAAGAGGAATTCTAAGAGCTTGCGACGATCACGGCGATATCGCTGCAGCAAAGGTTGGTGGTGCTCCATCATCAGCAGCTAACTCCTACTTGACGGCAATTGGAGGAGGAGCGCGAAAACACTGCCCACAATGCGGCTGCTGTTTCATGCTTTCGGCAGATGCTTATTGCATTTGCTTATTTTTCGGGTTAAATTATACTTTTTGCCACTCGGTTTTGATTATTTCTAAGTTGACCCCTTATTCTGTTTTTTCTTTTACTTTTTCTCCGCAGTTCATTTGAATTTGAAATTGGAATTTTATTTAAAGATGCCAAAAGTTTCTTTAAATTTACCTTTTTGACGAGGGAGCGGATAGTTGAAGAATTTCCCTTTTTCTTTTCATCTAACCGTCCATGAAATTTGAATTCAAATATCTTTCGTTGCATGCATTGTAATATATTCTAGTAATATTACTCTTCACTTTTAAGTTAAAAGTCTTAAGTTCAATCCTCGCGTGAATTGTTAGCACATTTTTGTGAGACTAAAAAGATAAAATTGGCCTCACATATAGCTCCTCATGCTAACAATTAACGGAGAGTTTTAAATTAGCCTAATATGTATGGCTCAGGTGCTAATAATTAACAGAAAGTTAGCATAATTTTCAATTTTTGACCAGAGAGTTGACGAAATTTTTAATTTTGAGCCTAAATCCTAACAACCTTAACCACATGGATTATCTTCCAACTATACTATCACCATGAGTAGTAATAATCCAATTAGGCCAAAGGACATTTTATTCGTTACTCACTAAAAAAAAATATTGGTTTATGTGAAGCCATGTTAACAAGGTTCATGCATAAATAAACTTATTAACATTTTAATAACACATTTCTACACAATCAACTTAACTTTCTTCGAACAAGAAACAGCCGTTCGCATTGTAAATACAACTCGAGACAACCGTCTCTGTGTGATACTAAATAATTACCGCAGAAATGCCCTGGCAACACCCATGTACACAAGGCACCTAAAGAACGCCATAGCAACCACGAATACGATGCGCCATTGTCATCGTCGCTACTACGACACCAACAGATCAATGACAACTGCCATGCCTACTCTAAAACAGCAAACAACATCAACAATGACTATAGAAAACCTGCAGTGTATCGAGGGCGAAGCTTTGCATTGGATTACTCTCCAGCAGGACACGTCTAAAGCCTGCATTTGAGTCCAATGTCGTCCAATGCCAAGCTTTGCATAACATTACACTCAAGTCTCGAGCAAGAATTTTTATGTAATTCCGCCGCATGCCCTGCACAAGTCTCTAATTAGAAGAATTCTACACTTCCCCTTGATCCTGGCTGCTACTCTTCAAGATATTGTACTTGCAGAGAGGACAGGTAGCGTTGATAAAAAGCCACTTGTCAATGCAGGAACAGTGAAAATGGTGGCTACAAGGAAGTTGCCTTAGTTCCACTCCATCGTCATAAGAAGAAAGGCAGATGCAGCACTCCTGTAAGTCACAATGATCATCATTCAAATGTCACAATAATCTTTTTACCAGTCCAAAGATTTCGTTAGTCCACACATTACATAAGAATACAAAACAAATCCAATTATATAACCGGTCCAAGTAGAAAACGTTCCTCCTTAACTACCGGAACTCAAGAGAGTAAAGAAGAGTATGAGCCAAAAGTCAAGAACCACTTACCGCATCCTCCTGAGAAAGAACATGTTCAATCGGTGAATCTGTTCCACATTCAGTCATTACTCCTCCACCTAGTACATTGCCGGCAACTTTCTCATTGGCAACTTTTCTGAATTTGAATTTTGAAAGTTGTTCGATGTCTTCCTTAGATGCTCCATCCTGCTTCAGTAACAGATCAGACAAACATAAAAGGGAACGAGAAAAAAAGCCATCAATATTTAATATAATATTCTTCGAACTACACTCTAGTAAATTTATAAATGATGAGGAGGCAAATTGACAGAGTAAACAACAGTTCCAAGTTTTAGTTACAACGACATAACATCAAGCACTGGCCCATCAAAATTTTTTTTGTCAGGCCCATTAAATTTGATGCAACTAAAAGTGAGCCCGAACAAATTAAATGAAACGAATTAGTATAACAATAATAAATCTTTCATCCCGAAGAGCTCCGAGGGAAACTACTATACATCAATTTTTCCAATAAGATAGTGCAGCCTATTTTACCAACACAGGAACTCGCCCGTTTAATTGAGCTCATGAAGGCCATCAACAAACTTCTATACAAAACATCAGAGCTGGACTTGCCAACCCACCCCAGATAAAGTCATACTAAACCGGAATCAACCCATCTTAGTTGAGTTCCATTTTTAGAGTCCAAATCCTCCTACTGAGAATCTTGATACATTGATATTTCCGTTCAAACTAACAAGAATCGACTAATTTTTGTTATTATCAAATAATTGGAAAATAAAGTTTGCTATCACAGAATCATATATAACTTGTCAATTTCTGGTTTCATTTTTCAACCATCTACTTGAGCACTTATCAACCAGTATTACAGCAATATTCACCTAACCTACAGAATGGTAATGATAGAAGACACTAATAGTTATGAACATGAAAACCAACATACCCCCACACACAAACAAAGAGATTACTGGGGATGAGAGCTACCTGATCTGCGACAGCATATAAAAGTGCAATAATGCACGGAAGACAGCAACAAACTGCGATACCAATGATACATGCCAGTGCAACACAGAAAACGACAAAAAACACATCAAAACCCAGGAAAATTATACATAACCTGCAGACAAAGCCAAATTGCCATAGTTAAGAGTTTATCCCTGATTTTCAAAAAAATGGATGTGAGCAAGAGAGAATACAAACCAGTAAAGCTGAGGGGAGGCGCGCGCTAAAGATTGACCACCTGCCGATACCCAATAAAACCCAATGATCCACCAGATAAACGAAAACATTGTATTTGCAGATTCCAGGTGCTTAGCAACACTGCTGAAAGATACAAGCAAAAACAATGATCAGACATGAAATTACTATAAACAAAACAAATAACAGCATATGTCAGTTAATTTCTCACACATTACTGGCACCAAATATAGCAGCATCCTACAATCCCAGTACAAAACCAGTTGACTCGTCAATAACCGATTCTAACATCCATGCATATAGACAGGTACCATACAAAATTTCAGATTTAGAAAGCTTCAAACGAAATAAAACCGGTGCCATCAGAAATCCGTAAATGCGAAGAAGAATCATAATTTTGCATAAATACGCAATACATTGTATTCATTTCAAAGAGAATGGGGCCAACCTACAAGTAAACTTTACTAAGAATCAAATGCCATCAGCAACAATGTCAAAGACAGAAAAACCTTAAAAACATCACCATTATTGGAGCAAAATTTACGCATTCGAACCACAAAATCATAAATTTCCAGCAACTAACATCAACCCACCAACAAACACCACATAAGAAAGACAAAACATTTAGAATTGCATTGTACAGATAACGCTGTTGTTACCTGGTACCCTCCTCAGTCATATGATCAGACAACGACACGTACTGAGATGACGAATCCCCCTCTCTCAACCCAGAACTCAAATTCCCAACACTCCCCACCCCTTCCTCCCCAGAATTCACCCCCGAAAACCGGCTTCTCTGCCGGCACTGCCGCCTCCGAAACTCGACGCAAACACAAACCATATGCACCACGCACTGCAACGCGTACCCCACGATCCATAGCCTCAGGGGCATATCCGGCAGTTCGTACCGGCTAAGAACCAGGACAGTCGCCGCCACGACGACGAAGGCGAAGTTCCAGATGATGTCGAGAACCACCACCGGCTTGGAGTACGCCCAATCGCTCTGCCTCTCCTCCAATTGCTCCGCCGCGGTCTCCCGGACCAGCATCGACGGCTCGCGCATGAGGCGGCGGCTGCTGGCCTGGCGCAGAAACCTCGCGGCCTGCCGCAGGCTCTGTCGGCGCGCTAATTGCTGGCGCCCCGAGTTCGACTCGTCGGACGACCCGCCCGAGTTGCTAATCAACGGCGTCGTGTCGACGATGTCCTCCGAGGATCGGTTCGGAGAGGCCATTACGGGAATTCGAATCGGAATTTGGGGATTTTAATTTTTTGCGAGCTCGTCGAATGGAACGCCCTGACTCGGGGAGTTAAATCGTCGACTCAGCCCATGCAGATCTCTGAAACGGTGCGTTTGGGGCGGGAGCTCTGATTGTTCTGTGGCGGTGAGAACATGGAATGCTGATGGAGATAAGACAACGCCAACGCTGACGATAATGTCGTTCGAATACGGCCCTGGAATTTTTGTCTTTTTTGTTTTCTGTTCATTTGACCAGGGGCAGGTAAAACTTAATAATTTAATTGACCATACCGTAGACGGTTCGTTTGGTAATTACAGTTTTTTTAGTATAATCATATATTTTACAATAAGAAGGGGCAATATCGGATCAAGCGCACATTAGACAACCTAATTTAATATTAGATTCGTCATTTATGAAATTTAAAATTTCTAAATTACAAGTGAGCAGGAATACAACCAGACCGTAATACTGAGTGGCGGTAATTACAGTTTAACTTGGATAATATTTTGGTAGTGGGCCCAACTAAAAGGGTTAGGGAGTTTCCTTGATTTTTGATTTATCAAAAGGTTTGTGGCTCGTTTTGGATATATTTTTAAAATGATTAAAGGCTCTTTTTAGATAAAATATTTTTAGGTTCCAAAAGCACTTGAAGTGCTTTCTACAAGAAGCATCAGTTATGTGCTTTTTCCAGAAAAAAACTTCAAGTGCTTTTCCAAGATTTACTTACATTTTTATTAAGAATTAGTTCCAAAAATATTTTCACTAAAAACGTTTTCAATCATTTTAAAAGCACATTCAAACGAATTATTGGAATAAACCACCACAGGAAGCATGGGAGGAGAGTTTGGTGGTTGGGATCTGTCTCTTGAATATGTCTACTAAGCTCCAAATTCAGTATTAAAAATGTTCTTGCAAGTTAGATCTCAAAAGTTTTAATAAAACATCAATCACGAAGTAATAAAAAAATCAAACATTTTGTTGAAAATCAAGTTTAATAGGAACCACAAGATTAATTTCTTGTTACATAGAGATAATGTGAAAATAAAATCTCTCAAATCATATTTGCGATAGGGAGTTCAATGTCCAATGGTCTAACCACATCATTGAATAATCGTTATGACCCTTGAACACCAAGCGAAGTACAGCCAACAAATCAAAAAACTCCACACCTTCACACATAGATTTGAAAAGAAAACCCAAACATCTCACAATCCAACAGCTTCCATGCCTTACACCTCCAAGCCCGTGTTAAAGGTGACAACTGTTTTCAAAACTCTGCCAAAAAATGTTCCTGATCTAAGGAAATAAAGTACATTATGGCCTTAGGAATACTCCCATTCACACCGATAAAACTCCCTAAAAAAAACCATATAGGAATTTAGAGAAAATGATTATGCTTTCATTACATACAAATAACTTACATAGAGTATTTATAATATACAATTGTGAAAATTCAACCATTAAAAGGACAAAAAATGAAAATTTACAATGATAGATTTATGAACTAATTGTTCACTTAATATAGGGGTGGAATTTTTTCCCAAAAATCCCAAACTGTTCCGAACCTGTCCCGAAATTTGATTGAAAAATGCCCGAACGGATATTCTCAAAAAATTCGGTACCCGAAACGAAACCGATCCCAAAAGTTTCGGTTTGGAATTCGGGCTCAACTTTGAAATGGTTCAGTAATCCCAAACCAAACCGAATATTTAATATATATATATATATATATTATTTTTTTAAATATTATGATTTTTATTTATTTTAAATTTGTAATTAGAAATTATTTGGACCGTTGGATTGGGTAAGAACTAAATCCAACCGCTCCCCACTCCTTCGTCCAGTTCGAACCCCGCTCCTCCATAAACTCTGATGCAGTTCGCGTAGAAGCTATAGAGAATAGGAAGGGAATAACAATACGCAAGCTAAGAAAAGAGAAGCTATAGGAAGCTAACTCAATAGAGATAAAATTATATTCCAACTTTGTCTCCCCGCATCCAAATTACAACCTATTTATATAATAAAAGGAACTTAATTAGACCAGTACATGAAATAAATAAGGAAGCTCAATAGGTATTGTTGTTCCCAATGTTATTAATCTCCTTGGTCATGGAATTTGATGGGTTTAGTGATCATCCCCCTAGAACATTCCTTGAAAATAGAATATCGCACCTCGGACTTTAATTCTTTCAGCGACTCTTCAAATGGTCCCCCTTCAGACTTCATCCACTTCAACACGACTTCTCCGTCCAGTTTAATGGCACTCCTTTGGCGACACACACAGAGACACATGAGGCCCAAAATACAGGTAAGGTTTATGATTTTCCATTTTTCAGTGGGTTTTTGTTCTTTAGGGTTTATGATCAAATTGGATGTTTATTTTGTCGAATATTGTTTATGGTTTGAGGACAATGGGTTTCGTAGGACAATGGGTTTGGGATTAGGAATCTAGGATGGGTATAGGTATTTAGGAGGGTTTCAGGTTAGGTGTGGGTGCAAAATCTGCAGTGTCACATCCAGACCCGGGCTCCACCACATCCCGGGCTCGACTCCGCAGTAGCACGATATTGTTCGCTTTGGGCCCCGACCACGTCCTCACGGTTTTGTTTCTGGGAACTCACACGAGAACTTCCTAGTGGGTCACCCATCTTGGGATTGCTCTCGCGCAGACTTGCTTAACTTCGGAGTTCCGATGGAACCCAAAGCCAGTAAGTTCCCAAAAGGCCTCGTGCTATAGGGAAGGGAGCATGTACATATAAGGCACATCACCCCCTCTCTGTTGGTCGATGTGGGATGTTACAATCCACCTCCCTTAAGGGCCCGACGTCATGGTCAGCATACTCGCACCGAAGAGCAAAGTGGTTCTGATACCATTATGCCACATCCCAGACCAGCTCCGTCATAGCATGATATTATCTGCTTTGGGCCCCGACCACGCCTTATGGTTTTGTTTCTAGGAACTCACACGAGAACTTCCCAATGGGCCACCAACCTTGGGATTACTCTTACACGAACTCGCTTAACTTCGGAGTTTCGATGGAACCCAAAGCCAGTGAGTTTCCAAAAGGCTTTGTGCTATAGGGAGGGGAGCATGTACATATAAGGCACATCACCCCCTCTCTGTTGGTCGATGTGAGATGTTACATGCAGGTCATTGGGAGGATAGGTGGGTTCATTTTTTTTTTTTTTTTGTGAAAAAAAAGGTGGGCTCACTGTTTAAAGAGCTTAAAATTGCAAAAAGTTTAAAAAGCCCAACATTTAGGCTTCAAGGCCCAATCCCGAAATCCTGAAACAGTTTTGGGTATCCTGAATTTCGGGAATTGCATGTTATCGGTTCAGTTTTGGGATACAAAATCTCATCTGTTTTGGTTTGGGATTCGGGTTGGGGGTTTTGGTTCGGGATCCCGATCCGACTTAATACATTTATTAATGTGATTAGAAACTTCTCCGGTATGATTAGTCTCTTCACACACACCCCTGAAACTGAAAGCTTAGAACGTAGATAGGGAAACCTAGAATGTGGAAGAGACTTGATGTGAATATATGGCAGTATATCCTTGTTGATGTACAAAATCAGTGAGGACTTTGGTACAACAGGTAGTGTTAAGTTTGTGACCTTCGCTAGATTGCTCCGGTCACTAGTGTGGATAAGTATGTAAATGGATAGGGACAGGGAAGCAAACACAAGATGTACGTGGTTCACCCAGATTGGCTACGTCCACGGAGTAGAGGAGTTCTCATTAATTGTGAAGGGTTTACACAAGTACATAGGTTCAAGCTCTCCTTTTGTGAGTACTAGTGAATGATTTAGTACAAATGACATTAGGAAATATTGTGAGAGAATGATCTCTATTTATATAAGAGAGTTTCTAGTTTCATTCTGACATTGACACGTGTCGTGTTGTGATTGGCTTCTGATGTTGACACGTGTCGCGCTATGATTGGCTTCTGATGTCGACACGTGTCGCGTTGTGATTGGCTTCTTGGTTGGAGGGAAACTCTTTTGGGTCCTTGACGGTATAACGTTGACCGGTGCCCAGTAGTTTCAGGATTGGTCAAGTATGGTACAAACAGTGCTCCCCTAAGTTCCTGAGTGAGGGAAGCTCTTCGGTTGGTAACTTGCAAGATCTAAGCCATTAAGTAATCACGAAACTTCTAAGTACTGAAGTGTGGTATCATTTTCACTTGCCTTATCTGTCTCATATGTAGATGTGGCATCTTCTCTGGAAGTACTTTTCCTCTATCCAGGGGTGGAATCTTTAACCGATGAAGATGCACAAGGTAATGTATCAATTTCACTTGAAGCTTACTTGTAATTTCGGGCTTAGTCAAGTGCGATACAAACCCTATAGTAGGAGTCCCCCAAGTCGTCGAGTTAGGATATTTGTCGAATGAGGTAATAGACAAGGTAAGCAATCAGACTTCCAAGCAAGCAACCTAGATCGGAGGTTCGACTTCGGCTTCCGGTTGATTGTTCTACTTCTTCTTGTGTCGTAAACAGCATCAAGGATAAGGAGAAGCAAATGGAGAAGAGATGATATGAGATACTTTTGCTTTTGAAGAAGTAACTTTCGACACGTTTATTCTTGAACTAGGCTGGAGGGTTTTCTGGTTTCCTCCAGAGTATGAGGCTGACTCAAGAATTTGAGGGTCAAAACAAGTCCATCAAATCTAGACTACGTTCGACCCTGATGATATGGGATACTTTTTCTGTTGACAAAGTAGTGGATGTATAGGCACGTGTTCTATTATGCTTGTCTCCACATGCTTCCTTATATCCTTCTCACTTGCCCTATCTGTTCCTCAGGCAGATGTGGTATCTTCTCTGGAAGCATAAGATGTTGAAGATGAGTACTCGAGAGCAATGTCAGGTAAGTAATCAGGTAAGGGGTTCCTTGCAGTTAGTTACTGACTAGAAGCTTGATTCCAAGTGTTGATTGATTGCTCTCTTTCTTCTTGTCTTGCAGGTAAGAACAATGCCAAAGGAAAAGACAGGGAAAAAGCATGATATGGGATACTCTTGCTTTTAATCCTGGTGATATGAGATACTCTTGCTCTGGTGTGGCTTGTTTGCAGAGGTATTATCGGGGGAAAAAGAAGTTGAGTATTTCGAGAGACTCTGCTGAGAGTGCCCTCTCAGATGTGAAGAAAAGTTGAGCATTTTTTTTATTTGTAGGTTTGCCTGGCTGTGGAGGATGAAGGTCGACATATATAGGAATTGTCCCAACAGAAAGTGGTAACGTTGTTCCTTTACCCTTCTCAATCAAACCAATGTAGTGGGAGCTGTAAGATTCATGTGTTTTAACTTTGTCAGAGCACTTTGAAAAAGTGGTCTGTGGTATCTGAAAAGCTGATTTGCGTGTGAAGATTGGAGACAAATTTAATCCAAGGAAATCTAGCTCTCGAAGTTCGAAAAGCAGTGCTTCTTCAATTTTCGAACAAGCAATCATGTTGGGGATCTGGCTCTTGAGGTTCTGAGAGCGTTGCCTCTTCGATTTTTGAACAAGCAATCCTATTGGGGATCTGGCTCTCGAGATTCGGAGAGCGATACCTGTTCGATTTTTGAGAAAGTAATTATGTTGGGAGTGTTTTCTCGATGTGAGTAAAGGTTAGGCATTTTTGCCAATCTGTCTTGCCACGGAGCATAGAGGCTAACATACATAGGAACTTTTCAGTTATCAAGCAGTGGTGTTGTTTCTTTATCCTTGTGGGTAATGGTATGGTAGCTGGACCTTCAATATTTATATGCCTAAACTTTGTCAAAGATCTTTGGCAAAGTTATCTGTGGTACCCGAGGAGCTGATGTTGCGTGTGGGGATTGTCGACATATTTTACTTAGGAAAATCTGCTTTTCGAAATCCGGAAAGTGGTGCCTCTTCGATTTTTGACCCAACAGCCATGTTGCCTTTTCTTTTATAGGGGCACCAATTGTGTGCAAAAAGTACGTTCAAAGAGTTATTGCTTGCAGGAATTTTTCCCTTATTTTTGTACTTAAAAGATTTATAGCACCTCATTTCTCCTTCATCATTTTTGAGAATGTCTGGCCCATCCGACCATCGTTTTGACTTGAACTTTGGTGAAGAGGCAGCCATGCCTTCTCAAGACAACATATGGCGCCCAACCTTCTTATCCCCTACTAGTCCTCTTACTGTTGGGGACTCTGTGATGAAGAATGATATGACCGCTGCGATGGTGGTTAGGAACCTTCTCCCAAAGATAACATACTACTTTCCAAACGGTATAATGAGTTGACTGTTAAGGATTCTCTGGCTCTCAATGTTCAATGTGCAGGTTCTGTGTTTAATATGGCCCAACGCCTATTTGCTCGAACCCGCCAAGTTGAATCATTGGCGACTGAAGTGATAAGTCTCAAACAGCAGATCAGAGAGCTCAAGTATAAGAATAAACAGTTGCACAGGCTCGCACATAACTATGCTACAAACATGAAGAGGAAGCTCGACCAGCTGTAGGAATTTGATGGTCAGATTTTACTTGATCATCAGAGGTTTATGGGTTTGTTCCAAACGCATTTATTGCCTTCGTCTTCTAGGGCTGTACCACATAATGAAGCTCAAAATGATCAACCTTCGGTGCCTTCTCCTTTTGGGGTTCTACCTAGTATTGAGGCTCCGAATAATCACCCTCCGATGCCTCTTCTTTCTGAGACTATGCCGACTGCTGAGACTTCTCCTGAGCAACCTTTGTAAAAGCTCCCTCTTGTTTGTTTATTTTGATTCATGTATATGTACATATTTGTAACTTATCAGAGATATTAATAAACAAGCTTTGCTTCATTTCAACGTATTGTGTTAAATACACCAAGGCCTTCTTCACTAAGTGTTTCAAATTTTTTCTTTTGTTGAAACTTGTATGTTGAAGCTTTGTGAGTGAAGCATGTATGTTGAGGTAGTGCTCCCTTAATTTCTCGAGTAAGGAAAACTTCTCGGTTGGAGACTTGAAAAATCCAAGTCACTAAGTGGTCGTGAGACTTCCGAATATCAAGGTGCAGTAGCATATGGTAAGAGTCATCCAAGTCTCCGGTCGAGGGAGTTGACGAATGAGGCATTTCCTTTCTAAGTGGTAGCCCAAAACTCCTCCTTCATATATATATTTGTTATGAAAGTTGTTAGATCCAAAGAAGATGAGGCCTATGCAATTTTTTTTTTCTTTCTAATTTTCGAATTTTTTAATTTTCAAATTTTCGAATTTTTGAAAAAAAAAAAAAATATATATATATATATATTAAGATTTGTAGGTGAAGCTTTGGTGTTGAAACTTTGTAGGTGAAGCTTTGAGGTTGAAGCTTTGTTGGGTACCATGAATTGATTTTGCTTCGCACTATCTTGATCAAGATAGTGTGAAGCTTTTGTGGGTGAAGCTTTTGTAGGTGAAGCTTTTGTGATGAAGCTTTTGTGGGTGAAACTTTTGTGGTGGGTGAAGCTTTTGTTGGTGAAGCTTTTATGGGGGAAGCTTTTGTAGGTGAAGCTTTTGTGGTGGGTGAAGCTTTTGTGGATGAAGCTTTTGTGGATGAAGCTTTTGTAGGTGAAGCTTTTGTAGGTGAAGCTTTTGTAGGTGAAGCTTTTGTTGGTGAAGCTTTTATGGGTGAAGCTTTTGTAGGTGAAGCTATTGTGGGTGAAGCTTTTGTGTTGAAGCTTTGTAGGTGAAGCTTTAGAGTTGAAGCTTTGCAGGTGAAGCTTTTGTGTTGAAGCTTTTGTAGGTGAAACTTTGGAGTTGAAGCTTTTGTTGGGTACCATGAATTGATTTTGCTTCACAGTATCTTGATCAAGATAGTGTGAAGCTTTTGAGAATTTGTAGTTGTTCTCCATTGATGAAGCTTTGTTGAATTTCCCAATTCTTTTTTTTTTTGGGAAAATTAGAAATTTGAAAATGTGGGAGAGACAACATATACAAATTTTGCTTCCACACTGTTGAGCAAGAGATTGCGATGCAAGCCACACCTTGTAGTAGTCAAAGGTTTGGATGAACCATATAAATTGAATTTGCTTCGAACAATCTTGATCAAGAGTGTGTGAAGCTTTCTACGAGTTGTAGTTGCCCTTCATTGATGAAGCTTTTGTTGGCACCATAAATTGGTTTTGCTTCACACTGTCTTGATCAAGAGTGTGTGAAGCTTTTGAGAATTATGGTTGAACTCATTTGATGAAGCTCTTGTTGGCACCATAAATTGGTTTTGCTTCACACTGTCTTGATTAAGAGTGTGTGAAGCTTTTAAGAATTGTGGTTGCCCTCCATTGATGAAGCTCTTATTAGCACCATAAATTGGTTTTGTTTCACATTGTCTTGATCAAAAGTGTGTGAAGCTTTTGAGAATTGTTGTTGAACTCCTTTGATAAATCTCTTTTTAGCACCATAAATTGGTTTTGCTTCACACTGTCTTGATTAAGAGTGTGTGAAGCTTTCTACGAGTTGTAGTGTTTGCATTGTTATAGAGAAGAAATGTCTAAAGCATATGTAATAGGGCTGAATAGCTTGATCTTCGTATGCCATGCACTGAAGTTGTTGTTGGCTTGTAATAAGACTTTGTTGGTGACTATAACTCTTGTTAGGCATAAGTGCTCCCCTAGTTGAGTTGTCAAGCTTGAGGGTTTTTAATTATTTGTGAATGGTAGGAGTTCACATGTTACAAGTTATACCACTCGTCTTTTGGTAGGTGGAATGAATGGTGAGTTGATTTCATGACTTGGTTGGTGGTACGAAGGTGAGTTCCTTCATCACCTTTCATCACATTTCATCACCTGGTTGGTGGCAAGAGGATGAGTTCCTTCTTCACCTGGTTGGTGGCATGAATAGCAAGTTGCCAAATGATATTAGAGTACGGGTTGTACATTTCATCACCTGGTTGGTGGCATGAATGAGACTATGGGTTGTACATTTCATCACTTGGTTGGTGGCATGAAAATGAGTTCCTTCTTCACTTGGTTGGTGGCATAAGTGACAAGTTGCCAAATGATATTAGAGTACAGGTTGTACATTTCATCACCTAGTTAGTGGCATGAAGGAGAGTACGAGTTGTACATTTCATCACCTGGTTGATGGCATGAATGAGAGTACGAGTTGTACATTTCATCACCTGATTGGTGGCATGAAGATGAGTTCATTCTTCACATTTCATCACCTGGTTGTTGAAAATAAGGGCAAGGTGTCGAGGCACATTGTAGCAAGTGTTGAATGACATAAATTATGTTGAACCCTTTCAAAGCACAATTGGCTTATGTATGAATGTGTTGGAATGTATGATTGAACAAATATACTATGAAGTTGTTCGTTTATTTGTATAGTCTTGTTGGCATATACTTAGACTTTGTTTCATGTTGGAAACATTCATGTTGAAGCTTTGAACCTGAGTGTTTCATTGTTAGGAATGTAAGAGGTTTAGGACCGAGTTGTCTAAATCACCTCTTTATTGAATTCATGCCAAATAGTCTTCGTTACATAGGATGCCGAACCGCTGAAGCTTAACACTTGTGCAATGTGAGTTTACTTGTAATGGTACTTTAAGTGATCAGCGTTTCATGGATGGCCAAAGGTCTTGCCATCAGAGCTTCTAAGCTTGTAGGAGCCAGGGCGACTGATGCCAACAACTTCAAAAGGTCCATCCTAATTTGGACTAAGTGTTCCTTCACTCGGGACTTTGTCGCAGAGTTATCTTTTCTTCAATACCCAGTCCCCCACTTTGAAAGAATGAGGTTTGACCATTGAGTCATAGTAGTTAGAGATGCGCTGCTTGTAGGCGACATTCCTCAAGTGAGCCTGGTTTCTATGTTCCTCGACTAGATCTAAGTTAAGGATAAGTTGTTTGTCATTTTCGCTTTGCACGTAGTTCTGGACTCGGAACGTTGCTTGCTCGAGCTCAACTGGGACAACTGTCTCTGTACCAAAGGTAAGTGAGAATGAAGTTTCTCCTGTTGATGTCCAATATGAAGTGCGGTATGACCAAAGAACTTGGGGTACAAATTCTGGCCAACAACCTTTAGCCTTGTCCAAGCTGGTTTTCAAAGTTCGCTTAATTATTTTGTTGATGGTTTCGACTTGTCCATTAGACTGGGGAAGAGCCTCAATGCCTTGTTGGCTTATCATGAAGTTTAATAATTTGCTAGAGCCTACGCCGAAGGAACATTTGTTGGGGTTCAACATCATTCGATACCTCTTCAAAGTGGTGAAAGTTTCAGATAAGTTGGTGATGTGTTGGTCAGCATGTTTGCTCTTGACTAGCATATCATCAACGTAAACTTCCATGCTTTTTCCAATCTGTTCGGTGAATATTTAATTGACTAGTATCTGATAAGTCGCTCCTGTATTCTTTAGGCCGAATGGCATGACTTTATAGCAATATAATCCCATGTCAGTAGTGAAGGTTGTGTGTTCTTGGTCCGGAGGGTTCATAAGGATTTAGTTATGTCCTAAGTAAGCATCCATGAAGCTCAGGAGTTCACACCCTGCTGTAGAGTCTATAAGTCTGTCAATGAGAGGAAGAGGAAGAGGAAAGCTATCATTCGGGCATCCTTTGTTTAGGTCGATGTAGTCGACACACATTCTCCACAAGACCTTTTGGAGTAGGAGACTTTCTTTGGTCGGATTTTTCTTAACAAAGACCACATTTGCTACCCATGTTAGGTAATTGACTTCGTGGACGAAGCCTATGCCTTTGAGTTTTTCAACTTCTACCTTTATTGCTTCGTATCGTTCAGCGTCATAAGTTTTCTCTTTTGTCTCACTGGCTTGGTCTTGGGGTCAATACTCAAGCGATGACATATGATATCGGAAGAGATGTCTGGCATGTCCTCGTATGACTAGGCGAAGACCTCAATGTTTTTTTGCAAAAAAAGAGGTCAATGCCAACCGAATGGGTGGTGACAAGGTGGTGACAAGGTGGTGCTAATCTTCACCATGCGATCTGGATAATCTTTTGATATAGAAACCTTTTCCAGCTCTTCAACGGGTTGTGCTTACTAGGTGAAAGAGTCATCTCGAGGATCGTCGGGTTGACTGTTGCCACCATGAAGATCTAAGTTGGCTTCGTCCGGGCTGGTATTTATGACTTGGTCATGTATAGAAAAGGTTTCCTTGGGCACAGGCAAATGTTGTTGCTTGACCGAAGTGTTGTAACATGACCATGCACTAAGTTGATATCCTCTGATGTAACCATTGCCATAAGGGGTTGGAAATTTCATCAACAACATATGTGTGGATACCATGGCCTTGAGATCATTGATGCATGTGCGTCCAAAGATGACATTGTATGCCATTAGGCAATCAACTACCAGGAAGTTAGTGGTAATGGTAGCTGTGTAAGGGCATGTACCAATGGTGAAAGGTAAGTATATGCTCCCTATAGGTTGCACGATATCACCGGAGAAGCTTATCAGAGGAGAAATCAAGCGATCGAGCAAGTGTTCAGCTACATTAAGTGCCCTGAAAGCTTCAGCAAACATGATATTGACCGAAGCCTCCATGTCTACCAGGATTCGTCTTACTTCAAAGTTGGCTATGTGAGCCTCCATGATCAGTGGGTCGTTGTGACGGTAGATGATACCTCTTTCTTCCTCAGGGTAGAAACATATTGGATCCCAGTTAAGCTTTTGATACTTGCCTCCCCTAATGTCTTCCACGTGAAACACTTGGTGACCAAGCCTTAAAGCTCGTTTGCTGGTTTTCATGGCCCTATTGTAAGATTTAGATATGGGTATGTCGTCACTTCTGGAATATATCACATTCACTTGGGGTTGGTTACGGTTATCCCTTGAAGGGTGAATGAGGAATCGATCAATTTTTCCTTCACGCGCCAAAGCTTCAATATGATCACGAAGGGTGATACACTTTTAGCCGTCATGGCCATTATGTTCGTGGTAGCAGCAAATGTGCCCGTGTTCTTCATGGGCTTGTAACCCGACTGCCTCGGCATTGGCTTCAGTATCAGGTGTGTTATACTGGGGTAAATGGTCATGCATGTGGCGTTCAAAGAAGTGTATGTCTCATACCTCGACGTAGGGCCTGTCCTGACACGTGCTTGGCCCACTGTGTTGACTGCCTGAGGGCGGGCATTATCGTGGCGATACTCTTGGTTATCGCGATAGTGTCCCTTACTCCTTTTACTAAAATGGGACCGGTGAGGATGAAAATCTTTCCTTTTACCCTAAGATTGATATGTCTGTTAACTTGGCGAAGTATTAAGTAAGGCAGAAGGAGGCACCGCTGCCGTTTGGAAGGTCGAGGTCTTCTCATTTGGTTAGATCTGGCTTCCACTCCTTACTTGCTGATAAGGGGTGGTTGTGGGGGGTTTCCCTTGATATGTCATTGCCTCAGCAGCGGCATGGTTGTAAGCATGTGCCATCACCTCAGAGTAAGTCTTCCAAGTGTTGGCATTGATCATATACTTGAAAAAACAATCACTTAGGCCTGCCGTGAAGGCTTTGAGGGCAGTCTTGTCGTCTACCTCGGCACAACGGGAATACTCATGGCTGAAGCGGCCAACATACATACGTAATGACTCGTCTGGCTTCTAGCGAATAGTGTACAAGTCATCCGCAGAGTGCAAGCAATTGATTTGGAAAATGTGTTAAGAAACAAACAGTTTCCTCAATTCCTCAAATGAGTCTACTGTCTTAGGTGGAAGACGACAATACCAGTTTAGAGCTCCGCTAGAGAGGGTGGAAGGGAAAAGAAGACATCGATCTTCGTCGGTGTGCATCCGATATGCCATGATGGACTCAAAGAGGTTAAGGTGTTCAATCGGGTCCTCATTTCCAGTATAGAGTTGCAAGCTAAGCTTCTGCTTTATCTTTGCTTGAAAGGGGTGTCGAGGATTCTCCTTATAAGAAGGTCAGGCCTAGGTTGGTTCCAATCAGGTATCTCAGCTTGTCGTTCGGCCTTCAACTTGTTTACTTCCTTAAGGAGTTGTAGGACAAGAGGGTCCTGAGTGGAATCATGTACCATTGGAGTTTTTTTTCGTAAATCTCCATCTCCTCTTGGAAGTAGGAAGGTTTGATCAAGAGCATGTGATTTTTCCCTGGACTCGCCGTACCGACTTCGAAGGTATGTATGTCGGAACATCTCTAAGTCCCTTATACCTTCGTGTTTCTCTAGAACTCGTTACCCTTTCCCCAAATTGGTAGCCAGCTTGGGACATGGGAGGAGACCGAGTCTTTCAGAGACCCTTGGGTCATTGATCTTCGAGCTTACATGAATGTGATTGTCTCGACGTTGCTTTAGGAAGTCTCAATAGTCGTGAAAGACGACTTTTGATCCTTCTACTCATTCTGTAAGGAGGTGTCTTCCTCGACTCCTCATGCTTCGGGTCGAAGCAGCTCGCTCCTCAACAGGAATACCCATGTCGAGGGCAAATAACCCTCCATGTTGGGGGGCACCCAGTTGATGGTTGCCTTCCACAGGGGTGATGAGCTCTGTTGATGCACAAAATCAGCGAGAACTTTGGTACAACAGAAAGTGTTAAGTTTGTGACCTTCGCTAGATTGCTCTGGTCACTAGTGTGGATAAGTAAGTAAATGGATAGGGACAGGGAAGCAAACACAAGATGTACGTGGTTTACCCAGATTGGCTACGTCTACGGAGTAGATGAGTTCTCATTAATTGTGAAGGGTTTACACAAGTACATAGGTTCAAGCTCTCATTTAGTGAGTACTAGTGAATGATTTAATATAAATGACATTAGGAAATATTGTGAGAGAATGATCTCTATTTATAGAAGAGAGTTTCTAGTTTCATTCTGACATTAACATGTGTCGTGTTGTGATTGGCTTCTGATGTTAACACGTGTCGCGTTATGATTGGCTTCTGATGTCGACACATGTCGCGCTGTGATTGACCTCCTGGTTGGAGGGAAACTCTTCTGGATCCTTGACGGTATAATGTTGGCTAGTGCTCAATAGTTTCGGGATTGGTCAAGTATGGTACAAACAGTGCTCCCCTAAGTTCTCGAGTGATGGAAGCTCCTCGGTTGGGGACTTGCAAGATTCAAGCTGCTGAGTAATCACGAAACTTCTAAGTACCGAAGTGTGGTATCGTCTTCACTTGCCTTATTTGCCTCATAGGTAGATGTGACATCTTCTCTGGAAGTACTCTTCCTTCATCCAAGGGGTATCTTTAACCGGTGGAGATGCATAAGGTAATGTATCAATTTCACTTGAAGCTTACTTGTAGTTTCAGGCTTAGTCAAGTGAGATACAAACCATGTAGTAGGAGTCCCCCAAGTCGCCGAGCTAGGAGATTTGCCGAATGAGGTAACAGACAATATCAGACTTCCAAGCAAGCAACCTGGATCAGAGGTTTGACTTCAGCTTCCAGTTGATTGTTTTCCTTCTCATTATGTCGTAAACAGCAACAAGGATAAGGAGAAGCATATGGAGAAAAGATGATATGAGATACTTTTGCTTTTGAAGAAGTAACTTTCCACAGGCTTTTTCTTGAACTGGGTTGAAGGGTTTTCTGGTTTATTCCAAAGTGTAAGGTCGACTCAAGAATTTGAGACAAGTCCATCAAATCAAGAGTGCGTTCGACCTTGATGATATGAGATACTTTTGCTATTGACAAAGGGATAGATGAAACGACACGTGTTCTGTTACGCTTGTCTCTACATGCTTCCTTGTATCCTTCTCACTTGCCCTATCTATTCCTCGAACAGATCTTTTCTGGAAGCATAAGATGTTGAAGATGAGTACTCGAGAGCAATGTCAGGTAAGTAATCAGGCAAGGGGTTCCAGGCAGTCAGTTCCTGACTGGAAGCTTGATTTCAAGTGCTAATGATCGCTCCCTTTCTCCTTGTCTTGCAGGTAAGAACAAGGGCAAAGGAAAAGACAGGGAAAAAGCATGATATGGGATACTCTTGCTTTTGACCCTGATGATATGAGATACTCTTGCTCTGGTGTGGCCGGTTTGCATAGGTATTATTGGGGGGAAGAAAGCTGAGTATTTCGAGAGGCTTCGTTGAGAGTGCCCTTTAAGATATGAGGAAGGGTTGAGCATTTTTGTAGGTCTGCCTGTCCGTGGAGGATGGAGGTCGACATACATAGGAGTCTCCCTAACAACAAGTAGTAATGTTATTTCTTTACCCTTCTTGGTCTTAACAATGTAGTGGGAGCTGCAAGCTTCATGTGTTTTAACTTTGTCAAAGCACTTTGAAAAAGTGGTCTGTGGTATCTGGAAAGATGATGTTGCGTGTGAAGATTGCAGACAAGCTTTATCCAAGGAAATATGGCTCTCGAAGTTCGAAAAGCGATGCCTCTTCGGTTTTCGAACAAGTAATCATGTCGGGGATCTGGCTCTCGAGATTCGGAGAACGGTGCCTCTTCCATTTTTGAGAAAGAAATCATGTTGGGAGTCTGGCTCTTGAGATTCGGAGAGCGGTGTCTTTTCGATTTTTGAGAAAGTAATCCTATTGGGAGTCTGACTCTTAAGATTCGGAGGGCGATGCCTCTTCAATTTTTTAGAAAGGCTCTCGAGATTCGGAGGGCGGTGCCTCTTCGATTTTTTAGAAAGTAATCCTGTTGAGAGTCTGGCTTTCAAGATTCGGAGGGCGGTGCCTCTTCGATTTTTGAGCAAGTAATCCTGTTGAGAGTTTGGCTCTCGAGATTCGAAAAGCAGTGCCTCTTCGATTTTTGAGCAAGCAATCTTGTTGGGAGTGTTTTCTTGAATGTGAGTAAAGGTTGGACATTTTTGCCAGTCTGCCTTGCCACGGAGCACGGAGGTTGACACACATAGGGACTTTCCAATTATCAAGCAGTGGTGCTGTTCCTTTATCCTTGTGGGTAATAGTAGGGTAGCTGGATCTTCAAAATTTATGTGTCTAAACTTTGTCAGAGATCTTTGGTAAAGTTATCTGTGGTACTCGAGGAGCTGATGTTGCGTGTGGAAAGTGGTGCCACTTCGGAATCCAAAGAGTGGTGCCTCTTCGATTTTTGAACCAACGGCCCTGTTGCCCTTTCTTTTATAGGGGCACCAATTGTGTGCAAGAAATACATTCAAAGAGTTATTGCTTGTAAGAATTTTCCCCTTACTTCAGAGATTTATTGCACCTCATTTCTCCTTCATCATTTCTGAGAATGTCTGGCCCATCTGACCGTCGTTTTGACTTGAACTTTGGTGAAGAAGCAACCATGCCTTCTCAAGACAACATATGGCGCCCATCCTTCTTATTAGCTACTGGTCCTCTTACCATTGGGGACTTTGTAATAAAGAATGATATGATAGCTGTGGTGGTGGCTTCTTACTCCCAAAGATAACAGACTACTTTTCAAACGGTCTAATGAGTTGGCTGTTAAGGATTCTCTAGCTCTCAGTGTTCAGTGTGCTGGTTCTGTGTCTAATATGGCCCAACGCCTATTTGCTCAAACCCGCCAAGTTGAATCATTGGCGGTTGAAGTGATAAGTCTCAAACAGGAGGTCAGAGGGCTCAAGCATGAGAATAAACAATTGCACGGGCTTGCACAAGACTATGCTACAAATATGAAGAGGAAGCTCAACCAGCTGCAGGAATCTAATGGTCAGATTTTACTTGATCATTAGAGGTTTGTGGGTTTGTTCCAAAGGCATTTATTGCATTCGTCTTCTGAGGCTATACTGCGTAATGAAGCTCCAAATGATCAACCTTCGGTGCCTCCTCCTTCTGGTGTTCTGCCTGGTACTGAGACTCCGAATAATCACCCTCTGGTGCCTCCTCTTTCTGGAGCTCTGCCGACTGCTGAGACTTCTCCTAAGCAACCTTTGTGAAGGCTCCTTCTTGTTTGTTTATTTTGATTCATGTATATGTACATATTTGTAACTTATCGAAGATATCAATAAACAAGCTTTGCTTCATTTCAACGTATTGTGTTAAATACACCAAGGCCTTCTTCACTAAGTTCTTTGAATTTTTCCTTTTGTTGAAATTTGTATGTTGAAGCTTTATGAGTAAAGCTTTGGTAGTGCTCTCTTAATTTCCCGAGTGAGGAAAACTTCTCGGTTGGAGACTTGAAAAAATCCAAGTCACTGAGTGGTCGTGAGATTTCCGAGTATCAAGGTGCAGTAGCATATGGTAGGAGTCCCCCAAGTCTCCAGTCGAGGGAGTTGACGAAAAAGGTGTCTTGCTAGTAGCCAAGTTTCCAAAGTAACAAAACTTCACAATTTTCCTTTCTAAAAAATCCAAGTCATTGAGTGGTCGTGAGACTTCCGAGTATCAAGGTGCAGTAGCATATGGTAGGAGTCCCCCAAGTCTCCGGGCGAGGGAGTTGACAAAGAAGGTGTCTTGCTAGTAGCTGATGCGAAAATTAACTTAACACACAAATTTAACCCTCTTTTGACAATTGTAGTATAAGTATAAGTAGGGATCGTTCTGGACCGAGGATTAGGAGGGCTTGCTAATAACCTCTAAACTAACTCAAAAACATAAAACTAAATTTAAAAACACTTAACAAGACTCACAAGACTCAAAGCAAACTTAAAATACTCAAAACAACTTAAAACAACCAAATAAACTTAAACTAGACACTAGGAATGACTTGGACGAAAATTGATTTTTACTTGAATCAAAACATTTAAAAACACAAATTAAAACAGATTTGAAACACTTTGAAACAAGAAACTAAAAGGGGGGTTTTGATTTGGAGGAAGTTGTAACAAACAAACAAGTATGAAAAACTAGACAGATTGTAAAATAAAATTGAGAAATAAGATGATGGATAGGATAGCTAGAGGCTTTTTCTCCACACATGACATGTATGCAAATAACTTGATTTCCAGTTACTACTTCATTGAATTATGAACGACAATGCTCCAAATTAACTGTGACATCACTAGTTAACTCTTAGATTTTCCTTGTTTTATTGGATTGGATGACATCATTCGACAACCCAAAACATTCTTCTAAAGTTCCCTACATGACATCATAATAGAGATACAATCAAATATCATTACGTTTAATGAAAATCATAAGCATTGACAAAGCACTTGCAACTATGACATCACGTCACTCATGCTAGGAATTGAACTTAACGCGATCGTTTATAAGCTACCTTCACTACATGTGAATATAAGTTTGTAACGATTATGTAAAACTTCCTTATATTCTAACAACGGATTTATGCATGCCAATTAAGTGTCGACCCTTAATTAACAAATACAAATAAGTTATCAATCAAATAGTTAAGCCAATTGCATTCACGATTCAAGAGTTCATAACTGGAATTTATCAAATTATATTGCACACATAATCATGGCTTTGAAATCACCCCTAGCTAAAAGGGGTTTAGCCACTCATATTTACAACAAAACGAAAGGAAATGAATTTAAACATTAGAAACAAAAGAAAGAAAACACCTAAACGCTCCAACGATCCAAGTTGGACAGCAAGCACGTCTAAGCACTTTCCTTCCCTTTCTTTGCTATGGCACAAGGTGTTGGTGAGTGTTTGAAGGTTTGTTTGTATGGAGGAATGGATGTGAAGATGAATGAATGTGTTTGGATGAAGGTTGTGTTGAAATAGGAGTGAATGATATAACAAAGTGTGTACTAAATTTATGTTACACACACTTTCTTTTATAAAGGAAGTGCATGGCAATGGAGGGGAACATGGAGTGGTGTAGCAATTGAGTGTAATGATGCATGAAATCTGAAATGATGGAGGGAACAAGGAATGGTGTAGCAATTGAATGCAATGATTCAATGTAATGATGCATGAAATTTGAAAAGATGGAGGGAATAAGGAATGGTGTAGCAATTGAGTGCAATGATTCAATGTAATGATGCAAGAATCTGAAATGATGGAGGGAACAAGGAATGGTGTAGCAATTGAGTGCAATGAGTGGCGTTTGAAATGATTCAAAGGTGAAAGTGAAGTGATGATGCAAAGTATGGGGGTAAAATGGAGTGGTGTTGCAGCTAGGGAACAAGAATGATTGTGCACATGGTAGAGAAAGGAAAGGGAGGTGGAATGATGCAACAAATGAGTCAATGGAGGGAACATGGATGATGATGCACGGCATAGGAATCCAAAGGGAGTGCAATGGTGGTGCACGATAATGATGGAAAGGAGAATGGTGGAGTGACACCCCTTTGTGGCTGAGCTCTTTGTCCTTTTTACATTAATTCTTCTTTCTTTTTAACACATTCCTAGCGTCTTTAGTCTTCAATTTCGTCCATCCACCTTGCTCCATGCATGTGCTATTCATTCCAAGCCCAAAACTGCTCCAAAATGCATCTTATTGCTTCATAAGGCCTATGGACCTACAAACACACGAAAATAGCTTAAAATACATAATTAACTAAGAAATAACAACATAAATGCATGAGAACAAGCTAACTCAGTCGCATAAATATGCTCCTATCAGTAGCCAAGTTTCCAAAGTAACAAAACTTCACCATTTTCCTTTCTAAGTGGTAGCCGAGAACTCCTCCCTTATATATATTTGTTATGAAAGTTGTTAGGCCCAAAGAAGAGGAGGCCTAGGCAATTTTTTTTTTTTAATTTTGAATTTTCGAATTTTCGAAAAAAAAAAAAAAAATATATATATATATATATATATATATTAAGCTTTATAGGTGAAGCTTTGTAGGTGAAGCTTTGAGGTTGAAGCTTTGTTGAGTACCTTGAATTGATTTTGCTTTACACTATCTTGATCAAGATAGTGTGAAGCTTTTGTAGGTGAAGCTTTTGTGTTGAAGCTTTGTAGGTAAAGCTTTTGTAGCTGAAGCTTTTGTGGGTGAAGCTTTTGTGGGTGAAGCTTTTGTTGGTGGAGCTTTTATGGGTGAAGCTTTTGTAGGTGAAGCTTTTATGGTGGGGAAAGCTTTTGTGGGTGAAGCTTTTGTGGTGGGGGAAGTTTTTGTGAGTGAAGCTTTTGTTGGTGAAGCTTTTATGGGTGAAGCTTATGTAGGTGAAGCTTTTGTGGTGGGTGAAGCTTTTGTTGGTGAAACTTTTATAGGTGAAGCTTTTGTAGGTGAAGCTATTGTGGGTGAAGCTTTTGTAGGTTAAACTATTGTGGGTGAAACTTTTGTAGGTGAAGCTTTGGAGTTAAAGATTTGTAGGTGAAGCTTTGGAGTTGAAGTTTTTGTTGGGTACCATGAATTGATTTTGCTTCACACTATCTTGATCAAGATAGTGTGAAGCTTTTGAGAATTTGTAGTTGTCCTCCATTGATAAAGCTTTGTTGAATTTCCCAATTCTTTTTTTTTTTGGGAAAATTAGAAATTTGAAAATGTGGGACAGACAATATATACAAATTTTGCTTCCACACTGTTGAGCAAGAAATTGTGATGCAAGCCACACCTTGTAGTAGTCGAAGGTTTGGATAAACCATATAAATTGAATTTGCTTCGAACAATCTTGAATTTGCTTCGAAGGTTTGAGAATTGTAGTTGCCCTCCATTGATGAAGCTTTTGTTGGCACCATAAATTGGTGTTGCTTCACAGTGTCTTGATCAAGAGTGTGTGAAACTTTTGAGAATTGTGGTTGCCCTCCATTGATGAAGCTCTTGTTGGCACCATAAATTGGTTTTGCTTCACATTATCTTGATCAAGAGTGTGTAAAGCTTTTGATAATTGTGGTTGCTTTCCATTGATGAAGCTCTTGTTGGCACCATAAATTGGTTTTGCTTTACACTGTTTTGATCAAGAGTGTGTGAAGCTTTTTACGAGTTGTAGTGTTTGCATTGTTACAAAGGAGAAATGTCTGAAGCAAATGCAAGAGGGCTCAATAGCTTGATCTTCGTATGCCATGCACTGAAGTTGTTGTTGACTTGCAATAAGACTTTGTTGGTGACTATAACTCTTGTTGGGCATAAGTGCTCCCCTAGTTGAGTTGTAGAACTTGAGGGTTTTTTATTATTTTTGAATGCTAGGTGTTCACATGTACAAGTTATACCACTTATTTTCTGGTTGGTGGAATGAATAGTGAGTTGCTTTCATCACTTGGTTGGTGGTACGAATGTGAGTTCCTTCATCACCTTTCATCACATTTCATCACCTGGTTGGTGGCACGGAGATAAGTTCCTTCTTCACCTGGTTAGTGGCATGAGTGGCAAGTTGCCAAATGATATTAAAGTATAGGTTGTACATTTCATCATCTAGTTAGTGGCATGAAGGAGAGTACGGGTTGTACATTTCATCACCAGGTTGGTGGCACGAAGATGAGTTCCTTTTTCACCTGGTTGGTGGTATGAGTGGCAAGTTGCCAAATGATATTAGAGTACGGGTTGTACATTTTATCACCTGGTTGTTGGCATGAAAGAGAGTACGGGTTGTACATTTCATCACCTGGTTTGTGGCACGAAGATGAGTTTCTTCTTCACCTGGTTGGTGGCATGATTGGCAAGTTGCCAAATTATATTAGAGTATGGGTTGTACATTTCAACACCTGGTTGATGGCATGAAGGAAAATACGGGTTGTACATTTCATCACATGGTTGGTGGAATGAAGATGAGTTCCTTCTTCACCTGGTTGGTGCCATGAGTGGCAAGTTGACAAATGATATTAGAGTACGGGTTGTACATTTCATCACCTGGTTGGTGGCATGAAGATGAGTTCGTTCTTCACATTTCATCACCTGGTTGGTGAGAATAAGGGCAATGTGTCGAGGCACATTGTAGCAAGTGTCGAAGACACAAAGTATGTTGAACCCTTTCGAAGCACAGTTGGCTTATGTATGGATGTGTTGGAATGTATGATGTTTATGTATGAATGTGTTGGAATGTATGATGTTTATGTTGATTGATATGAGTGATGTTTATGAATGTTTTGCTATGCATGAGGGGATCCATGCTTTTGATATGTGAACCATGTTGGTTGTAACACTTAGTATCACATACTTTGTGTCAAAGTACGCATGTTGAAGCTTTGAGTTGGGGTATAAGGGTAGGTCAGCGTAAACCAAGTGTTCCAGTGCTAGGAACGCAAAAGACTCAGAAGAAGTTGTCTGAATTCCCTCTTCTTTAAATATTTTTCGAATGGCTTGTGTGATAAAAGATCTCAAGCTGTTGAGAGTCAAAACATTTGTAATGTGTATGCCTTCTTATAATAGCATTTCCTTCAGTACCTAGTCCCTCACTTTGAAAGAGTGAGGTTTGGCCCTATAGTCATAATAGTCGACGATACGTTCACCCCTAGTTGTCTTGACACCAACTTTTATCCCTCTTGTAGTAATGGGCTTGCTGAGAGTAAAAATCCTTCCTCTTACCAAGAGACAGATACGTTTGGTGGCTTAGTGAGTAGCTAAATGAGGCAGGAGATAATGCAATGGGTGTTTGAATGGCCAATATCTCCTCACTTGGTAGAACTTGACTTCCACTTCCCACTTGTTGATTGGGGTTAACCATATGAGGGTTCCTTTGGTATGTCCTTGCTTCGGCGGAGGCGTGGTTGTAAGCCTGTGCCATCACATCAGAGTAAGTCTTCCAGGTGTTGGCATTAATCATGTACTTGAAGAAACAATCACGTAGGCCTGCCGTGAAGGCCCTGAGAGCGGTCTTGTCATCTACCTCAGTGCAACGAGAATAGTCATGGCTGAAGCGACCGGCATACTCTTGTAGTGACACGTCTGGCTTCTAGCGAATAGTGTACAAGTCATCTGCAGAATGCAAGCGATCGGTCTGAAAGATGTGTTGAAAGACAAACAGTTTCCTCAGTTCCTCAAATGAGTCTACTGTCTCATGTGGAAGACGGCAATACCAGTTTAGAGCTCCACCAGAGAGGGTGGAGGGGAAGAGAAGACTTCGCTCTTCGTCGGTGTGCATCGATATGCCATGGTGGACTCAAAGAGGTTAAGGTGTTCAATTGGGTCCTCCCTTCCAGTTTAGAGTTGTAAACCAAACTTTTGTTTTGTCTTTACTTGAAGGGGGTGTCGAGGATCCTTCTTGTGAGAGGGCCAGGCCTGGGTTGGTTCCAGTCAAGTATCTTGGCCTGACGTTCGGCCTTCAACTTGTTTACTTCCCCAAGGAGCTGTAGGACAAGGAGGTCTTGAGTGGAGTCATGTACCACTGGAATTTTCTTTCGTAAGTCTTCATCGCCTCATGGAAGTAGGAAAGTTTGAGCAAAGGCGTGTGGTTTTTTCTTGGACTCGCCGTATTGACTTTTAAGGCAAGTCTGTCGGAATACCTCAGAGTCCCGTGTACCTTCATGTTCCTCTAGGACCTATCATTCCTTCCCTAGTTTGGCAGCTGGCCTGGGTCGTGGGAGGAGACCGAGTCTTTCAGAAACCCTTAGGTCATTGATCTTCGAGCATATGTGGAGGGGATTCTCTCGACGTTGCTTTAAGAAGTCTCGACAGTCACGATAAACGGCTTTCGATCCTTCCAACCCTTCTGCAATGAGGTGTCTTCTTCCACTTCTTCTGCTTCGGGTCGAAGCATCTGGGTTGAAAGAAATCTCATGTTGATCAATATTTTGATGATTAGCTCGCTCCTCATCAGGGATACTCATGTCGAAGGGACGTGACCCTCCGTGTTGGGGGGCACCCAGATGATGGTTGATGTCCATAGGGGCAACGACCTAGCGTGAGTACGCCTAGTTTCGTGAAGCGTCTCAAAGAGCTTCTTATACTGATCTTGGAAGACCTCATTCTTCATTGCTATCTTGTTGTTCTGAGCTTCTAGCTCATTGACTTTAGCTTGAAGAACAACCCTCTTTCCTTCCTTCTTTCGTTGCTTCGCACTAGGTGCAAGAGGGGTGTCATTCTGTGTGTTGTGGCTTCCTTCGCTCCCCATGTTGGAGAGGGATGCCTAGTCAAATGAGAGTTACGAATGGTGGAAACCAGTTTGGCAATGCTGAAGAGAGTGGGAATAAGTGTCGTTCTCACAGACGGCGCCAAATGTTGATGCACAAAATCAGCGAGGACTTTGGTACAACAGAAAGTGTTAAGTTTGTGACCTTCGCTAGATTGCTCCGGTCACTAGTGTGGATAAGTAAGTAAATGGATAGGGACATGGAAGCAAACACAAAATGTACGTGGTTCACTCAGATTGGCTACGTCCACGGAGTAGAGGAGTTCTCATTAATTGTGAAGGGTTTACAAAAGTACATAGGTTCAAGCTCTCATTTAGTGAGTACTATTGAATGATTTAATACAAATGACATTAGGAAATATTGTAAGAGAATGATCTCTATTTATAGAAGAGAGTTTCTAGTTTCATTCTGACATTGACACGTGTCGTGTTGTGATTGGCTTCTGATGTTGACACGTGTCGCACTATGATTGGCTTCTGATGTCGACACGTGTCGCGCTGTGATTGGCCTCCTGGTTGGAGGGAAACTCTTCTGGGTCCTTGACAATATAACGTTGACTGGTGCTCAATAGTTTCAGGATTGGTCAAGTATGGTACAAACAAGCTCGTGTGTTTTAGTATATCTAGCCTCGTGGAGCATCTCGAAGACCTTCTCATACTGCTCTTGGAGGATCTCATTCTTCATCGCTATCTTGTTGTTCTGAGCCTCCAGCTCATCGACTTTAGCCTGAAGAGCAAACTTCTTTTGTTGCTTCACACTAGGTGCAAGATGGGTGTCATTCTGTGTGTTGTGGCTTCCTTCGCTCCCTATGTTGGAAATGGATGCCTGGTCAAAAGAGAGTGTACGAATGGTGGAAACCAGCTTAACAAAGCTAAAGAGAGTGGGAATAAATGTCGTTCCCACAGACGGTGCCAAATGTTGATGCACAAAATCAGTGAAGATTTTGGTACAACGTAAAGTGTTAAGTTTGTGACATTCGCTAGATTGCTCCGGTCACTAGTGTGGATAAGTATGTAAATGGATAGGGATAGGGAAGCAAACACAAGATTTACGTGGTTCGCCCAGATTGGTTACATCCACAGAGTAAAAGAGTTCTCATTAATTGTGAAGGGTTTACACAAGTACATAGGTTCAAACTCTCCTTTAGTGAGTACTAGTGAATGATTTAGTACAAATGACATTAGGAAATATTGTGAGAGAATGATCTCTATTTATAGAAGAGAGTTTCTAGTTTCATTCTGACATTGACACGTGTCGTGTTGTGATTGGCTTCTGATGTTGACACGTGTCGCGCTATGATTGGCTTCTGATGTCGACATGTGTCGAGCTTTGATTGGCCTTCTGGTTGGAGGGAAACTCTTCTGGGTCCTTGACAGTATAACATTGACCGGTGCTCAATAGTTTCGGGATTGGTCAAATATGGTACAAACAATCCTAATTGCAGACAAATTGCACAATGAGAAGTTTGGCAAGAACGAGCTCTCTCATATAGTGATAATTTATCTCCACATATTTGGTTGGAAGTGAAAGCAATGGACAAATCTTAGGAAAGATAGGCAACTTGAAACCAAGAGCACCAAATAATTTGCATATCCAAGTGATCTCATTAACAGTGTGACTGTGTGAGCAAGAGAACGATACTCCACCTCTAGATCATCGAGCTACAGTTTGTTACTTGTTGACATTATAACTAATCATAATATCCTCTCTCTGCCTTTGCACTTGCGATTTGCATCATGTCTTCTGTTCCGCGTCCGATTGTAATGGATTGATCACAATCACATTTTTATTTTCTTTATTTTTATTATCTGGATAAGTGTGTGTGTGCTCGGCTGGGCAATGCTGAGGTTAGGGAGCAAGGACATGGGTTCGCGGTGAAGGTGGGTTTGGATTCCGGTATTAAGGCCTGCAATGTGGCCATGGATAAAAAACATTAGGGTTTCAATTATACAGTGTTGGAGAGGTTAATCCCAACTACATGATTTCATTAAAAATAATCCCATGGTTTTGGGTGTGATGCTTTTCAAAATCCTAAAAAATTCACAGAATTTATAATAAAAACCATATAAAATGTTAAAATCCATATGAAATTTTAGAATTTTTAAAATCTTTTAAAATTTATCACATAGAAATAGTCAATTAAAATCCTTTGAAATCCAAATCGACTATACTTAACAGGAAACACGACATTCTCCAGCCCCATCCACATAAACAGCAGAATGACTATTTTCCCTCTCGAAGCGGAAAGGCAAAAAAGGGTTGTTGGACGACCTTTCCTTTTTTCTTCCGGGCGGCCTGTGTCAAATGGCAACGCCAATGGCGTCAACCTACAACATGCCGTGGGTGGAGAAGTACAGGCCCAACCACATCTTAGCCGTTGGTCTCTCTCCCTCACTCATTGCTACATACAATCCAATGTTTTCAAAATTTCAGAGGTTGAAGTACCACATGAAGGTACATATGCACATTAGCTATGCAGCGATTTCTCTCTCATTCTTTCTAAGATGTGTTTTGACAAGTCTTTTACTCGTTTGAGTTTGCAGGAAACTGGATTTACTCACAAGAGAATCTGTGATCGATGGAGTTGGCTCATACCTCCAAATATGTGGTCTTCTGGCTAAGCTGTCTGTAGTTACTAAAACCGCGAACGAAACATAAAAAACCAAACTAGTATTAACTGCAAGTAAAACCTCCGACTTTTTGATGCTAAATATTTTTGTTGTACAGTGGTTTAGATTTAGAGATTGTTTTGTTTTGTCAGGAGAAATGGATTAGGTGCAAGATTTATGGTCTTATAACTACAACCCATGAGGGTTAGTTATAAAATTGTTTAACATATTAGTCATTTTCCTAAGAAAAATACGTGATCCGGATAATTGAGTGCATTTTTTGCTTATGGAGAAGATCGAACCCTTAACGTAGTGTAAACCTAACTCATCTCTTTTACTCGCCTCACCAATTAAGTGGATATTGGCTAATGACAATTCTACGCTCCATATGCAGAGGTGTGCTATGAACAGTTGTCTACATGCGCATGAGTGATTGAACCATCTTTGTATGTTGAACCCTTGATGTAGCCTAAACCTAACTCATCTCTTTTACTCGCCTCATCAATTTAGTGGATATTGGCTAATGACAATTCTACGCTCCATATGCATAAGTATGCTACAACAGTTGTCTACATGTGCGTGAGTGATTGAACCGTCTACGTATGTTGGACTCACAAAATATTGACGGCTGAGTGTCAGTCACAGGGAAAATCCAAGTTAGTAAATTGGGCTGGGTCTTAAGAAAAACGTTGGACCCAGAGAAATAAGCGAAAGGCTGGGCTCAACCCGTTACAAAACAGCCCAAACAGTTGAACGACATCGTATTCAGCGGGGGAAACCGCGAGCGCCTTTGGCGGTTGGAAGTTAAATTGGGAAGCATTAGGGTTCTAGGGTTTCGACAGGTCGAAGATTTAGCAGAGGAGAGCGAGCAGCGGCGGCGGCGGCAGACTTCAGCACAGCAGCAGCGGAGGCGCAGCCATGGTTCTGAAGACGGAACTCTGCCGTTTCAGCGGCGACAAGATTTACCCGGGAAAGGGAATCCGATTCATCCGCTCCGATTCCCAGGTCTTCCTCTTCGCCAATTCCAAATGCAAGAGGTACTTCCACAACCGCCTCAAGCCTTCAAAGCTCACCTGGACCGCCATGTACCGGAAGCAACACAAGAAGGTAGAACCCTAACTTCCATTAAACGCTGTGGTTTGGTTTGAATCGTTCATTTGTTTGATTGGTGAATGAGGGTTTTGTTGTAAGCTCACCTGTCTGTGATGTGATTTTCTGTTTAGGATATTGCTGCCGAATCTGTGAAGAAGAGGCGCCGTTCGACCAAGAAGCCCTATTCGAGGTCCATTGTTGGTGCCACATTGGAAGTTATCCAGAAGCGAAGGACTGAAAAGCCCGAAGTTCGTGACGCTGCCCGTGAGGCGGCTCTTCGGTATGTTTAATTTAATCAATTGATTACGTTGATAAAAATGGATTCTGGGTTTTATGCAACAGGCTTTTTGATTGTTCATTCAAATGCGTTTTTTATTTTATTTTTTTATAAATTGAATCAATTGATTAAGATTTTGAAAATTAGGGTTTAGGGTTTTGTTACTAATGCTAACTATGCGTTGTGAATTGAATCAGTTGATCATAGGGCCGTTTGGAAATGATTCTGCAAACTTCTGCTCATAACCACTTCTGTTAGAAGAACTTTTATTAGAAGCATACAAACATTTAAATTAAAATACCAGGCCTAGAAAAACACCGCATTCAGAATTCAATAGCACTTGTAGTTATTTCTGCCCAAATACTGTTAAGAGGTCTTTTTGGCATCTAGAAGCGCTGTTAGCCTCACTGAAGCATTCCCAAACACTCTTAAGTTGGTCAATCATTTGTTTTGTTCAACATGCCCTGTTGCTCCTTAATATTTATGTGTATTTGTTAAAAATTGAACCAATTGATTAGGACAAGAAGTTCAGTTTTGGGTTTTGTTCGACAGGGACCCTGGTTGGTCATTTATGTCTGTGTGTGAATTTTGCAGTGAAATTAAGGAGAGGATTAAGAAGACCAAGGATGAGAAGAAGGTGAAGAAATCTGAATTGGTGTCCAAGTCAAAGGTTCAGTCCAAGGGAAACATGCCCAAGGCTGCTGCTCCTAAGGCCGCCAAGCTCGGAGGTGGTGGTGGAAAACGATGAGTTTTCTTCCTCCTCCCATCTTAACTGTTTACTCTACTTCTTGTTTTGCTCTGACACTTCCAAGTCTTTTCTGGTTTACAATTTTTGTATGGATCGATATTGGCATTTTTGGCCACTACAATTTTGGATCTTCATGATGGGTTTCGATTGCAATAGTGAAAGTTTTATTGTTTATATTTCAATCCTCTTTAAGTTTTATGTGCGAAGCCTCTGAGTATTACAACAAGTAAAATGAATTTGGTTTCTTAGAACATTGGAAACTGGTGTAGGTTTGGTCCGGATTGGGGGAATCCAACTCTTAATCTGCTACTGCTTGTTGATTTGAGGTCGTAAAGAAAACGGCTGCTTTGCCTGTAGTTTGATTATTGTGCCAATTTTTTTTAATATTTGATATGAGAATATGTGATGGAAGCAAATTAGTTTGATGCATTTAGATGGTTTTTGGAAAGAAGCTTGTAACATTCCACAATCTGCTCTTAGGTCTATGTGATCAAAGAGAGACACACAAGGTGTTTCAGCTCCTGCTCCAAATGGTGGAGGTGTGTGTGTTACATGTGTGTGGAATGCTCACTGTTCTAAAAATCTTCTTCTAGCGCCGTCTAGGCCCCCACATAGGAGTTAGGCGGCTGGTCACCGTCCCGATTAATCTCTAAATGTTTGAAAATAAAAAAAAGGCGCCTCGACCTACCTAAGTGCCCGGATAGACCGCCTAGGCGCTCGTCCAAATCGTCTAGGCACCTGCTTAGGTCGTAATTCTCACTTAGACATGTAATGGATAATTTTCATTTTGTAGTTTGTTTTATTTTTTCAATAAATTGTAAGATACTTATTAAATATTTAGTGAACACGCATTATATGCTTATTCCCATGTTTTTATTATCTTCTAATATTATATAATCTATGTTATTCTACTTTACAGTTTATAAATCCCAATGAAATTATGTATTTTTTGAAGTACAAGCAGACATTTGGTAATACGATATATATAAATTTATCAAAATCCGCTTAGCCCGCCTAGGTGTTAGGCCACATCATGCTGCTCGACTAGCGTCTAACTTCTTTTAGAACCTTGAGAATACTTAATTATTATGGCTTCACATTTTGTGGTTAAATCCAAAATCCTCCTCCCTTAGGTTTCAGGATTGGTGTGTAATGGATTAGATATGAATGAAAGTGATCCTTCTAATCCTAATATTTTGGAGAGAATTGGAACGGATGAATTTCCTTAGTAATTAATCATTCTTCTACCTTCAAAGTTGTACAGAACTTTTTCATTTTCTTGTTGCCACATACCTTGAATATAATAACTAATGATTCCAATCTAGTCGCAGATGTGACGACCCATCCCTAATTTTCCTATGTAATTTCTCCCCGAGTATGTGTATTGACGATTATATCCTTATTGGCAAGAGACGTGGACTTATTCTTATTGCTTTCCTTTTTATTTCTCGCTATCGTATTTAAATTGTACATGCTAGTACGAGTAGACGTAGATTTTAAAGTGTAAAAATATCTACTTTGAATAGATTTTGATTTCCTTTTACTGTAGGAAATCTAAAAACCTATCCATTGGATTCCTTTTTATCTCATCCTGTGCACCTCTCTTCATTATTTCACTCTCACCTATCCCATCTCTTCTTTATTTTCTGTCCCCCTCTATCAGAAAAGGTTCTCTCTCTTTCTCTCCCGTATTCTCTCTTCCTCTGCAGCGCCATGAATGAACATCAAAGCTCATAGTTCGAGCTTGAAACTAACCCCATTTTACTCCTCTCATCCTCACGAACACAACCAAACCAACCAAACCAAGAATGGACGAGTTTTGACTCGCTAACTCGGAAGGTCCGAACTCAGACGAGTTGAGTTCGACGTGTTTTCAACCGAGTCACGATGTTTTAGGACTTGGGAAAGCCTCTACGCAACTCCCTAGGGTCTCTAGTCAAGGTTTGAGGAAGCTTTGACGTGAACAACTCGGTTTCGAGAAGTTCAAGTCTAACCCGTGCCTTTCGAGCCAATTTCCGGCCAAACCACGGCGAGTTGGCCGGCATGCAAGGTATCAATCTCTTCGTCTCGCTGAGTACTATGACTTTCCTTTTTGTTTCATCCAATTTCGTTGAGTATTGAAGAAGTTATACTCATTTGAATCTTACCCAGTTCTGGCGAGTCCGACGGCTTTCGAGGCATTTTACGGCCAAACCATGGAGAGTTAGACGTCGTGCAAGGTACCATTCTCTTCGTCTCCTCGAGAACTACAACTTTTGTTTTTGTTTCACTCGATTTCGTTGCGTAACAAGGAAGTTATTAACGTTTAAAGGTTATTTAGTTTTCTGGCCGAATCCGGCCTTCTCTTCCGTTTAACTCCGGCGAGTAGCAACCCAAACCCAGGCCCTTCGGGCCGTTCCTGCCAAGCCCAAAACCCTGGGCAGCCCAACTTAACCTTTTATTATTTTTTTATTATTATTTGGTTAATTAAAGGCCTTTGGCCATTTTCTTTTGGCTCTAAGCTCAAGCATTTTAAATCTTAAACCCTTTTAGTTTAGGCCTTTAGGCCTAGAATCCTTAAGTCCAACCTATTAATCTAACCCAACCTAATAACCCTTAACCTAGATGAAATATTCCGTTAGGGAATTTTCCATCCGTCAGAGAATATTTTGTCTTTCAAGGAATATTCATCATGTTGACTTTTGTTGACTTTTCGGAAATTTAAGCAGTACCCTTCTTAGGGTAATTCGACGTTTTGAATTCATTTTTGACGTCCGTTTTTTCAAATTCAATTGTTATAGTATAGTTTTATTAATTGTACCTTTATGTGCTTAGGGGCAATTATTAGAGGCATTTCCATCTTCGCTAGATTGCGTGGCTCGTCAGCGGCGAAGTATCTGTGAGTGAGCAATTTTTTTTTTTTTTTTTACCTATACATATTATAGTTTCCATAAATGCGTATTTACTTCACTTTTACGCATATATTGCCAAGTATTCGATATTGTGATATGAAATGTGATAAATGCTGCTATATGGTTGAGATATTATTGTCATGACATTCATACTTGTGTACATGCTCATCTTGCTACACCCGGTGTTAGTACTCGCCCCAGGGCTAGGGCCAGTCCTTCACATGTATGTTCACATTCGCACCGTTCGCTCACCTTGGATCCAAGTTTAGGTGCCAGTCTTGTCGGGTAGATTGCATTAGGCGATCCGACTTGTATGTGATGTGCTTTTGCACCAGTCTTCACGTGATCGTAGTACTAGAGCATATTGATTACACCCAGTCCTGTTCATGTCAGAAACCATTTGTTCGAACTTGTGTGTTAGCTTAGATGATGAGCAACCTGCTTATAATTGATTATCACATAATTATATTACTTTGGCATTTGATATATTATGACTTGGCATATTTCTGGTTATATTGCGGTTATATTTGATTACATACTTACGTAGTATGTTTTGAGGAAACTATACTTGTTTTACGGTGAGGGGTTAGTATATTAAAAAATAAAGGTTTTCATATAAGTATTGTTTTATTGACCCACTCAAATTGTTTTTCGCCCCTCCAGGTTTAGTAGCGGTGTTTACACGTATACGAGGATTCTGGCAAATCTCAGGAGATGGTTACCTTCAATGGTGTAACCCTCAACTTATTACTATACTGTCTTCTACTCTGACATCATGTGTGAATAGGGTTCAAACCCGCTCACCCGCACACCCTCTTGATTAGGCACTTTAGGTTTAAATTTACCCATACCTTCCACATCACTACACCTTATGGCTTCGTCACCCTTCAGGTGTCGGCCAGCACAACTCAATGTGGAGTCTAAGTGGACATTCCGGGTCGGGGTGTGTCAGCAGATGTCAAACAAGGCCTTAGTAAAAATATTGTTGCTTTGTTAAACATGACAATGCATTATTGAATTAGAACAAATGATCAACGTAGCTACGTTTTGATTAAAACAAATTAAAACCTTGATTTACGTCTGAAAACCAAATTTTACTGAAAATAAAGTGGTTATATCGTCATGGAAATAAGTGATCTAATTCAAGAATTTAGATTTTTCATTCTTATGGAGTATTTTTTAGATAAAGTGGGGTTGAAAGATTAAAGGGCGAATCTTTTAATTTAAACCTTCAAACCCCAGTGCGTTGTTAATTACTTTTCTAGTTGTTCACTCGTGCAGACAATTGTCAATTTTTATAGGTAAAAAAAAGTCCTACAAACCTTTAGCTTAGGTGGAAAGAAACCCTAGGCTTAAATTTCCATGGCTTATTATACAAAATAGTTTATGAGATTTGCATGATCAATAGAAATGGTCACTGAGATTGAAAATTAATAGAAATGGTCCTGAGATTGATAGCTTGAAAGGTGACTGGTCCGCGGGAAAATTGAAAAACTCGCCGAAAATTGGGTAAACTTTAAACGTTCATAACTTCTTCAATACTTAACGAAATCGAGTGATTCAAAAACAAAAATCATACTTCTTGATGAGATGAAGAGAATGACATCTTTCTTGACTGCTAACTAGGGGTGGTTTGGCCGGAAAACTGCTCGAAAGTGGCTAACTCGAAAATGGTTAGCCACTTTCGAGCCGTTTTCCAACCAAACCACGGCGAGTTAGCCTTCAAAAAAGGTACCATTCTCTTTGTCTTGTCAAGAAGTATGATTTTTGTTTTTGAATCACTCGATTTTGTTGAGTATTGAAGAAGTTATGAACATTTAAAGTTTACTCAGTTTCCGACAAGTTTTTCTGTTTTCCGACGGACTAGTCACCTTTCAGGCCATCTCCGGCAACAATTGGGCTTCCAAATAGGTATAATATTATTCTACACTCTTCTATCTTCATTTTGATATATTATATGTTGAATTTGGTTAAAAAACGATTGAGTTACAAAGCTTTGAAAGTTGCTTAAAGAGTTTTTAACGGAATGATCAAAATCATGGATGGTGGACAATCTTAGGGATCATTTCTATTGATTTTCAATCTTAGAGACCATTTATATTGATTATGCAAATCTAAGAGACTATTTTGTATAATAAGCCAATTTCCATTTCCATGCAAGCAACAAAAGCTAGGGTTTGTTGAAAAGTAGCAGCGACGAATCGTTCTTAGTTATAGAATATGAGTAATGCTAGAATGACCTTCTTTTTAAATCATATTTTATAAATTTCATAATGTGATTGTTAATGGTTGGTTTTTGTTGTTTAAATTATTTAAATTACAGTATGCTTGTACCATACTTGACCAATTCCCAAACTACTGAGCACCGGTCAACGTTATACCGTCAAGGACCCAGAAGAGTTTCCCTCCAACCAGGAGGCCAATCACAACGCGACACGTATCGACATTAGAAGCCAATCATAGTACGACACGTGTCAACATCAGAAGCCAATCATAACACGACATGTGTCAATATCAGAATGAAACTAGAAACTCTCTTCTATAAATAGAGATCATTCTCTCACAATATTTCCTAATGTCATTTGTACTAAATCATTCACTAATACTCACTAAAGGAGAGCTTGAACCTATGTACTTGTGTAAACCCTTCACAATTAATGAGAACTCCTCTACTCCGTGGACGTAGCCAATCTGGATGAACCACGTACATATTGTGTTTGCTTCCCTGTCTCTATCCATTTACATATTTATCCACACTAGTGACCGGAGCAATCTAGCGAATGTCACAAACTTGACACTTTTTGTTGTACCAAAGTCCACACTGATTTTGTGCATCAACACAGTATTTTACTTTATTGACAGATCATGTAGTTTACAAAATATAATTTTAAAATATGATTTTTCTAGCTTACCCATAAAATATATAGGGTACAAGACTGTTTACTACCCTCAAGTTTCGTGGTTTTTCAACATTTAGTACGTTAAGTTTTTTTCGTCTCAGAGTCATACCTAAAGTGTAAATTTTGGAACAGTCTCATACATCCGTTAGTCAAACTGTTAAGTCTCCAGTTAACTGTGATGTGGCGCCCATGTGGCCAATGACTGGGCGCCACATGTGTCCATGTGTTTTTTTTTTTTTTAAAAAGAGGGGTTTCAGTGAAAAAAAAAAATTCCCACCAAAATTTATTTTCCCACAACCATGCACCTTACACTTTTTTCCCGCCAAAATTTTTTGAAAAAAAAAAATCAAGCTTCCTAGGAAAAATACCACAACTTTCTATTCCAAATCTGCAAATTCAATTCCAAACAAACTTTGAATTCTAAATATGCAAATTCATCATTTAAACTACCAACAAAGTTGAATTCTCAACAACTTTCAATTCACAACAAAGTTTGATATACACCATCCAATTCACACTAATGGGTCAAGGTGTTCTTCCAAAAACACTAAAGATCTGTCCAAAACACTAATGGGTCAACTTAACAACTAATTGAACTCTATCCAAAATGCTAAAGATCAATCGAAAAGTTGTTTCCAAAAAAACTAAGGGCATATTCAACTATAACAAAATGAACCCTTAAACAACCTAAAGCATTAAAGCAGCATCATGGAACATTCCTCCTCCTTTTCTGACCTCTTGCAGTAGACTTTGAAGTGGTTTGAGAGGCTTGAGTTGGCTGAGATGAAGGTTGTGGAGCTTCCTGAGTGCATGGCTGAGATGACTGAGAGGGTTGTGATGCCTTAGATGTTGAGGCCTAAGTAATGAACCCATATAGCATTAGCACTGATAGATAGTACACTTCACAAATAACAAATTCACTTAAGAAATGAAAAATCAACAAAAAATATCAAAATTATACCTCATTTTTCTTGCTTTTTCTTCCTTTTCTAGCAGCTAGAGGAGGATGATTGGTAAGGCATTTGGCCTTGTTGTGTCCCGAGGCCTTGCAAACATTACATTTCACACTTTTTTGCCCTCTCTTGCTTAACTTGAATTCATTTTCATCACTCTCCCTATGTCTCCTATTTTTTGGTCTCCCCGACTGCCTTTTAAAAGTTGGAGGAATAATGCATTTGTTTTCAGATGGCTCCCAATATTTCATGCCTTTGACGGGTTGAATCAAGTTTTCGTAAGCTTCAAAGTACTTCTCCTTCTTGTACCAAGAGGAAACAAATTCCTCAAGCTGTCTCCTTGCATAATAGATGGCCGAGCAACCATGTATGCAAGGAAAGCCTGTCAAATCCCATCTTCTGCATGAGCAAGTGCACCCATTCAAATGCACCACAAATACATTGCCTCTGCCTTCATCCACTTCAAATTTTTCTCCTCCAGACCATGTAGCTACAGTGTGTGAGCTTTTCAGTTTGTACTCCTCCAACTTTTTCTGGATTTTTGGGCAGATAGCTTCTTTATCCTTCCTCATTGCATCTCTTCTCAACCATATCCTCTTCATCAATAAAAATCTTATAGTTTCCAGCATGGTAATAATAGGCTTGTCCCTAGACCTTAGAATAAAAGAATTGAAGCTCTCACAGAGGTTGTTTAACAGAATGTCACACTGAGTGTGTGTCTCAAAGTGTGACCTACTCCAATGCAAGGCTGGTCTCTTCTCCAACCATTTATAAGCCTTTTCATTTAGCCTATTCACCTTAGCCATACTCTCCCTAAAATTAGCGATGGTTGTTGCCTTGGCAGCATTCCACAAGGCATCTTTTAATCGTTTCCCATTAAACCCATCTGCCTTGTAGTTAGTGTATAAGTGCTTAACATAGAATTGATGATTACAATTAGGCAACACCTTCTCAAAAGCTGGTATTAAACCCTTTTGTTTGTCAAAAATGAAAGTCCAAGCACACTGGTTCACAATTCCCAAGTCAGCAGCTAGCAGTTCCAAAAACCAAACCCAACTGTCCTTGTTCTTGAGCTCTACTATAGCATATGCAATAACCCAAGTTTGGTTATTTGCATCCATTCCCAATGTAGACAGTAACTGGCCCTTGAACACTTCCTTCAAGTGACAACCATCCAACCCTACAAGCTGCCTACATCCATTCTTAAATTTTGCAAGCCCCCAAACAAATATAAATCCTCTAAAATATCACATGAACATCATCATAGGGCAACACCTTTATCTGAACTGTACTACCCGGGTTTGTCCTCCTAAGCTCATCACAGTACTCCCACAACTTTGTGTACTGATCCAAGTTACTCCCCTCAAGGATTTTCAAACACTGTGCTCCTACTCTGTAAGTTGTCTTGATGTGGATCTCAACCATTCTTTCCTCTTTCATTGTTTCCATAAATGTAGTGATGGGCATGCTTGGGTTGAGTCTGAACTTGTCCACATACCTCTTCACAAACCATGCCACTTTGCAGTTAGGATTTTCCCTCCAAATTCTCGGACATTCATGTTTCCCAACATAGGTTTTCACTTGGATTGAATCTTCATTGTACATCCTGGAAGCATACAATCTCCATGGACAGTTTTTCTCACACCTTGCACTAATCTTCCATTTCTCATTCCTTTTTAGCTTAATAAAAGGTGCACCGTGCTTAATGGAGTGAGACCACACTACCTCTCTCAACTGTGCAACATCTCTGAACTTTAATCCCTTTTCAAACTTTAGAACATCCCTTCTCATCACATTCTGAACCTGAATCGTCAACACTGTGCAGGCCATCTGAGTCTTATCTCTCATCATCAAGGGGAACGTCTTCTACATCCCTTGCATCAATAACGTCTTCTGGATGTTGGTTCCCAACCCCTTCACCCCTTTCAGCAACCCCTTCACCCCTTTCAACATCTCCAACGACACTTTCTACAGCCGTATCATCTACTACACGACGATCATCATCTTCCAAACTGTAGTCACTGTCCACAAACTCACTATCTATATTGTCATCCTCTGCATTAACTACCACAAACAATGCATATTTGTTAAAAACCTAAACTTTGCAAAAATAATTGAATACTGAAATTAAAATTGAAAAAAAAATGTTTCAAAAATTTTACCTTCATTAGCTTCTACTTCGGTCCCTTCATTAACTTCTTCAGCTTCGTGACCTTCTTCAGTTTCATCACCTTCATCATTAGCATTGAGCGGACCATCTTCAGCCTCATCTCCACTTCCTTGTCCTCCCTCAGTTGCTTCAGCCTCATGTTCATCATCACCATTGTAGGCTATGTCATTCAAAAGACATAGCCGTTTTTCTAAGTCATCCACACCCCTTTTTGCTCTACCCTTCTTCAGTTTTGATCCACTTCCCTTTGTAATCGAAATTGCCACCCTCGATTCCTCAATATCTTCTATAATGACACATTTTTTTAATATGGCACTCTTATCTAGATTCATCAAAAGCTTATGTTTCAACGTAGCTTTTTTCAGACTTAGATGTTCTAGGTACATTTCTATTTCCCTAACCCCTTGAACATACTTGCACATTTCACCCACATCTTGGTCCCGTTCAATAAGCCTTAATCCTTCACAATAAGACATCCCAGGAATCTTATAGTGATACAACATAAACCCATCATATCCTAACTCCTTAACCATTTCATCAATCTCGAAAAAAGACATGAAGTCTTTGTCTACGTAATCAAACCAAGCCTCAAACCCTCCCGTATATGCACTTTCAAACCACTTCCCACCGTGGTTAATTTTAAGGCTAAATAATTCGGGCATGCCTGCAAAGTCAAGGAGAAAGGTGAAAACAACATAAAATCCTGGAGGCACACGGGGAAAAATGTGAAAACACTAGTAGGACCATGAGGAAAAAAGGTGAAAACAAAACCATGGGGACCATGAATACAGTTCCACCTTTTTTCCTGAAACCATAGAAAAAAAGGTGGAAACAAAACCAATGGGGACCACGATTGAAGACAAACAATTGAAAAATTGAAAGCAAAACCACAAGGACCACGATTAAAACCAATGGAACTCATAGATCCCTAATCCCTAAAATTCAAAATTGAAAAATCGAAAAAGGTAGGTTACTTATGATAAAGTGGTGTTTCACCCACTTCGATCCTCCTTTTATCCCACCCCATCGGTAGCGATGGCTTCACGACAATCTTTCCTAGAAATGTGTGCGCAACGTACGATGGCGTGCGAGGTCGAGCGACGGCGACGTGGAGTGACGGCGAGGTCGAGTGACGGCCCGTGGGTAGGGTTTTGGACTGAGATGAGGGGTCGCGATTTTCTAGGGAGTGAAGAGTGGTTTCACTTTTCACTTTTTCTGGGTAAGATGGGGGGTCGCGATTTTTGAATTTTGAGGTGGAGTGACAGCGTGCGAGGTCGAGCAGCCGACGAGGTGGAGCGACGGCGAGGTCGAGTGACGGCCCGTGGGTAGGGTTTCGGACGGAGATTAGGGGTTGCGATTTTCTGGAGATTAGTGGTTTCACTTTTCACTTTTTCACTTTTTCACTTTTCTGGGTAAGATGGGGGTCACGATTTTTTAGTTTTTAATTTTGAATTTTTTTTTCACTGAAACCCCTCTCTTTAAAAAAAACACGTGGACACACGTGACGCCCAGTCATTGGCCACATGGGTGCCACGTCACAGTTAACTGGAAACTTAACAGTTTGACTAACAGATGTATGAGACTGTCCTAAAATTTACACTTTAGGTATGACTCTGAGACAAAAAAACTTGATGTACTAAATGTTGAAAACCACGAAAATTGAGGGTAGTAAACAGTCTTTTACCCAAATATATACTATAATCTAATTCCATTAAACAAAGTGAGAGAGGATCTTCGCCGGATCTTCTTTGTGAGGATTTCGAGGATTCTCTAATCACATCCGTTCATCGTATATCGTATGATCAGTTTTTGTCAAATACGATTTATATTTAATTTTAAATAAAAATTTTTATAATGATTTATGACGGCACAATATACGATGAAAATCACACCACGAAACCTCGAAACACAAACTTCATCCTTCTTGACAATGCAAACCTCATGCATCCATGTTGTTCCACCCTGATGGATGGGGAACGCAGTCCATATCATCCTTGATTGCCACAAAAATCCCGTCTAAGATAGATAAGGGATTTCCTTCCTCAAACCTCTTTGTCGAAGTTGCAGCTTGGCTTTAATGGTGTATCACCCTACAGTGGTCCGATGATGCATGCAAGGACATATTCAGGTTCCTTGAGTCTCAGGATTCCAAATATGAGGTTCCACATCATCATCGTCTGGGTTCTACCACAATTTCCATCTTATGATAACATGGATCAACACCACCTATATACACAACATTATAAAATATTCTTTCATTTTAAAAAAAAATTATTTTTCACGGGGAAAAGTAATTGCACTAGTATAGAAGATGACTGCAAAAGTAATTGTAGTGTCTGCAAGAAAGAGCAAAAACTATTACTTGGTGGAGAGAGGTGATGACGGCTGAAAATGGGGAAAATGGAGAGTGTGAGGGCTACGTGAGAGAGTTGAGAGATGAGAGCAAGTGAGTGGGAAGAGAGAGAGTGTCGTGTGAGAAAAGACTCAGGAGAGGGTTTGGCTGAGATGAGGGAAAAAAGAGAGGGAGTGAGGCGTAAGAGAGAGGGAGAGAGGAACTAGTTGTGTAATATGGTTGATTTGATGGGTGAAGTGTGAGAGTAACAGGGAGGTAGATTGTCTGTCCTCTTAGTTGTGGTGCCCTTCTATGCCTTCCTATTTTGTACGGTCACGGTTGAGCCACGTAAATATTTTATATTAATTTTTTAATAGAGATAATAAGACAAAAAACAATAAAAATGGAGGCAGATTGTCTGCCCTCCTAGTTGTGGTACCCTTCCATGCCCTCCTATTTTGTGCGGTCACGGTTAAGCCACGTAAACATTTCATATTAATTTTTAATAGAGATAATAAGATAAAAAAAAATAAAAATATAAAATGTTAACGTGGCTTAACCGTGACCGCATAAATAGGAGGGCATGGAAAGGCACCACAACTAGGAGGGCAGACAATCTGCCTCCGAGTAACGGTGGTGCACGAGAAAGAGAAAATATAGGGTAGAGGAAATGGAAAGAAAATATAATTAAAAATAAAGAAAGAATACAATGGGTGATTAAAACAAGAAAAAATCTGCTACAATTCATAGGGAATCACGGATGGGATTTCAAATTTCAAATTAAAAATTAAATGTGGGTCCTCCAGCTCATTTATAGAAATATGGTAGGAAATGTAAGGCTATCTCCAACCAATCTGGTTAGAAAGTTGAAAATAGTATGAAATGATATGAAAACTGTCTTCAATCAAGTGTTAGGTCAAATGACTCATGAGTCCCATTGGACCAAAAAAGAAGAAAATGGCCAAATGGTTGGCCCAACCCTTGTCAGCCAGCCTCTGGCCAGGCCAAATTTTTTAAACCAATGACTAGCTGATGTCAACTAGATGTTATATTTGATTTTTTTTACAGTTTTTTTTAACAGTTTTTTTTAACAATTTTTTTTAAAAAAATTAAAAATTATATATATTTTTTTCTATAACTTCCTAAGCCATTAAACAACATAAAAAAAACATTTAAAAACATGAAATTTAAGCAACATTTTTAAAAACATTTAACAACATAAAACTTAAACGCTTACTCCAAGCTTCTTTTGGCCCAAAAATGTGCAACAAGATCCTGTTGTAGATACTTGTTTGTGGCATGAGAACGTATCATCCTATGGCGCATCATGTACTCATTTAAAGAGATATTATCAATTATTAAATTGAAAGGCAAACTAGGCCCATCATATATTTTTTGCACGAGCCCTTCTTGACATATTTGGATCATCTTGGTCATCATCAGACTCTCCATCAATATACCCATCTCGCTCATCCTCCACAATCATGTTGTGTAATATGATGCAAGACATCATGATGGAGTCCAAATTTTCTCGACTCCACCCTCTTGGCGATTCCTTAATGATCTTCCACCGTGCTTGTAGAATACCAAAAGCTATCTTAACATCTTTCCAGTATGCCTTTTGGTGTAAGGTAAACCACTTTTCGGTGTCATTCGCAGGGTTTACAATTGCTTGGACAAGTGTCGCCCACTTTGGGTAGATGTCATCTGCCAAGTAATACCCCATGTTGTATTGATGGACGTTTACGTAGTAGTCAAGTTGAGGTGATTTACCCTCCGCCAGATTATTGAAAAGGGGTGAACGACCAAGAACTGTAGTATCATTTTGGGATCTTGGGACTCTAAAGAAAGCTTGCCATATCTATATGTCAAATGATGCAACCGCCTCTAACACAATTTGTAGCTTTCTCGATCTTCCGCTAAAACCTCATTGTCATCCGGTGGGACAGTTCTTCCACTGCCAATGCATGCAATCTAATGACCCTATCATGCCCGAAAAGCTAAGATCTTTAGCTTTGCGAAGGAGACGCTCTAGATCTGCTTGATTTGGTTGATGGAGGTATTCCTCTTTGTAAAGCTGAACAATTGTTTGACAGAATTCAGCAAGAGTATCAAGCCATGTAGACTCAGACATACCACATGTATCATTCATCGCATCAGTTGAGGAGGCATAAGCCAACATTTCGAGTGCAATAGTAACCTTTTGATGAGGTGAGAAACTAGGGCGACCTCCTCTATCCAGTTTCTATTGAAAGTATGGACTGACATGTTGGACATCATGAAGTATATGCTCGAAGACATAACGCCTTATCCAGAAGCGACTTCTGAAATCCTCTTCATTGTACACTGAGTTGGGGTTGAAGTAGTTGTTCATCAGATTCTGATGCGCCATCTCTCTATTTCATGGCTTGTAACTGTGACCAACAATAGAGTCACCCCATTGAGGTTGTTCTTCAGTTGCCTGACAAGCCATAACCCTAGCCATAGCTGCCATATATGATGTATTGCGCCATGCTTTATCTTCTTCATCAGACTCCTCATCTTCTAGCCTCATCTGCGCCCATTTATCTTCCAATTCAGAATTGGAAGAGGACCCCTAGTTGTAACTTGAAGAGGATCCAAAGTTGTAATTCATTGCAAACTTGAATTGAAAGAGATATTGGATAGGGCAAAGCTGAAGGTGTGTGAATTATAGGCCAATATCCACCCTATATTATGGATATTGGAAGCTGAAGATAAGAAGTGCCACGTAGATAAAAATCGTATAAAAAAAAATTCCCACAACCAATTACATCTCGACACGTGGCACTCTAAAACCTATCAGAAAAATTATTGAGATTATATATTGACAAGAAATTTGGAGAGTTACTCAAAGATCGACATGTGACACTTGAAATATGAGACGTAAAATTATTGAGTTCCTTATCGAAAAGAAATCTGTAAAGTTACTCACACATCGACACGTGGCACTCGAAATCCGAGACGTAAAATTATTAAGATTTCTTATAGACAAGAAATCTGCAAAGTTACTCACACATCGACACGTGACACTTGAAAACCAAGATGTAAAATTATTGAGATTCCTTATCAACAAGAAATATGCAAAGTTACTCACACATCGACACGTTACACTCGAAATTCGAGACATAAAATTATTGAGATTCCATCTCAAAAAATTATTGACAATCCATAACATAAAATTATTGAGGTAGTTTAATTTAAGTAACCATATTAATTCAATTAAAATAATAAATTATGTTTGGACCTATGACCCTTTGACTCCCTCGGTTGGAGATGTTTTTTTGTCACAGGGCTATGTTTGGCATATGGCCCTTTGGCTCCTTAGTTGGAGATGGTAAGAAAAAAGGTCTGACATTGTTCATTAAAATATTAATTTCTTGGAGGGCTATAGGGCCAAAGAGAGCCCTTTAGCCCTCCTTTAGTTGGAGATAGCCTAAAAGTTTGAATTTATTTCTTATAAATAGGAAATGTAACTAAATCATACATACTCCGAATTCAAGTCCGCTTGCATCCACGTGTTCCAAAAAATGAGTACTATTCAAAAATAGTAAAATAAAAGTGTAAAAATGAAGGGAAAACTAAGGTCCACGTGAAAGGCCTACGTGGCATCTTAGGGGCATTTTAGGAATTTCATTGCTATTGTTAGTAAAATACAATAAATCTTGGGACAAGATGTCACATAGTTCGCCTAGGCGCTAGGCCCCAACTCGTCACCCGACTAGAGTCTAGCGTTTTTTAAAACCTTGTGCACTAGTTTAATTTTTATTGGATTAATTATAAACAAAAAACAAATTTAGGTTAAATCAAATGGAATGAGGAAAATAAATTATTCTAAAAAGTCCCATCAATTTATTGTCTGTATATAGAATTATGCTACATGTTTGTGCTTCATTACCCTTTTTTTTATTTATTTATTTTTTTTCTTCGGACAAACGATATTATCTACACTAAAGAGGCCGCCTCACAATGGGCTAGCAATAATGTGGTTCAAATTCGCCTTTGGTGAGAATCAAACCTAAGACCTTTCACTATAAGTGAAGAGAAATACTTCTATACCATAATACTAAGTGGTGGCTTCATGTTGTAAACTTTCCTAGTAAGTGTGATTGTGTAAATCCTAGATTAGATTTGATTCTAGTTATCATTTTTCTATTACAACTTGTATTCATTGGGGATGAAGGAATTTCTTCTCTCCTTTACTACTATAAATAAAGGCACTATGTAAGAGGGATAACAACTGTGACGACCCGTCCCTAATTTTCCTATGTAATTTCTCTCCGAGTATGTGTGTTGACGATTATGCCTTATTGGCAAGTGACGTGGACTTATTCTTATCGCTTTCCATTTTATTTCTCGCTATCGCATTTAAATTGTAAACACTAGTACGGGTATGCGTAAAATTTTAAAGTGTAAAAATATCTACTTCGGATAGATTTCGATTTCCTTTTACTGTAGGAAATCTGAAAAGCTATCCCTTGGATTCATTTTAAACTTATCATGTGCACTCTCTGCATCACTCCACTTTCAGCTATCCTATTCCATCTTTTCCTTATATTTTGTCCCCCTCTATCAGAAAAAGCAAAGCAAATTTCAAAACCTCACTCTCTCTCTCTTCTCCCTCTCCCATGCCACATTCTTCTTCTTCTTCCTCTCTGCAACAACCACAAAACACACCAAAACTCACAAACGTGAAAAACAAATTACACCATTGTGATCATCTCAGTCCCACGATCACAACGATGTCCTTGAAATCTAGTGCGGACGAGTTTTAACTCACCAACTCGGAAGGTCCGACTCGGCGCGTTCGATACTACGGTTTTCAAGCCATGCATGGCTAAGGTAAGCCTTCAGAAACCCTTAGAACCTTTATTTCACTTATATGGGTTGTTATTGATCCTTTGTTTATGTTTTGAACGTGTGGTTTTACCCAGAAACGCAAGAAGAAGGAGAACCTGAAGTTTTTCGTTCAAGAACCGTGGCCATTTAGTCACTTTCAAACCATTTTTCTGGTCAACCTCAACCACAACTGGATTTCTTCTAGGTACAAACTTGTTCTCTACATTCCTAACTTCAAAATGGCTTTTGAATCACTGAGTTTGGTTAAGTAACGAGTTAGAAATGAACTCTAGAAGTTAGGAAGAAAATTTTAGTTTTCTGGAAAATTTCAGCCGTGGTCGTTTGGCCACTTTTAGACCAAATTTCTGAACAACACAGACTATATTCGAACTTTCTGTAAATTGGGGTTGGTAGATCACATTTCTAGATTTAATTTCGCTTTTGTAGAAGTGAATTTGGTTGAGAATTGAGCTCGTTATGGGCTCTGGAAGTTGGCCAAAAAATCTGTAAAATTGCAGATTTTCCCGAAGAAGGCGAGTACAGTGTACTCGCGGGGCCGTGTGGGCGTGCATGGACTGAACCTTTAGGTGGCACGTGGGGGCGCGTCCGGCCTCCGGCCAGCGCGTGGTTGGTACGTGCGTGTTCGTGTCGTCGAGTAGATCGATTTCATATATTTACACCCTAGGTTTGAGCAAACTATGAGCGTTTTATTTAGGTTTCCGTTATGTGCTTTAATTAATGTTATTTAGTTATTTCACATATAGGGGAAACTTATTTCGAGGATTTTCGAGGCCAAGCTTGGCTCAGGGGCTACGACCTAGCGACGTACTTGTGAATGGGCAGTTGTTTTATACCTATATATATTTATAGTTTCCATAAATGCATATTTATGTTACTTTTACGCCTATTTTGCCTAGTATCATTATTGTGATATAAATTGTGATAAATGCTGCTATATGGTTGTGATATTACTGTCATGGCATTCATACGTGCTTGTGTACATGCTCATCTTGCTGCACCCGGTGTTAGTACTCGCCCCAGGGCCAGGGCTATTCCTTCACGTGTATGTTCACATCTGCACCGTTCGCTCACCTTGGATCCAAGTTTAGGTGCCAGTCTTGTCGGGTAGATTGCATTGGGCGATTCGACTTGTATGTGATGTGCTTTTGCACCAGTTTCACGTGATCGTAGTACTAGAGCATATTGATTACACCCAGTCATGTTCGTGTCAGAAACCATATGTTCAAACTTGTGTGTCATCTTAGATGGATGAGCACTTAGTTATATTGATTATCACATGATTATTATTGTGGCATATGATATATCATTTACTTGGCATATTTCTGGTTATATGGCTGATATACTGGATTTCATACTTACGTAGTATGTTTTGAGGAAACTATACTTGTTTTACGGCGAGGGGTTAGTATATTCAAAGATAAAGGTTTTCATATAAGCATTGTTTTGCTGACCCACTCAACTTTGTTTTTCACCCCTCCAGGACCTAGATAGTTGTACTCACTGTGGCACTCGAGGAATCGCGGCAGTTCTGACATTTCCTTCTGTTTAGACGTATGAACTTATCACTATTATGTAATAAGTGTACTTTGGTTGCCTTGACTACTCTTTCGTAGTCTCACTGTCTATTACGCTCTAAATAATTGTAGTGGGTTCAACCCACGAATTGCGCACTTTTTCACTATTTAGTTCTAATTAGTTTTAATTTTATTCACTTTTTGCATCACTTACCCTTATGGTTACGTCACCTGACGGTGACGGCCAGCATGCTTCGACCTTTCCAGGTCGGGGTGTGTCAGGTTGGTATTAGAGCATAGGTTTAGACAGTCCTACACTTCCTAGTGTGTTTTAACGCTTGTTTTCTTATGTCAGAACCATGCCACCTCGTAGAGAGCCACGTTCTCCAGTGGAGAATAACTTTCCAGACTTTGGGCAATTTGGTGAGGCTGTCGCCGTTGCTATTCAGTCTTCACTCAGTCCTAGCCCGAGGAATACTTTGGATATTGTATCCCGCCTGAAAATTAACGATTTCTATGGTAATGAGGGACCGGAGAAGTCAGCGATATGGTTCGATCATGTGGAGAAGACTTTTCGAGTTATGCACAGGCAGGGTAATCTTTCCCTAGAGAGATGGGTCGAGACCGCGACCTGGTTCTTTCGATTGGGAGCAGAATCTTGGTGGGATCTTCAGAAGAAATCCTTATCTGATGCGGATGTTGCAGATTGGGATGTTTTCAAACAGTTATTTAAGGCAAGATTTATTCTTCCTGAGTATGTGGATAGTAAGAAGAATGAGTTCATAGACCTGAGGTAGAGCGATATGTCAGCCACTGAGTATCATCGAAGGTTTATTGACTTATCCCGTTATTGCCTCGAGACTGCTGCTAATCCCCGGGAGATGCTTCGTTTGTTTAAGAGGGGAACTTGCAAGAAATGGCGTAATATAGCAACTGCTATTCCTTGTGCTACTTACCAGGAGTTCTTCGAGGTCTTGCTTCGGATTGAAGATTCGGATAATGCTCTTGATGATGAGAATGAGGGTGTTGGCAGGAATGTCCAGAGGTACAATAACAGGGAGCGATCATCTCTTGGCCCGAGAAGGGCTCAGAATTTTAAAAAGAGTGGAAATAGCTCTGGATCCTAGAGCGGGGGTTCTAACTCCGATACACCTTAGAGAGGAGGCAGGTCCACTGGTAGTTCTCGTTTTCAGAATCAAGGAAACTCCAGTAGTTCAGGTGTTCAGTTTTGTCGCAGGTGTAACACTCGTCACTATGGCGAGTGTAAAAAGGGAAGCAGATGATGTTTCACTTGCAGACAAACAGGGCATATGGCTTATAATTGTCCTCAGAATCAGAAGAATCAGCTTGTTCTACCACCGGCAGTTCCCTTACAGTAGCTTCCAGCACCTGGTAACCGTCATCAGTTAGGCCACGGTGGAGCCTTCCACTACCAGGGCGGCGTAGTTCCGAATCAGGGAGAACCATACCAGTATACACATGAGGTTCCCTACTACCAGGGAGGCTATCAGCAGACTCAAGGAGGTTATCCACAGTTTCAGGGAGATTATACGCCGTATCAAGGCGGCGGAGCATAGATGTATACTGGAGGGTAGTATCAGAACCTAGACGTAGCGTCTAGCAGTAGAGGTTTAGGCAGACAGGCAATTCCACCCCAGCAGGGCCGAGGCAATCAGGTTTAAGCAAACAGGGGTCGTGGAGGCAGACAACAAGTTCAGGGAAGAGTTAACAACATCACCCTTTAGGATGCTCAGGCTAATCCGGACTTGATCATGGGTACGTTGAATGTTCTAGGCTATTTTGCTAAAGTTTTAATTGATTCTGGTGCTACACATTCAGTTATTTCCCATAAGTTTGCTCAAACGACTCAACCACATCCTACTTCACTTGACTACGAGTTGGAGTTCTCGATGCCTAGGGGTGAAATATGTTATGTTAGTTAGGAGTATCAAGGATGTCCCATCCTTGTCGAAGATATAGTCATGCCGACTAATCTTGTTCCTTTGGATATCGTTGATTTTGACGTTATCTTAGGCATGAATTGGTTACACTGCAATCATGCCAGGTTGGACTGTTATGAGAAAGTTGTTACTTTTCACCGACCAGGCATGTCTATTGTCATGTTTATCGTTAAACGTGGCGGTTTAAAGCATGGGGTTATCACTGCCATAAGGGCGAGATGACTATTGAGTAAAGGTTATCAAGGTTACTTAGCTCATGTTGTGCTAGCGAATGAGACTGTTGCATCTGTGGAAGACGTCAGAATAGTTAGACACTTTCCCGATGTTTTTCCCGAGGAATTACCTGGCTTACCCCCAGATCGTGAAGTGGAGTTCACCATCGATCTACTTCCAGGTACTAATCCTATTTCTCTTACACCTTACCGTATGGCTCCTGCAGAGTTGAGAGAACTTAAAACCCAGTTGCAAGAGTTGGTTGATAAGGGTTTCATTCAGCCAAGCACTTCCCCGTGGGGAGTTCCAGTTCTATATGTACAGAAGAAAGATGGAACCTTGAGGTTATGCATCTATTACAGGCAGTTGAATCGGGTGACGATTAAAAACCGTTATCCGTTACCTCGTATTGATGACCTCTTTGATCAGCTTAAAGGTGCTTGTGTATTCTCAAAGATTGATCTGAGGTCTAGTTACTACCAATTGAAGATCAGAAGCGACGACGTTCCGAAGACAGCTTTCAGAACTCGATACAGTCATTACGAGTTCCTAGTGATGCCATTTGGTTTGACTAATGCACCAGCAGCTTTCATGAACCTGATGAATCGAGTATTCCATCCATATCTCGACAGGTTCGTCATTGTTTTCATAGATAACATTTTGGTGTATTCTAAGAATGAAACTGATCATGCCAGGCATTTGCGTTTAGTTTTAAAGACGCTAAGGGCAAATCGGTTGTATGCTAAGTTTAGTAAATGTCAGTTTTGGCTTGATCAAGTGTCATTTTTAGGGCACGTGGTATCAGCTCAGGGTGTGTTTGTGGATCCTAAAAAAATAGCAGTTGTGGAAAATTGGGAACAACCTCGGACAGTTACGGAAGTTCGAAGCTTTCTTGGTCTTGATGGTTATTATCGACGCTTTGTGAAAGACTTTTCGACCATAGCACTACCTCTGACAAAATTGACCAGAAAAGATGTTCTTTTTGTGTGGAGTAGTGAATGTGAACAGAGTTTCTAACAGTTGAAGTATCTTCTCACTCATGCACTTGTCTTAGCACTTCCCGATGATGGTGGGAACTTCGATATCTATAGTGATGCATCTCTGAATGGTCTTGGTTGTGTGTTAATGCAGCATGATAAAGTGATTGCTTATGCATCGTGACAGTTAAAGCCCCATTAGAAGAACTATCCTACTCACGACCTCGAGTTGGCAGCGATCATCCTTGCTTTGAAAATTTGGAGGCACTATCTTTATGGGGAAAAATGTAAGATCTTCACTGATCATAAGAGCCTTAAGTACATCTTCAATCAGCCGAACCTCAATCTCTGGTAGCGGAGGTAGGTAAAGTTACTCAGTGATTATGACTACACCATTGAGTACCACCCAGGTCGTGCCAATTCAGTAGCTGATGCTCTTAGTAGGAAGTCTCATGGCCAACTTAATGCTCTTTATGCTAGCCGCATTCCTTTTTTGATTGACCTAAGATCCACTGGAGTAGCATTGAAAGAGGGTCGTCGGGGGGCCCTAATTGCCAGTTTTTAGGTTAGACCGGTTTTGTTGGATCATGTTCTCGAAGCCCAGAGGAACGATACAGAATCTCAGGAATTGATACAGGCAGTGTCAGACGGGAGAAAGAAGGACCTCTGGATTAGAGATCCTGACAGCATGCTTATGCAAGGTGATCGGATGTTTGTACCGAATGTTGAGGAATTAAAGAAAGACATATTGGATGAAGCGCATATCTCTGCTTATACGATGCATCCGAGGAGCACCAAGATGTATCATACCATCCGACATTTCTATTATTGGCCAGGTATGAAAAGAGAGATTGTAGAGTATGTTAGTCGTTGTGCAATTTGCCAGCAAGTTAAGGCAGAAAGGAAAAAGCCGTTTGGATTGCTGCAACCACTGCCGATACCTCAGTGGAAATGGGAAGATATTACAATGGATTTCGTGTACAAGTTACCTCGTACTTGAAATGGTTACGATGGTATCTGGGTAGTTGTTGATCGACTTACCAAGTCAGCGCACTTCATACCCGTTCGTGAGAATTACTCGTTGAGTCAGTTGGCTGAACGGTTTGTCTCTGAAGTGGTTAGGTACCACGGACTCCCAGTTAGTATCATTTCTGACCGGGATCCCAGATTCACTTCGAAGTTCTGGGTAGCTTTTCAGGAAGCTTTGGGATCGAGATTACTCTACAGCACCGTCTATCATCCCCAAACAGATGGGCAGTCAGAGAAAACTATCCAGACCTTGGAAGATATGTTGAGATCGTCAGTTCTACAGTTTGGAGACGCTTGGCACAAGCGTTTACCGTTGATAGAGTTTGCGTATAACAACAGTTTCCATTCTAGTATTGGTATGACACCATTTGAAGCATTGTATGGGAAACCGTGCCGTACTCCACTTTGTTGGTCCGAGGTTGGCGAACGAGTTTTAGTGGGCCCTAAGATCGTGGATGAGACGACATAGAACATTCAGGTGATAAAGGCTAACCTGAAAGCGGCCCAGGATCTGCAGAAGAGTATCGCCGATAGACATTCTACCGACAGAGTTTATAAGGTTGGTGATTGGGTATTCTTGAAGTTATCACCGTGGAAAGGTGTTGTGCAATCCGGAAAGAAAGGGAAACTCAGCCCTAGGTACATCGAACCGTACCAAATCGTTGAACGAGTTGGTGAAGTTGCTTATCGACTTGCCTTGCCACCAGAGTTGGCGAGAGTGCATAATGTGTTTCATGTATCGATGTTACGGAGGTACGTTTCTGATCCGTCACACGTAATCCCTCCTCAGCCTCTGGAGATCAATCCAGATTTGACCTATGACGAGGTTCCAGTGACTATCCTTGATTGGAAGGATAAGGTTCTTAGGAACAAGACCGTGCGGATGGTGAAGGTTTTGTGGAGGAACCACTCAGTGGAGGAAGCCACTTGAGAGACAGAAGAGCGTATACGAGATATTTATCCACATCTATTTTATGGTTTTGATAATAGTTAGTATTTAAATTTCGAGGACGAAATTTTTATAAGAGGGGTAGATTGTGACGACCCGTCCCTAATTTTTCTATGTAATTTCTCTCCGAGTATGTGTATTGACGATTATGCCTTATTGGCAAGTGACGTGGACTTATTCTTATCACTTTCCATTTTATTTCTCGCTATGACATTTAAATTGTACACACTAGTACGGGTATGCTTAAAATTTTAAAGTGTAAAAATATCTACTTCGGATAGATTTCGATTTCCTTTTACTATAGGAAATCTGAAAAGCTATCCCTTCGATTCCTTTTAAACACATCACGTGCACTCTCTGCATCACTCCACTTTCAGCTATCCTATCCCATCTTTTCCTTATATTCTGTCCCCCTCTATCAGAAAAAGCAAAGCAAATTTCAAAACCTCACTCTCTCTCTTTCTTCTCCCTCTCCCACGCCACATTCTTCTTCTTCTTCCTCTTTGCAACAACCACAAAACACACCAAAACTCACAAACGTGAAAAACAAATTACACCATTGTGATCATCTCAGTCCCACGATCACAACCATGTCCTTGAAATCTAGTTTGGACGAGTTTTAACTTACCAACTCGGAAGGTCCGACTCGGCGAGTTCGATACTACGGTTTTCAAGCCATGCATGGCTAAGGTAAGCCTTAAGAAACCCTTAGAACCTTCATTTCACTTCTATGGGTTGTTATTGATCCTTTGTTTGTGTTTTGAAAGTGTGGTTTTACCTAGAAACTCGAGAAGAAGGAGAACCCGAAGTTTTTCGTTCAAGAACCGTGGCCATTTAGTCACTTTCAAACCATTTTTCTGGTCAACCTTAACCATAACTGGACTTCTTCTAGGTACAAACTTGTTCTCTACATTCCTAACTTCAAAATGGCTTTTGAATCACTGAGTTTGGTTAATTAACGAGTTAGAAATGAACTCTGGAAGTTAGGAAGAAAATTTTAGTTTTCTGGAAAATTTCAGCCGTGGTCGTTTGGCCACTTTCAGACCAAATTTCTGAACAACACGGACTATATTTGAACTTTCTGTAAATTGGGGTTGGTAGATCACATTCCTAGCTTTAATTTGGCTTTTGTAGAAGTGAATTTGGTTGAGAATCGAGCTCGTTATGGGCTTTGGAAGTTGGTCCAAAAATCTGCAAAACTGCAGATTTTCGCAAAGAAGGCGAGTACAGTGTACTCGCGGGGGCGCGTGGGTGCGCGTGGACCGAACCTTTAGGCGGCGTGTGGGGGCGCGTCTGTCCTCCGGCCTGCGCGTGGTTGGTACGTGCGCGTTCGTGTCGTCGAGTAGATCGATTTCATATATTTACACCCTAGGTTTGAGCAAACTATGGGCGTTTTATTTAGGTTTCCGTTATGTGCTTTAATTAATGTTATTTAATTATTTCACATATAGGGGAAACTTATTCTGAGGATTTTCGAGGCCAAGCTAGGCTCGGGGGCTACGACTCAGCGACGTACTTGTGAGTGGGCAGTTGTTTTATACCTATATATATTTATAGTTTCCATAAATGCATATTTATGTTACTTTTACGCCTATTTTGCCTAGTATCATTATTGTGATATAAATTGTGATAAATGCTGCTATATGGTTGTGATATTACTGTCATGGCATTCATACGTGCTTGTGTACATGCTCATCTTGCTGCACCCGGTGTTAGTACTCGCCCCAGGGCCAGGGCCATTACTTCACGTGTATGTTCACATCCGCACCGTTCGCTCACCTTGGATCCAAGTTTAGGTGCCAGTCTTGTCGGGTAGATTGCATTGGGCGATCCGACTTGTATGTGATGTGCTTTTGCACCAGTTTCACGTGATCGTAGTACTAGAGCATATTGATTACACCCAGTCCTATTCGTGTCAGAAACCATCTGTTCGAACTTTTGTGTCAGCTTAGATGGATGAGCACTTAGTTATATTGATTATCACATGATTATTATTGTGGCATATGATACATCATTTACTTGGCATATTTCTGGTTATATGGCTGATATACTAGATTTCATACTTACGTAGTATGTTTTGAGGAAACTATACTTGTTTTACGGCGAGGGGTTAGTATATTCAAAGATAAAGGTTTTTATATAAGCATTGTTTTGCTGACCCACTCAACTTTGTTTTTCGCCCCTCCAGGACCTAGATAGTTGTACTCACTGTGGCACTCGAGGAATCACGGCAGTTCTGACATTTACTTTTGTTTAGACGTATGAACTTATCACTACTATGTAATAAGTGTACTTTGGTTGCCTTGACTACTCTTTCGTAGTCTTACTGTCTATTACGCTTTGAGTAATTGTAGTGGGTTCAACCCACGAATTGCGCACTCTTTCACTATTTAGTTCTAATTAGTTTTAATTTTATTCACTTTTTGCATCACTTACCCTTATGGTTACGTCACCTGACGGTGACGGCCAGCATGCTTCGACCTTTCCAGGTCGGGGTGTGTCAACAACACTCATTCCCCTACAATTCTACAAACACATCTCTATCAATCTCTCTTCTCCTTGCCGTCGGCCCCCTTGCCCATTACTACAATATTAGCTTTCGGTGGCGGATGATGGTGGCAGATATTAGAAAAATCATGTTAGATAAATTATATTCGACACATCATTTAATTAGTGGCGGATATTAGAAAAATCATGTTGGTTATATCTTACATAGATTCCTGTTGGATATTTAGTGGCAGATATTAAAAAAATATTGTCGGTTATATTCGACAATATTTTTGAATCTTTTAAAAAAAAAATATTTTTGATAGATTCTGGCAGTTTTTAAGTTAACGGTGGAGGTTATAACCGACTTAAATTGACTATTTTATTATTTAACTTTCTGATGGTTATTATTTTAGTATTCTGATGGTTATAACCAATATAAATGAAAATTTTATTATTTTAAAATGTTGTATTGATTAAAAATAAATAAATAAACACATATTTTAAATATTGTTTTTTCACTCATGAACCTAAAGTCTAATGAACCCAATTCCCAGGAGCCATAAATTTTCTAAGAGAATAATAGCAACAAACTATAATTTGAAGCTCTATCATTTTTGTAATATGGATTATGCTCCCTCACATGCAAGCAACAAGATACAAAGAAATTCAAACAATTTTTTTCAATGCGTCACAAAGCACATTGTCTAGCACATAAACACACATGAACAGCTGGTGTACTCTATCATGTTTGATTTTATTATTTTAAAATGTTATATTGATTATAAATAAATAAATAAACACATGTTTTAAATTTTTTTTTTTTTGCGATTTTTTACATATGCTATCTCGGAGTATATACAAACATATTTGACGGTTGGATCGTTGAAACTAGTTTCGTAGAATGCATATCCTATTAAATTGATATAGATTTAACAAACACTTAAGAGTTAATGTTATACTTCCATTAAGTATAAAATAAGATTTATCCACTAGTGTAAATATTTTAAATTGAATATCGAATTCATTCATTGCATTCTTATAGGATTGAGGATTGTAGCTGTAAAAAATCATCCATATTGAAGCTAAAATAACCTTTAAATTGTGATTTTTTGTTTATAACTATCCAAAACTTTTGTTCTGTTACCTAATATCTGAATGTTTATTTTTTGCAACTTTTTACGTATGCGATCTTGGAGTGTGTACAAACAAGTTGAACAGTTAGATCGTTGAAAAATGTTTTGTAAAATATGTATGCATCAAAATGGTAGATTAAACCAACACTTAGAGTTAATGTTATACTTCCCCATCAAGTATAAAATAAGATTTTGCGGTATCCACTAGTGTAAATTGTTTGTACCATACTTGACCAATCCCGAAACTATTGAGCACCGATCAACGTTATACCGTTAAGGACCCAAAAGAGTTTCCCTCCAACTAGGAGGCCAATCACAGCGCGACACGTGTCAACATCAGAAGCCAATCATAGCGCGACACATGTCAACATCAGAAGCCAATCACAACACGACACGTGTCAGTGTCAAAACAAAGCTAGAAACTCCCTTCTATAAAAGGAGATCATTCTCCCACAATATTTCCTAATGTCATTTGTACTAAATCATTCACTAGTACTCCCAAAAGGAGAGCTTGAACCTATGTACTTATGTAAACCCTTCACAATTAATGAGAACTCCTTTACTCCGTGGACGTAGCCAATCTGGGTAAACCACGTACATCTTATGTTTGCTTCCCTGTCTCTATCCATTTACATACTTATCCACATTAGTGACCGAAGCAATCTAGCGAAGGTCACAAACTTAACACTTTCTGTTGCACCAAAGTCCTCACTGATTTTGTGCATCAACATTTGGCGCTGTCTGTAGGAACGACACTTATTCCCACTCTTTTCAGCTTTGTTAAGCTGGTTTCCACCATTCGTACACTCTCTTTTGACCAAGCATCCCTCTCCAACATGGGGAGCGAAGGAAGCCATAGCACACAGAATGACACCCTTCTTGCACCTAGTGGGAAGCAACGAAAGAATGAAGGAAAGAGGGTTGTTCTTTAAGCTAAAGTAGATGAGCTAGAAGCTTATAACAACAAGATAGCAATGAAGAATAAGGTCTTCCAGGAGCAGTATGAGAAGCTCTTTGAGGCGCTCCACGAAACTAGGTGTACTTAAACACGCGAGCTCGTTGCCCCTGTGGACATCAACCATCATCTAGGTGCCCCCCAACATGGAGGGTCACCTCTATTCGACATGGGTATCCCTGATGAGGAGCGAGCTAATCTTCAAAACATTGATCAACATGAAACTTCTCTCAAGCCAGATGCTTCGACTCGAAGCAGAAGAAGTGGAGGAAGACACCTCCTTGCAGAAAGGTTGGAAGGATCGAAAGTCGTTTATCGTGACTGCCGAGACTTCCTAAAGCAACGTCGAGAGAATCCCATCCACATATGCTCGAAGATCAATGATCCAAGGGTTTCTGAAAGACTCGGTCCCTTCCCACGACCCAGGCCAGTTGCCAATCTAGGTAAGAAACGACAGGTCCCAGAGGAACATGAAGGTACAGGGGACTCTGCGGTATTCTGACAAACTCACCCTAAAAGTCAGTACGGCGAGTCTAAGAAAAAACCACATACCCTTGCTCAAACTTTCCTACTTCTAAGAGGCGATGGAGACTTACGAAAGAAAATTCCAGTGGTACATGACTCTATTTAAGACCCCCTTGTCCTACAGCTCCTTAAGGAAGTAAACAAGTTGAAGGCCGAACGTCAGGCCGAGATACCTGACTGGAACCAATCCAGGCCTGGCCCTCTCACAAGAAGGATTCTCGACACCCTCCTTTCAAGCGAAGATAAAACAAAGGCTTGGTTTACAACTCTATATTGGAAGGGAGGACCCAATTGAACACCTTAACCTATTTGAGTCCATCATGGCATATCGGATGCACATCGATGAAGAGCGATGTCTTCTCTTCCCCTTCACCCTCTCTAGCGGAGCTCTAAACTGGTATTGCCGTCTTCCACCTGAGACAGTGGACTCATTTGAGGAACTGAGGAAAATGTTTGTCTCTCAACACATCTTCCAAACCGATCGCTTGCATTCTGCAGATGACTTGTACACTATTCGCCAGAAGCTGGACGAGTCATTAGGAAAGTATGCCGGTAGCTTCAACCATGAGTATTCTCGCTGCGCTGAGGCAGATGACAAGACCATCCTCATGGCCTTCACGACAGGCCTACATGATTGTTTCTTTAAGTACATGATCAATGCCAACACTTGGAAGACTTACTCTGAAGTGATGGCACAGGCTTACAACCAGACCTCCGCCGAAGCAAGGACATACCAAGGGAATCCCCATATGGTTAACCTCTATCAACAAGTGGGAAGTGGAAGTCAAGTTCTACCAAGTGAGGAGATATTGGCCATTCAGACACCCGTTGCATCATCTTCTGCCTCATTTAGCTACTCGCTCAGTCACCAAACGTATCTGTCTCTTGGTAAGAGGAAGGATTTTTACTCTCAGCAAGCCCATTACAACAAGAGGGATAAAAGTTCGTATCAAGATAACCAGGGGTGAACATACCGTCGACTATTATGACTATGGGGCCAAGCCTCACTCTTTCAAAGTGAAGGACTAGGTACTGAAGGAAATGTTATATAAGAAGGCATACACATTACAAATGTTTTGACTCTCAATCACTTGAGATCTTTTGTCACACAAGCCATTCGACAAATATTTAAAGAAGAGGGAATTCAAACACTCATTCTGAGTCTTTTGCGTTCCTAGCACTAGAACACTTGGTTTACGCTGACCTACCCTTATACTTCAACTCAGAGCTTCAACATGCGTACTTTGACACAGAGTATGTGATACTAAGTGTTACAAGCAAAATGGTTCACATATCAAAAGGATGGATCCCTTCATGCATATCAAAACATTCATAAGCATCACTCATATCAATCAACATAAACATCATACATTCTAACACATTCATAAATAAACATCATACATTCCAACACATTAATGCATAAACATCATACATTCCAACACATCCATATATAAGCCAATTGTGCTTCGAAAGGGTTCAACATACTTTGTGTCTTCGATACTTGCTACAATGTGCCTCAACACCTTGCCCTTATTCTCACCAACCAGGTGATGAAATGTGAAGAAGGAACTCATCTTCATGCCACCAACCAAGTGATGAAATGTACAACCCGTACTCTAATATCATTTGGCAACTTGCCACTCATGCCACCAAGGTGAAGAAAGAACTCATCTTCATGCCATAAACCAGGTGATGAAATGTACAACCTGTACTCTCCTTCATGCCACCAACCAGGTGATGAAATGTACAACCCGTACTCTAATATCATTTGGCAACTTGCCACTCATGCCATCAACCAGGTGAAGAAGGGATTCATCTTCATGCCACCAACCAGGTGATGAAATGTACAACCCGTACTCTTCTTCATGCCACCAACCAAGTGATGAAATGTACAACCCATACTCTAATATCATTTGGCAACTTGTCATTCATGCCACCAACCAGGTGAAGAATGAACTCATATTCGTGCCACCAACCAGGCGATGAAATGTACAACCCGTACTTTCCTTCATACCACCAACCAGGTGATGAGATGTACAACCCGTACTCTCATTCATGTCACCAACCAGGTGATGAAATGTACAACCCGTACACTAATATCATTTGGCAACTTGCCACATATGCCACCAACCAGGTGAAGAAGGAACTCATCTTCATGCCACCTACCAGGTGATAAAATGTACAACCCGTACTCTCCTTCATGCCACCAAACAGGTGATGAAATGTACAACCCATGCTCTAATATCATTTGGCAACTTGCCATTCATGCCACCAACCAGGTGAAGAAGGAACTCATCCTCATGCCACCAACCAGGTGATGAAAAGCAATGAAAGGTGATGAAGGAACTCACCTTCGTACCACCAACCAAGTGATGAAAGCAATTTACCATTCATTCCACTTACCAGAAGATGAGTGGTACAACTTGTACACTTGAACTCCTAGCATTCACAAATAATCAAAACCCTCAAGCTTGACAACTCAACTTAGGGAGCACTTATACCCAACAAGAGTTATAATCACCAACAAAGTCTTATTGCAAGCCAACAACAACTTCAGTGCATGGCATACGAAGATCAAGCTATTCAGCCTTCTTGCATCTGCTTCAGACATTTCCCCCTGTAACAATGCAAACACTACAACTCGTAGAAAACTTCACACACTCTTAATCAAGACAGTGTGAAGCAAAACCAATTTATGGTGCCAACAATAGCATCATCAAAGGAGTTCAACCACAATTCTCAAAAGCGTCACACTCTTAATCAAGACAGTGTGAAGCAAAACCAATTTATGGTGCGAACAAGAGCTTCGTTAATGGAGGGCAACCACAATTCTTAAAAGCTTCACACACTCTTGATCAAGACAGTATGAAGCAAAACCAATTTATGGTGCCAACAAGAGCGTCATTAAAGGAGTTCAACCACAATTCTCAAAAGCTTCACACACTCTTGATCAAGACAGTGTGAAGCAAAACCAATTTATGGTGCCAACAAGAGCTTCGTCAATGGAGGGCAACCACAATTCTCAAAAGCTTCACACACTCTTGATCAAGACAGTGTGAAGCAAAACCAATTTATGGTACTAACAAGAGCTTCATCAATGGAGGGCAACCACAATTCTCAAAAGCTTCACACACTCTTGATCAAGACAGTGTGAAGCAAAACCAATTTATGGTGCCAACAAAAGCCTCATCAAAAGAGTTCAACCACAATTCTCAAAAGCTTCACACACTCTTGATCAAGACAGTGTGAAGCAAAACCAATTTATGGTTGCAACAAAAGCTTCATCAATGAAGGGCAACTATAAATCGTAGAAAGCTTCACACACTCTTGATCAAGACTGTTCGAAGCAAATTCAATTTATATGGTTCATCCAAACCTTCGACTACCACAAGGTATGGCTTGCATCATAATCTCTTGCTCAACAGTGTGGAAGCAAAATTTGTATATGTTGTCTCTCCCACATTTTCAAATTTCTAATTTTCCCAAAAAAAAGAAAAGAAAAGGAAATTGGGAAATTCAACAAAGTTTCACCACAAAAGCTTCACCAACAAAAGCTTCATCAATAGAGGACAACTACAAATTCTCAAAAGCTTCACACTATCTTGATCAAGATAGTGCGAAGCAAAATCGATTCATGGTACCCAACAAAAGCTTCAACTCCAAAGCTGCACCTACAAAGCTTCAACACAAAAGCTTCACCTACAAAGCTTCATCTCCAAAGCTTCACCTACAAAGTTTCAACACAAAAGCTTCACCCATAAAAGCTTCACCAACCACAAAAGCTTCACCCACAAAAGCTTCACCCACCACAAAAACTTCACCTACAAAAGCTTCACCCATAAAAGCTTCACCAACAAAAGCTTCACCCACAAAAGCCTCCCCCACCACAAAAGCTTCACCCATAAAAGCTTCCCCCACCACAAAAGCTTCACCCATAAAAGTTTCACCAACAAAAGCTTCACCCATAAAAGCTTCACTAACAAAAACTTCACCCACCACAAAAGCTTCACCCACAAAAGCTTCACACTATCTTGATCAAGATAGTGTGAAGCAAAATCAATTCATGGTACCCAACAAAGCTTCACCTACAAAACTTCAACACCAAAGCTTCACCTACAAAGCTTTAAAATATATATATATATATATATTTTTTTTTTTCGGAAATTCGAAAATTCAAAAATTTGGAAATTCGAAGAAAAAAAAAATTCGAAAACAAAATTGCCTAGGCCTCATCTTCTTTGGGCCTAACAACTTTCATAACAAATATATATGAAGGAGGAGTTTTGGGCTACCACTTAGATAGGAAAATGGTGAAGTTTAGTTACTTTGGAAACTTGGCTACTAGCAAGACACCTCATTCGTCGATTCCCTCGACCGGAGACTTGGGGGACTCCTACCATATGCTACTGCACCTTGATACTCGGAAGTCTCACGACCACTCAGTGACTTGGATTTTTTCAAGTCTCCAACCTAGAAGTTTTCCTCACTCGGGAAATTAAGGGAGCACTACCTCAACCTACATGCTTCACTCACAAAGCTTCAACATACAAGCTTCAACAAAAGGAAAAATTCAAAGAACTTAGTGAAGAAGGCCTTGGTGTATTTAACATAATACGTTGAAATGAAGCAAAGCTTGTTTATTGATATCTCGGATAAGTTACAAATATGTACAAATACATGAATCAAAATAAACAAATAAGAAGGGGCCTTCACAAAGGTTGCTCAGGAGAAGTCTCAGCAGTCGGCAGAGCCCCAGAAAGAGAAGGCACCAAAGGATGATTATTCGGAGCCTCAATACTAGGTAGAACCCCAGAAGGAGGAGGCTCCGAAGGTTGATCATTTGGAGCTTCATTACGCGGTACAACCCCAGAAGACGAAGGCAATAAATGCCTTTGGAACAAACCCACAAACTATTGATAATCAAGTAAAATCTGACCATCAGATTCTTACAGTTGGTCTAGCTTCCTCTTCATGTTTATAGCATAGTCATGTGCGAGCCTGTGCAACTATTTATTCTTATGCTTGAGCCCTTTGATCTCCTGTTTGAGACTTATCACTTTAGCCGCTAATGATTCAACTTGGCGGGTTTGAGCAAATAGACATTGGGCCATATTAGAAACAGAACCTGCACACTAAACACTGAGAACCAGAGAATCCTTAACAGCCAACTCATCAAACCGTTTGGAAAATAGTTTGTTATCTTTGGGAGTGAGAAGGTTCCTGGCCACCACTGCCGTGGTTATATCATTCTTCATCACAGAGTCCCCAGCGGTAAGAAGACCAGTAGGGGATAAGAAGGATGGACGCTAGTAGGCGAAAATGCCCAACCTTTACTCACATTCAAGAAAACACTCCCAACAGGATTACGTGCTCAAAAATTGAAGAGGCATCGCCCTTCGAATCTCGAGAGCCAGACTCCCAACATGATTACTTTCTCAAAAATCGAAGAGACACTGCTATCCGAATCTCAAGAGTCAAACTCCCAACATGATTGCTTTCTCAAAAATCGAAGAGGCACCGTTCTCTGAATCTCGAGAGCCAGATCCCCGGCAGGATTGCTTGTTTGAAAATCGAAGAGGCATCGCTCTCCGAACTTTAAAAGCCAGATTTTCTTGCATAAAGCTTGTCTAAAATCTTCACACGCAACATCAGCTTTCCAGATACCACATACCACTTTTTCAAAGTGCTATGACAAAGTTAAAACACGTGAAGCTTGCAGCTCCCACTACATTGCTATGACCAAGAAGGGTAAAGGAATAGCACTACTACTTGTTGTTAGAGAAACTCTTATATATGTCGACCTCCATCATCCACAGCTAGGTAGACTTGCAAATAAAAAAAAATGCTCAACGTTTCTTCACATCCGAGAGGGCACTCTCGGCAGAGTTTCTTGAAATACTCAGCTTCTTTTTCTCCCGATAATACCTCTGCAAACAAGCCACACCAGAGCAAGAGTATCTCATATCATCAGGGTTAAAAGTAAGAGTATCCCATATCATGCTTTTTCTTTATCTTTTCCTTTGACCTTGTTCTTACCTGCAAGACAAGGAGAAAGAGAGCAATCGGTCAGCACTTGGAATCAAGCTTCCAGTCAGGAACTGACTGCCTGGAACCCTCTGACTGATTACTTACCTGGCATTGCTCTCGAGTACTCATCTTCAACGTCTTATGCTTCCAGAGAAGATACCACATCTGCTTGAGGAACATATAGGGCAAGTGAGAAGGATACAAGGAAGCATGTGGAGACAAGCATAACAGAACACGTGCCGATACATCCACTACTTTGTCAACAACAAAAGTATCCCATATCATCAGGGTCGAACGTACTCTAGATTTGATGAACTTGTTTTGACCTTCAAATTCTTGAGTCGGCCTTATACTTTAGAGGAAACCAGGAAACCTTCCAACCTAGTTCAAGAATAAACATGTGGAAAGTTACTTCTTCAAAAGCAAAAGTATCTCATATCATCTCTTCTCCATTTGCTTCTATTTATCCTTGTTACTGTTTACGACATAAGGAAAATGAGAACAATCAACCAGAAGCCGAAGTCGAACCTCCGATCTAGATTGCTTTAGTCTGATTGCTTACCTTGTATGTTACCTCCTTCGGTAAATCTCCTAGCTCGGCGACTTGGGGAACTCCTACTATAGGGTTTGTATCGCAGTTGACCAAGCCCGAAACTACAAGTAAGCTTCAAGTGAAATTGATACATTACCTTGTGCATCTTCATCGGTTAAAGATACCACCCCTCGATGGAGGAAAAGTACTTCTAGAGAAGATGCCATATCTACATATGAGACAGATAAGGCAAGTGAAGACGATACCACACTTCGGTACTTAGAAGTTTCGTGATTACTCAGCGGCTTGGATCTTGCAAGTCCCCAACCGAGGAGATTCCCTCACTCGGGAACTTAAGGGAGCACTGTTTGTACCATACTTGACCAATCCGAAAACTATTGAGCACCGGTCAACGTTATACCGTCAACGACACATAAGAGTTTCCCTCCAACCAGGAGGCCAATCACAGTGCAACACATGTCGACATCAGAAGCCAATCATAGCGTGACACGTGTTAACATCAGAAGCCAATCATAGCGCGACACGTGTCAACATCATAAGACAATCATAGCGCGACACATGTCAGTGTCAAAACAAGGATAGAAACTCTCTTCTATAAAAGGATATCATTCTCCCACAATATTTCCTAATGTTATTTGTACTAAATCATTCACTAGTACTCACAAAAGGAGAGCTTGAACCTATGTACTTGTGTAAACCCTTCACAATTAATGAGAACTCCTTTACTCCGTGGACGTAGCCAATCTGGGTGAACCACGTACATCTTGTGTTTGCTTCCTTGTCTCTATCCATTTACATACTTATCTAGATTAGTGACCGCAGCAATCTAGCGAAGGTCACAAACTTAACACTTTCTGTTGTACCAAAGTCTTCACTGTTTTTGTGCATCAACATAAATATTTTAAATTGAAGATCGAATTTATTCAATGTATTCTTATAGGGTCGAGGAGTGTAGCTGTAAAAAATCATCAAAATCGGAGCTAAAGTAACCATTAAATTGTGATTTTTCGTTTATAACCGTCGAAAACTTTTATTTTGTTACCTAATCTCTTAATGTTTGTTTTTTTGTGATTTTTTATGTATGTGATCTCGGAGTGTGTACAAACAAGTATGACGGTTGGATCGTTGAAAAACACTTCGTAGATTGCGTATCGCATCAAAATGGTAGATTAAACAAACACTTACAGTTAATGTTATATTTTCATTAAACAAACACTTACAGTTAATGTTATATTTTCATTAAGTATAAAATAAGATTTTGTGGTATCCACTAGTGCAAATATTTTAAATTGAATATCAAATTTATTCATTACATTCTTATAGGGTTGAGGAGTGTAGCTGTAAAAAATCATTAAAATCGAAGCTAAAATAACCGTTAAATTGTGAATTTTCATTTATAATCGTCGAAAACTTTTGTTCCGTTACGTAATCTCTGAATGTTTGTTTTTTATGATTTTTTACGTATGCGATCTTGTAGTATCTACAAACAAGTTTGACGGTTAGATCATGGAAACTAGTTTCGTAGAATGCATATCCTATCAAACTGATAGATTTAACAAACACTCCAAGTTCGCATGCGATTTTTTACGTATGCGATCTTGGAGTGTGTACAAACATGTTTGACAGTTGGATCGTTGAAAAATGTTTCGTAGAATGCGTATCGCATCAAAATGGTAGATTAAACCAACACTTAGAGTTAATGTTATACTTCCCCATCAAGTATAAAATAAGATTTTGTGGTATCCACTAGTGTAAATATTTTAAATTGAAGATCGAATTTGTTCAATGCATTCATATAGGGTTGAGGAGTGTAGCTGTAAAAAAATCATCAAAATCGGAGCTAAAATAACCATTAAATTGTGATTTTTCGTTTATAACCATTGAAAACTTTTGTTTTGTTACCTAATATTTGAATGTTTATTTTTTGTGATTTTTTACGTATTTGATCTTGGGGTGTGTACAAACAAATTTGACGGTTCGATAGTTGAAAAAGTTTTCGTAGAATGTGTATTGCGTCAAAATGGTAGATTAAATAAACACTTAAGAGTTAATGTTATACTTCCATTAAGTATAAAATAAGATTTTGTGGCATCCACTAGTGTAAATATTTTAAATTGAAGATCAAATTTATTCATTGCATTCTTATAGGGTTGAGGAGTGTAGCTATAAAAAATCATTAAAATCGGAGCCAAAATAACCGTTAAATTGTGATTTTTTGTTTATAACCGTCGAAAACTTTTGTTCCGTTACGTAATCTATGAATGTTTATTTTTTACAATTTTTTATGTATGCAATCTTGGAGTGTGTACAAATAAGTTTGACGATTGGATCGTTGAAAAACGTTTCGTAGAATGCATATCGAGTCAAAACGGTAGATTAAACAAACACTTAAGAGTTAATGTTATACTTCCCCATCAAGTATAAAATAAGATTTTGTGGTATCCACTAGTGTAAATATTTTAAATTGAAGATCAAATTTGTTCAATGCATTCTTATAGGGTCGAGGAGTGTAGCTGTAAAAAATCATCAAAATCAAAGCTAAAGTAACCGTTAAATTGTGATTTTTCTTTTATAACCGTCCAAAACTTTTGTTTTGTTACCTAATCTCTTAATGTTTTTATTTTTATTTTTTACGTATGCGATCTCGAAGTGTACAAACAAGTTTGATGATTGGATCATTGAAAAACACTTTGTAGAATGCGTATCGCATCAAAACGGTAGATTAAACAAACACTTAAGAGTTAATGTTATACTTCCATTAAGTATAAAATAAGATTTTATGTTATCCACTAGTGCAAATATTTTAAATTGAAGATCAAATTTATTCATTACATTCTTATAGGGTCGAGGAGTGTAGCTGTAAAAAATCATTAAAAGCGAAGCTAAAATAACAGTTAAGTTGTGAATTTTCGTTTATAACCATATAAAACTTTTGTTCCGTTACGTAATCTCTGAATGTTTGTTTTTTACGATTTTTTTATGTATGCAATCTTGTAATATCTACAAACAAGTTTGATGGCTAGATCATGGAAACTAGTTTCGTAGAATGCATATCTTCGTTAAATTTGCCTAAATTTTGAAGTGGGAAAAGTAATTTGTGTTAAATTTTTATTCATGTTTTTCAAGTTTTGATTAGACAATATTTAGTTTATGTGATGACATTTTCATTGTACAATTCTCTTTTTGTTTCTTTATCGCATATTTTATATGGATTATTATCAATTAAACCAAAAGTGTAAAAATTATCTATTAAACCAAACAATTATTTATTTAATTTTTAAAAACATATTCTATTTAAATACATATTATTTATTTATTTATTAAACCAAACAATTATTATTTTATTTTTTAAAATCATAACAAAAGTTTGGGGGGGGGGGGAATTTAAAACGTTGGGGGAAAATTTAAAATTTTTAGAGGGAATTTTGGGGGGATTTTTGCTGCCATTTTGTTTCTGTCGGTTATAACCGACAGTAATGAAAATTTTCTGTCGATATTTATTTTAATAAAATGTTTATGTCGGTTTCAGTAATGAATATTTTCCAAAATATAACCCCTCCATCTCTTCCTTGCGCCAGTGCTTCTCCCTTCCCCCTTTTCTCCTCTCCTCATTTCTTTCTCCTTCTCTTCTTTCCTTATTTACTTCCAGTTCAAACACTTGCAACCAAAGTTCATAAACCCTAGCTTTAGCTATCTCGAATATGGCGAAGCGCTCCGATGACTCCAATTATTACCGTTGTTGGACAAGAAGAAGGTAACACTCTTGCTATTTCTCTCTCTCTCTCTTTGTCTCTCATATGGGGAACTGTGGGTACGAATTTAAACTTGCTAAAATTTGTTAGTAGTTAGTAGTTACCCGGCTGAGAGGTGATTGAAAAACTTGAATAATTTTGTGTTGTTTGTTTCAGTGGGTTGGATGTTGTTGGTGGTGGTGCTACGAGCGGATGTCATTGCGCAGAACGGTTAGCACAACATTGTGGTTTTGATGCTGCTTGAGACACCTCAAATACGGGTCAGTAAGGGACAACTTATCCCATGAACTCGTCGGACTCGAACGACCCTATGATGGAGGGTAGAAACGGGTGAGGGTTAAGGTTGGATAGTTTGGTTAGGACCTGAATTTCCCAACGAGCGTGGCGCTTGGCGTTTAGCTCGGAGCAAAGGGCGGACTTTTCGACGACTTTGAGAGCGAACAGGAGACGGGCAGAGGGTTGGACGATGGGTCATGGACTAAGAAAATGGTGCCCATTGCTCCCTTGCCTAAGACTTTAAGGGTCCGGAGGTTTTCAAGATCAAGCTTCGGCGAAGTTTCGGATGGGGAATGCTATCGAAAATGTAGAAAGTTTAGGGATATGGAAAATGCAGAAAGTGATTTATATTTTTTTTATTATTAATATATTTTCTGTCGGTTTTATCCAACAAGAATGCTTTTATTTATTCTTATTAATAAAATATCTGTCAGTTATATTCGACAGAGGTTCTGGCGGTTTTAGTATTTTTTGTCGGTTTTATCCGACATAAATTCTCTTATTTATTTATTATAAATATATATCCTATCGGTTATATTCGACACAATTTCTGTCGGTTTTAGAGTACTTTCTATCGGAAAATTCATTTCCTGACGCTGGCAAATCTGTCACTTATTATATCCGCCATTGCATCAATTTTCTGTCGGATTTTGCTTAAAATCTGACAGTAATATACGTTTCTTGTCGGTTTTTGGACCGCCAGTTGTAGATAATTTTGTAGTAGTGACCATTGTCAAATAAAATAGGTTACAACACATTATCAGCACGCTTCTATAGCTGCGCTTAGGAATTTGACGAGGAAATTTTCTGCATCAAACCAGTTCATCCATATCATCACGCAATCAGGTTCTTTCAAAACAACGGTTTGTATCTCGATATTTATGTAGCTCAGATAGCAAGAACATTCACCATAATGCATGACCCAACTTTACGTTTTTCGAATTTTAGATTCTACATAAATTGTGTATGCATTATATTCATAATTGTTTAATTATGTGAATTTGATATTTGCCATGAATTGCATCAAATATATATGTACATGCATTAAACTATTGAATTGAATATGCTTTGAATTGAATTGTATATGAATTGAATTGAAAAAAGAAAACAAAAAGGGAAACAAAAGAAATCGGAAACCATAGTCTGGGTTCTTCAAATCCATGACCTCGAGCCGCTTAGCCAAGCTTGCAACTTAATGGTTGAGCCGTGTCGAAGCCAAGAGTCCCAAAGCAAGAGCCAAGAGCTCCAGGAAGAAACCCATAAAACCGGACACCATTGACGGTGTTCTCGTCCATGATCACCACGAGTATGGCCTGTAGCCACCACCCTGAACCTTTGGTTATCAACACTGATGACCAGAAGTCATCCCTGACGGAATTTAGACCGAGATTCACTTGAATACCTTGCTAAAAAGGATCCATGAGCACTATGGGTCGCTTTGGCTGAACGTTTTGATCACGAAAATGACATATTCTTGCCTGAAGCAAGACATGATTGATAACATTTGCGCTTCCAAGACTTTAAGGTCAGGTTTAGGTGTGAGGTGATTAAAAAAAAAGTTGGGGTGAAAAAAAGCTGGTAGCAATTTTGATGTTTGGTAAACTTTGATAAATAACTTTATTTCAAAGTTTAAGGTGAAAAAAAGCCCAAAACCTGAAGCTGTAAATAACAGCTTCCAAAAACAGCTTATTTTGAAAACACGGATGAACAGTGGTACGTTTAATGAAAATTTCAATAACCCAAAATTGCCCTCCTTTCCCTCTCGCCTTCAGCTCTCGACTCAGAGCTCTCGCATACCCGACCCCTGGTAAACCACTCTCTCGTCCTCTCGTTCTCTCATTCCAAAAACCAGCGATCTCTCTCGTTCTCCAGGTTCCTTTGGTAAGCTTCTCTTGTAAAAATTTGTTATTAATTTGTTTGGATTTTTCAATTTGAGGATGGGAGATTGAGAGGGAAAGAGGGGTGGGAAGAGCAAAGGGATGAGGGTATAGGTGTCGGGAAAAACAATTGGGGATGGAGGGTGGGGAAAAATTAAATGGGGAAGGTGATATGATTTGTGGAAAAAATTAATCGGGAAAAAATTAATTGGGGAAAAAAATTAAGGTTTGTGGAGGAAACAAGAAAAATTGAGAGAGAAGTTTGATTACTTCTCTATTCATTTTTTTAGAATGTCTGCTTCTGATTTGGGTTTAGGTAAGGGATAATTTCTTATAAAGCTTTGCTCTGCTTCTGATCTGTGAACTGTGCTTCTGATTTGGAAAGCTTTCGTTTTTGCTCCAGTTATTCTTGTCATATCTTCTCTGTTTCAAGTTCCTGCATTTGCAATTAAAAAGTTAAAACCATACCTTTACTTGTATAAATGCATATTGATTTTCTCCCGAAAGTTGGAAAATTAATCATGTTTTCTTTATGATGGTATATATTTTTACGTGGTCGTATATAGTGTACCTGTGACCGCATATATATTTGTACGTAGTTGTATTTGTAGTTGGGATCGCATGCAAATACAACTGGCAAAAGTGTAATCCTCACTATAAAAAATGGAGAGTTTTTGAATTGTCCTGCAAACTTGGTTTGGTAGTTGTCTAACAGATCACCATTATAGTGAGGATTACACTTTTGCCAAATGTGTCTATTATGGTCTGTGTGTGTTGTTGGTTTACTGCGAACAAATGTGTCTTTCTTAAATAGAATCTTTAGGACCAACTGATGAAAAGGATCAGAGAAAAGGTTGTCGAATACACTCTTGGTCATGCATCTGTGATGTTGTAAGAGCTCTGGTTTAAACTGTCCATGTTGGTTTTGTTTGATTTTGGTTTCTTTATGTTTGTCGTATTTTGGTTTCTGGTTTAAAATGTCCATGTTGGTTTCTACACCTTATATTCTTTTCGACATTTCCCTATTCCACATTGTTTTTTAATTTTCTGCACTATCCCAATTATTTGGCTTTCTGATTTGGCTTCATGTTTTCAGCCCACGGAGTTTTCAATCCCTGCTCTCCTCTCTTTTCCCTCTGAAAATCGCGGTTTCATTTCAATCATCTTCACCCAAACGTTTATTGCCCCTCACTGCAACTCCTTTGAGATCTCTCTCGCTGAGCGGTTCGTGTCCAATCCAACAAATCAAAACTTATTGTGGTGAGTAAAACAAGTTTTACTATCTCTCTCTCGCCCTCTCATTGCTAATTGGATGGCTTCTTGGGTGTTGTTGATCATAATCTGTTTCAATTGTACCTGTGAGAGCAATATCATTTTTGTCAAAAGAAGTTTTCCAATGTTGTATGCAATTAACTTTGATGTCAGACCCAATTCATTGATTTGTTTGTTGATGCAGAAATACATGATACATCTACTCTTTCAAACTTAGGATAGGATAGCTTATTAAACTAACGGTAATGTTTACAAATAATAGCAACCACAAGTAACAGCAGCATGAATTTAGAAGCGATGTATGCAGAGAACCCCATATAGTTGTTCAAGGATATGTGACATATGCCAATGTAACTTCGAAATTGCTTAAACTAATTTAACTGATCTTGCTAGGGTTTCTTCCTTAACATTGGGTGATTGTTTCAGGTAGAGGGTTTGTCTGCTAGGCAAGTATATGAGAAACTTCTGGAAATGTCAGCTCTAATGAATGTCATCAGTTGACATGTATGTTTACAATTTACCCTGGACATCAGCGGTTCAAAATTTTCTTGTGTTAGTTGTGATTGTTGTGGTGCAATATGGAATTTCAATTGTACAATCCCTGTATCTCCTAATGATTTGGTTGAATATATGCACCTTTTTCTATATCTGTTATAATCCACTCTCTACTCTCACCTCTATGAAAGATGTCAGCAATATGATAAATAAGATTAGTGTCAATTTTTGCGCAAGTAGGGAAGGGTCACGAAATGTGATTCCTTGTGGCAGTCTATCGCGCAAACGCTGCCCGAGATTCAAACAAGATTAGTGTAAACTTTTGTTTAAGACAAGTAGGGTTAGGCATATGGATGGTGTAATTGTGAGCAATCTCCTTGCTGAATAGCAACAAGTTTGATGAATGCATCTAATTAGACTACTTTCAAGTACACTAACAATATTGTACTAATGAATCCTAGCTATTCAGTCTAAAATATTTCAATTGAAGTAGTTTGTCATACTAATTAATATTTAAGATAAAGTTTATAAATAATTTTCTTCTAAAAATAAAGTATATTTAGTAATTCACTTTTATTTGTTAAGAAAATTAAATTAATAGCACATCTAGTATCATACCTTTTTTGGTCATTTCACACAGTCACAGCTGTTTTATATAAAAGTTTACCAAACACTATCATACTGCTTTTTTTTTTTTCCAAAAGAACTTTTACAAAAAAGTTTACCAAACACTCTGCTGATTTATTTCACAGCCGCTTATTTTCACAGCACAGCTGCTTATTCTCACATCAGCTTTTTTTCAAAGCACAGCAATACCAAACCAGCCCTAAGTATGTGAATGAATATAATTCCAAAGTTTTTCAAATCCGATCACTTCTCAAGTTTTGTAACGAAACTTTGATTGAAGAGGATCTCCTGGAGAAGACCTATTCGACCTTCTCTGCTATTAATATTGTCCTGCAACAATAATATAGAGCTTAGAAGTTCACTAAGTTCTCAGATTTGATCTCTGTTTTACTTATCGCTGAAAAACAGAATCAGCTGTTGATGAAAAATCATCAAGCTCGACCTACTAGGGCAACTGCTGTGCCTGAAGCACATTATAGCACAAACCAATGCCCAAAACGCCAAAATACGATATTAAGTTTGGATTATTTGTTGGTGATTTGTTTTGGATATTAAGTTTTAATTAATTATCATCCTTGGATAAATGAAATTATTTTGAATTGATATTTGTTTTTTTGGAACTTTTATGCATGTGATTGATTCAAATTAATTTTTCATTCTAGGTATGACTAGTGGGGAAATCAGTTGTCTAGCAGATAGTCCAACCATGCACACTGTTTTGCGTGAACATATCTATTTCACTAACTTCATACCTAAGAATGCACCTTTGACAACCTTCTCAAGCCCATCCAACCTGATTGAAGTATACGGTAAGACACGTATAATGTTGTCTAATGGTACAATCTTGACCATTGATGAGGCAATGTATTCTCCACATTCTAGAAGAACATTGTTGAGTTTCCTGGACATTAGAGATAACAATTACCATGCTGAAACCCACATAGAAAACAGAGTTGAATTTCTATGCATAACGTTCTACGAATATGGCCAGAAGTGTATTCTAAAGAAGATGAAGCGTATCCCGAGTAGTCTATATACTATGACCATACCCCCCATAGAATGCCACTATGTGGCTGGCCCTACTACTGCGAGCACATACGAAATTACACTTTAGCATGATCGTTTGGGACATCCTGGATGAATAGTGATGCGTCGCATCCTCAAATCATCACACGGGTATCCACTAACCCGAAGTTTAGGTTCAATCCAAGGAATCGCATGTCAAACATGTTCTATAGGAAAACTTATTACTAAGCATTCTTATTACAAGATTCATTCGAATCCTCTCATTTTTCTACAACGGATTCAGGGGAACATTTGTGGACCGATTCACCCTCAATGCGAACCATTTAGATACTTTATGGTTTTGGTTTACGCTTCCACACATTGGTCACACGTGTGCTTGTTATCCACAAGGAACCCTGCATTCTCTAAACTGTTGGCTCATGTTATCAAGCTTAGGGCTCACCACCATGATTATCCGATCAAATTTATTTGATTGCATAATACTTGAGAATTCACATCTAAAACTTTTGATGGTTATTACATGTTAGTTGGGTTTGAAGTTGAACATCTTGTACCCCATATTCACACCCAGAATGGCCTGGCAGACGCTTTCATTAAGCGCTTACAAATGATTGCTCGATCGTTGGTCATACATACCAAGCTCCTAATTGCTGCTTGGGGCCATGCAATATTGCACGTAGCAAAGTTGGCCCATCTGAGGCCTGTTGCGACACAACCATTTAGTGCCCTTTAGTTGGTTACTGGATACGAACCTGACATATCGCATCTGCGTGTTTTTAGTTGTGCGATCTATGTGCCAATCTTGCAGACCTTACGTACAAAAATATGGCCTCAACGAAAGATAGGAATCTATGTCGGATATGATTCTTTTTCGATTATTCGTTACTTAGAACCTTTGACAGGCGATCTATTTACCGTTCGTTTCATGAATTGTTAGTTATATGAGACAGTCTTTTTGTCGTTAAGGGGGAGATAAGAACGTCAACATTCTTAAAGAATGACAAGAATTATCATGGACGACCCCCACTTTGTCTCATTTAGATTTCTACACCGCTCAGTCTGAAACTGAAGTGCAGCACATATTAGATCACATATTCCAGCTGCGAATACGCCTGCAAAGATGGATGTACCAAATGTACGATGGACTTCCCTCCTGGAGGCCTAGGACGCCAATCTTGGTGATCCACGTACATTAGCGGCTACCCAATCATCTGCCTCTACAAAAAAGCATGGCAGACTTCTTAGTTCAAAGGATTCACACCCCCAGAAAAGGAAATCCATGGCACAAGGTCCCGGTGAGCCTATCATGAATCCAACTATCACTTACTTATTCTATCCAACTCATGAGGAAATTCTAGATTATGGAAGCATCCTTGAAGAGACGAATCCTCCTCCCAAGAATCATGAGGTTTCGGTCTATTATGCTAGCTTAGATGATGTGTGGCGTAGAAATGAAATGATCATCGACGATGCATTAGCATTTGCAGTAGCTACTGAGATCATGTTGAGCAATGACTTTGAACCGCGTTCTATTGATGAATGTCGACGTAGAACAGACTGGTCAAACTGGAAACAAGCAATCTAAGTTGAACTCGATTCGCTTGCGGAACGTAAAGTGTTTGGACCTATAGCTCCTATTCCTCCACATGTGAAACCCGTTAGCTACAAGTGGGTTTTCATTCAAAAACATAATGAGAATAACGAAATTGTGTGTTACAAAGCCCGTCTTGTTGTGCAAGGCTTTTCCCAATGCCTCGGGATTGACTATGACAAAACTTATTCACCCATTATAGATGTGATTAATTTTCGCTACTTTATCAATTTGGTAGTTTCCGGAAAACTGAGTATGTAGTTGATGAACGTAGTAACTGGTTCAAATATTTACAAACTCTGGAACACGCTCTCAATTTGGCTAAGGCATTCACTGTACGGTTTGAAACAATCCGGAAGAATGTGGTATAACCGTCTGAGTAAGTATTTGACTAGTGAGGGATATGTGAACAACGAACTATACCCTTGTGTGTGTTCATTAAGAAGTCATATTTTGGATTTGCGATTGTTGCAGTATATGTCGATGACATGAACCTTATCGGAACTCCTAAAAAGCTCGCAATCTCTTGGAGGTCAACTAAATAGACCTTAGTTGCCACTTCATCTAACCATGCTGAAATTCTCGCCTTACATGAAGCAACTCGGGAATGCTTTTGGTTGAGAGCAGTTGTGAGTTATATTCGAAGCTCCTACGATCTTTACCCCCCCTCCCCCGCGTTGATGTCCCGACGACGATCTTTGAAGATAACGCAACATGCATCGAACAGCTCAAGAAGGGTTATATCAAAGGAGACAACACCAAGCATATTGCGCCGAAGTTCTTCTTCTCACATCAACAACAAGAGCATCACTCAAATTCGTTCACAAGACAATCTGGCCGACCTCTTCACCAAATTACTGCCGAAGGCGACGTTTCAGAAGCTTGTTCATGGAATTGGTATGTGTAAACTTTCTGAGTTGTAACATAGTTATTTCTCTTTGGAATTGTGTCAAACTTAGGGGGAGTATCCTGAAGAATACTTGCTTGATCTTAATGTACATTTTTTGGAGCATTTTTCCCACTGGATTTTTGTTACCTAACTAGGTTTTAACAAGGCACCCACCTTGGGCTAGTCATATCCCTGATGACATCCCGTAGACGTTTCTTTTGACTTTTGCATTTCTCACGCATTTTTCCTTAGACTATGGATTTTGTCCTTACTCGGGTTTTTGCCATAGCTTTAGGGTTTTTTTTAGTGAGACTCACTTACTTATGCAAGTTCCTACCTTATTGAGAATAAGCGTTGTTCCTTAGAATCAGTGCCGACGAGTCGACTTCCTCAACTTCTGCATTTGCCCAACGAGTCGAATTCTAGGCTAAATTTTCCCTAAAAATGAGTTTTGTGTTAAAACTCATATTTGGTCCAAGGATTGGAGCAAGTTGGGGTAGGTTTAGAACCTCAAATTTGAGGTTTGCTCCAAGGATTGGCTACATCTTATAAGAGTTTTTTTTTTTAATTTTTTATAAATATGGAAAGTTTGGACTAATAAAAATTGGTGTTCTGGGATTGTAGCAGTGATTAGGTGATGCAATCGACCTATGGGCATCATACTCTCTGTCTTGATTTGAGATTTTGGTCTCGCATGATCTCCCTGTAACACGAGGTTTAATGGTTTTATTGATCTGTGTACTTTTGTCGTTCTCGATGAGCTCGGACGAGTGCTTGAAATCAACTCATTACTTTGCGATTACTAATGCTCTATTGTAATATTTTTAGATATTGTTTGCAAGGACCCTTTGTGAAAGAATAATTTATGATATGTATTTGTAATACTATTTTTTCAATGAATGAAATATCGTATTTTTCTTCCAAAAAAGAAAAAGAAAAAAGTATGGAGTGCACAATAATTTTAGCTTAATTGTATCATTCTTACTAAGTTAAATATGGCTTGACTGCGTGATGAAAGAGGAAGTTAAACGTTCAACTATTTTTCTTACACAACATAGCTGGGTTAAAATGAAACAAACGAGACAATACAATCTAGTTTTGTACAAGAAAATATCTTCTTTCTCTGTGAGCTTCAAAACCTAAATCTAGAAGAAACCCAACCCTAGTTTCAAAGTTTCAGCCACCGCCCCTTGTTCTTGCTCAGAATAGGCGGCAACCCACTACTCATTCCTTTTCCTTCTCCTTCCCTTCCCTCTCATTTGCCCTTCCCTTCTTTTCTTCCCCTTTCATCTACTCTATCCCTTACCCCCTCCCTGTATCCCACCTTCGCTTCCTTTCCCTTTCCAGTCTTCTAGCTTTCTTTTCATTATCGGTTCTCCCTTGAGTTTTAACTCAATTTTCTTTGAGCTGGGTATCAACTATCTATTGAGCTTGTCTCAGGTTTGGGCTTCATGCCCCTTATCCGGCATTTTTTGTCTGCTTTTACTACTTTCTATCTTTTAATTTTCCTTCCTCCCTCCTCCTTAGCCGTGATATTCCATCTCCACCCAGCCATATACTTGGATCGGTGAGCTACGATCAGAAATGTTATATCAGATCCAATTCCCTATCTCATTTCCCCTCCCACAACCAATAGGTCGGATCCCCACTGAGGCCAAATATCTATTGTTGTTTACCTAATTCTTTTTGGGCTTGGGTACTAGTTTTTAATGTAATGAAATTCTCATGTTTGACAAAAAAAAAGAAAAAAAAAGAAAAAAGGACAGACAACTAAGAAGAGAGGAGAGAGGAAGTGCTAGAGTGGTCATATTTTAAGGAAAGGGATCCTGAAATCCAACCAACCTTGAAATTTGATTCAACAACTAAAATTATTATAAATTTTAAAGGACCTGTTTTTAGTCTTTGGATCAAATTTCAAGAATCCAGATTCATTAATTGAGTGAATTTGGTGAAGGGATCCAGATATTTTAAGATCATAAACATGAATTATATTAATATTAATAAAATCATACGACGATGTATACCAAGAAATTTTTTATTGTCACGGGAACATGGGTGGTACATCACGTGTTTTTATATAAGTGGTGAGAAATTTTATTTTTTAAGTTATTAAGTTTTTAATACACATATCCCACCATTTGTATAGTAACACGTGATGTACCATCCCGTGTACCAATCACATTGCAAAATCTCTCATGTATACCTTCTCTTCTGCTTATTATATTATTAATATATTAATATTTACAGACAACTCAAACGATATTTACCGACATCACCCTGTTATTTCTGGACTTGGATTCTCTGCCCTCCCAATTCGGTGCCCTCCCCGTGCCCTCCTGTTTGTGTGGTCACGGTTAAACCACGTCAACATTTTATATTACTATTTTTTTTTGTCTTATTATTTTTATAAAAAATAATATAAAATGTTAGCATGGATTAACTGTGACCACACAAAACAGGAGGAGAGAGAGAGAGAGAGAGAGAGAGAGAGAGAGAGAGAGAGAGAGAGAGAGAGAGAGAGAGAGAGAGAGAGAGAGAGAGAGGGCACCGAAATGGGAGGGAGAATCCAAGTCCGTTATTTCTTCTTACTCTTGTTTCTTTCGACTGTTAAATCCACAACCTTCTCTTATGCTTCCAGTTCCTGTGGCTTCATAAAAATATACGAACACGTCTTCCACTCGTTCAAGTCACTGTCAAAATCTCTGCTTCCCAATTGCTTCTTCCTCTCAAATATTTACACTTCCAAACCCACCCCAAAAGCACACGCCGTTCTCACACTACACCGCCAAAGTTTCAGACTTTCTTGAGAGAGACAGAGACAGAGAGGAATCAAACAATCGAAGCAATGGCTGATCCGGAACGAGGACCACCAGAAAAACCCAGACCCAACAATTACAGTTATAACTCCAACCAGTACTACGTGGGAACTTCCGAAGCCCAATGGACGTCGTGGCTGATTCCGATGTTTGTGGTGGCCAATATTGTTGTCTTCATCGTCGCCATGATCATCAACAACTGCCCAAAACACAATCTTGGTTTCGATGGAAAGTGCGTGGCTAAGTTTCTTGTTCGGCTTTCGTTCCAGCCTCTCAAGGAGAACCCTCTGTTTGGTCCCTCTTCTAGGACGTGAGCTCTCTCTGACTTTACCCACCGCTCAATTTCGTGATTTTTATTTGTTTTTTTTTGTTGGTTTTGTGATTCTACTGCCTCACCTGATTTGGGGTTCTGGTTTTGTGGAATTTGATTACGATACCACCTGTGGATTTTTGGGCTAATTTTACGGTTTCTTAGTTGGATGTGTATAGATTTATTAGAATTTTACTGTTTTTTCAAGGTCTTTGATATCGAAATATCTGTTGATATATTCGTAAATTGGACTGCCAATATGTTAGTAAGCAATTCTTGATGCTGAAATTTCTCTTTTATTTCCTAGTTTTTTTTCTTTTAAATTTGTTCAAATCGTGCTATGTGTAAACATTTGAGAGGAAGAAGGAATTGGGAAGCAGAGATTTTGACAGTGACTTGAACGAGTGGAAGACGTGTTCGTATATTTTTATGAAGCGACAGGAACTGGAAGCAGAAGAGAAGGTTGTGGATTTAATAGTCGAAAGAGAGAAAAAAGAACAAGACTTGGAAGTGTGCAAGGACTAGATGGTGGAATTTAAAAGGAGAAAAACAAGTCATTTTCAAAGAGAAAGTAATCACCCAATGCGTGTGGGATAGAGAGGGGGAAGCTAGCCAAATGTGGGATTCCATGGCTAGTTGTATCCAAAAAGTAGCAAAAGAGGTATTAGGAGAGTCCAAGGGCTTTGCTCCACACCAAAAGGAATCTTGGTGGTGGAATGAGGAGGTACAAACAAAGGTGAAGGCTAAGAAGGAATGTTGTAAAGCCTTATACAAGGATAGGACCGATGAAAATGGTGAAAGGTATAGAAGAGCGAAGCAAGAGGCGAAGAAAGCTGTGAGAGAAGCTAAGCTAGCAGCTTATGATGATATATATAAGCGATTAGATACCAAAGAAGGAGAGTTGGATATCTATAAACTAGCTAAAGCAAGGGAAAAGAAGACAAGGGACCTAAACCAAGTGAGGTGCATCAAGGATGAGGATGGAAAGGTTCTTGTTACAGAGAATGCGGTCAAAGACAGATGGAGAGGTTATTTTCATAATCTTTTCAATGAAGGACATGAAAGGAGTACTTTGGGGGAGTTAAGTAACTCAGAAGAGTACTTTGGGTTTCAGACAACCAATTCGGGTTCATGCCAGGACGCTCAACCATGGAGGCAATCTATCTCGTACGAAGATTGATGGAAAGATATAGAGATAGGAAAAAGGATTTACACATGGTCTTTATAGATTTAGAAAAAGCGTATGATAGGGTCCCAAGAGACATTCTTTGGAGGATTTTAGAGAAGAAAGGAGTACGAGTAGCATATATCCAAGCTATAAAAGATATGTATGATGGAGCAAGGACTATCGTAAGAACTCATGAAGGACAAACCGAAAGCTTCTCCATAACTGTAGGGTTACATCAAGGCTCATCCTTAAGTCCTTATCTTTTTGCATTAGTAATGGATGAGTTAACAGGACATATTCAAGATGATATTCCTTGGTGTATGCTTTTCGCAGATGATATAATGTTGATAGATGAAACTCAGGGAAGGTTAAACGCGAAGCTTAACCTTTGGAGAGAAGTGTTGGAATCTAAAAGTCTTCGCCTAAGCCGATCAAAGACAGAATATATGGAGTGTGAGTTCAGTGCAAATGGAGGCCAAAATGAGTTAGGGGTGAGGATCGGAGATCAAGAAGTACCAAAGAGTGACCACTTTCGCTACCTAGGATCTATCTTACAAAAGAACGGAGAATTAGATGGAGACCTCAACCATAGAATACAAGCTGGATGGATGAAGTGGAAGAGTGCATCCGGCGTGTTGTGTGACCGCCGTATGCAATTGAAGCTCAAGGGAAAATTTTATAAGACGGCAATAAGGCCAGTGATGCTGTATGACACAGAATGTTAGGCGGTGAAGCATCAACACGTACATAAAATGGGTGTAGCGGAGATGAGGATGCTTCGTTGGATGTGTGGGCACACGAGAAAGGATAAAATTAGGAATGAGGATATCCTAGGTAAAGTAGGAGTAGCCGAAATTGAAGGAAAGATGAGAGAAAATTGGTTACGGTGGTTTGGACATGTGCAAAGGAGGCCTACTGACGCTCCGGTTCGAAGACGTGACTACGGGACAGAGGTTCAGGGCCGAAGGGGTAGAGGAGGACCTAGGAAAACTTTGAAAGAGACCCTAAGAAAAAACTTAAGAGTATTTGGATCTAATGGAGGACATAACACATAACCAAGCGCAATGGCGTTCTAGGATTCATATAGCCGACCCCACTTAGTGGAAAAAGGCTTTGTTGTTGTTGTTGTCGTTGTTGTTGTCATCATGCTATGTGGATACTCATTTGTTCTTTGTTGTTGCAGTTGTTTTTAAATTTTGATTCTAATTCGTATTGATGTGAATTGGGACTGGTTCTAATTCTATGATGTTCCTAGTTATTTGGTTCCATACATTGGTGGGACTTTTCAACTTCTTCATTCTTTGTTATTTGGTTGTGTTTGGTTTGCTTGGAACCGAAAAGTTGCTGATTAATCCAACAAGGTTATGTCAGGACAATATTTCCTTCAGGACTTAGAAGAATGACCCCTTTTTCTGGTAAAAAAGTGATGACCTTTTGGGTGATTAATCCTGTCGTGTCATAGTTAAAGGACCGGAGTGTTTATCTGCTTCTTAATTTATAAGTTTCTTTTGTGCTTGTAATTATTCAATGGAAGTGGTTTTCTGGTGTTTCTCGACGGGCAAGTACTTTTTTCTTTCTTCCTATTCGATTTGCATTATCTGAGTCATAATTCCTGCTTTTGCAGATTGAAAAAATTGGGAGCTCTTGAATGGTTCAAGGTTGTACATGGGCATCAAGGGTGGAGACTTTTCACATGTATGTGGTTGCATGCCGGTGTCATCCATTTGCTTGTAAACATGCTGAGCTTGATCTTTATTGGCATCCGTCTTGAACAACAATTTGGATTCAGTATGCTAGTTCTCTTCCTACGTCATCAAATATGTGAAATATAGAAAATCAAATATATATGTTCTCTTCTATGTTGATAATTGTTTAGATATTCTAAGCCTTGTTGGTTTCTTACTAATGTATTTCTTTTTACATCTTTTCATGATGTTTTTGTTGCGTTCTGACCTCAATTATATGTTTGAATGATCTGGCAGTACGTGTGGGGATAATCTACCTGTTGTCAGGATTTGGTGGAAGCATATTATCTGCCCTTTTCATTCAGAGCAATAATATTTCTGTTGGAGCTTCTGGCGCTTTGTTTGGACTTCTCGGAGCTATGTTATCAGAGCTTATCACTAACTGGAGCATATACACCAATAAGGTTTGTCCTCAAATTTTCATTGGCCTAATCGGATAAATAATCCTCGTGGTCATAAGATATTCGAAAGGTAGCCCCTGTGGTAAAAAAATTTGGATTTAAACCCTTGTGGTCTAAGTCTGTTAGGATTTATGCCCAAAATTGAAACTTCCTTCATTCCTCCATTAGTATCATGCACGTGAGTGTCACATGTGAGGATAAGATGGTCATTTCATCTCCCGTTTCATCCCCGTTTCATTATAAACAAAAAATTTTTGGGCCCCTCATCCCAATCTCTCTCCTTCAAACTCTCCCTTCGCTCCCAATGCGCCCCAGAAAACGGGCACCGGCTAGCCGGAAAATTTTCTGCTCCATTCACCCTAAAATCTTTACCAAAACACACCAAATTTATCTCAAAACGAAGATCACAGATCAAAGAGTAGAAATATACCCTTTTTACACCAAGTTGTGGCCGGATAATGCCTGAGAACGGCCTGAGGTTGTCAGCCCGAAATTGGGCTTTTGGTTTCTCGCGAAATAGAGGCAGATTCAAGTCTCCCAAGCTCGAATCCGAACCTCAGGATGAAGGGGAAGTGATCCGTGGTCTAAGTCTCGTCCAATCTGACTAGGAATTGATGGATTTTCATTTGAAAACTGCGAGGTGGTTTAGGGTTTAGTCCATCTATGTTGTTGTACAAAGAAGATGAGAGGTTAGAGAAACTAGGGAGTTAAGTGTTGAGGGAGAAAAGAAGAGAGAGTGACACGGTTGTGGTGGTGGTCTGGTGATGGCCTTTCTTTGGGGCTCGGCGTCTTTGTGAACGCAGAGAAGAAAAGATGGTGAGCTTTGGGAGAGAAGGAAGAGTTTGAGGGAAAATGACCATCTTATCCCCACATGTGATACTCACGTGCATGATACTAACGAAGGAATGACGAAAGTTTCAATTTTGGGTATAAATCCTAACAGACTTAGACCACAAGGGTTTAAATCCGATTTTTTTTACCACAGGGGCTACCTTCCGAATACGTTATGACCACGGGGACTATTTATCCGATTAAGCCTTTTTCATTTCTATCAAGTGAAGTTGATATTCTGTTAATGGTTTTGACGCTTGTATTTGTGTCATGGCTTCGTGCTAAAATTTGAATGTTTTGTAGTCATTGACAAATTCTCTTCTCTTGCTTGTCCAGGCTGCGGCTCTATTAACGCTCGTAGTCATTATCGCCATTAACTTAGCAGTTGGAATTCTTCCTCGTGTTGGCAACTTCGCTCACATTGGCGGATTCTTGACCGGGTTTCTCCTTGGCTTTATTTTTCTACTTCGTCCCCAGTTTGGATGGATAGAGTCTCGGAATCTTCCAGCCAATGCTCGTGTCAAATCTAAGCACAAGGCTTACCAATATGTTCTTGTGGTGGTTGCCTCTGCCTTACTGATTGCCGGGTAAGCTTGTTGCCGGATTGTCAAATCATTGTTTGAATTTTGCATACAATTCAACTTCCTTGTATTGGAGGAGTTTCAGTATACACATTTGCAGACACGAGGCGTCTTTTGAGATGATTAATTTTCATTTTCTTGTTAAACGCAGATTAACTACGGGATTGGTGTTGCTGTTCAAGGGAGAGAACTTAAATAAGCACTGCGGCTGGTGCCATTACCTAAGCTGTGTGCCAACGTCAAAATGGAGATGCCGGAACTGAGACGAGGAGTCTCATCCACCTCCGAGTCCATCTCATTTCCTATTCTTTTCTTTGTATGATATGTTTTTCTTTCTTTCAATGGGAGCTTAGTCACTGATGTACATGGCGTAGAACGACAGATGAGATATTCTAGCTTGCTTTGGAACATGGAGATAGTAATGTATATATGATACAGATTATGGACGATGTACACATGAGATTTGTTTTTACACAAAGTGGATTTTCTCCTCCCTGTGACTGGTGTGGATGGAGGTACGGTCTTATACAAAATAGGAGGAGTTTCTCCATAAGGAAAATATTGGAAATAGCATTCTTACTTCCCCATCAATCACATGCCAATCGCGCCATACTAATCACAGTTTGACACGTTACAAATAAAATGTTTGATTCTATAAAATGTCTGCATGTGTCAAAATGGAGGATTAAGGGTGCGTTTGGTACGTGGGACGGGACGGGACGGAACGGGACGAGGCGTTCCGTCTCGCGTTTGGTACGCCAAAAATGGGTGGAACGGGCTGTTCCACGGGACAGATTTTGGGTGTTTTTGCGTCCCACCTCCCCCCCTGGAACGGGTTTGTTCCACGTCTGTGGAACACACTGTTTTACCATTTTAAGACAAATATACCCCATGTATTTTTCAAAAATTACACCTTCGTTCCGTCCCGTCCCGTTCCGTTCCGTTCCGTCCCGTCCCGTTCCGTTCCGTCCCGTCTGCGTACCAAACGCACCCTAATTGCTTCCAGCAAGGAACTATTTCTTTCCAAAAGGTAAGCAGAAGGTAACGTAAAGAAGTTAGTAGGAGATGACCTGAAAACTTCTGAAGATCAGTAGGTGACAAATGGGTAAAACTGCGAAAGCTGGCCGCATCATGGAATGCATGAAGTTACAAGGGTAAAAACATCCTCACTTGATAGAACTTGTTAGTGCTTCACCCGTCCTTGCCCAAATTTCAAGCACCTTTTTGTAGTTTAGATTAGAATATGGCTCTAATAATAAAGAATATAAATAAATCTGTTTTAGAGAGGCCTGAACAAGATAGTTCATTGTAAATTCATGGCCAAACTTGCAAAAATTCATCCGTTTGTAACACGATTTTGATTTCGTTGTCACAATTTTGTTAGTGAGAGAGTGAAGAATAAATAGATGTGCTTTTAATGTTTAATTTGAACTTTAATATCAAATTCCATATAAATTATTGGTCATCAGGTTTTTGAAAGAACAAAACTTTTATACTAAAAGAAACAGTTTGGGCCTAAATACTATGTTTGGGCTGAGGATAGATAACTCAGGTTGAGAGATTGTGGTTCCCAGCTCAATGGTCATTTCTCAGGCCAGATGATTCAGCCTAGAAGGATATAATTCTTTCGAGTCCTAGCTGAGGTATGGCTCTTAAAGGATCAGATCTAGGCGTGGCTCAGTCGAGTCATGTTGGAGTTGAAATTGTTAAGGATCATGATAGGTTTTTATAAGATTCGAATTATTCCAAGAATTAAAACATGTGATTGATCTAAAAATAAGTGAATCGAACACATAAGATGACTAAGTCCGGAGTCCTAGTTCAAGTCCAAAAGCCGAGGCTTGATAGAGATGGAGTTTTAGCAGGAGATGGGTATGATAAGATAATGTCAAGAATATCCAAATGTGTGCTGAAGAGTCATATTCCTATTGAGACCCTACTTCGGCAAACTTGGTCAAAATTCACTCCTATAAATACAAGGTGCTCTACATCAGAAATGGACCTTCAACTCAACGCTCTACATAAAACCTCACTCTACGCAAATCTTTCTCTTATCCTTGAGAAAAATACTAACACCAACCCTTCATCAACACATCTTCAGTTTGGATTAACAACACTAGAGTTAAAGATCAAGCGATTTAGGAGCATCTTTAGTTTGGAGTAACAACACTACTTCTACCTATATGGTTATCTATTCAAGTTGCTGGCGAAGAGTTTCTAGCTCTTTCTCCTAAAGAGGTCATCTCATTAGCTTCTTGGTGAAGTGAGGTGTTATCAGGTTACCTTGTGTTCGGCACAATGAAAGTCGAACCAGTTATTGAACTTTGCAGTGATCTAGCAATCTTGCCTTCAGGTTCTAGAACCCAAGGCCGAGACGTGTTCCTTCCCCGGCCGTGATTGCTCGAATACATAAGTTAGCAATGCATTCGACGCTATCACCACATCTATTTTACTCACCTGACTGAGCTCGGTCACAAGTTAGCACGCCCGCATTCGCAATAAAGATGTTGTTAGCTTATTAATTGCTCGACCTGCTCGCCACGTAGGTTCTATAGTTTTTAGTAGCAACAAAAGCATACACACACATGTTTGCTAAAACAAAGAAAAAAAGCAGAATACAATGTAAAAGAAAGGAAAAATAACAAGAAAAAGAGGATGTGGATACAAATTTCTGCCTTCCTTTGATTGATGAATCTGCACCTGCAAAATAATAACACCGAAGATTAAGGCTAAAAGTCTCCCATGCCAGTGTTCTAAAAATAGGCCTAGGCGCTACACGGTGGCCAGCTGCTGCGATTAACCCATAGTCGGAAGAAAAATCAACAAAGAGATTAGGCGGTGCTAGGGTGGCCTAAGCGGGCGTTTCAGAATTTTTATTTTTTTTTGCATAGCAGCTGGTTCTCTTTCTGTGTTCTGGTTCTGCATTTTAGACAACTTTCTATCGAAGAAGACGAAAGGAAGAAGAAAGAGAAAAGAGTTTCTCTTTCTTCCCATTCCAACCCACGTGACAGACAATACACAACACCCTTACCCTTTTTGTTTAATTATTTTTTCAATTGATTCCAATCAATTGGAATTGGGAAATGCAGCTAACATAGACATATATTAAATATCCATGTGGTGCGCCCCACCTCCCTTTTATGGGCACATTATTCCACTTAAGAAAATGCTTTCAACACACTACAAGTTTCCAACAGGATCATTTTCAGATCCTTTTGGTGAGGATCCTAGAGATCTATAAATCGTGCCCATTCATCGTACATCATGCGATCAGTTTTTGTCAAGTACTGTTTATGTTTATTTTTAAATAAAAATTTTTAAAATGATTTTTGACTGCACGATGTATGATGAATGAACACGATTCACGAATCCCTAGGATCCTCATAAAGAGGATCCGGACTCTACAAGTTTACACTACAAATTTAACTTTTCTTTTAAGTTCACTATATATTTATAACCTTTGAAAATATGTAGTAAGTACTACAAACTTATAATCCTTTAAACTTTCATCTCATATTATCAAATTCACCAAAATATTAAAGATATAAAATAATTTACTTATATCCGCCTTGTCCACCTAGGCCCCGGCCTAAGCACTATGCCCCAGTCCACCTCCCGACTAGCATCTAACGTTTTTTAGAACCTTGTCACACACTGAAGAACCTCAAATGCCAAAGTTAGAATTCTAGAAAGAATGTGTTTAGAAGTTTGCGGGTAGTAAAATTCTTCTGAATTTTGGAGATAAATGGAGTATTTATAGGTTAAAAGGAGAAAGTGGGCCGGTCCTCTAGAGTTTAGGGGTGGTCGACCCTAGGGTGGATTTTGGGTGGACTATTCTAAGATATTTGTGTAAATAAATATCTTGGAGTAATTAGTTAAATATTCTAAATAAATAGAATTAGGATAACTTACTTGAAGGTCTTCTCTGATTAGGAATGTATTTGTGATAAGGATAAGGGATTATTCAATCATAAATACTGTCACATCCCAGCCTGGGCCCCTACCACATCCCAGGCTCGACTCCACTGTAGCACGATATTGTCTACTTTGAGCCCCAACCTCGCCTTCACGGTTTTGTTTCTAGGAACTCACACTAAAACTTCCCAATGGGTCACCCATCCTGGGAAGGCTCTCATCCGAACTTACTTAACTTCGGAGTTCCTACAGAACCCGAAGCCAGTGAGCTTCCAAAAGGCCTCGAGTTAGGTGGAGATGGGAATATACATATAAGGCTTACATGATCCACTCCCCTGGGCGATGTGAGATGTTACAATCCACCCCCCTTAGGGGCACGACGTCCTCGTTGGCACACTGGGCCGGGATGTGACAAATACCTTTGACTTTTCCTACGATCAGGGGTGCCTTGAGCAGTTGTTGATCTCTGTCTGCTCTACCTCAGCTGCGTGTGGTGAATGAGGCTGCTCCCTGCTCATTTAATAAGGGCATTCTTGTCTTTCTTGGAAAATAATCCACGTGTTAGCTCCATGATTTTTGGGATTATTTTTGGCTCCACAAAGACCCCCATACCTGCTAGGCAATTAAAATCCCGCAAGAAAGACAGAAAGCCAGAGGATATTTGTTCCCCCTAGCAATCTTCTTCGCTTGCCCGTGCAAAGAATTGTGTTCAATTGCTTTTCTTTTTCTTCAAGGTAATTTTTTTTTATTTTAGTTTTCTTCTTCTTCTTCATTTTTCAAAGCCTTAGGGCTTGAATTTTTGGCTCGACAAGGGTCACAGATGTGGCAAAAAGTGGCTAGAATGCCACGATTTCTATTGGAGAAGCAGCATGGGACTGCTATTGGGTAGTCAACTCGGCAGGGAGCCGATGGTTGGTACGGCTTAGCTTGGTTGGCTGGGGCCAGGTGCACATGAACCTAGGCGCTGTCACGTTGGTCCTGGGTCGCTCGAGATGGGCCACTAGGCACGGGCCTGTGTGGCTGAAAGAGAGAGAGAGGAGGTGCGGGCCTCCAAGCTGACTGGGCTGTTAGGCTCAGGCTCATGCAGCGATGGAGATGGCGAGGGTGAGAATGAGGCGTAGGGGCGCCAGCCCCTTCCATTTGAATTGAGCCAGATGGCCATTGGGCCGTGAGGAAAGAGGAGATGAAATGCCTCTTGCTAGGTTCGTGGGGCAGCCAGCTAGGTTGCGGCCTGGTGCGCTGCTTTATGAAAATTTTTTGTTTCTTCTTTGTGCAGCCTTCTGATAATTTTTCCTTGCGTCATTGTAAGATTTTGGAACATGTCTTCCTCAAGCCAAAAGAATGATGAATTTATTCTGCCATTATATCGCCAAGGCGGATCTACAAGTAAGCTAGGCTACTTCAAGGCTGCTCATGTCAAGGTAGGTTCCGATGAACAGTTTAAAGACTTTCTCAAGATGTGTAAGCACCCAATTATGTTTAGGGTTCATGTGAAGTAGGCCAAAGATGGTAGCAACAGTGAACCGTGTAGATCTAGGAAAGCTATCAAGTTTCACCCTTACTACTTCGTGTTGGGGTTCACCTTTCCCATGCTTCAATTCTTCCAAGAAGTGATCTACTTTGTGAAGTATGCTCATACTTAGTGCTATTTAAATGTGGTTAGTGTTGATCAACTGATGACCTACCATAGACTTTTCAATCACTCGGGCAAAGAGGATCATGACTGAGCCAGGGAAACCCTAGAAGTTAGTAGAGAATGAAAATATGACTCCTTGCCTGGGCTGTACGTTTTGACTGCATTGATCGATGGTAAGTAGGCTGCTTATTTCTTAAGCTTTTTTTTTACTTTTGTTGAGCTGCCTTTCGATTTTTCCTCATTTGTTTATGCAGATTCAGAATTCGGTTCAACTTCCAACACTTCTCCAGACATGAAGAAGGTACATATTGCTTTGGGGATCCTTGCTGAATATTATGAATGACGTTAACAACTCAGTCCTATTCATAAAGAGAAAGGTAGGCTGCCCCCGTAGAAAGAGATTAGGAGGATCAAAGGTAAGGTGTTTACTCGTTTGATCGTCGTCATGGAACCTGTTACTAGTAGAGGCGGGAGAAAGAGATCTTGATCGCCTGCTCAAGAGCTGTCGATGGAGAAAAAGTCGAAGACTTTCTTTGCTGCTCACGAAGGTTCGTCTACTGCTGGGAGGCTCGTGATTAACTTGAATTCTTCCAAGGAGAATGAAAAGGCTGTTGGATTTCAATCTGTGAAGCATGTTACTCTGAGGGTTGTAAGAATAGTTGCTGATAGGATTGTGCAATAGATGAGTTTTGCCGTGCCCCTTGTGCCTATGTTTATTCCGAGATAACTTTCTATGCCAAAGTTCGATCTGATTTCGGAGGTGCGTGCAGTGGCAAAAAGCGATGATGGCGATTCCATTGCTAATCGATGCCAAGGCTGGCCCATCCTGTTGAGAATGAAGCCCTTACCCGCATAAGCAGCTGTGTTCAGCTTGCCAAACCAGCCTTAGGGGAGTTTTCTAAGACCTATGCACTGCTAAAGCCTGATCTTTTTAAAAGGATCTGATGTCTTTGCCCTCACTGCTCAGCAGCTTAAGACCGCTTGCTAAGAGATCAGTGGCTTGAAGGCTTAGCTTGACGCAATCATGGGGAAGTATGGCATTGTAGAGAATGAGATTGAAGTCCAAGCATTACTAGTGTAGGACCTTCAGCATGCCATTTCAGAATTTCGGTTTGCCTATGATGCTAAGGACGTAGAGCTACTTGCCATGCATAATGAAATTGTTTGACTCAAGAAGGCTATCAGTAAACTTGAGTCTACGGAAGTGGAGTTACAAGGAGTGTTTTCTGCCAGCGAGAACCTGAAAAAGGAACAGATGAGTTCCAGAATGCTCGTATTGACTTGAATGAGGAGAATAAACAGCTAAAGAATGAGAAATCAAGTCTTGAGGTTGTCCTTTCCCAAGGTCAAGCTGACTTCTACAAGCTTGGCTATATAGATCATTTACTTGGCATGTCATCTAACTCGCCTTCTTTGATAAAGACCTCGAGTTTTTTTGCTATTTATTCCAATGATATGTTTAAGTTTTCATTTGAGAGTGCCGTTAGTGAAGCAGCTGAGGATCAGGCTGCATAAGTAGGTGCGGCCGAAGGTGGTACCGCCCAGGCAAGGACGGCTTGCAACAATTTTGCTCAAGATGGGGTAGGTGTAGATGAAGTGCGAAAGGTTGATGGTGCTAGAAGTAAAGCGGCTGCTGAAAATATCCAAGCTGTTGAAGAGTTGTCTTTTTAGATAGACTTTAGGATTTACTTTCTTTTCCTTTCTTGCTTTGCTTTTTCCTTTGCTTGAAGTTTGTTGGCCTTTGTGCTAGTGTACCAATTTGCTAGAAATTAATAAACTATTTTCCTTCGCCTTACTTCATCTTTGTCTCTTTGCCTTGCTTCAAGCTTTAACCTTAGAATGAACAACTGAGCAGCCTGTTTTGAACAAAGCAGTCAAACCCATCTTTATTGCTTTAGGCGCCAACTTCGGGTTGTCAGGTGTGAATCTTCGCTTGCTTAAGGTATCTTTTGAAACTTCTAACTTGTATGGTCGAATGACCTCCGTAGTTGCATGTTTCATATTGGTGGTACACTAGATCTTTAACCACAAGGTAGTTAGTGAAGCGTGCTACTTTTTAATAAGTAGACGGGCTTGCATGACCTATGTGACTGTCGATCTAGGCTTTGAACCTCTGCGAAGCCGTTAACCAGAGGGCTAATAGTCAAACCCTTTACTTACAGAAGCAAGCAAGTCTGCGTGACTGCTCGGTTATTAGCTTTGATATTCTAGGGTGTTGAACTGTTGAGCTTTATCTCACGTTATTACTCCCTGACCATTGGCTGCTTATGTGGTTGTCGTTTTTCCAATCTTTTGAGCTATGTGGCATGCATCACAACATACTAAAGATTGATGGGACACGAAATTTGCTCCCCTTTCACATCAAAAGTGTGTGGTTCTATGTAATTTCGTGGGCAGTGGTTTGAAAGAACGCTTTGCACTTTATGTAACCAATTTCGTAAGTTGCGTAGCAAGTAACACAACATTTTATGAATCAGTGTGAACCTAAGGGATTGTTCTGTGCTAGGCAATGCATATGCGCTCTAACCTGATAACCTTTCACAAGATTGTGCGGTTGCATAGGTTTATGCGGTTAACTGCTTGAAGAGTGTACCGTAGGTAATCTTCCAGAAACTGTAGGTTGTTCATTGAATTGGCAATGGCTTTAGGTTCTTAGGGATCTTCCAGAAATTGTAGGTTGCTCGTTAAATTGGCAACGACTTTAGGTTTCCAAGGATACGGAAAGATCACTAGTTGGTCACATACATGATGCTCAGCTCTTTACGTTAGCTGGTCACATTAAGGATGCTAAACCACGTGAACCCCATGAGTGTAGCCGGAGCTAGAATTTTGTATCCTCACAAAGATCACCTATATATTGCACCAGGGATACTTATCTGCTAATGCTAGCTGGTCATATAGTAGATGCACAAAAATGATGTCCTTTTAACAGGTAGAGGGAATACTATTCAGTAACACGAAGATCGTTAGTTGGTCACATACAAGATGTTCAGCTGGTAATTGCAAGTAGTTGATCACATCAAGGATGCTCAATCTGCAGTCCATCTTCATGGGCAGTTGTCCAAAAGGCGAGTTGCGCTGCGTGCCTCATCCGTCTCTGAGGTTCGAGTCTCTACTGATTAAGCCAAAGGCCTAAATTCCTTCAATCTAGCTAAGCCTTGTAAAAGACCAATGTGGCTATTTCTAAGGATGTCGGCGCATGCCATCATGCTTTAGTTACACCAGGGCAGCCCAACTCACTCATGTTGGATATTCAGAGTGCGTAGTTTACCCTGTCCCAAGGGGAGATCATGGTTGGTCCCCATGGGGCCCAATTTTTGCAATAGGTCTTTGATTGGGCGTGATTTTCAATAAGAGTAGGAGTAGAAAATTGTTGCAGATACACAATCGAGCCAAGTGAAGAATAACTTTAGAAATCATCATTGAAAAATGAGAGGAAGAATATCGAACTTAGCTGAAAGGTAGAAACTGCGTGACAACTGGATAGCCCTCAGCTTATGAGGTAGTGCTCGCCGAGCTGCTTGAGTCTTCAAGCCTTATTTCATTTAAGAAAAGCTCATGGAAAAGTAGGAGGTCATGCGTAGTACCTCCGTAGGTTGTATACATTTCACTGCTTGTCGATCTCTTTGTCGTTCATGGTGGTAAGGGTGTAACTACCCTTGCCACCTGCTTTGCTAACCTTGTACATACCTTCCCAGATAAGATTCATCTTTTTGGAGCATTCTCTTTGGGCAGCAATGAATTCTTTTCTTGTGGTTAAAGCATTCTCTTTAACCTTGTACATACCTTCCCAAATAAGATTCATTCTTTTTGTCACATGAGAACTCATGGTTGGGATAATGCAAAGTAGTCATTTGACCTGAGGCATCATAGTTGTCTTATGGTTAGGTCTTTGATCTTTGACTATGTCAAAGTCACTCTATCAGAGGGTGTCCACGACATAATTGGGGTTAAGCCACTTAGCCACAGAGGCAAGTGAATGCACAACAAGGGATCTCTAGCCTTCAAACCGTTTGAGGGAGAATACTCTATGATATGATTAAGAATCTCTGGCCAGAGTATGAATGAGATTTAGGAAGTCGTTCCAAATCACATTCAAGGTAATCATATAAGTAAAAGAATCACATTGGATAGTAGACATGAATAAACTATCAAACCAAATAATGTGGTCAAGAGTATTGTATTAGAGAAATATTGTATTGCATTGTAATCCTAAACTGAATAGGTTCTCCACCTCTTTTGATTAGCTTGGGTAGCTATGACATACTGCTAGGTGTCACTCATGGTTTGTGGAAGCCCTAAAGGTGAGTAATCACTAAAGGGAGAATTGAAAGTTTCAATTCACAATCGATTTGAAGAGTTCTAATCGCCCACTGCGTCGCTAAAAGGAACCTAATGGATCGTACATTGAGTAAGGTAGAGATTGAAGAAACAACGGAGATGAGTAAGGATAATTAAATGGTTTAATTATTTATGGCTAGGATTAATTAATATGTTAATTAATCAAACGAATAAGTTCGTTATAGACCTTGGGTTAGTTTTGGGCCGCAAGGTCCAATGGGATTTGAATGTCAAGCCCAATAACTCAAGTTGTATGACAACTTGAAAACCCAAAGGGCTTGAAAGCCCAATAAACCCTTAAGGCTGGCTGTATAGAGAAAGGTAGTGAACTTGCCTTAATTGCAAGTTTGCTACTCCATTGTGAGGTGGTATAAAGGCAACTTTATAACCATTTCATCCTTAGGGGTTTCTTTTGGAGAAAAGATGAGATCACAACGCTCTCTTTTCTCTCTAAGAGGCCGGCCACCCTAGATGAAAATAGCTAGCAATCTTACTTCCTCTATTTTGGGAACTTGGAGAATCCATTCTACCATTCTCATCCAAGAAATCCATGGAGCTAAGAAGTAAGGAATGAAGACCCTATCTCTTGGGTGATTAGCCTTTGCTTATGCAAAGAGGAATCAACAAAGGTATAAGATTTCTCAACTCACTTTGGTTTTAAGTTGAGTCTTGGTTCACCACACTCACTAGGCCTTGAATTTCATGGGTAAAGTTTTGTTTTCGAGTGCATACAAGCATGATTCCACCTTTAATTATTAATTGCATGTTGTAGATGCTGCTCAAATGAACTTGTGTTTCACAAATATTTCTTTCAACAGCTACGTCTGAGACTGCCAAGTAGATGTATAATTCCTCGATTGCTTCCAGATTGGATAATAATGGAGGGGATGTCAAATATCTCTTCAAGTCTTGAAATGTTTTCTAACACTCGTTGTCCCATTTGTCTTTTTGCGTCTTCTTAATGGCCTTGATAAAGGGCTTGCATCGATTGGTGAGCACGATAGGAAATTGTTGAGCATGATTGGGCTCAGTCGTGTGCCAATTCTAGTCGTCTTCTTCGGCTGCTTGGGATCAAGAATGATGTATTCGAAGTCATTTTCTAGATTTCATCCGTTTTCTTCTGTCTGCGTGTCCTCCTGAGTGCCATCATCTTGATCTGCCTGTTGTGGCTGTTATTGGGTAGCATGTTTGTCCTTTCAAACTTTAGTAGCTTTTACGGGGTTGAAAGACTTCTTCTTTAACTTTTTCAGCATTTGTACTGTGCATTGCCGGGATGTGATCTGGTTAGACTTAATATCTTCGAATCCTCCTCCTAGGATGCAGAATCAAATTTTCTGGTACTCGATGGAGGTTACCGCACCCAGTTTCACTAACCAAGGCCTTCCCAAAATCCTGTCATAGGGAGATAGGTCAATGATAATAATGAACGTCTGCTTTGAGACTACTGGTGATGTTCTCACATCGAGTATTATGCTGCCAATAACAATTGAGATGTATTCGGTGAATACCTCTGCTTGAGGTATTATCGTGTTTTCCAAGCCTATCTTCTGAAAGATGGATAGTTGAAGTAGATTTACTATGCTTCCGTTCTCCATCATCACTATGTCGACTATAGCTTATACCAGTTGAATGAACAGTATCAAGGCATCCTCGTTTGGGAAGTCAACTCTTTGAGCATCCTGCTCGGTGCAACAAACAATGGGTCCAAGTTTGGCGTCGACTGCCTGAACTTGGGAGATTGCTATAGCGTGCTGGATCTTCCTCTTCTTGGAGTTGTTTGTGGCCTCCAAGTGTTCGGACTCGGCAAAGATGTCGTTGATTTTAATGGTCTTGATATGTGGCTCTTTGTTTGCGTGTACGTTCCTCTTAGGATGTGCAGCTGGCTTGTTCAGGTATCTGTCACATTTACCCTATTTCACTAGCTTTTCTAGGTAGTCCCTCTAGGTATAGCAGTTGTCGGTCGTGTGACCAAGACCTTAGTGGAACGCGCAATACTTAGTGTGATATAGCTTGGAGGTGTCTCCTTTGAGTTATCTTAGTAGCTTGAACCAAGGCTCACTCTTGAGGTCGCAGAGGATTTGATTGATCAGGATCTAAAACTTGGTATAATTTTTTGCGGCCTAACCTCCTCTTGTCGGGGACCGATCTCTGTGCTTGGCCCCTGCCTACTTATGTTGTTGGACTGTTGCTTGTCCACCTTATTATGAGCTGTCTCGAACTTATTCTAAGGCTGCTCAGGTGCCTTGTTCACTCATCGGGCCTCATCCCAAAGTGCATGCTTCTCCGCTAGAGCGAATGACTCTGCCAGAGTCAGGTTTTCTTTCATGATCAATTCCCCGAATAGAGGATGATATGCAGGGAGTCCATTTTGGAAGGCTGTGTTGGTGATCGAGTCATTGTAGCCGACTATCTTCTCCTTATCTGCCTTTAACCTCTTTACATAGTCGCGGAATGACTTTTTTAGATTCGTCTTGATGTTGAAGAAATGATCGGACTTCTTCTTGATTGAGCCATATGATGAGTATTCCTTAGTGAAAAGCTCATCGAAACTCCGAATGGACTGTGGAGGCAGGGTATAGAACCAATCCTACGCCTTGCCTTGCAAAGTAGTGGCAAATATCTTGCACATTGAAGCGTCGTTGGCTCTATAGTGCTTCATTGCACTGCGGTAGCGCTTCAAGTGACTTTCTGGGTTTCTGTCTCCTTTAAATAGGGTAAAATGCAGCGTATTAATCTTACGTGGGGGCTCTGTCTGCTCGATCTCTTCCGTGAAAGGTGATCTACTATGTGTGCCACGTCTCTGCGAAAGGGTTTTATCCGTGGTCTCGATGCAATTGCTTAGCTAGAAACCTTTTTACTTCTTCCTGAATTTGCCTCTACCTGGGTAGTGGCGCTTCCAGCTGCCCCCAGTCATGACCTGCTGGTCTCGACTGCTATTCCCTATGCTTGGCTCGTTTATGTCGAGGCTGCGGATTACTTGTAGGCTGCCGATTGAACTTGAGCCGGACTGAACGAATGCTTCCTTCCGTCCGTCGTGCTGCCTGCTTCGATGTGAGGTGGATAATGCTCATTACGAGACTAGCCGCGAATGTATGCTTGTTTGAGGGCCTAACCGAGAGTGCATGAGCACGTTCATCCATATGCTAAGACGACAATATACGTTATCTCGAGGGCCTAAGCAAGAGCGTACACTACTAGAACGTTCAATTTGTGGCTGGTCAAGTGGCTGTTTGTCGGGACGCTGCTAAAGAAAAACGACATCGCCTGCCCTTATCCTACTTTGGGACATCTCGTGTGAGGCATGCTGTATCTCGGTATGCTGCAATAGCTGATTTACCAAGGTAGTCTGCTACGCGAAGGCGCTTGTTAACCTGTCGAGATAAGTGTTGTTTGCCATTTGGAGTAGAAGAGCTGGGACGATAAATGCCTGCTTGAGTAGTGGAAGTGTAATTAACTCCGGGTGTAAATCTTGAGCCATGATAGGTCAGATTTGTAATAAGGTGGGGTGAAAATACCCTTGGTTCAACCGTCGGCCTCGGAATTTGGATCTGGGTTGGTTGAATTATTTTAGGACCATGTTGAACCGTCTAGAGGGCTACGGGAGCAGGTCGAGCACATGGGCGCTAGGCCGCCTCAATTTGTCCTACTTGGCCTCGAACTGGAGGCGCGTTGGGCTCGAGTTAGGCTACATCTTGTGTCGCGGTTGGCCCGGCTTGGGTTGTCTTGGTCTAGGCAACTTGCGTCCAAGTGAAGGTAATAGGCGCCAAGGGCTGCTGGCGAGAGCAAGCAGCTGCTTAAGCCTGCGTCTGTTGGCTGCTTGCTCCATGGGCCTTTTACCCTAGTGTTCCTCTCGTTAAGTGGAAGATGCCCTGTGGGCCACTACAGTGGTGATTGCCGCTGCTGGCATGGCCATGGTACCTCATGGTGGCAAAGATGTTGTCCTTGTTGTTGTGAGCCTCCAAGATCAACAGTGTGGAGCCACGTCGCAATCTTCATCCGTTGGTCCACGTCCTTCAACGTAGGGGATCCCATTGGTTGTGGTTTCTGAATTCCCTACAATCGTAGTCTTGGATTTACGAACAAAGGAAGTTGAAAGGGAGAGTCTTCTTCGAGTCTTCAGATCAAAGCTCTCAATGAAAGCACCAATTTGCAGATACAAATAATAACACCCAAGATTAAGGCCAAAAGCCTCATGCACTTATGATGAATGAGGGGGTTTTGGCCGAAGAACCTCTGATGCCAAAGTTAGAATTATAGAAATAATGTGTTTAGAAGTTTGCGAGCAGCAAAAGCCTCTTGAATTTTAGAGATAAATGAAGTATTTATAGGAGAAAAGAAGGAAGTGGGCCGGCCCTAGGGTGGATTTTGGGTGGAATATTCTAAGATATTTGTGTAAATAAATATCTTGGAGTAATTAGGTAAATATCCTAAATAAATGGAATTAAGATAACTTACTTGAAATAGGTCTTCTCTTATTAGAAATGTATTTATGATAACAATAAGAGATTATTCTATTATAAATACCTTTGACTTTTTCTACGGGCAGGGGTGCCTTCAACAGTCGTTGATCTCTGCCTACTCTACCTCAGCTGCGCGTAGTGAATGAGGCTGCTCCATGCTCATTTAATAGGGCAAACTTGTCTTTCTTAGAAAATAATCCACGTGTCAGCTCCATGATTTTTGAAATTATTTTTGGCTCTACAGAGGGAATCAAACCTCACAAAGTTCCTTGACGGAATACTCAAGTCCAAGGGTGATGAAATTTTCTATTAAATATTAAGGGTCCAACATTCAATGGTGTATACTGTATGTGGTGATCATTGTCCGTAAGCTCTTCCGGGATATTTATCACCTTGTTTTGATAAGAGAATATTCCCAATGAGTATTATATCACCTCATTCCCTCTTAGTGTGACTCTATGTTTGCAAGATCGTATTTTGTCCTTACTCCAAACTTGAAACCCATCACCTACTAGGAAAATGAAGGATCAAGTCAGATGATCCATTACAATATGTATTTTGATGGAAGTATGGTGGTAAAAGGCTTGTCCATATGACTCGGTAGACCCTCTCGATTTCCAGCAGTCGGGGGTTCTTCGTATTTTATAAATTTGAGAGCGTAAACGGTCGACTGAATGTGATCATCATAGTATTTCTTTACATTGCAATGTTCGTACACCATTCTTATCACGACTTGATTTATTTCTGAGGTCACTTTTGCGTATAATAGATCAACACTCTCACCAGCCATAATAGAAAGAACAAATTATCATTAGGTAATTATGAACAAGTGAAAAGTGCAATAGAATATGACTTTTTCTCTATATTTTGTTGAATGACATATTTTAAATAATGTGTCGACAAGAATTAAAAAAAATATTGATAACATGTCAATAACCAATGATATCGAGATATTATTGCAAATATGTAACATATACCTAATTTCAAGACGTAAAACCTAACAATTCAGTGGGTCCAACCTCCCCCCCCCCCCCCGACTTAGCAATTGGGTCATTTTCGCCGCCTCTGCACCTACGGTGAGATGATGTCATGCCGACTTCATCATTATGTCACATTACAATTTTTTTTTTTTGTGAAGATTAGTTGATTTTGACTGAGGTTGTAATTGCCTTAGCTCAATAGCCCGTACAATAATTGCCTTAGTGGGGTGGAGTTGCTTTAAAAAATTTCAGCAGTTTTAACTGCTTCTTGAGCAATCTATGGCACGAGGTTGTTGGCATCAAGAACAAGGGCTTGGAACAACTTCATGACTAAGGTGAACTTAGTTCCATGTGTGAAGACACCCATGATGCTGGCTATTACGAGCTGAGAAATTAAACTACCCTTCTTGGAGATTCTTGCTTAATTAACCCCAAAACATAATAAAATTGAAATACGAAATTTAATGTGCCAATCTATATGTGCAGTAAGAACAGTTTATTCAGTTGTATAAAACCAAATTAAGCGCTCCAACATTTTCCCCCTTATTAATAAAAAAAACTTCATTTTAGTCCTTGAAAAATATTTTAGAATGAAAAAAAAAATCATTTTGAGACAAAAACATTCTGTAAGATTAAAAACTAATTTTAGTCGCTTGATCCAATGTCCATGTCATCATACATTTAATCACCTGATATATTAGTTATTTTTTATCCTAATCCGCCCTTTTCTTCCTAATTTTAATGTATTAATTACATTTTATCCTAATTTTCATTTTATATATTATAATATACTTTTGTTAAAGACATTTAGGCAAACTAATATTTTTACATAATATACACCGATACACTTTGTGTTCTTCATTTAGGCATACTAATTCATTTAATATATTTTGGTATATCCATTTCGGTAAGACATTTAGATATATAAATTTATATAACAAATTTCGATACAGACATTTAGGTATATTGGTTCATTTTAATGTATTTTGATACACTTGTGTATTTCAATATGTTTTGAGGATGAAAGTTCATAAACCCCTTTTATTAATTTTGGACTTTCATGGCCAACCATTAAAAAAAACATCAAATGAATCCTGTTTATACCATATTTAGGGCCTCCGTATTTAGACCTCGTATAAATACTCGGGGGACTTAAATGTAATTATGTAATAAAGGAAGGGGCAAATATGTAATAAGTGGTGAGTCCTTATTCTATAAAATGACCCCTCACCCTCACAATTAGGGGAGGCCATTTTCTGAAGCCTTCTTACCCTTCTCACATCTCCTCTCACTCTCAGAGCTCTCTCTTTCTCCCTCAAATAAATACATAATCAGTGTGGACGTAGCCCAAACCTTGGGATGAACCATGATACATCTTGTGTTATTTACATTACTTGCAGATTCACGGTCGGATTTACGTTGTTCCAATACCTCTGGTTTTGTGCATCAACATTTGGCGCCGTCTGTGGGAAACGACACGAAAAGCTATGTCGGTTCTCTCTCATTTTTTCATCTCACCACTATGAATCTGCACAAACGCCAGAACCCAAAACCTCCCTCCTGGAGCTTTTCCCAAAAACCAAGCTCTCTCTCTTTCTCTCTCCAAATATGCAAAAATCCAAGGCAGAATACATAACTCTCGTATGTCCGCATGAAAAATCAAAGACCAGTCAATAACCCAGAGATAGAATCTTCATCATCTGCAAATGCATCCGCGGCATCAACTTCATCGTCTTCTTCACCACCTCTATCTGTGAAGCGGAGTAGAGATCCTGAAGATGAGGTTTACCTCAACAGTTCCCACTCTCATAAGCGTTATCTCAGCGAGATTATGGCATCTAGTTTGAGTGAGGTTTACATCTTGGGTCAGGTCAAAGGAGTCAAGCGTGGCGAAGAAATCCCCAAAACGGCGTCGGCTCAACCGCCACAGAAGCAGAATCCAGCCCATGTAAACGAAACGGTACTCCAGCGCTCTTCAGCTTCAGTCGCCACGGAAACGAAATGGGTTCCCAAGTTGTTCACTTGTACAACCAAATAGTACTCTAGCCCATGTCGTCGTGCATAGCCTTGCTGCCTCTGAGCTCTCTGCCTCTGCCATCTTTTTTCGCCAAGAAGGCGCTAACACAAGCACCGAAGCTACGGCAAGCGAGCTGCTGAAGCTTCTGCGCTTGAATTTGTAGTTGGGCCGGCTAGTCCATTAGACCTCTCCAGCGTTCTTCTCACGGCTTCCTCACGTCTTTCCCAGAAGGACGACAATGAAGATCTCCAGTGCTACCAGGATCGCTGCCCTCACAGAGAACCTCTCCTAGGCCATCTCCTAAAGACCAATGATTCCCAGGGGTAGATCTGTGCAAACACGGAGTCAGCCATGGACATTCCCTGCGACAACGTCGTCGTGATCTAGCCTGGGAAAACTCCCGATGAGCCGTCTGTCTTCACCACCAAACTGCCCCGACACTTTCTTTCGACGACAATTTCAGTATAATGTGGTCTGAGAACCATTTTAAAAGTTCAGCAGGAATGCAGATTGGAAGCACCGACAGAAACAATACTTTTGGGACTGTGGAGATTGAGAAATCTGGGTTATTGTGGTGTTCTTAATGATGGCTTTAACTTTTATGGCTTTTTGAATCGATGGCTCACTTGAAGGGATGGCATTTGCATATCCCACAAAAAACATGTAAGGTTTGTCAAGCACCACCCCACACGGTGCCAGAGCAAGCAGTGAGGATACCCATCACCATCTCTTGCGAATACCACGAGAAAAGCAAAGACAGAGGTGCAAAGCAAAAGTGAAAAGAAAAAGGAAAAGAGAAAAGAAGAAAAGGGGCAAAATTATAAGGCTCATATTATTACGATTCCTTTTGTCTACAAAGTGAAGAGACGGAGAGAGTGCGACGGAAAGCAGAAAGCAGAAAGCAAAAGTAAGAAATAAACACCCCATCAGAATGATGTAATTTACTTTTTTGACAGATGTATGATGTAATTTATTTTTTATCTCTCGGAGACATCTGTATAAACCCCATCAGAGGGTAAAAAAAAAAAACGGCAAAGCCCAAAATAAATGGGCTAGAATGTTGTGTAGAGGGCAAAGGCCTATAAACCCAAAATTATTCGGCAACCCGCCGCTATTACCACCAATCAGGTGATTAAAAGTTCGCCCAATACTCCAAAATTATTCAACAACCTGCCGCTATTAGCACCAACCAGGTGATGAAATGTACAACCCGTACTCTAATATCATTTGGCAACTAGCCATTCATGCCACCAACCAGGTGATGAAATGTACAACCTGTACTCTCCTTCATGCCACCAACCAGATGATCAAAAGTACGCCCAGTACTCCAAATTATACATGAGCATTACTCATGTCATTCATACGTAAACATTCAAGAGCATCACTTATGACAATCATACATAAACATTCGTGACCATCATTCATGTCAACATTCATGAGCATCACTCATGTTAACATTCATGAGCATCACTCATGACAACATCCATGAGCATCACTCATGTCAATCAACATAAACATTCATGAGCATCACTCATGTCAATCAGCTTCAAAGCTTCATTTACAGAGCTCTAGCTTCAAAAGCTTCATTTACAGAGCTCTAACTTCAAAAACTTCATTTACAAAAGCTCCAGCTTCGAAAGCTTCATTTACAGAGCTCTAGCTTCAAAGCTTCACTTGCAAAGCTTCACCTACAAAGCTTCAGTGCAGGGTATACAATTACCGCCTCCGAACAACCACCACTTCGGCCCATACATGGATTCAATTTGAAGTCTCCAGCCAACAGACTTTATTGACCGAAGACTTGGGGGACTACATTATGTACCATATATTGGGCCTTAACTGGGCCTCATGAAAATACTTGGGGGGACTTAGCCCATTATTTATGTACTGAGGAGCGAGCCCTTGTTCTATAAAAATGACTCCCTCACTTTCATTAGAGAGCACTTATGAAAAATACTTGGGGGACTTAGCCCATCACTTATGTATTGAGGAGCGAGCCCTCATTTTATAAAAGGGACTCCCTCACTATCATTAGAGAACATCAACTCTAGCCCATCATTCATGTATTGAGGAGTGAGCCCTTATTCTATAAAAGGGACTCCCTCACCTTTGAACGCCACAAGCCGAGCCAACCAAGGCAACATAAGCCACAAGCCGAGCAGCCTTGCAACATGTGACAGTTGAGCATCATTTCAGATTGAGCACTGCCTCATATCGAGCATCAGTTCAAGACAACATCTAGTTACTTCAGCCCACACATGGACTGAATTTCAAGTCTCCAGCCAAAAGACTCTCTTGACTGAAGACTTGGGGGACTTAAATGTAATTATGTAATAAAGGAAGGGGCAAATATGTAATAAGTGAGGAGTCCTTATTCTATAAAAGGACCCCTCACCCTCACAATTAGGGGAGGCCATTTTCTAGAGCCTTCTCACCCCTCTCATATCTCCTCTCACTCTCAGAGCTCTCTTTCTCCCTCAGTAAATACATAATCAGTGTGGACGTAGCCCAAACCTTGGGGTGAACCACGATACATCTTGTGTTATTTACATTTCATGCAGATTCATGGTCGGATTTACATTGTTCCAAGACCTTTGGTTTTGTGCATCAACAAATCTCGTTGGTGGAAATGAGTTGAACTCTTGCATGACGGCGTAGGTTTGAACTTCGTCGGTGACTAATCTAACATCTAATTTAACAAAATATATCGTTCGACAAAAAAAAACATCAAATGAATTGAAAATTCAAATTAAATTGTAAAAAGTTAAAGACCATCCAGAACCCGGCCCCAATAAACATTTTGTTTAATACAGAGTCTAAAAGCAAGTGTTGAAAATAATTCGGCCCAGAGTGCTTTCTTTGACAGTTTAGGACATATCTGATAGATTTTTAGTACCAACTTGGATAAACTGGTAGACAAACAAGAAGGACCACCATCGAACCACAACATCAGACTCTTAGTTGTGATCTATAAATACCACCCTCATAATTCTTTCCTCACCAGCATCAGACTTTTCTTTGATCACTTTCCATATCCAAAGTTCATCATGGGTGTTTTTACATATGAAACCGAGTTCAGCTCTGCCATCCCTGCACCTGGATTGTTTAAGGCTTTTATCCTTGATGGTGATAACCTCATCCCGAAGATTGCTCCACAAGCAATCAAAAGCACTGAAATCGTTGAAGGCGATGGAGGTGTTGGAACCATCAAGAAAATTACCTTTGGTGAAGGTTAGCTAGACAACCCTCAATATTCTCTCCCTCTGTTCATATGTTTTATAGTTGAATGAACTCCAAGTTATTAATAAGACTTTTTTTGTGTACTAATTTATGTTTTAATTCATTTGCAGGCAGCCAATACGGGTATGTTAAGCATAAGGTGGATGGGATTGACAAACACAACTTTACATACAGTTACTCTATGATTGAAGGAGATGCCTTGTCTGACAAGATTGAGAGGATCGCTTATGAGACCAAATTGACCGCATCTCCTGATGGAGGATCCATCATCAAAACCACCAGTCACTGCCATACCAAGGGTGGTGTTGAGATCAAGGAAGAGCATGTTAAGGCTGGCAAAGAGAAGGCTTCTAGTCTCTTCAAGCTTCTTGAAACCTACCTTGTGGCCAACCCTAATGCCTACAACTAAATCTGATGTTATGCATATTTGTAATTTGTGTGTTACCCTTGTTGTCTTCTTGACATAAGTTCAAGTTTTTTATTTTTTTGTTTTTCATTCAATGATGTTTTAGTTGGAAAAAGACTAAGGGTATTGATACCTTTGTTTCAATAAAATCACTATAATAATAAAAAGTTAAATGTCCAATACTAGCAATACAATGATTGAAGATATAGGGGAATCGATCCCCTCTTGAGTTTAGGAGGTTGAGCCTCCTGAGCAAATCACACGGGCTACAAACAGGGGACCCCTCTAAAAGTTATAATAATTGTAGCCGTATGATCAAAATCCAAAGGCCTATGTGATTTGCTCAGGAGGCTCAGCCTCCTAAGCTCAGGAGGGGGATCTGTTCCCAAGATATAGAACCATATTCTTTATTAGACTATCAACGTTGATTGTTATACTATGAACATCTTGTTACAAAATAAACATAAGTTATTACCTATTATTGTCATTCACTTTGAGCTACCATTTAATGGATGAGTGATGTTAATGTCACCCACCAATCTAATTTTCTCACCCCACCTTATATACCCATCCATCACTAAATGTTAAAAAGTAAAAATGCTCTTTTCTCACCCACCTGATTCTAAAAAACCTTGATGTACCTTTTCTTTAGGGTAAATTATATAATACCCCCTTAGGTTTGAAGTCTATTACAACCCCATACAACATCTTTAAAACATTTCACTTTCATACCTCACGTACTATTTTATTTCAAAATAATACATTCGTTAGATTTTCCATCCATTGGTTTGTTAAATGCTGATGTGGCTGCCACGTGGCAAATTTTTTTTTATACATTAAAAATATTATAATATTAACTCTATTAAAAAAAAACCAAAAAAACCCAAACCCATAAATCCTTTCCGGCATCTCCCTCGGATCTCTCACTCTTCTATCTCACTATTTCACTGTTTCACTCTCTATCTCTCTCTCGGACTCTCTCCCTGGCATTACACCCACGCACGCACCCATCTACACACCCACACCACCATCATCGTGGACTCTCTCTCTCTCACTCTCTCAGGCCACTCTTCTCTCTCATTATGTCGGCTTTTCCGTACGGCTTTTCCCTACGATCTACATACGAAAAAGAGCATAGAGTCAAGGGGAAGGGTTTTGTACCTTAGATTGGTCGTGGGATGGCCAGAGTCGGCCAGGATCTGGCTCGAAACTCACGGGGTTCGCCAGAGCTAATTCTCGGTTCCTGGGCTTCACCTAGCTCCATAGAGACAAGGGAGAGTGAGAGAGAGAGAGAGAGAGTCCACGGTGGTGGTGGTGTGGGTGTGTAGATGGGTGCGTGCGTGGGTGTACTGTCGGGGAGAGAGTCTAAGAGAGAGATAGTGAGAGAAAGAGTGAGAGATCCAAGAGAGACTCGAGAAAGGATTTCTGGGTTTGAGTTTTTTTTTAATAGGGTTAATATTATAATATTTTTAATGTATAAAAAAAATTGTCACGTGGCAGCTACATCAGCACAAATGTGGCAGCAACATCAGCATTTAACAGACCAATGGATGGAAAATCTAATAGAGGTATTATTTTGAAATAAAATAGTACGTGAGGTATGAAAGTAAAATGTTTTAAAGACGTTGTATGAGGTTGTAATAGACCTCAAACAATTTACCCTTTTCTTTAATATGAAACAAATAAAATTAAACAAAAAACTGAAGGAAAACTCATAGAACCCAGCACTCGTCTCCACCTACCCAACGCGCTGACGACAAGCACCGCCCTTCTCTCCTAAGTTCCACACCGGACCATGAACGACCGATAATGATGGATTGAAATTCTTACTCTACTCTCTCACTCTCTCTCTATTTGTCTTCCCCTCTTCTCTCTTACATCCACACCGATTCTTATCAAGAACAAGCGCACAAAGACAAGGCCTCGTCTTTGTCCTCATGAGATCTCCTTCCTCTGGTTGCTCTCTGGTGACTGTGCCGTTGAAATCAAGGAGATTGGCACAAAAAGTTCAAAGTCTGGAATCATGGGCAAGCAATCTGGTACATGATTGCAATTTTTCTTAGGCGATTTGATATTTTCTTGGTATCATTGAGTGTTCTTTGGTCTCTCAACAAAAATGGTTGGGTGGGCGTTTGCTAGTGACGTTAAGAATTCTCCTTTATCACTTTTTTAATTTTTAGAACCTTGTTTTGTTTAGGCCTTCAAGTTCATTTTGCATGAGGTTAAATTTGTCAATAAATTTACATATTAAAGTGAGGAGGAAAATAAGATAATGGAGTGGGCATGACATCAGTACAAGACCATCTCCAACTCTTGGATTAAACCTAAATTTTTTAACCCATAAAACTAAGGTTTTAACCTAGAAACAATTTTCTACTCCAACACTTAGAGCATCCCCTATGGGGGCTTTATCTTCCATGAAACTACTACATTTGAAGCCTTAGTGAGAAATTTCATCACCAATGAGCCGAAAAATGGGGCTAGATCCACCACTTAGGCTATCAACTTCCTACCTTGGATGGTAAAAAATTAGGCTACATCTACTCCCAAAAAGCAGTGGTTCCCACTAGAAAAGTAGCTACCCATGTAAGTCAAATTTTGTCACCATCTCCCCACTTACGAATACACTTATACTCTCATTTTATTCTTTTTATAGTTCTTTTTCTTTATATATTTTTGTTCCAAAGGTCCTCCTCCATTTTACTTGTATGTTTAATGCTTGAGACATAAAATGATATAAGATGTTCTACTAAAAGCTTACTTTTATTAATTTCCAAATAATAAAAAACACTATATATTAAAATGACATTGGAAGTTTAGAGACGTAAATCAAAACATAAACAAACAACATACATAAATTGAAAGAGCATTACAATTTAGTTATGAGATGAAATCTTATTTTGTCTAATTTTAGAGAACCAAACCAATGAATAAGATTGAGATAAAATAATCTAATCCAACAACTCATAAGTGATGAAATCTAACTTTGTCAGAATTTGAATTTTTTTAGGTTGAAATGTTCATATTTTTTTTTTTTTTTTTTGAGATCACATGTTCAAAAATCAACTTAAGAAAAGTTAACACAAAAAATAAAAAATAAAAATTCTCACATAATCAAATTACTACATAAATAAATAAATATATAGCCTTATATAGAGCCCAAAAATAAATAGCCCCTCATTGGGAGAGATTCTTTATAGAGCCCCAAAGATTTCTGGAGCCCTAAAATAAGTTATACCCACCACTTTTTGAGTCTAATGTAGAGCCACTCACTAGGGATGCTCTTAGGATTAAATATTTAGTCCGATATTACTAAAGAATGAATTTAGAATAATTTTTTTCTTAAAATAAATTTAAAAAAAAGTTATGTAGGCTATCATAATTTAATTTTATGAACATTTTAACCTAAAAATATTTAGATTCCCATAAATATTGAAAAATTACAAAACCGACACCATGAATGTCACAGCCCGTCCCGAAATATTTATTTTCGACGGTGTGAGATTACTTATTTACCCTTGGACGTTTTGTGTGGTCATGTGGGTGAAGTTTTATTGGACCAATTCAAAGATTTTCCTAAGTTTTTGGAACACTTAGGACTTAGTTTTGTTGGTTGTGACCAACTAGGACCACACTTCACCCATACTTTTCTCTCTCTCCCGTTGACTGTCTCTCTCTTCCTTCCCTCTCGGATTTTCTTCCATTTCCGTACAAATTGTATGGTCAACCTCAAACTCCTTCAACCAGTCGCGGATTGACGTTAAAAAGGTGATGTTCTTGTTCCCTACAAGCTCCTGAGTCCATTCGTACAATTTTTAGGACTTGAAAGCTTGTAAAACCCGAGAAACCATAACCTCCGATTTGAGGTACTGTTCATGCACACGTAAATGTGTAGTTTTCTGAGAATTTTGAAGTTATAGGGAGTTTTAGATCGTCGTCACGAGGCTCGGAGAAGAAAAATGAAGTGATTTGGACGTCTAAAATAGGGAGTTGCAGGTTTAGCTGGAATATCGAAGGATTTTCCAGCGAGTTCCGTCAGTTTTAGGACTTTTGAAAGGTAAGGTTTTGTTCTACTTGTCCTAAGCTTCAATTTGGTTCAAGTTTCGTGGAATTTGGTTGAGAATTGGACGAGATATGAAGGTTTTCGTGATTTTCCAATTTCCGGTGGACGGCGACGGCGACCAGCGAGGCTAACCGGATAAGAAGATAGAATATTCCGTCAGAGTTGACGGAATATTCTAACGTCGTGGGGTAGAATTAACGGTTTCTATTACTTTTTAACGAAATATTCCTAACGGGGTTAAGGGATTCGTTAGGGTCCCTGCTCGTGGCCGCAGGTGTTGCCGTGCCTTTGTAGGCGCATGGCGGTGCGTGGGACGTCGGAAAAATTTTCTAAAAATATGGGGATGTTCGTGAGGTTGTGTAGATCATGTTGGTATATTTAAACACCCTATTTGAGCAATGTATGAAAAGTTATTAGCTAGTATTGGTTATGTGCTTTAAATTAATCTTTTTATAGTTGTTTCGCATATAGGGGAGACTTATCCCAAGGACGAGCGCAGTCAAGGGCGACTCGGGGGCTACGCCCCTTTGACATACCAGTGAGTGGGCTTTTGATTTTTAGTATATACTTATATACTTTATATTTTCCCGAAAAATGCGTTTAAATGAAAATATGCCTTGAAATGCCATGCATATGAATTTATGTTCAGTATATGAATTAGTATATGATGCATTACATATAATTGTGGTGTTGTGGACGTTCAGGTAAGCCCAGGTGAGTTTATGAATTGTGAATGTGAATAACGGTTGTGATTAATTGAGAAACATTGAGCTCATAAACCTGCACCCCGGTGTTAGTGATTTAGCCAGAGATATGACACATGCCTGTTTATAATGTCACCTCCCGCACCATATGTTCACATTGGATCCAATTTAGGTGCACAGTCTTGTCATACAGACCATTATAGGTAGTTCCGACTCGTAGGTGACTAGCGATTTATCGCACAGCTATCATAAGAGCGTAGTATTAAGCATAATTATATTACACCCAGTCTTGTCGTACAGACCATTTCAGTGGTTCCGACTTGTGTGCAGTGTAGTGTCGTATAGGTCATTTGCAGTGACTTCGGCTAGATCGACTAATGAGCTATGAATTCAGCCATACAGACTTCTGTAGGGGTTAGCCGTTCCATGAATTTATTTTCACCTGAGTTACTTATTCTGTTTATATCTTGGCATGACATACTTATGATTATGAATATGTGTAGCATGATTGGAATTGATATATATATAGATATATGTATATGTTTATATTCTATTTCTGGGAAAAAGTATACATATTTTACAACGAGGAGTTAGAGCATTTGAAAGTTAAATGTGTTCTCAAAACCTTTGTTTTTGCCCCCTCACGTTTTCTGTTTTGCGCCCATCCAGGTTTAAGGTAGGCTTGCTGTTGGTGGCATTGAGGATCTCGGCGGTTATGACTGAATAAAATATTCGTAGGATATCTTCTGGTAGTGTATAACTAGTATTTGTCCTACTGGACTGCACCTAGACTTTTTATGCTCTGATTAGGAGTATTTACTCTTGTATCTTACTCGTAGCACTTTCTGCTTATTAGTGCACATTAGTAGCTTTTGAGTTTTATTTATTCGTATATTTTTTATCTTTATTGCTTCCGCACTGTGCACATGGCTATGTCACCCTCACGTGATGGCCAGTACACCTTGATCTTTGGTCGGGGTGTGTCAATGAAACTTGTGGAACACTATGAAATAATATGAAACACATGAAAGATTTTTTTTTAATTATTTTAACCGTTGAATTTAAATATGGACTGTGTGATTTTGTTTGGCAGGACCATCACGAAACAGCCAAACTCTTCGAGTGCATGGCAAACGTCTTTGCGTAACGAGAGCCAAGAACTTGTCCCTGGCTTCCAGCAGTCGGCTTCCGAGAAATCAAGTACTGGAATCTTGGCCACTGCTGCTCTTGTACTACTTGTAAGGCTCATCTTTTCCCTTGAGTTTGAGGCTAGGGCTCTAAGGATATTGAACTGCAAGCTGAATATATAGCTAGGCTGATGTATTTCAGATTCTTTTTTAAACATGCTCATTTGTTTTTCTTCCCACACTTTAGATTGGTTTAAAGTAGAATTACGTTTGTATACAATAAAATGCCGAGATTTTAAGTCGTAGCAGCTGGATCGGACTATGCAATTTGCATTTGTACATCTTCAGATAATTTTATTTAAGTGATGTTTAGGTCAAGTTCTTGAAGCAATTTAAAAACTAAGATGAATTTCTTGAGCCAATTTCTCATTCTCTTCCTCTTTCACAATCTTTCAAAGCCATCCACTTAATTAAAACGGGGACGTCACGAAACCATGAAGTCAAGAATATGGAAGAATCATGGAAACGGAAGTGAGATTCAACAAACCATATTCTCCTCTTGCACACCCTTGTTCGTTCATTTCTAGCATTTGGATCAAATGAATTAAAAGAGAATCAAACAACCGAGAATGCAAAATGAGAAAAAGCTGAGACCCACAAATATATATGCCCTACGCTAGTACAACTCTTAACATTCCTCCGATATTAAAAGTGTTCACAACATCAGTTAGCCAGATTAGATTAAAAATTACAATGGATCCCCCATGCCGAAGAGTGCCATATCAGTATCTGTAACCCACCGGCATCCCATGCTTGTCCAAGCGGCCAGATCCCGGGTAGGCTTTATTTGCAAAGTTAGCGTGCAAGGCAGACGTCCATTGTGTACTTGATCTCGACTCACCAAAGCCATGAATGGAGTGCCTCTTCGTTGAGCTAGACCTATCATAGCGAGGCCTCTGCTTCGGAGCACTAAGAGACCTCAACTTAGCCTTTGATGATTCAGTGCACGCCATGTAATTTGGGTAATCGGAATAGCCGCTTAAGTAGCTTTTTGAGCCATCACCCTTTATAGAAGTGAAGGGGCTTCTCTTCGAAGTAGCTCCCCTTGATGAAGCAGAATAAAACTGCGGACTACTGTTGGCAGTGCAGAAAGAGTCTTCCTCAACCTCTCGAGAGAGTTGCAATGGGCTAAAAGATTGGACCTCGCAAAACGATGGACTTGGAAGTGTTTGATGGCTTGTGGAGGCTATTGAAGTGGTAAAGCTATGGCTGTATTGGTCTGAGGCCAGAGCAAAGTGAGTAGAGTGAATAAGATTTATTCGTTTAGGTACAATGTATGGTTTCCCAGTATCAATTTCGAGGACCCTGTCATTCTTTACATCATCGGGAGTTCCATTTGACCTGGAGCTATTTCGCTGCAGGATGTAATAGGCATGAGAATCTTATATATGTAGCAACCATGAAAATGCAGTTGAAAGAAAGGATTTGAGCATACCCGTAGTATTGACAACTGCTCATGCTTTGTACTCCTCGGTCGGATAGGATGTTCAAAATTTTCAGGTGTTGCTGGCCCCTGCATGTAGATGAGATTTTTCCTTTTTAATGAATAAACAAACGTTTGGTAAACACAGATGATAATTTGGTCAGAATGACTCGTAAAATACACAAATCAAATGCGAATAGACTTTCAATTTAAAGAGTGTATCCATTATCTTGTCCTCAACCACCAATCAGAGAGATTGAGAAATAAACTAGATACTACAGTTACAAAACGCAGTGGTTGCACGTAATGAAAAAAATTAAACAGCTGAGTAACAAGTAGTTAACTCGATTCATTTCAATAACTAGAGTCTTATCGTTTCACTGAGAGAAAACTGTGTAAGCAGTGCCAGTACATGGTTAAAGTGGAGGTTAATGACCAGTGGGACAAGGTAAATCTATGTAGTAGTAGCTTGTAAACCATCAATACGTTCCCTCTAACATGTTATACGCCTCCAAGTTTGATAATGTACATTAACTGTTATACCTATCATGCTACTTGTCAACCTGCCATTCTCATTTATTCGACTGCGAAAGCGGCGATCATAGAAATAAAGCATATAGCTACACATGAATGCGACATGGAGCTTTTATAATTTCCACCAAACAAAACTTCATCACAACATTATATGTTTGTACTGAAAAGTACATGCATGAATTCAAAAGCCTTCCGCAGTTTAAAAACAAATGGCCCCCTCGCACCCAAAATCAAAAGTCTACGATTTCAATTGTTTAAATCTACTTGAAAGCACTCAAATTGGAGGGAATTGTAAATTTTCCTTACAGATTGGTGAAACTGAGAAGATTTGGTCCGTGAGTGCGAGAGCTCAGAAATCTGGGCCCTCCCTGCTCGAGCTCTTGCCTGCGCTCGCAATATGGCTTGCAGCCGCTGCAACCGGTCAGCATAAAACTTCCTCACAATATGACATCTTACCAACGCCTGAAGTCTCACCAATCCCTTTAACGCTCGCAATGAGCTCCTTGCCTTCAAAATGTCCATTCAATAAAGTACTTTAGCTTATGAAAACCTAATTAAACACAGCGGAGACGATACTAATCACCGACAACCAAAGTAATAATGAAAAATGTTTCACAAACCAACATTTTCCATTATAATCAGTCCATAACGTATTGATAACAAAACCAAGAGACATGGTTTCTCTTCATCGGAGCATCAGTACGTAAACAGATTCATAATCTGATTCATTGAAGAGCCTAAACTTCAATGACGTTTCAAAACATGGCGCCAAGGAGACCAACGTAGAATTCGAATGAAACAGGCGCCTAAATGAAAACAATTTTAGGCCAGTGGTACCAAATAAATCTATGGGGTTATTATACAAAATGGTCTTTGAGATTTGCATGATCAATAAAAATGGTTCCTGAGATTTAAAATCAATAGAAATGGTCCCTGAGATTGTCCACCATTCATGATTTTGGTCCTTGCGTTAAAAACTCTCTGGGCAATTTTTAAAGTCAATTGATTCTTAACCAAATTTGACCCATAATATATAAAAAGGAAGATACGAAAGTGTATAACAAGATTATACCTATTTGGAAGCCCAATGATTGTCGGCGATGGCCGGAAAATAGCTTGAAATGTGACTGGTCCACGGGAAACTGGAAAACTCGCCGGAAACTGGGTAAACTTTAAACGTTCATAACTTCTTCAATACGCAATCAAATCGAGTGATTCAAAAATGAAAATCATACTTCTCAACGAGACGAAGAGAATGGTATCTTTTTTTTACTGCTAACTCACAGTGGTTTAGCCGAAAAACTGCTCGAAAGTGGCTTACTCGAAAATGGTTAGCCACTTTCGAGCCGTTGTCCAACCAAACCACAGCGAGTTAGCCTTCAAAAAAGATACCATTCTCTTCCTCTCTTCAAGAAGTATGATTTTCATTTTTGAATTACTCGATTTGGTTGAGTATTAAAGATGTTATGAATGTTTAAAGTTTACCCAGTTTCTGGCGAGTTTTTCAGTTTTCCTGCAGACCAATCACCTTTCAGACTATTTTCTAGCCATCTCTGTCAACCATTTGCCTCCAACTAGGTATAATCGTATTCTACACTTTACTATTTTCATTTTGATATATTATGGGTTGAATTTGGTTAAGAAACGATTGAGTTACAAAGTTTTGAAAATTGTCCAAAGAGTTTTTAATGGAATGACCAAAATCATGGATGGTGGACAATCTCAGGAACCATTTCTATTGATTTTAAATCTCAGGGAACATTTCTATTGATCATACAAATTTCGTGACCATTTTGTATAATAACCCTAAATCTATGACTCTGACATGACAATAAGCAAACAAGGACATTTTAGGGGTGGGCACGGGCTGGGCCGGGCACAAATTTGGAAGGACCGGACCAGACCCGCTTAAAAAGGAAACGGGACGGGCCGGGCCGGGTATCGCAAATCTAATCACTGGAACCGGACCTAAATCGGCCCTTTTATTTTATTTTATTTTTTTTTCCGGTTTTGAACCCCTCTCGAATTGGCAATCCTCCAGAATCCTAGATCTTCAACTCGGACAACAGAACCAAAACCCAATTGTTTTAAAACCTCAATTCTCAAACCAAACAAACAAAAAATAAATAAAAATAAATAAGAAGGCTGGGGGAGAAAAAGATCGAGAGGGAGGAGGTTGAGAATCGACAGATCCGAGGTGTGAGAAATCGGAGACACAGGTGTCGGGAGAGAGAAAGACTGGGGGAGAGAGAGATCGAGAGGGAGGAGGTTGAGAATCGACAGATCCAATGTGAAATCGAAGACAGAGGCGTCAAGAGAGAGAGATTGGGGGAGCGAGAGAAGGAGGAGACTGAGGAGAGGAGAGTGACGAGAGCCTTTAAGAAGGTGTGAGACACTGGTGGAGGTCGCGGTGGGGTGTAGGTGTGGGTGTGGTGTGTCTGCTTCGGGAAGGAGAGTTGCAGAGATGGGTGTGGTGGAGGTCGCGGTGGGGTGTGGGTGTGGGTGTGGGTGTGGTGTGTCTGCTCTGGGAGAGTTGTAGAGATGGGTGTGGTGGAGGTCGCGGTGGGGTGTGTGTGTAGGTGTGGTGTGTCTGCTCCGCGAATGAGAGTTGCAGAGATGAGGGGAGAATAAACAAGGAAAGGCATGAAGAGTTCCAGAGATGGGAGAGGAATGAAGAATTGCAGAGATGGGAGAGAAGGATCGAGATAAGAGAGAGTGAGTGAGACAAGGTGACAAACAATGTTCTCGATATTGAGAACTGTCACGGGATGGGATGTCTGGGAGACAGTAATCTTTTCAAATTGGGATGTTACACAAACGGGTCTTCGGGTACCCCTTTTTTTATAATTCTGGACTCGGCCCGCCCCTAAAATTCTAAAGCCCCGCCCCGCCCCGCCCCGCCCCGTTTCTCTTTTTTAAAATTAAGAACCGGCCCGTACCCGCCCCGACCCACGGTTCCTGTACCCGTTTGCCCACCCCTACATTTCACTACCAGCCCTCGCAAAAAGGTAAAAAGCTTTATCCACTGTTTGACTCAGCTCTGTCTGCATATTAATTTAAAATTGAAGAACCCAACCTACACTACACCCGGTAAGGACTTCCTGTTACCTACACCCCCGGGATCTACTGCAGTGTCCCGAACAATCATACAGTGACGTGTGAGAAAAGTTAAAGCACATGGCATTGTATGATTGATCTGGGACATGACGGTAGCATCCTTGGAGTCTCTTCTCCTCCCCTCCAACACAGTGAATTTGGAAAATTCTTTTTAGGAACCCACCAGACCCAACCGGCAAAAATGTCAACAAGCATGGAGTTGAACCTTTAGTTATCCACCCACTCCACTCCACTAAAATGCATATAACAAAAGAGGGACTGTTAAACCAACTTGATTGGATTTAGCAAGTCCCATCCTACTAAGGGGTGGTTTGGGAGTGAGGTGATTAAAAAAAAAGCACCCATGAAAAAAAGCTGTGAGGGTTTTAGGTGTTTGGTAAACTGAAAAAAAAAAAAACTTATTTTGGAAGCTGCTGTGAAAATAAGCTGAAATCAAAGGAAAAAGCTGAAGCTGCTATTTGCAGCTTTGGAAAACTGTCTTTTTTTCAAAGCACACGGAGCTACAATGCTCCTTTAATGAAAAGACCCACTATCAGACTGTTTTTTTCTTTTCCAAAAGCACTTTTACAAAAAAGTTTACCAAACACTCTGCTGATTTATTTCACAGCCGCTTATTCTCACAGCACAGCCGCTTATTCTCACAGCAGCTTTTTTTCAAAGCACAGCAATACCAAACTAGCCCTAACTCCTCCACCCCACATGACTTGTCGCTTGTATTAAATTAGCTAATCTTAACACTTTAGCTTTTGGTTTCTACTATGAGGAAAGATCGAACAATGAGAAAGCACTTTTTTTGCCCAAGCCTAAGGTATCCCGCTCCCTGAAGGTAAGACTAATCCCTAGTGGGGCCTAGAAAGACTAAAGACATTTAAGTTCACCCTTAGCACAGTCAAATAACTTAGGTCGTCCCAAAACTTTCAACCAGAAAATCATCCGTGTTTTTGCCAATTCTGTGCCTCGTACCAAAGATCAGAGAGCGAACCTAACTTAAAAGTCTTCCACAATTTCACTGAATCACTTGTTGTGGCTAACATTGAGAGAGCACTTAAAAAAGCCAAAAGCTTTAAGACTCTAAAACACCAAATGGGCAGTAAGAACAGAAAAGCCAAAAGCTTAAAAAAAAATCACTAAAAAACCTAATAAAATTTGAGAATTTTAACGAAAAGTTTCCGGTACCGTTCATTTTAATGAAAAACCACATTTTTACACTAAAGAGTTAATCATGATACTATTCACTTTACCCTTTATTTTGTCATTATTGTTAAAACTCAAAGTTTTGAAGTTTTTTTTATTAATTTTTCTTAAAAATAATGTTGCAATTATAAAACCCGAATGTAAGAGAAAAGCCAAAAGCGTTAAGAAATCATTGAAAACTCAATTGAAATTAACACTGTAGTTACTAAGAAAAACCCGACATGTCTGGAAGCACAGGAGAACGTTCTTTTGCGGATATTATTACCAGTATTCGATACTGGGTCATTCATAGCATTACTATACCTTCCTTATTTATTGCGGGTTGGTTATTCGTCAGCACGGGTTTAGCTTACGATGTATTTGGAAGTCCTCGCCCAAACGAGTATTTTACAGAAAGCCGACAAGGAAAGTGCAGTATAAGCGGAAAATCCAAAAGCTTTAAGAAATCACCATAAATCCAAATGACAAGGTGCAGTAAAAACAAAAAAAAGCCAAAACTTTTAAGTTAAAAAGCTAATTGTACGGCCACTTAGTACTACTCTTATTTCTCTTAATGTGAAAGACTTTAGGTTCAACTTTTGCTAAAAATAAATTTAAACCATATTATTACAAATTTATTGTGGATATTACGTATATCACGGACTATAAAACTCAGTTGCAAGTGGGAGGGAATCAAAGAACCCAAAAGCCACAGTAACTCCATTGCATTGACATTTTGACAAATTTGTCACCACGGCAACACCAACTCATCCACATACTTTTTTCCAAAAACCATCTACAAAATGCACGAAACGAAAAACAATTCACACAAAACAAAATTAGAAACCAGATTTTATGCAATCTTCCAATCACCAACAACCAAGACTTAATCATCCATTCTCTCTCTCTCTCTCTCTCTCTCTCTGTCTGAAAACACCAACACAACAAAAACGGAAGGCCTCTAAATTGAAGGTGGACCTAACCCTTTGGGAGATCCAGTGGTCCACATGCTCTACCTTGGGTAGTGGCGCAGTACGCAGCCCTCGGCGCATTATAGTGGGTTTTCCAACATTGAAAAATGTATAGGGGTACCTAGAAATGGCAGTGAAAGAAGCTGCACGCATTGCCGTTTTCGGAGAAACGACACGGAATGTACAGCTAGATGCAGCCCAACTGGGCATTAGAATAATTCTACCAAGACCGAAACGACGTAGCATCGGTCCTTCGGTTACAGAAGGTGCAACAGTTCAGCAGTGGAACTGGATAGAAGAAGTAGTACTGTTTGTGTAAGCACTAGGGATTGACAAATACCTATTGGTTATGGGTAACCGCGGTTACCCGTCTAATTAAATTAAATGGTTACGATTGTGGGTAACCGTTTAGATAAATAAACGGTTATGTAACCGCTTACCCATTTATTTTATATATGTAAAACTAACACAAACCATGTTCTCGATCCAATAATACTTAACACCCAATAAATTATCAAAGAATTCATCGGTCATTCTCTCAATAACACTGCTACAGGAATGATGATTCACATCATCAAGGAATTCGCCAAATTAATTTAAATTCCTTGTGTGTAACTGTGAAATAGACAGAAATGTCTTCTAAACAATTTTTGTAACCCAATAATACTTAGCAAATATTATATTTACCTTCATTGGTAACTGATAAGTGAATTTTACATTATATATTTAACCCTATTTTTAGTATATTTTGGTTAATATTTTGGAAGAATTTTGATACTTTGAATTGTATTTTCAATATAGGACTCTCGAATTCCTCTGGAGCAAAACGTGGCCAAATGGACCAATTTTGGAGTAATTCCAGTTGGAATACGTTCGTGAGTCACTTAGCTTGATCGTATCAAAATTTGGGATTTTTCCACCAAGCGGTTATTTTCTGGCGATAAAATAAAGGAGCGATATGCGGTGCTGGAAAATGACGTTTCTGGGCTTAAATTGTGTTTTTAGAGCCCAAGATGACCTCGGATGGTTTTGTGGCCTTCTGGAGATGTGTTCAGAACGTCTTTATCTTTAAAACAGGCTATCTTGGGTCGGATTTGGAGGAGATCTTAGGCTAAAACGTGGCTGGACAAGTACTTGACAGATTCTCCTAGTTTAATTAGGGTTTTATTTTCTAAGATATTTTATTATTTTTCTTAGTTTCCTAGTTGGAATAAGAAACCTAGATCTTAGGGTTGTAAGGGCTGAGCAAATATATTGCTCTGTCTGTTTATAGTTTTTATCTACGCTTATTATTGTTCAACTTCAGAGATGAAGAACTTGGCTAGGGTTCTTGGAGATTTTCTACTTTAAGGTGCTTTCATTCCTTTTATTTTCAATAATATTTTCTATGATTTCAATTATGAATATGCATAACTAATTCCTTCTTGCTAGGGCGAAACTTTGAGCCTTAGCATGAATATGTAATTTTTATTTAATTGCTTATGATTGATTGCATGCACACTTTGAATTATTGATCACTGTTTTAAACTATCTAATTATCTTGATGTTTGGCCACCATTAGGATGTTTAGACAAGTAATTGGATGCAATTTGGTCGGAATATCACCGGAGGATTGAATATTGATTCTTGTGATTGATAATTGTAATTTCATCTAAGACGAACAACACGTTCTTAGGGGTTGCATGGTTCTTCAAAAGGTTTTCATAAAACTTAATGAGTCTTGTATGTTCATATTTGATTTGAATATCACAGACGGATTGCATGTTAGATTTATGTTCTTGCTTGAATATCACAGACGGATTTCATAAAACCTAACCTTCGGAGTGGCATGTGTAAATCATAAGTAATTGGTAAAAATACATAGAATTGCTAGGTGATGGTGGAACCCTAGTGCCTTTATAAATTGGTATTTAAAACTCTTTTATTCGCTTATTTTAGTTTTTCTTTAAAATTCGTTTTTAATATTACCCATTCTCAAACTCTCTTTTCTCAAGTTTTGATTCTAAGTATTTAACTAGGAATTGTTTCTACATAAATTATCCAAATAGTCATTAAGAAAAACGACATTGCATAAGCATCTATACTATAATATCCTTGTATTCTTGCATGTATTTCATGTGATTTTGACCCTATTTGCATAGACGTTAAAAATCCTATCAAGAAATTGGCGCCGCTGCAAGGGACTATTTTAGATAAATTTTTTTTAAACTTTTTCTGATTATTTTTTTATATATTATTTTTCGTCAAAAAAAAAAACTCAAATTATTTTAACGCTTTTGTGTTATTGCAGATTTCGTAAACTGCATGGTCCAGACAAGATTAGGAACTGCCCGGATTGCACAGTTTGATCCAGAACCCGAACGCACATTGCATAGACAGAGGAAAGAAAATAATTTGGTTTGGGAATGTGCACTGCAAGGCACTTTCCTGCAGGAATTGTTTGCTGGTATTGTGGATAGTAAAATCACAATGGCGTTGCAATTGCCTGCAGCAAGCAGGCCACTCAGAGAGTCATTGGCTGCCCGAGCCAATGATGTTCCTAATTGTATTGTGTATCCTGCCCAGGAAGATGGCGATTCATTTGAGATCAAGCACCATATGCTTGAAATTTTACCTACTTTTCATGGGCTGCCTAACGAGGATGCAAATTTACATGTTGCAAAATTCATCGTGGGTTGCAAAAATATTTTGATCAGAGGTTTTTTTGCGGAGGCTATTAAGTTACGTCTTTTTCCTTTTACTTTGAAGGATAAGGCTGAAACTTGGTTATTCACTCTACCGGCTAATAACATTACTACTTGGCAACAATTGCATACAAGATTCCTAAACAAATATTATCCGGCATCCAAGACATTGAATTACAAGCGGGAGATTATGATATTTACTCAAAAGCCAAACGAAGAATTTCATGAAGCATGGGAGAGATATACAGAGATGTATATAAAATGTCCACTTGTTAATATTGATCCAGATACACAAATGAATATTTTCTTTGATGGGCTTAATCCTACATCTAAAAGCCATGTTAATGCATCAGCTGGGGGTTCATTGTCAAATAAATCTGCAAGAGAGGCGTTTGAATTATTTGATACGATGGCTACAGAATCTCAACAGTGGGCAGCAAAACATTCACAGAAAATGGGCATTTTTGAGTTATCAGCAGGTTCTCCTAGTATGTCTGCATAAATGGAAAAAATAGAGAAGAAAATTGATGCCAAGTTTGATATTATTCTACAACAGATAACAAATTCTACACATTAGCAGCCACCTGCAGCAACAGTTTGCACTATCTGCAGCAAGGCTACACACAACATATTGGGCTGTCCACATAAAGAATCTTACCCAGAGCTTGTGGAGCAACATGTTAATATGATGAACAGCTATCAAAGGCCTAGGAATGATGCATATGCAACTAATTACAATCCAGGATGGAGGGATCATCCTAACTTCAAATGGGGTGATAATCAGAATAATTCAAAACCATTCCAGCATGTACAAAAACCTTTTGTGCCACCAAAACCATCCTTGGAAGATCAACTTTCTAAACTGGCAGCTACAACACAAACATTCATGGAATGCAGCAATCAAAGAATTCAAAATGTTGAAGCATCAATTAAAAGTTTGGAGCAACAATTTGGGTAGCTACCTGCACAGATTTCAGACAGAGAAAAAGGTAAATTTCCCAGTCAAATAGTGCCTAATCCAAGAGGACATGAAAACTGCAATGTTGTGTAGACTTTACGGTGTGGAAAAAGTTATGACAATCGTGCAAACCGTACTGAACATAATCTACCTGCAGTGCCAATTTCTGCAGAATCTGAAATACCAGTAGCAGAACCTGACAAATCTGCAGAAAAACAGAATCTGCACAGTACAGAAACTGTCCCAAAACAGATATCTCAACGTGTTTATGACGCTCCACTACCTTACCCTGAACATGTAATTCCATTCCTAAAGCAAGATATTAGCAACTCAAAGATTTTATGCAGACATTATCCAAGGTTCAATTCAACATTCCATTGCTAGATGCAATCAAGAAAATTCCATTATATGCCAAATTCCTGAAAGAGGTTTACAGCAGCAAAAAGAAGCTTGCAGATTTGGACAAAGCTGTTTTGACATAACAGTGCAGTGTAGTTTTGCTACACAAACTACCACCTAAGAAAAAAGATCCTGGGAGTTTTAATATTTCTTGTACTATTGGAAATTCTGATTTTAAAAATGCTTTAATCGATTTGGGTGCGAGTATTCATTTGATGCCTTTTTTCTGTTTTCTAGCGATTGGGACAATGAGGCTTAAAAGCCTACATCAATTATACTTCAACTAGCTGACCGTTCAATCACTTATCCAAGAGGCGTTATTGAAGATCTTATTATTAAGGTTGATAATCTTTATCTGCCAGCAGATTTTGTGGTTTTAAACATGGATGAAGACCTTCAAACACCTATTATTTTGGGGAAACCGTTTAGGGCAACAACTAGGACTTTAATTGATGTGGAAGATGGAACACTAACTTTACGCGTTCAAAACCAATCTATGGTATTTAATTTGTTTGAGGCAGCGAAACGTCCTGCTGAACAACAAGAATGTATGTGCATTGATGTGTTAGACAATATGGTTCAAGATAGTTTTTATGCCAGTTCAAATACAGATCAATTGCTCCACGTTTTACAAGGGAAAATTGGGACAGATTCTGAAGATGACGATATTCTTGAGTACATTCATGCATTGGACAGTCTGCCCACACAGTTGCCAAGGTTTAGAAATGTTTACAAGAGCTTAGGGGAGCCAAAACAACCCCTTAAGCCGTCCAGACAGCAGCCACCAAAATTGGAGCTGAAGCATTTACCAGAACATTTAAAATACGCACATTTAGGGGCTGCAGAAACGCTGCCAGTTATAGTTGCAGTTGATTTAACTCCCACAAAGGAAGAGAAATTGCTTCGTGTTTTGAGGAAATATCAAGATGCACTGGGATGGATAATTGCCGACATCAAGGGTATTAGCCCAGCAATATGTATGCATAGAATTTTAATGGAAGATAACGTGAAGCCAACAGTTGATGCTCAACGCCGCCTTAACCCAATTATGAAAGAGGTGGTCAGAACAGAGGTTATGAAATTACTTGATACAGGTATGATTTATCCTATTTCAGACAATAAATAGGTGAGTCCTACTAGGTTGTTCCTAAACGTACTGGCATTACAGTAGTTAAAAATGACAACAATGAGCTTATTCCAATGCGCTTAACTACAGGTTGGCGTATGTGTGTGGATTATAGGAAACCAAATGCAGGTACAAGAAAAGACCATTTTCCTCTACCGTTTACTGACCAAATGTTAGAAAGATTGGCTGGCAGGGCTTTTTATTGTTTCTTGGATGGCTATTTTGGGTACAATCAAATCCCAATTGCACTAGATGATCAAGAGAAGACAACATTTACATGCTCATTTGGGACATTTGCCTATCGGAGGATGCCATTTAGGTTATGCAATGCACCTGCCACTTTTTCAGCGTTGTATGATGAGTACCTTTTCTGGCTTGGTTGAAAGAATTGTGTAAGTTTTTATGGATGATTTTTCTGTGTTTGGAGATTCATTTGATCAGTGCCTACATAATTTGTCATTAGTTCTTGAGAGATGTCAACAAACAAATTTAGTGCTGAATTGGGAAAAGTGTCATTTTATGGTGAAACAAGGAATTGTCTAGGGTCATTCAATTTCTAGCAAAGGCATTGAAGTTGACAAAGCTAAAATTGATGTGATTGCAAAGTTGCCACCCCCTACATCAGTAAAAGGTGTTAGATCATTTTTGGGACATGCAGGATTTTATCATCGGTTCATCAAGGATTTCTCCAAGATCAGCCGACCTTTGTGCAATTTATTGGCTAAAGATGCACCATTTAATTTCGATGAGGCTTGCTTAGAAGCATTCAACAAGTTGAAATCACTCCTAACTTCGGCACCTATCATTGCTGCACCAGATTGGGGTTTACCATTTGAATTAATGTGTGATGCTTCAGATTATGTTGTTGGGGCAGTTTTAGGATAGTGGAAAGACAAGCTTCCCCATGTCATTTATTATGCAAGTCGTACACTCAATGATGCACAACTTAACTATGCTACCACAAAGAAAGAATTGTTGGCAGTTGTGTTTGCCTTAGAAAAGTTTCGGTCTTATTTGGTTGGGGCTAAGATAATTGTTTATACTGATCATGCTGCATTAAAATATTTGTTGTCTAAGAAGGATGCAAAGCCTAGGTTGATTTGTTGGGTTCTTTTACTTCAAGAATTTGACCTCGAAATTAAAGACAAGAAGGGCAGTGAAAATGTGGTGGCTGACCATTTATCCAGATTAATTATTCCAGCAACTAAGGAGGCAGATTCTCTACCATTGAGTGAGAGTTTTCCAGATGAACAGCTTTTCGCTGCCCAAATTAATACACCTTGGTTTGCTGATATTGTTAATTATTTGGCTACAGGTGTTGTGCATCCCGATTTTTCATTTCAGCAGAAAAAGAAGTTTTTGTCTGATGTCAAGCATTATTTCTGGGATGAACTATACTTATATAAGTATTGTCCAGACTAGATTATTCGCAGGTGCATTCCTAAGGTTAAACAAGACAGTGTTTTACGTTTTGCTCATCAGTATGCATGTGAAGGACATTTTGGACAGAAAATGACAGCAGAGAAAATTCTGCAAAGTAGGTTGTTTTGGCCTACATTATTTAAAGATGCAAATAATTGGTGTAGAGCTTGTGACAAGTGTCAAAGAGTTGGCAACCAATCCAAAAGGAATGAGATGCCCCAGCAAAGTATTCTAATTGTTGAGTTATTTGATGTTTGGGGTATTGATTTCATGGGACCATTCCCATCATCTTATGGGAATCAGTACATTTTAGTTGCTGTGGAATATGTTTCTAAATGGGTCGAGGCTATTGCAACACCCACTAATCAAGGATCAGTGGTACTGAAATTCCTCCAGGGGGTTATATTTCCACGTTTTGGAATTCCACGTGTGATTCTTAGTGATGGGGGAAAGCATTTTATTAATAAACAGTTTAATACTTTATTAGCAAAGTATGGGATTACTCATCGCGTGGCTACACCTTATCATCCACAGACATCTGGTCAAGTGGAAGTTTCAAACAGAGAATTAAATTGGATTTTGGAGAAAACAGTAGGCTCTACACGTAAGGATTGAAGTTTAAAATTAAATGATGTGTTGTGGGTTTACAGGACAGCTTTTAAAACCCCAATTGGGATGTCACCATTTAGACTTGTGTATGGGAAAGCATGTCACTTACCTACGAAACTAGAGCACAAGGCGTTTTGGGCTATTAATGAGCTAACTTTTGCATATGATTCAGCTGGGGAGAAGCGTAAGTTGGAGCTCAACGAGCTCTATGAGATTCGTAATGATGCATATGAAAGTTCAAAAATCTACAAAGACAAGACTAAGGCATTTCATGACAGTAAAATCCTTCGCAGGGAATTTTACGCAGAGCAAAAGGTGTTGTTTTTCAATTCTAGATTAAAGTTTTTTCCAAGCAAACTTAACTCACGTTGGACAGGGCCATATATGGTCACAAAAGTTTATTCGCATGGGGCTGTGGAGATAAAAAATGAGGTCACAGGTCATGAATTCAAGGTCAATGGTCACAGGCTCAAACCATACTTGGAATCACTCTATGATACAGCACGCGAGTCATTAACTCTGAGGGATCCAGTGACTTAGCCACCAGATTTCTGCAACGTCTAGCTACAGACTTTAAATAAAGCACTTATTGGGAGGCAACCCAATTTTCTAACCTTTTCTTTACTTTGTTTCATCTTTCTTTCATCACTTTCAATTTCTAGCTGCATTTAAATTCCTAGGCTGCATTTCGTGTAAAAATAAAAAATAAAAAATAAAAAAAACAAAAATCAATAAATAAATAACAATCAGAAAAGAAAAAAAATTAAAATAAAAAAATAATAAAAAAAAATTTTTATTTGCTTTTACTTGTTTTATTTTACCGATAGTATCTTCTACATTTTATCTCTGATTTCAACACCTAATTTTTATGCAGCCAGCAAACAAGACAAACCAGACTTAATGCACAGAGAGATCATTTTAGACGGAATCATGCATCCAGTAGCAGATCTACATGAATACCAACTATATCTATCATACACAAGCAGGGATGTGATGTTATACCTTTCTATTTTGCTAAGCGGCCATTATTCAGTGTTAGCTCATAGTTTTGTCATCACGTTGCCTTTGCCGATCTGGGGTATTTTCCTTGCAACAGAACAATCAAGTGTATGAGTTCCAGTGGAAACAGGTGTATCAGTTTGGGGGTTGATTGATTCTTTGTCCTCAACACGTTTCGAGTCCACATGTGCATAGATATGTTTTGGGGTGATCAGGTTTCACTAAGTTTATCATGGGGAGAAGATAATACATGCATGTTGCTGTACTCATTTACACAAGGTTTCTATATCCAACATGGTTCCAGCAACGATGGTGTTTATACCTTTCCAATCCACAGTCGCATTGACTTAGAGATTTGCTTTGCCATTTTGTCGACTACATTTACAGCTTGCGCACTCTTTTTCTCGGATTTCCACTCGATCTGAATCACCTACAAGCGTAGAGAGACAGAGATTTGGGTTATGCAGTGACATTGAACTATCCTTGGGCATACAAAGCTCAACATTTCACGACAGGAGTTTTACCTTTCTTATGCTCGGATCTGTGGGTCTGAGACGCTTTGCTTCTGTTTCTACTTTGCAGACAGCAGATTCGTGAGCAGTCTACACACATTTTAACTCACAAAAATCTGGTGTATTATTGCCTCTCTCTTTTGTTGTGGATCCGAGTACTCTCACAGAAACAAAGGCATGCATGCATTAGTTGCTGTTTTTTTTTTCCATGAAAATAAGCTTAATGGAACTCAATGACAGCAAGGAACGGTTTTTTACCTTTAGAATTTCAGGATTCACGACCGAGCTCCAGTGCAGATGCTGACTCCCATTTACGGGACAAATAGAAATGAGAGGGATTCGAGTGTTGGGCGCACTGAGAGTCTCTAGGGATTCGAGTGCTGGACTCGAGGGAATGCAACAGGGAATCCAAGGGAGGAATTAGGATCAGCTAGGGTTATGGTGTACGTGTGTGGCAGCGTGTAGCCACTTGGGCTGCATTCAGTCGGCTTGCCCAAATTCTTTTCTTTTCTCACGGCCCAAGATCCATTCTTTCATCCACATTGCGTAGGGCTTGTATCAGCCACTCCATCATGAGTGCATGCATGCATGTGAAGGCTTATCACACCTTCTGTCTTTCCCTTCCTGAGTTCGACACCTCAGGTCCTTTCTTTTCCTTTCTCCTTTCTCATTTCATTTTATTTTTTTATATTTTTGTTGTCCTATTATTTTCTTTTAGTGTCTTTTTCATGCTTTTCTTTCGTTTATTTTATTTTATTTTATTTTCATTCAGGTTGTTTCTTTCGTTTTTTTTTAATTTGTTTTTCCATTTCTTTTTCTTTAGTCTAGTTTCCACACCTTGAGGACAAGTGTGAAATAAGTTTGGGGGTGGGAAAGTAAATTTTAGGCTTTTAATTTTTTTATGTCAGTTAAGAAGTTTCATTATTTTTAAGTTAATATCCATAGATTACTTTAAACATTAGAACAAATGGACATGGTAAAGATTAATCCCACAGTAGAGTCTTCTCTATTTATCGTTACTTAGACACTAATTCACGAATTATACTTTGACAATTGCACATCACACCAACATGGTTTGTGGGGAGTGAGATTGAAACACTTGCTTTCTTTCCCAGTGTATTTTTATTTTTTTTCTAAATAAAGTAAAGTTAGTTTGTGTTATAAAGTAATAATTATCTCACCCGAGGTTCTGCCTAGTAACCGGGCCAGTCCTGCCTAATCAACAGTGATTCTCGCGTCAAACGGTAGAGTTTTGGCATGAGGCAGGGTGGTTAGTTGGTTTCGTAGCCTTTCCAACTTGAGTTAATAAGTCCTTAGGGGTGTTCTACACCTAATGCCCTAAAACCCTAGTGGTTTGGGAGTCATTGACCTAAAGCTCGCTACATGGGTTGGATAGAAAGCTTAAGGGAACCGACATTGCACGACCACTACTGTTACTTCAAAAAAAAAAAACATATGTATATATATATATATATGCGAAGTTAGTGTGTGAAGTACGAATAAAGGGATGAGAGGTAAGAGTTTTGGTCGAGTCTCTTTAACTATGTTGGTTCACTTTACACCAAAGGAAGTTTGTAAATTCTTTTTTAATTGATTTATGGCTTAGACTCTGTGGTGGGATTGGTTGGAACTTTTGAAAAGATGGTCTAGTTTTTAAAATTTTCTATGGATTGCAACTTTGAAGGTGAAAATTTTTGTCATTTAATTTTAGCTAGTTGTCTAGTTTGTTAATTTTTATTTTCGTTTTCTAGTTTTATTTTGCTTGAGGACAAGCAAAAAGCTAAGTTTGGGGGTATTTTGATAAGTAAATTTTATATTATATATTTAACCCTATTTTTAGTATATTTTGGAAGAATTTTGATACTTTGAATTGTATTTTCAATATAGGACTCTCGAATTCCTCTGGAGCAAAACGTGGTCAAATGGACGAATTTTTGAGTAATTCTAGTTGGAATACGTTCGTGAGTCACTTAGCTTGATCGTATCAAAATTTGTGATTTTTCCACCAAGTGGTTATTTTCTGGCTATAAAATAAAGGAGTGATGCGTGGTGCTGGAAAATGACGTTTCTGGGCTTAAATTATGCGTTTAGAGCCCAAGATGACCTTGGATGGTTTCGTGGCCTTCCGAAGATGTGTTTGGAACGTCTTTATCTTTAAAACAGGCTATCTTGGGTCAGATTTGGAGGAGATCTGAGGCTAAAACGTTGCTGGACAAGTACTTGGCAGATTCTCCTAGTTTAATTAGGGTTTTATTTTCTAAGATATTTTATTATTTTTCTTAGTTTCCTAGTTGGAATAAGAAACCTAGGTCTTAGGGTTTGTAAGGGTTGAGCAAATATATTGCTCTTTCTGTTTATAGTTTTTATCTACGCTTATTATTGTTCAACTTCAGAGATGAAGAACTTGGCTAGGGTTCTTGGAGATTTTCTACTTTAAGGTGCTTTCATTCCTTTTATTTTCAATAATATTTTTTATGATTTCAATTATGAATATGCATAACTAATTCCTTCTTGCTAGGGGGAAACTTTGAGCCTTAGCATGAATATGTAATTTTTTATTTAATTGTTTATGATTGATTGCATGCACACTTTGAATTATTGATCACTGTTTTAAACTATCTAATTATCTTGATGTTTGGCCACCATTAGGATGTTTATACAAGTAATTGGATGCAATTCGGTCGGAATATCACCGAAGGATTGAATATTAATTCTTGTGATTGATAATTGTAATTTCATCTAAGACGAACATCACGTTCTTAGGGGTTGCATGGTTCTTCAAAAGGTTTTCATAAAACTTAATGAATCTTGCATGTTCATATTTGATTTGAATATCATAGACGGATTACATGTTAGATATACTTTCTTGCTTGAATATCACGAGAATAATATATATTAGGAAAACCTAACCTTCGGAGTGGCATGTGTAAATTATAAGTAATTAGTAAAAATACATAGAATTGCTAGGTGATGGTGGAACCCTAGTGCCTTTATAAATTGGTATTTAAAACTCTTTTATTCGCTTATTTTAGTTTTTCTTTAAAATTCGTTTTTAATATTACCCATTCTCAAACTCTCTTTTCTCAAGTTTTGATTCTAAGTATTTAACTAGGAATTGTTTCTACATAAATTATCCAAATAGTCCTTGAGGAAAACGACCTTGCATGAGCATCTATACTACAATATCCTTATATTCTTACAAGTATTTCATGTGATTTTGACCCTATTTGCATAGACGTTAAAAATCCTATCAGTAACAGTTAAAAATATCGTCTGTAAACTATTATTTCAATTATTGGAATGATATAAGAATTTAAAAAATTAAAATACGGAAATGTATGATGAATGTACCTATAACGGTGTTTAATTGTAAAAAAAAAAAAATTATGACAATTTTTTTTTAATTTTCAAGGTGTTAAAAAACATGTAGAGGGTGAAAATGGGGTAATGGTAAAAAAAAAATTATAAATGGGTTAAAAAGAGTAAATGAGTAAACGGGTATTAAACAGTTACAATTAAATTGGTATGCGGTTAGAGGTATGATTAACCGTTTATAAACGGTTAGGGGTATGGTATAACCGTTTAGACAATTACCCAACGGGTAAACGGTTATACAGGTATGAGTATAAATGGTTATGAGTAAATAACCGCGGTTACCCGCCCACCATAACCATTCCCATCCTAGTAAGCACCAACCAGAAAGTGTGGAAGAAGGGACACGTGTCAGCTTCCGGGCACAATGCTAATCCCGGTAACTTAATCAGAGATTAACGGTCGACTAAAAAAATTAAAGGAATTAATACGGGGATACGAACCAAACAGCCTCGGAAAGCAACTTGAATTTTCACAGCGGCCTATTCTTCTTCTTCTTGAATTCTGATGCGGCTACCTTGCTCCGCGGACCTTCTGGCGCATCGCCCGCGTGGGCGGCGGCGACTGCGGCCTCGGCCATGGCGGCGATTGCGTGTTTGTTGGGGTTGACAGTGTCGTTGGAGGAGTCAGTGCGTTAGTGATGCCGTACGGGGTCGTTTTGGTGGCGCTTTTCTCTGTAGGAATTGACGAAGCTCCAGCGATGTTTGTCTTTGGTGGGTGGTTTGGGGGAGGAGGAGGAGGAGGAGGACGGGGTTTGGTGGGCGGGGTTGAGCTTTTTGAGGCCCAGGATGCTCCTGAACCATTTGGAGGCTTTGCCCATTGTTGGGGGTAGGGAGTGCGAAGGCTAAGGGCGGTGGGATGGGAGTGGAGTGAGAAGGTGGTGATGGTTATGGATTTGTATTTGCAGTTGCAGGAGAGAGAGAGAGAGAGAGAGAGAGAGAGAGAGAGAGAGAGAGAGAGAAGTGGGAAGAGGGAGGTAGGAATGTGTTGATAGTTTGTGTTAGGAACCGCAGAGTAAAGGGCCATGAAGGGGAGGGAATTTATACGGTTGAGATTTTGTCAAAGGAGGGAGGGGCCGTTGATTTAAACACATGTTGTTGGGAAGTGAAATTCTATGCTCTCTCCCTCTACATGGTGCGTATGCTTAGAACCTGCATTCGTGTCGTGTTTTTCCTGTTCATGTTATTTTCGTGTCATACCTGATATCTTAACAGGTCATATTGTATAACACCCGTTAAAATAAACAGGTAAAATGACACAACCCGAAATTGACCAGATAATATTAACAGGTAATATGACCTGACCCGTTACCTGTTAAAGAAAATATATTTTAAACCAATAAATAATCAAATGAAAAACATAATACTAAAGTCTTTAATAGTTTTTTAATTAATGTAGAAGTGTAAAAAATTATAGAAAAAAATATATAAACGTTCGTAATGACAAGCTTTACAACTTTCATGAAGAGCTTAACTTCGAAATTCGCCACTATAATCATATAAATCATAGATCAAAATTTAACCGTTGATTGTTGTTTACATTTACGCTTCATTGTTCTCATCAAATTTTGTTTTTTTCAGATTTTTTTTTTTTTGAAAACTTGATCTATTCGAGGATGCAGGAAGATGAATGGTTTGGATCGTTAATATTATATTCAAAGTTTTACTGTTAATGAAAATATTGCTTGATGTTTATAAAGTTTCTACAAATTATATGACATATTTCAGTTAACTGTAAATATCAAAACATGATATCAAAGATTTGAACCGTTCATCTTCTTACATCCGCCATATGATCATGTTTTCAAAAAAGAAAATTTAAAAAATGAAATTCAGTAAGAAGAATAAAGCATAGATGGCAATCAACTGTTAAATATAAATTTAAGGTTTATGAATTATAGTGTTGGATTTCGAAGTTGACCCCTTCATGAAAGTTGTAAAGTTTGTCACTATGAGTGATTGTATATTTTTTTTTTACATTTTTTACACTTCTACAATAATAATTATTAATTTTATTAATTTTTCCCTCAAATAAAAAACATTATTCATGAAGGTTTGGAGGATTTTAAAAATCTAAATGATAATGTAAGTGTAAATCACGAGTGTTTATATATTCTTTCACATTTTTCATACTTGTATGTATGTCTTCTTAGTTCTTACCTATACAAATGCTATATTAGTTTATTTTAATTTTGGACAACAACATGTTAAGTAAAATTTATCCTAGTAATGATAATAAGGAACTCTCATAATAAAAATAAATAATGACAAAATTTTTTTTTAAAAAACTTATATAGAATAACAATACAAAACTATATATTTAATATAGAATATATTGTATATATTAATATGACTATTGTATTTTATAAGAAATCTTTTAGTAATTAAACTTTAAAATTATCAAAATAAATTTTTTCTTAACGGGTCGAAACAGGTTACCCACGTGTTACCCGCATGTATACCCGTTAAGAACGGGTTCTTAACGGGTCACTCGATAATGACCCGATAAGTTATCGTGTTGACCCGAAACCCGTTATTTTCGTGTCGTTTTCGTATCATGTCATTGTGTCGTGTCAGAAATTGTCAGGTCTTCACCCCATTGCTACTTATTTCTTCTTTTTTTTATTTATTTTTGGTTTTTTTCCTAAATTCTTGGCCAATTAAAAAGTTGGAGTAAGAACAAAAGAGTGCAATAATTTAGGATATAACGTCTTGTTCTAGTTTTTATTTAATACAACAAGATAGAAAAGATGATGATATAAAAATTACACAAAATAAAAGTGTCCTGGGAGAGAAATTTGATACATGCAATTGTTTTTTAGATTTCTAGAATGACAATAACAATTTTCTTGATTAATTTTGTATTAAATAATGTTGATGCACAAAACTAGAGGTCTTGGAACAACATAAATCCGGCCGTGAATCTGCAAGAAATGTAAATAACACAAGATGTATTGTGGTTCACCCCAAGGTTTGGGTTACATCCACACTGATTATGTATTTATCTGAGGGAGAGAGAGCTCTAAGAGTGAGAGCTTTGAGAGGGGGGAGAGGGCCTAGGAATTGGCCTCCTTCAATTGTGAGGGTGAGGGATCCTTTTATAGAATAAGGACTCCTCACTTATTACATATTTGCCCCTTCCTTTATTACATAATTACATTTAAGTCCCCCGAGTATTTATACGAGGTCTAAATACGGAGACCCTAAATATGGTATAAACAATAGTCCCCCAAGTCTTCAGTCAAGAGAGTCTTTTGGCTGGAGACTTGAAATTCAGTCCATGTGTGGGCCGAAGTAACTAGATGTTGTCTTGAAGTGATGCTCAATATGAGGCAATGCTTAATCTGAAATGATGCTCAACTAGAAGTAGCACACACTATGAGGCTACTCGGCTCGTGGCTTATGTTGCCTTGGTTGGCTCGGCTTTGTGGCATTTGAAGGTGAGGGAGTCCCTTTTATAGAATAAGGGCTCACTCTTCAATACATGAATGATGGTTAGAGTTGATACTCTCTAATGATGGTGAAGGAGTCCCTTTTATAGAATAAGGGATCGCTCCTCAATACATAAATGATGGGTTAGGAGTGATGCTCGCGGCAAGGCAGTTGCTCAGCTGGCGGCAATGCTCTCTAACGAAGGTGAGGGAGTCCCTTTTATAAAATAAGGGCTCCCTCCTCAATCCATGAATAATGGGTTAGAAGTAATGCTCATGACGAGATGGTTGCTTAGATGGTGGCGATGCTCTCTAACGAAGGTGAGGGAGTCCCTTTTATAAAATAAGGGCTCGCTCCTCAATACATAAGTGATGGGCTAAGTCCCCTAAGTATTTTTCATGAGTGCTCTCTAATGAATGTGAGGGAGTCCCTTTTATAAAATAAGGATTCGCTCCTTAATACATAAGTGATGGGCTAAGTCCCCTAAGTATTTTTTATGAGGCCCAGTTGAGGCCCAATATATGGTACATAATGTAGTCCCTCAAGTCTTTGGTCAATAGAGTCTGTTGGCTGGAAACTTCAAATAAAATCCATGTATGGGCCAAAGTGGCGTTTGTTCAGAGGCGGTATTTGTATACCCTGCACTGAAGCTTTGTAGGTGAAGCTTTGCAAGTGAAACTTTTGAAGCTAGAGTTCTGTAACTGAAGCTTTTGAAGCTAGAGCTCTATAAATGAAGCTTTTGAAGCTAGAGCTTTTGTAAATAAAGCTTTTGAAGCTAGAGCTTTGTAAATGAAGCTTTTGAAGCTAGAGCTTTCTAAATGAAGCTTTTAAAGCTGATTGACATGAGTGATGCTCATGAATGTTTATGTTGATTGACATGAGTGAAGCTTATAGTTGTTGTCATGAGTGATGCTCATGAATGTTGACATGAGTGATGCTCATGAATGTTTATGTATGATTGATATGGGTGATGCTCATGAATGTTTATGTATGATTGACATGAGTTGTGCTCATGTATAATTTTGAAGTATTTGGCGTACTTTTGATCCCCTGGTTGGTGGTAATAGTGGCGGGTTGCCGAATAATTTTGGAGTACTGGGCGTACTTTTGATCACCTGGTTGGTGGTAATAGCGGCGGGTTGCCGAATAACTTTGGAGTACTGGGCGTACTTTTGATCGCCTGGTTGGTGCTATTTTGGGTTTATGGGCCTTCGCCTTCCACACAACATTCCAGCCCATTTACTTTGGGCTTTGTTTTTTTTTTTTTTTAGTATTATTACCATCTGATGAAGTTTATACAGATATCTTCGAGAGATAAGAAAAATAAATTACATCATACATCTATCAAAAAAGTAAGTCACATCATTCTGGTGGGGTGTTTATTCCTTACTTTTGCTTTCTCTTTTGCCTTTTCTTTTCACTTTAACATCATGGTGTCGTCTGTAAAGAGTGGGAACATGCATGATGAAAGTTGGTAGGCATCTTCTGCGTTGTCATCGTGCCAAGTTTAATCCCTTAATCAACTTGGAGCTTGGGCTACTGTGCATTAGTAGGTAGCCATGCTTTCTGTTTTTTTTTTCTTTTTGCTTTCGCTTTGTTTCTTGCATCTTTTTTTTTGTTTTTGCTTTTGCTCTTTTCTTTTCTTTTTTCGAGCAGACATCATCACCCTAACTTGTAAGGGCGCAGAAGAAACCCTTCAACTACAAAGAGAAACAAACTAAAGGAAGCTGGCGTGTTTATCTAGCTAATAGAAATTAGAACTTCTTGATGAAGTCGTAAACATGCTGACTGACTTCGTCTGGCTTTTCTTGGTTAATGAAATGAGCTGCATCTTCCATCACAACCACCTCTTGCATAAATGGCACATCTCTCTTGAACCCACCTTTATGTATGTAGTTCTGGATACCTGGAATATGATAGGTGATGTCCAGGTCCCCCACCGTAAACTTAACTGGTACCTTGATCCGTAGGCCCGTCTATGGTCCAGTAAGCTCCCAGGTATGGTCTAGTAAGCTTCCAGGTTAAGTTCAAAGCTTGATAGTAGTTCAATCATCTGGTAAAAGTCGACAACGACGGCGAGGTGGGTGCCGAGGCTAGTGTCGACGAACACAGTGGCCTCCACCGTATCGGACGTCGACCACGATGACAAGATCAGCAAAGACGACCTCCGGGCCTTCTACGCTGGCTTCTCCAGCTCTGCCGCGGAGGAAAACCTCACCAGATTGATGATGTCTACCGCTGACAAAGATGGGTTCGTTCAGTATGAGGAGTTCGAGCACATCTTGGCTTGCGATGACGGGGCGAAAAGCCCGGGAGTGATGGAGGACGTGTTTAAGGTGATGGACAAAGACGGCGACGGGAAACTCAGCCACGAGGAAAACACGTCCTGTATGCATACACTACTACAATATATGCTATCACCGTCGGAGTCAAAACCGACAAGAAATCAGATTTCTGTCGCAATTTTGGCAAAAATGCGACATAAAACAATGTAATGTCGCATTTTCAAAGCGACACTATTGCTAGCGTCACGAAAGGGCTTTAGCGTCGGTTTGGTGGCTTAAACCGACACTACATAGCGTCGCTTTAAAGCGACACTAAACTAACGTCGGTTTAAAGCGACGCATACTTACACGTTACGTCGCTTTAAGGCAACGTTCAATAGCAATTTAATTGTAAAATATAATTCCTATTGTCGCTTTTAAATGACACTGAAATAATATTAAATCAATTTAATATCCCATAAACCGACGTCAAATAACAATTAAATAAATAAAATATGCAACCGAATAACGGTCTTAACCGACACCACCTTTGTTAATAATAATAAAAAAACACACAAATCGCATTCTTCTTCGATTCATTGTAACAGAAAAATTTTATATAATTATATTAATTAATTTCAAGGTCAAAAAAAAACATTAATAAAAATAATTAAAAAAAATAGTGCCAACATACACAATATTGTCCATACATTAATGAAAATAATTAACAATAAAAATAATGTCAAAATATACAAAAACCCATCCGTCATAACAACTACTAAATCCGACATTACAAACATAACATAAAAAACAAAAAAGATAGAACGATTAAAGTGTCATATTTAACCGACAAGAAAGCGAACCAAATAAACTACGGAACCGAATCTGCGCCTGAACGTGGCACAGATCCTTCTCGCCCTTGAGGTCCTATATTTGATGCCAACATCCTCGACAAGTCCACATCAGATCCAACACCCGCAAGCATTTCAACAAACCCCCCAGCTGGAAATTCAGGACAAGGCGCAGCCATCTCGGGTCGATATACTGGCACTTGATAAGGCGGCTCCTGCATGTAAGGCATGGGAGGCTGCTGCATGTATGGCATAGGCGGCTGCTGCATGTATGGCGTGGGCTGCATAGGCAGCGGATACATAGGATACGGAGGTTGCTGATTATAGCCAGCATAAGGATATGCAGGGGGCGGCTGACTTTGACCCGACTGTTGAGGAGGAGGAGGCTGACTCTGGCCTGACTGTTGGGTTCCCGGGCTAAACGGTGGTTGTGGTTATGCTTGTGGCTGAAAACTTTGGAAAAGCCACGCAAACAACTGACTTTGCTTGTTCTCTAGGTCCGAAATCCGTTTATTGTTATTTTCGTCCCTCAATTTCAACTCATTATTTTGAGTCATCAGCAATGCCATTGCACTGTTAGATGACCTCTTGGAGGAAATTGATGTAGAAGACGAAGAAGATGCATAGGACACCATATCAAGAGTCACCCCATGACCGTATCCTCTGACTCTATTATACCTCTCAGGACCCATTGTGTCAACATACACTTGGGTCCTAAGATCTTCATTATCCTCTTGCCCCGACTGAATCAAAGTTTGCAGATTGCTCTCCATTGTTGCCTAGCATTACAATTTTTAAAAAGAAAAATTCAATCGTAAAACAAAACAATAAGCTATAGATAATAAATTTGAATAATAATGAAATACCAACACAGTAAAATAAATTACCCCTGTACGCTCCGATTCTTCATCAATCTAAGCTTCATTTTTTCGTGTATGACATTCACGAAAAAAGGTTACAGGATCAGCTTCTTTCCCATGCTTCTTCCGCTTTACCAAAAATAAAATTTCACACAAACAATTTTAGGCTAACCTCGTTAAAATTAAAATTTATAACTATAGAATATTTAAAATAACATTTCTTCAAATTGTACAATCCATATATATTCTTGCCGCTTTCTTGCAAAAGATTTTGTACCAGTAGTATGGTTCATTGTTTTCTTTTGCCGATTAATCTTGTTTTTTTTCAGCAACCTCCTGAAAATAAAAATAAAAAAATTATTACACAAATTTATAGTTATAACGAAATAAACTACATCGTTTACCTTTGTTTTATCTCCACTCCAGTATGCCAACAAATTACCCCACTGGGTAGGATTCACATCAGGAGGAGGCTGGGGACGCTCCTCTGCAGCTCTGTTGGTATAATATTTTTTTTTAACTTATTTCTGTACTCCTTATGTGCATGCTCAGCAACCTTAAGCGTCATAAAGCGGATCAAAGGCAATCTTGGTATATCAACATCTTCAAAAACAATATTTCCCTACATCCATAAAATAAAAAATAAAAAAAATAAATCAACCAAGTCAAATATTATAACAATCATTGAATTATTCTTTTATTTTCTAATAAAAATATAAATACCTATACCTTAATTCTATTCCAAAAAGCTTCCTTATCTACATCCTTAATCTTACGCCAATGCTTCGCCAATGGGAGAATTCTGTGGTCTCTAACCTCCGATGCCACATATTTTGAAAATGCACTAGAGTTATCACTAACGCATTTTCCAGACATATCAAACGAACAAAGCTGTTTCGTCCATTTGGGAACTGAGGGTCCTCGCCTCCGTTGAAAAGTTCCTTGTTCATAACAAAACCACAGTTAAAACAAACCAAAAAAGTTGGAAACAGATGTAAACTTTCAGTTTATAAGGATAATAGAAGATTAAACACAAAAAAAAAAAAAAAAACGAATCCAATAATAATGTAGAAAAATAACCAGCTTCGACCTCCTCCTCTTCCACATGAAGTTCCTCATCACGTTGAGAATCACAACTACTATCCATAGCAAAACCAAAGGAAGAAGTGCGGAAATAGGAGTGAAGGGAGTGAAGGGAGTGAAATGGGGAGTGAAGGGAGTGAAATGGGGAGTGAAATGAGAGAGACGGAAATAGGTCGTAGAACCTTAAATATGCCAAAAAAATTAGCGTCGAAATATGCAACTATTACGTCGCTTCAAAGCGACACCACCTCTGCAACATTTTTGACTAGCGTCGAAATAGAGGCTAATTGCGTCGATTTGAACCGACGTTATTCTGACAGACAGTAATTGCAGTGGCCTCGGAATTGGACGTGCGAATGTGACCGAGGCGTCGAAATATGGGCATATTGCGTCGCTTAAAACCGACGTTATAGTCTGACATTTCTAACTAGCGTCGAAATAGAGGACAATGACGTCGGTTTTAACCGACGTTATTCTGACAGACATTAATTGCAGTGTCCTCGGAATTGGACGTGCGAAAGAACTGAGGCATAGAAATAAATGCCTGCGTCGAAACAATAACTGGTTGCGTCGGTTTAAACCGACGTATAATACGAGGCGTCGAAATAATAAGTGGTTGTGTCGAAATAATAAGTATTTACGTCGATTAAAACCGACGCCACTATTTATTTTTTCGACGCAACTATTTATTATTTCGATGCTTCGGTTCTTTCGCACGTCCAATTCCACCCTAATTCTTCCGATCCATTTCCCCGTGCAAAAAAACCGGGAAAATTCCCGCCCAACAAAAAAATAAAAAAAGAGTTTAACTAAAAAAGAAAAAATGGAAACGCAGGAGAAAAAAAAATAGTTAAAATAAAAAAAGGTTATTTCTTATAATATTTTAATATATAAAATTTAACTTATACATAATGCTTAATAAAAACACAAATATAATTTTAGGAACATTTTGATATTGATGGCTTATATTTGAATTGTTTTAATCAAACATCTATAATTTTGAAACTTTTGATCAAACATTGTTCGGTTTATAATATCCTTAAAATTTTGATTTTTATTGTAAATAATTGACCAACTAGTTCATAAAATATTATGATAAATATTCTAAATTCACCACAAATATTCTATCTTAACTTATCATTATTCGTTTAAAATGAATTTTTCTTATGCAAATAATTTGTTGTATTAAAACGATACATTCACTAACACTTAAACAGTTTATTCATACTTTCATTAAGTATAACACAATATTTTGGGATATCCACTAGTGTAAATATTTCAAATTGAAGATCGCATTCATTCACCGTATTCATATAGGGTGAAGGAGTGTACATATAAAAAATCATCAAAATCGGAGTTAAAATAACCGTTACATCGTGATTTTTCGTTAATAACCGTCGAATAAGTTTTTCCCGTAACTGTGTCTCGGAAAGTTTTTTTTTTTTAATTTTTGGTGTATGCGATCTCGAAGTATACACAAACATGTTTGACGGTTCGATCGTTGAAATTAGTTTCGTAGAGTTCGTATTCCATCAAAACGATACATTCACTAACACTTAAACAGTTTATTCATACTTTCATTAAGTATAACACAAAATTTTGGGATATCCACTAGTGTAAATATTTCAAATTGAAGACCGCATTCATTCACCGTATTCATATAGGGTGAAGGAGTGTACATATAAAAAATCATCAAAATCGAAGTTAAAATAACCGTTACATCGTGATTTTTCGTTAATAACCGTAGAATAAGTTTTTCCCGTTACTGTGTCTCAGAAATTTTTTTTTTTTTAATTTTTGGCGTATGCGATCTCGAAGTATACACAAACATGTTTGACGGTTCGATCGTTGAAATTAGTTTCGTAGAGTTCGTATTCCATCAAAACGATACATTCACTAACACTTAAACAGTTTATTCATACTTTCATTAAGTATAACACAAGATTTTGGGATATCCACTAGTGTAAATATTTCAAATTGAAGATCGCATTCATTCACCGTATTCATATAGGGTGAAGGAGTGTACATATAAAAAATCATCAAAATCGGAGTTAAAATAACCGTTACATCGTGATTTTTCGTTAATAATCGTCGAATAAGTTTTTCCCGTTACTGTGTCTCAGAAAGTTTTTTTTTTTTTAATTTTTGGCGTATGCGATCTCGAAGTATACACAAACATGTTTGACGGTTCGATCGTTGAAATTAGTTTCGTAGAGTTCGTATTCCATCAAAACGATACATTCACTAACACTTAAACAGTTTATTCATACTTTCATTAAGTATAACACAAGATTTTGGGATATCTACTATTGTAAATATTTCAAATTGAAGATCGCATTCATTCACCGTATTCATATAGGGTGAAGGAGTGTACATATAAAAAATCATCAAAATCGGAGTTAAAATAACCGTTACATCGTGATTTTTCGTTAATAACCGTCAAATAAGTTTTTCCCGTTACTGTGTCTCAGAAAGTTTTTTTTTTTAATTTTTGGCGTATGCGATCTCGAAGTATACACAAACATGTTTGACGGTTCGATCGTTGAAATTAGTTTCGTAGAGTTCGTATTCCATCAAAACGATACATTCACTAACACTTAAACAGTTTATTCATACTTTCATTAAGTATAACACAAGATTTTGGGATATCCACTAGTGTAAATATTTCAAATTGAAGATCGCATTCATTCACCGTATTCATATAGGGTGAAGGAGTGTACCTATAAAAAATCATCAAAATCGGAGTTAAAATAACCGTTACATCGTGATTTTTCGTTAATAACCGTCGAATAAGTTTTTCCCGTTACTGTGTCTCAGAAAGTTTTTATTTTTTTATTTTTGGCGTATGCGATCTCGAAGTATACACAAACATGTTTGACGGTTCGATCGTTGAAATTAGTTTCGTAGAGTTCGTATTCCATCAAAACGATACATTCACTAACACTTAAACAGTTTATTCATACTTTCATTAAGTATAACACAAGATTTTGGGATATCTACTAGTGTAAATATTTCAAATTGAAGATCGCATTCATTCACCGTATTCATATAGGGTGAAGGAGTGTACATATAAAAAATCATCAAAATCGGAGTTAAAATAACCGTTACATCGTGATTTTTCGTTAATAACCGTCGAATAAGTTTTTCCCGTTACTGTGTCTCAGAAAGTTTTTTTTTTTTAATTTTTGGTGTATGCGATCTCGAAGTATACACAAACATGTTTGACGGTTGGATCGTTGAAATTAGTTTCGTAGAGTTCGTATTCCATCAAAACGATACATTCACTAACACTTAAACAGTTTATTCATACTTTCATTAAGTATAACACAAGATTTTGGGATATCCACTAGTGTAAATATTTCAAATTGAAGATCGCATTCATTCACCGTATTCATATAGGGTGAAGGAGTGTACCTATAAAAAATCATCAAAATCGGAGTTAAAATAACCGTTACATCGTGATTTTTCGTTAATAACCGTCGAATAAGTTTTTCCCGTTACTGTGTCTCAGAAAGTTTTTTTTTTTTATTTTTGGCATATGCGATCTCGAAGTATACACAAACATGTTTGACGGTTCGATCGTTGAAATTAGTTTCGTAGAGTTCGTATTCCATCAAAACGATACATTCACTAACACTTAAACAGTTTATTCATACTTTCATTAAGTATAACACAAGATTTTGGGATATCTACTAGTGTAAATATTTCAAATTGAAGATCGCATTCATTCACCGTATTCATATAGGGTGAAGGAGTGTACATATAAAAAATCATCAAAATCGGAGTTAAAATAACCGTTACATCGTGATTTTTCGTTAATAACCGTCGAATAAGTTTTTCCCGTTACTGTGTCTCAGAAAGTTTTATTTTTTTTATTTTTGGCGTATGCGATCTCGAAGTATACACAAACATGTTTGACGGTTCGATCGTTGAAATTAGTTTCGTAGAGTTCGTATTCCATCAAAACGATACATTCACTAACACTTAAACAGTTTATTCATACTTTCATTAAGTATAACACAAGATTTTGGGATATCCACTAGTGTATAAAATTGTTAAAGTTTTTAGAAGTATAAAATTGTTAAATAAAAAGAAAAATAGTGTAATTAACAGCTCAAAAAATATCGTGAACTTTAAATAAGAAAAAATAATCATCCTTTCTTCGCATTAATACATATAATTCACAACAGGTTTTTAACTTGCGTCGAAATAGAATGACATTGCGTCGAAATAGGCTTATATTGCGTCGGATCAAACCGACGTAATATGACAGTCTGCGTCGAAATAATCTTAGTTTGCGTCGGTTTAAACCGACGCTAAAATGACATTGCGTCGAAATAAGCTTTCATTGCGTCAGTTAAAACCAACGCCAACTGAATTAAAAAACCACGAAAAATGCCGCCCAAAATATTTTAATTAAACCGACGTCGGTTAAAAGCGACAGGAAACAAGCTAAAAAAAAAAAAATTATAACCCAATATTAAAAATAAAAGGTTTAACTTATATTTAATACTTAATAAAAAAAAACAGAAATATAATTTTGATAATAAGATAACATAACATACGAAATGAAAGATAGGATAATTAATACATAAAATAATTAACATATTTATTCTCCTTCATCATCTGTTAGCTCATCGTCGACATTGGCATGATTAACGAACTCGGTAGGCAGCGCTAATGATTCAAAAAAAGGAGTCTCTTCCACGCCAACCCTTGTATGAAAATTTTCATTATCAAGAATTCGATCATCCAAATTCGGTATGGCATAATCATCAATAGCATCACTATCCTCTAGTACGTCAAACAAATCCCTCGGCTGAGTTCGAACAACTACGTGCCAATCTTTTTCAATTGTGTCCTCCACATAAAATGCTTGTAATGCTTGTGATGCTAGTATGAAAGGATCCTCTTTAAATCCCAATTGATTGAAATTCACCATAGTAAATCCATATTGATCGGTCTTCATTCCTCGTGGACTTTCACTATTAACCCATTCGCACTTAAATAACATCACAGCTCGACCCCTATCTTCCGCCTCAGTAGGACCACAATATTTAACCTCGAACATATCAACAACTCTGCCATAACAATTCACTTGCCCAATTGCTCCAGGAACATTTGCAGGTACAAAGACACCACAATTTTGATTCTTATGCTTATCATCCACAGATTTTATACGAAATCTAAACCCATGAACAATGCGACTTTTATATCTACTCACAACCCTACTAGGATAATTAGCTAGCCAATGCAAGTCTTCAGATATCAACATGTCATTAGCATGATAGCTTGAATTCCATAAGCCGGAAAATCACTTATAGTCCATAAGACAGCAGCCTTCATCATAAAACCTTGGTTGGAATACGCATCATAAGTTGGAGTGCCCACCTCCCACAACTCATTCAACTCGTCAATCAGTGGACACATGTATACATCAATCTCTTTACCAGGACTGCGCGGTCCTGGTATTAAAAGAGACAACAACAAATTTGGTTGCTTCATGCACATCCAAGGCGGCAAATTGTAAACAGAAAGCACCACCGGCCATGTGCTATGATCATTCCTCATTTTTCCAAAAGGATTAAATCCATCACTGGCCAACCCTAATCGAACATTTCGAATTTCTGACGCAAAATCCGGATATAAATTATCCAAATGCTTCCATGCTGGAGAATCTGAAGGATGTCTCATAAACTCATCTTTAGGACATTCAATTGCATGCCACCTCATATGTTCAACCGTATGCTTCGACATAAAAAATCGTTGCAATCTTGGTTTTAAAGGAAAATACCACATAACCTTAGCTGCGATCTTTTTTCTCGACCTATCCGCTGCGTTGGTAACTTTATATCTTGATTCACCACAAACTGAGCACACGGTCAAATCCGAAGTATCTTTCCAATAGATCATGCAATCATTGGGACATGCATCAATTTTCACATACGTCAGACCCAAGTCATTTATAAGTTTTTTTTCCTTATAACATGATTCAGGCAAACAATCCCCTTCAGGCAACATTCTTTTAATTAACTCCAGTAAAGTTGTGAAGATGTCGTCTGGCATTCCCGCTAAACACTTGATCTGATACAGCCTTACAACTGCTTCTAATTTCTTAAACTCCTTACACCCTGGCCACAAATCTTGATCTGCCTCTTCAAGCAACCTAAAAAAAGTCTCCACCTCTTCTGGACGCCCTTCCCCAATAGACGGTTCAGTAGACGGCCCAACACCTTCTTCTGTTAATGGTTGGACAAATACATCATTAAGAAAGTCATGCATACCAATCACCTCATCTCCTGTTTCTTCTTCTCCAATTGCCACATTTTGCTCTCCAATGTTTTGCTCGCCATGATGTCGCCATCAAACATTTTTATAATCTTTATCCATATCATACAATATGAGATGTTCAATAATAGTGTTCCTAACAAAAGTATATCGATTACAACATCTTTTGCAAGGACATCTAAACTTATCAGGACCAACACCATTTGCAACTGCTTGATCCAAAAACAAATTAATTCCAGCTGTATACGCTTCAAAATTTCGAGGTATCGTCAACCAACTCTTGTCCATGTTTTACCAGTTTACGAGGGTAAAATATTACGCTGACACTAAGATGCCTACAATCTTGCAATCCCTATCATGTAGGCATAACTATTAGAATTTTCAATTTCTATCTTTCAACCCTCGAACTCTATCACGATCACGATTGCAATCTTTTAATTTTCAACACCTATTGTAGTAAAAACAAATTAAAATAACAACAAAAAGTTATCAAAATTATGCTCATCTAATCCATTCTAGTAAATAACAACCAAAAGTTAACAAAATAACAATAAATTAAAATAACAATTATAGTGCAAAAGTTATATTTAATATTGTTAATTTAACATAAATGCTTATTTAAATTATTCATTCCATTTTCTCATAACAATTCAAATTGTAAAAAAAATTAATTTAACATAATATATTCTTATATTACTAAAAATGATAAGTTTATGTTATATTAATATTGTTAATTTAACATACATGCTTATAAATATTATTCATTTCATTTTCTCATAACCATTCAAATTGCAAAAAAAAAAAATTAATTTAACATAATATATTTTTACATTACTAAATATTATAAGTTTATGTTATATTTAATATTGTTAATTTAACATAAATGCTTATAAATATTATTCATTCCATTTTCTCATAACAATTCAAATTGCAAAAAAAAAATTAATTTAATATAATATATTCTTATATAACTAAATATTATAATTTTATGTTATATTTAAGATTGTTAATTTAACATAAATTCTTATAATTATTATTCATTCCATTTTCTCATAACAATTCAAATTATTCTCATCTAATCCATTCTAGTAAATAACAACAAAAAATTATCAAAATAACAACAAATTAAAGTAACAATTAAAGTGCGAACAAAATTAATTTAACATAATATATTCTTACATTACTCAATATTATAAGTTTATGTTATATTTAATATTGTTAATTTAACATAAATGCATATAAATAATATTCATTCCATTTTCTCATAACAATTCAAATTATTCTCATCTAATCCATTCTAGTAAATAACAACAAAAAATTATCAAAATAACAACAAATTAAAATAACAATTAGAGTGAAAAAAAAATTAATTTAACATAATATATTCTTAAATTACTCAATATTATAAGTTTAAGTTATATTTAATGTTGTTAATTTAACATAAATGCTTATAGATAATATTCATTCTATTTTCTCATAACAATTCAAGTGACAAAATTAATTATTTCGCCTAAATATGAAGTAATTTAACAAAAATAATAGAAATTTATCTAACTACTTAAATTACAATTTTTAAATAAATAAACTTGTGTATTATACAATTTAAAAATTAAAGAATTTAGTGATAGAAACCTGAATTATAGAAGAATTCCGTCGTCGATCAATTCTTTATATACTCAACCAGGTCAAATAAATTCCCTACAACAATAAATTGTATCAAAATATTAAACATAAGAGGAGAAAATAAAAATACTACAAGCAAGAAAAATTTACCTTTGTGAAGAATGAACTTGGAAGAACTCGGAAGGTGAGAGAGAGAAGGTTTGTGAACCGTGAGAATGAGATAAATGCAAGAGGGAAAGATGAACACGGGTGAGTGAATATAAAGACGATCAATCTGTCGCTTACAACCGACACTGGGTTTCAAAATATTTAAAAAAATAAAATATATGTCGCTCAGAACCGACGTAGGATTTAAAATATATAAAAAAATCAATTAGTGTCGCTTCTATATGCGACACGCATACTTAATGTCGCTTAAAAGCGACACTGTTTTATTCAAAGCGACGCCAGTATTTAAAATTATTAAAACGTGTGTCGGTTATAAGCGACATTAAGTATGCGTGTCGCATATAGAAGCGACACAGACTTTCTAAATCCGACGTCATATTCAGTGGGTGTCGCAACTCTCTTGTGCGCCACTATATGATATTAAACCGACGCAACAACTGACACTATAGGGTCCTTTTGTAGTAGTGATACGAAGAAAACACGGGTTCGTCCATTATGAGAAGTTTTCTTCATCGCTACCGATGAAGATATCAAGGCCATGATTAAACTGGGCGGCAGCGATGAGAACCAAGGCGTGACGTATGCTGGCTTGCTTAAGATCCTGGCCGTTGATCAAGTTAGCGAAGCGTCTTGAGCCCTTGACCACCTTGCTCGCCAGGTCTTAGAGTCTGTTGGCACGTGATTGTGGGTGTGTCATCGTTAGTGTTGATGGAGAGGTCAATGGAGCCCCAGTCGGCATCGAAAATGACGGAGGTGGGGCTGATAGTCTTGTATTTGTTCCTCTCAGTCAAAATAGTCTTGTATGCATACGAAGAAAACTTCTCCTATCCTTGCTGACCATCGAATGGATTAGTGCCTGTATTATGTCCAACTGGTGCATTTTACTTGGGCCGCGTTGAAGATCTTAGAATAACTCATGAACGTAGGCTTCAAATTCAGGTTTAGAGAGGTTAGAGCAAAGAGCATCGACGATCTCTTGTTCGTGGTGCTCCGCCACCTTCACGAGGTTCTTCAGCTGCGACACCCTCTACTCATAGCTTCTCGTCTTGCCGGAATTATAATTGGCCCTCAGCTCTTCAACCATGGCCAACGCATCTTTTGAATCAAAATACATCATCTTTCTGAATAAATGAGAGAGAGAGAGAGAGATAGAGAGAGCAAATGGAGGGCGTTTGGAAGATTTGACCTTTTTTCTATTTTTGTGTGTGTGAATGCTGCAGTTGGCATGGAGGACTGGATTGGATGGCATGTGTCAGGCAACCCAGGTGAGGATAAAAAAGAAGGAGAAGAGAGCTCAGACTCAGTACCAGAAGACATTTGGACAAGTGTTGATTTTTGGGATTTTTCAGGAGCTTGCAGTTATAAGGCTTTGGGATTTTTGCAGATTCACAGTGGTGAAATGAAAAATTGAGAGAGAGCTGACATAACTTTTCGTGTCGATTCCCACAGACGGCGCCAAATGTTGATGCACAAAATCAGTGGGGACTTTGGTACAACAGAAAATGTTAAGTTTGTGACATTCGCTAGATTGCTCCGGTCATTAGTATGGATAAGTATGTAAATGGATAGAGACAGGGAAGCAAACACAAGATGTACGTGGTTCACCCAGATTGGCTACGTCCACGGAGTAGAGGAGTTCTCATTAATTGTGAAGGGTTTACACAAGCACATAGGTTCAAGCTCTCCTTTAGTGAGTGCAAGTGAATGATTTAGTACAAATGACATTCAGAAATATTGTGAGAGAATGATATCTATTTATAGAAGAGAGTTTCTAGTTTCATTCTGACATTGACACGTGTCGTGTTGTGATTGGCTTATAATGTTGACACGTGTCGCTCTATGATTGGCTTCTGATGTCGACACGTGTCGCACTGTGATTAGCCTCCTGGTTGGAGGGAAACTCTTTTGGGTCTTTGACAGTATAACGTTGACTGGTGCTCAGTAGTTTCTGGATTTGTCAAGTATGGTACAAACAAATAATAAGGGTGAAGAACAAGCCTTCCTTATGGGTCGTAGTCTATCTCCTCAATAGATGTCAAGTCTGGTGGGAAGATATTGATGATGTGACCTTTGATCCCTGTCCTTGTACCGAAATTCACCTTTGTTACTTTGATTCGAGGTTGAGATTCTCTTTGTCACGGATATGGAAAGAGATCCTCACGCACTTCCAAATCGGTCTTTGTAACCTTACTTCGACCTTTATTCGCATTATCTCCTGCTTCAATCTCTTGAATGAGTGGTATCATGTTGAACTAGGTTTGTCTAAATATCGTGTTCTCTATCAGCTTCGTAAGAGCACTGATACTCGCTACTTTTTCCAATCTCAATCTATGCTTCGTTGGCCTGCTTACATCACTAAGCTTTTGGGTCATGACAAGGATTGGTACAGAGATATTCTTTTGGTAAAGGGGAACTAGGAGGGCGTTATATTTGAGCCGAGAGTTCCTTGTAAGCTCGAAAGTGACATTCAATGCAAAATGGATGATCAGAATCTTGGCTGATGTCGTCCTGAATTTATTGACAGTGCCTTCAAAATCATTCTTACTTTGCACTTTGTATTAATGTTATTTTTAGCAGTCTGTTTTGACCTAGAGCCTTTTTAGCCATTTCATTGTTATATTAGCTACTTTCCTAATTATTTGTGACGCTATATATGTACACTTTTTCATTAAGCCATGCATGCTTTCACTTCCTGTATGCAAAGAGTAAGGACTAGTGATTAGGCTTGCCATTTTAATGACACATGCCATTGTAACAAAAACTATGAGCATCATCACCTATATAAGTTTTCATATTTCTATGACATTCTTATCTTTTGTCTTCCCAATCTTTACACCTAGCATGCCAACATTTCCTAGCAGCCAAAGCCAACCAATTAGAGCCTTTGGTAGCCGCCTTATATCCATATATATAGGAGCTTTGCTCCATTTGTTTTCCAACTACAATTTGCGTGCTCTAGTTTACGTAGAGGTGGTATATAATATATATATATATATATATATATATATGTATGTATGTATGTATATATATGTATGTATGTATGTATATGTATGTATGTATGTATATGTATGTATGTATGTATATGTATGTATGTATGTATATGTATGTATGTATGTATGTATGTATATGTATGTATGTATGTATGTCCCCATGTGTTCATACATTATGCATGTATAGAGAGAGAGAGGGAGAGATATATATATATATATTAGAAAAGATAAGGGTGGAAGAAAGACATTGGTTTAGGAGTGATCAAGAAGCTAGATCAAGTGCGTGGAGTTTAGCTATTACGGTAGCAAAGCGGATCTTCGTTTTAGCTTTGGATTTGAGGTAGGGAGTTTCTTGGGAAACTTATCACTATTGAGATTTTGTCTTGTTTAAGCTTTGTGAAATATGTGTTCTACTTGATATATCTCTAAAATTGATATATTTATGTATATTGGATTTATAATTTATACTGTTAATGTTGAGAATGTGGATATTGTGTTCATGTTGATTAATATGCATACATCATTGCATATTGGAGAGGGTGGATTTTATTGGAATATCGAGATTGGGACATGGAAATGGAAATATTTTTTTGGGTGGTTGAGTTTAACTCTCGTAGGCACTAGCAAGGGAGGCAAAGTGAAATTATAGGAATGTTATGAAGTAGTGAGGACTCTGGCGACTGAAAGAAGAACAAAATGACCAACAAAATGGGAAATTTGTGTTGATTGAATTACGTGGGTTAGTTTATATAATAGAGCATTTGGACCATCGCTGCAATGGTAAAATGCATGGTATGGGATATGCAAGTCCGCATGTTTTATTATATAGATTAACGGGTTCGATAATTGAAGTTAAGATGCATTCATGATAAATAATTTATGTTTGATAACATGTTATAATTGATTTATGTGAGCATGACACTTGGCTTAGCCATGACAATTATCCTTGTTAAGATTTATGTCCTTACTGAGCTGTGGTTTCACTCACCCTATACATTTTGGGGTGTGATATCCACACACCTCATTTTACTTCTTACACACCCTTTGATAATTTATGTCCGTTGATTTTCTTCAATTCATCCGATCCGATGGCCGAAAATTAAAAAGGTGTGTGAGAAGTAAAATGGGGTGTGTGGATATCACACCCTTACATTTTAGACCTTGCAGGTTCCTACAAGTGTAAAGAAGGGTAGACGAGCTGAGATTGTATTAGATGAGAGATTTAAGATTTTTTATTTATTTGTGTACACCTGTAAGGATTTTGGAGTTATTTTTTTATATGAGAAGTTTGGTTTTTCTTTTATTTTTACTTTTACTCGCGCGGGCGCGGGTTTATTTTTCTTCTGACCTTAGGTCCGAGGGGTACAAGATTGTTGATCTTTCTTCTTCAGCCGAAGAGAATTTACAGCAAGCCCCCGCATGCTTTAGCGGAGGAAGAGGCAAGTTTATCCTTGTGGAGGTGTCGGCATTGTAGCAAGGGAGGAAACAACCACAACCATCTGTACCTCCGACTTTTAGTTCTGCTGTTTCTGATAGTCAAGTTCTGGATGAGGATATGAGCAACCAGGTGCCTGATAGGTCATCCATTATTCCATGTATTAGTAAAGGAGTATCTGCCGAGGTGCCCAGCTTAGTGATTAGGCCCGCTGTTGGGTCATAACCTCTCCCCTAGATGCAAGTGGTCTTTATGACACAGGACATGCTCAGGCTCTGATTTGCTTGGCTATCGCTCCTGCCGATTTCAGAAGGATTATGAATGTGGATGACCTTAGAGAAAAGTGTTATCATAGCAGATACGAGGTTAGCTAACACGCCCGATCCTGATAATCTCCAAACACCAGGGTAGGCACGTGCTAGTCAATACCTAAAGGTAACAAAGCCATACTTACATGCATGAGAACTATGAAGAAAGAATGAACATAAATAAAACTCGTAAATTTAATTATGATGAATATGCAATTGTGGAACTTATTCGGAGCATACAACTAAACTAGAACATTAAACAAGGAATATTATAAAAATGTACGAACAAAGAAATGGGTCCTACATCAAGAGGACACGAAGATACGCTGCGAGAGTGCCTTGACACCAGGGTTGTACACCTCGATTCTAAGTCATGAGGGGGTACAAAACAAGACATAAGCGGACCAAGTTTATATATATAAGTAGTACTAAAACAGTTATTCTTCAATGTACTAACCCCCAGTTTAGAAAACTCATATAGCACAAGTAATAATAGGTTTTTCCGAAAACCCTAGCATGCCATAAAACTTCATAAAACATATATCATATATAGTGTGCTTAGTAGCATCATAAAGGCATATATATATATATATATATATATATATATATATATATCTTCATTCACCCGGAGGCACTTCATCACCCGCTCGTAGGCATATATAATTCTTCATTCGTCCGAAGGCTGTATCATTCACCCGTAGGCCCTACATCACCCGACTGAAGCCATATAATGATATCATTTGCCCGTAGGTAGAAATAAATCTTCATTCGCTCGAAGGCAGTATCGTTCGCCCGTAAGCCCTACATCACCTAATCGAAGCTATATAATGATATTATTCGCCTATAGGCAGATTGTATGAATAACCACTAAGTAAGCACATAAAAATATAAACATAAACTTTCCAAAATATATCTCATTGGAGCTCAGTAGCTCAAACATATATCATAAAACATGTTCATAATATAAGATCATAAATCCTTCAAAGAATGTAAATCTGATAAAGCATGAATCCACTCATAAATGTTTCATAAAACGTATCCATAAAATCATGCTTTTCGTGTATGCATTTCTAATAGTTAAATCATGCATTTTAGAAAGGGTCCACTCACCTTACTCTGTTGACGAAGAGTCGTGCGAACAAGAGAAGACGGAAATGACACTAACAAACGCACCTAAGTACATAAAGCAACCAATTAATAAAATTGTACTATAACGATTGAATTTGGGAAAATGGAGCGCAGATTTGGAATCAGGACGTCGAAATTAGTCTAGGAAGGGTCTAGGCCGAAATCTGAAAAAGTCAATGGTTAACGGTCAAAAAGTCAACAAGTCAAAGTCAGTAGTCAACGGGTCAGGTCAACAGGTTGGATCTGAGTCTGGGCTTTGGGTTTCTAGGTTAGATCGGGTTATTGGGTTGGGCCCGACTTTGGTTAGGTTTAGTTTAGTAGGTTGGGCTTTTAGTTGCTGGGCTAGGTAGCATAATTGGGCCGGATAGCTGGGTTTGTGGGTCGGGTCGACCTGGTCACCGGAAAACCCATCGGAAATTGGATTTTTGACTGGAAATTTGGGCAATTTTCAATGCTTCGTAACTCACTCGTTTCTTCACCAAATTTGACCCATAAGATATCAAAACGAAGCCCAGAAAGTGTAGAACAAGATTATACCTATTTGGAAGCCCAATGGTTGCCAAAGATGTTCGGAGAATGGCCTGAAAGGTGACTGGTTCGTGAGAAAATTGGGGAACTCGCCAGAAATTGGGTAAAATTTAAACGTTCATAACTTCGTCAATACTCAAAGAAATCGAGTGATTCAAAAATGAAAATCATACTTCTCGATGCAACAAAGAGAATGGTGCCTTTCTCGACCCCTAACTGGTCGTGATTTGGTTGGAAATTGACTAGAATGCACATGTTATTGCCGAAATCTGGGAAAAGCTTATTCTAAGTTATTTCAACGTCCAACAAGCTTAAACAACTTAAAACAAGTTTTGATCTAATCTTAAAACATATCCCAAGAGTTTCTAGGAATTTACCAATGTCAAAAAATCCACAAACTATGTCAAAGCTCGCCGGGGAAGAGAATGAAGAGAGACACCGTCACAGTGGAGTTCCACCACGTGTGGTCTGGGGTTTTCGAGGTCTCCACATCCAGTTTGAAGGTATGTGGTTGTTGTTGTTGAGCTAGGGGAGGAGGAGGAGGAGGAGGAGGAGGAGTTGCAGAGGAGAGAAGACTCGAGAGGCCAAGAGAAATGGGAGATGAAGGTAAGGGAAGAGAGAGAGAGAGAGAGAGTACAAGGGAAGGAAAAGGGAGTGAAAAAAAAGAAGGGTTTGGCCGGGGGGGGACAAAATAAAAAAGAGTGGGCCCAATTAAGACCCAAAAAACAAACATTTCAAAATATCTAACCCAACCATTGTGAAATTATAAGATTGCCCTTCTGTTCCGGTAAATTCCCGAACGGGTCGTAACATTAGCTTTCCCAATTTCCATGTTGTTTATGTGTCTGTGATGTTCAACTAACTCGTGATGTTCAAGTGAAAATATAGATTTAATATGCAACCCATATGTGATGTTCAAATCAAATATAAACATGCAAGACTCATTCAGCTTTGTGAAAACCCTTTGAAAACCATACAACCCTTTAAGAGCGCGATGTTCGTCTTAGGTGAACTTATAGTTATCAATCACAAGAAGCCCTTCTCAATTTCAGGGTGATGTTCCAACATAAATTGCATCAAATTACTTGTCTAATTACCCTAAAAGTGGCCAATCACTAAGACAATTACATAGTTTAAACTCGGTGATTAATAATCAAAGCAAGCATGCATCCATTCGTAAGCAAATTAATAAAATTACATATTCATGCTAAGACTCGTGATCTCTCCCTAGCAAAAGGAATTTGGTACGTATACTCATCTAAGAACCGAAGAAAATATCATTAAGTAGAAAAAGGATTGAAAACACCTTGTAGGTAAAAAGTCTAAAATTCGCCAAAGCTTTGCCAAGTTCTCTCAATGTCGCCTTGAGAACCCTAATGGCTCGCTAGCCTTATTTATACTACTACGAAATACATTCATTCCTAGAAAATGACTTCTAAAAACTAGGAAACAAAACACAAAAAGAATAACTTAAAATCACAATCCAAAACTATGTATGAAACCTACCCAACAGAGAAATCCCCACGTTTCTGGATCATCAAGGCCTAAAACAGACCCAAAATAACTTGAATTAAAAGTTAGGACCTCCACTTCAAGTTCCAAGAAAAGCCCAAGTTCAAAAACCATCATCTTCCAACCTAAATCTAGCAAATAAGATCTGCAACTCAATTTACCAACACCGCGTGTAATATCCTGAAATTTAAAGTGGTGGATTAAGAGTAGATTTGTTGTGGCTGTTGTTAACAAAAATAATTTGGCTTATTTGAAGTTTGGATCAATTGGCATTTGGCGCATTAAAAGATTCTTTACTGTTGAGACCAGCCCCTGGAGAGAAAAGAAAAGAATAAATAATAAAGCCAATAAAAAAAAATTAAGGGCTTACGTTAAGTAAAGAGAAAAGGGAAAGGGTATGTTCAAGAAATCCCCATTTGTGCTGCTTTCTTCTCCAGCCGAAGGTGAGAGTGAGAGCGTAACTTGAACTTTTTAGTTCTTTTGGCTGCCAAATTCTCAAGGAAGAAGAATTCGATATCAGGTTGTTTTACTTGAGACGATTAGGACAAGTCAAACTCCATCATTCGTCTCCAATAGAGGTATCTATTTCTTACATTTGCAATCTGATTATTATTTGGTTTAATAACCCATGAATTAGATTGGGTGGGAGTAGGAAAAATGAAAGTATCATATTTCATTTTATAGTTTTAAAGTTGAGCACCAAGTGCTTGATTAAAGTCCCCAATTAACTTTGAATTAGGTTCTGTTTGTTTGGTATTTTGTGCAAGCAGAAAGTGATGATTTTTATTACCTGTAGATAAGGAAGAGAAGGACAAGGTGGCTGCGGAGCAAGTCGAGGAACACCGTGGGAGTTGAACAATAACAAATTGTGTTGAGGTAGGGGAGTTTTAACCATGAAAATATTTGGATTTTTCATTTGGGAACTTTAACGAAAAGCTCCCGGTACTGTTCACTTTAATGAAAAACCACATTTTTACACTAAAAAGTCAATCATGATACTATTCACTTTACCCTTTATTTTGTCCTTATCATTAAAACTCAAAGTTTTCAAGCCCTTTTCATTAGTTTTCCTTTTTCATTTTGCCTAATACAGGATTGTTGGCATTTTAGCTCTACTTGAAATGTTTTTCCGTTTTCGACTATGTGAAAGAAGTGAAGCAAATGTTTCTCTATGGTTTGATTCTAATGATCTAATTTTCATTCTATAACTTTGGTGTGTTCAAAGTAGTTGCAAAGGTTATTCAAGATTTCATTTTTTGACGTGCATGCCTTTTATTCTACTCATTATGAGATTTTGAAGCGTGCTGAAATGAATGTTTAATTGTGAAAGTAGATGGAAAGAATGTTGGGAAATGTATGAATGGGCACAATGACCCTTGAAATTGTTAGATTATGTGGACAATGACCCAATGTGCCCCAGGGAAAACTCCATGTATGGGCTGCGAGAATGAGTTATCAATGTTATAAACATATGTATGATATGTATATTGGCCAAGTATACTATGATTCTTTTTAATCTGCTAGTCACCTTGTTTGGGATAAAAGAAAATGTTTGTGATTATTTGTGCTATTTTTCTTTAAATGATAATGGCCCCGCTGTTCTTAGAACAAAAGAAACGCTTTTGAAATGTGTCTTGTGTACTGTATTGTTATCAAAGCTACTAGTGCTCTGAAACTTTGGTTTTCCTACAATATGTTTATTTCCAAGCATTTTTAAAGCATATTTTCATTGCTGGATTACATGGTAGTGGATATGAATGATTCTGAATTACTATTATCATTTTTCGGCATGCACCAAGAATTTAAATAACTACGGACTTACTGAAAAAAACTCCTACTGGGCATTTTAACCTCCCGTTTTTCTAAAAATGTATTTTCAGGTGGTGTAAGGTTGACTAGCTAAGTTTTGAGTTGCAGCTCTTTTGTGGACTAGTAGAAAGGAGTCTAGACATACATATCTTTTGGGTGAGCTGCCAAAGTATTTTGTGTAGTTAGTCAGTCTAAATGATCCTTTTGTTGCGTTGTAAATTAAGATGTAGGCCCCAATGGGTTAGTGTCTCTACTTACTTGGCAATGAGAACCATGTAACATTGAACACTTTTCAGCTTGTATAATTTCTGCTCATATGCGTTTTTCATCAAATGACCTGAACATTGTTTTCTTGTAAGAAGTCTTGAAGTTTCGTTTATGAACTCGTTATAATCTGTGAGGCTTGATGAGTTACATTTTGAGAACCATTATGAAATTTGGTTATATTCGAACCTGTGGTTGATTATCTACTTGTTTGCACCAAAAATGTACCCATTTTTACTTATTTGGGCAATTTGGGTAAAATATGGGATTTGGAGGATTAATGAGCAAGAAGACTAATCTGGAGAGATATTTGGTGCAAGTGGGATAGGTTTTACACTATAATATTGTTTTTCCCATTTGTTTGGTGGTGGAGGTTTGCCAAGAGAGTTGTTTAATCAAAGATAAAGTGCATGCTTTTTCATGCAAGTGGATGGAAAGTCACCATGCATGCTTTCGGCCAAGAATATGTGAAAGAAGCCAACTTGGTTATTTTAATTGTTAGTTTATTACAAGTGGGAAAACATGTGATGAAAGCATGTGGTGGAAATGCAAGTTCCCCTTTTAATATTATTTCTCCATGCAAGTTGGCAAGTGAAAAGCAGGCTGCCCAAGTTTCTTTCAGGCAGATGCAGTGTCTTCAGCAGGAGGGTTTCCTCCATATCTCTATTTAAAGGAGCCCAAACACAAGGATTACAAACACTCAAAACAACCAATCAAAACTCTACTCAAATTAGCTCATTAGCTTCCTTATAGACATTTATTTTTAGCCAAGCATCCTTTGTTTTTCTTGTTTATTAGCTCTGCTACTCACTTGTAGTATTAATCTAATTTGTAACTTTTATGTCCAACCTCTTTCAGTCATTTAATCTATAAGCAATCTGCAATATATTAGTCATTTTCCTCTGTCATTTATATTTCCAAGCAACCTTGTCATTTACATATTGTTCTATCTCTCCATATAAGTAAAGTCCTTATTTTTAAGGCAAACAAAGAACCTTAATTTGAGTAATTCCCACTCAATGGCACAATCTCTTGGTTCGAAGTCAAACTCAGGCGCAACCTCAATCATTCAAATCCTGTCTACTAGCGGCATCTAGTAGTGGCACGCCCGCACCCACCAATCTCGTATGTGAAGTAAATCCCTGGCTTGCCCGCAAGGCCCATGGCGGATTTAGGGAGCAAACATATTTTGACACGCCCGGTGGGATCCTTATATGGAGTTAGATCATGAACAATCCTTATGTTCATGATTTTTCTGCTTTTTCGGAGGATGACGGTGTGGAAGAGCGCCCAAGCTATGGCTATCACATAGAGCCAACCTATAAGTTGCCAACTTATGGGTACATGGCTGAAGAGTACTCAAGTCCCATGGAACATGATTGTCGGCCAACTAATGGCCATCAAATAAATAATAATCTTGCAGATTGGCCAACTTATGGCTATGATGAAGGTTATTGTTCTTTTGAAGACAATCATATTCATGAATACTATGATAGGCCAACAAATGGCTTTGAGTATCAAAATGTTTCCAATGAGTACATAGAGCCAATATATGAGATGCCAACTCAGGATCATCCGGGTGAAGAGCTCTACAAAGAGGATGTGGGCAAATTAGAGAAGGTGTCCAAACTCCATATGGCAAACATCGAGTATGGTGAAGAGGTGACTAAGTGTTTTAAAAGGGTGGAGGAAAGCTATACAACTTTTGGAGAAACTTTGAGAAAGTTGATAGATCAAATGTGTCAAATCCCCTCTACAAAGCACACTCACCCTATTACAACCAAGGAAGAACAAATCATACATATTGATGAAGGCCAAACAATGGCCCCACCCAATGAAAAATCCATGAAAATGGATATGGTTGTAGAAGATCAAGCCATTGTAGGCCAAACACCAACACTCGGGGGGCTCGAGCCCACACCTCATGTGGAGCCCAAAGAAGAAGAAAATAGCTCCTACACTCCTCTCCGCCAACACAAGCATGTCATCCATACCAAGATCTCAAAAAAGGGCAAAGCTTGGGATCAAACATGAATGGCCACCTCCTATTGTTCCCAAGTTATTTGGTATGGCCAATTTAAATGGTGGATTTAATATCCCTAAACTCAATTTTAAAAAGAGAAAAAGATTTGAGTGTTAAAGAGATATTTGGGCAATCAAGGGGCTTCACCTACTGTGCCAGAAAATAGCTTATTTTGTTGTTTCTTCATTTTGCCCGAAGCAGGTTCACTCTGTCTTTCTTTATCTTGCTTTCTCCTTCTTTCTCTTTCTTCTTTCTTCTTTTCTTTCTTTCTTTTCTTTTCTGTCACTCTCTCCCACCTGTCTTTCTGTTGCCCGAAAGGGGTATTTTATATTATAAAATATAATATTATATGATATTATATCTATACATCTATGTCTTATATTATATTATATGATAAAATGATTTGCCTGAAAGGGCTATGTTTATATATATATCTATATATTATATGTGAAAAAGGGCAGTGGAAGTTCTTTGCCCGATTGGGCTTGTCATATATATATATATATATATATATAGTATATTATATTATATTATAGTTTTGAAAGTCATTCCCCTTTCCTCTGTCTTTTTCTTTTTCTTTTTCTTTCTTTTCCTTTCTCTTTCCCCGTGTCTCTGTCAGAGACACATATATCTATATCTATGTATTATATTATATTATATGGTCAAAATGCTTTGCCCGAAAGGGTTGTATTCTATATATATATATATATAGTATTATAATATATTTTATTTTTAGAAGAAAAGACAACAAAGAAAATATAAAAAAAAATAAAATCTGGTTTGTTTTAATTTGATCGAGAAGGGCTCTCTCTCCTTTTTGCTTTTAAAAATCTGGGTAACCTTTTTCACTTAGCCCAAGTGGGCATTTCTATTGCCCGACTAAGGGCTTTCTTTTTGTTGTTTTGGTTCACCCAAAAGGGCTTTGTCTTTATGTTCTTTATGTTTTACTGTTTTAATAGCCTGGCAAGTCTTTTTATTTATTTATTTTTATATCCACTTGCCTGTTAGGGGCTTTAATTTTCTTTTTTCTGTCTGCCCGAAATGGCTGTGTTTTCTTTGTTTGTTTCTTACGTTGTCACAAAGAAAAAGATATAAAAATTAAAAATTCCAAAATCACAAAAACACTTTGCTTTCTTGCTTTTGTTTTTTCTTTCTTGCTTTCTTTCCCTTTTTTTTTCTTGCTGGGGAGCTTTACAGAAAATATCAAAGATCTGAGCAGTTTGCAAGTGACCATGTTTACCCTCATTTCCACTTTTCTCCTGTCCAAATGGCTATATCTTCCACAAAATATCACCCAGATTCATGGAATTTGAAGCCTTATAAAAGCCAAAATCATGGCTTTCCTGTGCAAAATTCTATCAGAAGACTTTTCAATAGCTATTGCAAGAAGTGCATGGGGTTATCTTGCCCGACTGGTGGTGCCCGATGGAACCATGACCATGCCTAACGGGAATGACGTCTTCCCTGCTCACCACCAACAGACTCTGCATGTCTCCCCAACTCTCACCAGCACCTACGACCAAAGCTTGGGCTAATTCGGCAGCTACCATTGGCGGCTACAAGAAAGCTCGAAGAAGATATCAGAAAATGGATGTGGCAGTTTGCCCAACTGGGTTTTCTTTGCATTCGCCCGACAATCTTTCAATCAAAGCTGCTACATGAAGGGCATGGAATTACATTGTTGTGGCCCGACGGAACTACAATCTTGCCCGATGCGCAGGACATCTTCTCTGCTGCAATTTATTTAGATTTTGTCACTCAAACGTGGGGCCCCACGGTTGATCCGGCAAACATATTTCAAGTATTCTTGCTGCATGTTGCGCCAATTGCTCAATCTCCCGCACAGCCTCCGCTCACTCCTTCCATAAGGGTTTATGATTCCCAAACCATAAGGGTTTAGGGCATTAAGTAAACATCCCTACGGACTTACTAACTCGAGCTGAAAACACTACAGAATCAACTATCTACCCTGCCTGACATACCTCGACCCGGAATGTCCATCTGGACTCCGAATTGAGCTGTGTGTTGGCCGACACCAAGAAAGTGACAAAGCCATAAAGTGTAGTGATGTGGAAATGTGAGTAAATTTAATCCTAAAAGCGTCTAAATGTCGAAATACGCTAAGAAGGGTCCCGGGCAATTTTTGTAAAAAAAAGTCAACAGTCAACCCTAAAAAGTCAACTGAGCCGTCCTGATGGTCAACTACGTTAAAACTTTGGAATTCCATTAAATAGATGTAAAAAAGGGACTTGGAGCGTCGAAATTAGCCTAGGAGGGTTTTCGACAAAATTTCAAAAAAGTCAACTAACGGTCAACATTTAACTTTAATGGAATATTCCATCCTCAGACGGAATATTCTGTTAAAGTTAACGACATATTCTCTTGGAATATTCCCTCCAAATTTTGGAATGGACCGGGTCGGATCTAGTTCAACGAGTCATGGGTTTGGATCCGGGTTTGGGCGGGATAGCTTATCGAGCTCTGATCGAGCTCAAATTTCAACCATAACTCACCATTTAATTACCAAAAGTGAAGCTAGGAGAAGGATTTGAATTATACCATTTTGGTTCTCCACCGTGGCTAGAAAATGGCCGGAAGATCCCCTGATTCCAAATCCACACTCCATTTTTTCAAATTTAATCATTTTAGTGGAGTTTTACTAATAGGTCCCAATATTATGCTTAGGTGCGATTGCTATCAGAGTTCGGCTTTCCTAGCTCGAACGGACGTGACATCGCAAGTAACTGTGAGTGTATCTTTGCTTTTAAATATTATATATTTATTTAGTTTCCATATATATATATATATTTAATAAAGAATTTTCTTCGTTACGCTTAGATTAGACTAACGCTTTTAGAAATTAGCGTATTGACTCAATTTACGAAATTATGCTATATCCTACAGGATGCATAGGTAGGTGAACTATTATATGATTTTATTTCGGCCATGATTAGTATTTTATTGAATAGTATTATGTTGACTAGAATTATCAATTTACCGTTGCATGACCATATTCATGTGCTGCATTGGTGTTAGTACTCGTCCGAGTTAGGGTCAGTCTTTCATGTGTATGTTCACACCGCACCATACGCTCACTTTAAATCTATTGTAGGTGCCAGTCCTGTCCTAAATTGGTATAGGCAATTAGGACTTGTATGTGATGCGCATAACGCCAGTCTTCACGTGATTGTGTATTAGAGCGTATATCATTATTACACCCAGTCCTGTTTATGTCATAATATCTCTGCATGAACTCATGTGTCAGTTATGTCGATGAGTACTCAACATGATATGTTTGTTTTTACGAGATTATGTGATTGCCAGACGTTAGATGTTTATTTATGAAATATTGTGACGTATTGAATTCTTGAGATATTGTAGGCTACGGTAAATATTTTTATACTATACATAATAGTATGTATATTTTGGAAACTATACTTGTTTTACGGCGAGGGGTTATTACGTTTTGAAAAGAGGTTTTACAAAGCTTTATTTTTAGGCCCACTCACCCTTGTTTTTCGCCCTTCCAGGTTTTAGTGGCAGAGCTTTCGTGTCGACGAGGATTTCTAGCAAAATGTTGTTATAGGAATACTCTAGATGGTATGATTCCTCTTTTACTCTTACTGTACTTTAGTTATGCTCTTTGTGAAATGGGTTCATTCCCGCTCACTAGCACATTCTTATATCTAGGCACTTTTAGGTTTAAATTTATTCACATTTTTCCACATTACTACACTTTATGGCTTCGTCACCTTCTTGGTGTTGGCTAGCACAGCTCAATTCGGAGTCCAGTGGACATTCCAGGTCTGGGTGAGTCACTGCCCCATGTCAATACTCTACCCTTTGACGTAAGAATCACTGCTAGGCAGGACTGACCCGATTACTAACCAAAGTCTCAAGTGGGACATTTATTACTTTATTTATAACACAAACTAAAGCTTTACTTTATTTCAAACAAAAATACAAAATAAAAATATAAAAAAAACTTAGACCAAAAGTAGGTCTTCCAATCTCACTCCCCACAAACCATGTTAGTGTGGATGTGTAAATTTTTAAAGTATAACTCACGAATTAATGTCTAAGCAAAAATAAATTCATTTGTTCTAACGTTTAAAATCATCTATGAATATCAACATAAACAGAAGAAAAAAAAAATTAACACACTCAAAATTAAAAATCTAAAATTCTTATTTCTCGCCCCCAAACTTAAATCACACATGTGACATCTCAACCCAAAATTTAATGTATTTTATTCTTGGTAGCAATGAAATTCCTAAAATGTTCCTAAGATGCCATGTGAGCCTTCCACGTGGACCCCAATTTTTCTTTCACTTTTCCATTCTTATTTTATTATTTCTAATGGTACTCATTTTTATGTACACGTGACCGCAAGTGGAACTTAATTCGGAATTATAACAAACAAATTGTACTTAAAATTGTAAAAAATTTAATTGTTGGCTGATGGACTAATGAGTGAGGCCTTGCGCATTGCACACCACTGCCTTGGTCTTATTTCAAATTAAAATCGTTTTGTGCATTGTGTTTCATTGCATGGGTATTTGTTGGGAGTTATGACATGCAGGTAGACCCGGTAGTTTTTTATACGACACGAAAATAATGGGTTTCGGGTCAACACGATAACTAATCGGGTTATTATCGGGTGACCCGTTAATAACGGATTCTTAACAGGTATACATCGGGTAACACGTGGGTAACCCGTTTCGACCCGTTAAGAAAAAAAATATTTTGATAACTTTAAAGTTTAATTACTAAAAGATATATTATAAAATACAATAGCCATATTAATATATACAATATATTCTATATTAAATATATAGTTTTGTATTATTATTCTATATAAGTTAAAAAAAATTAAAAAAAGAAGAAGTTTAGATATTCAGATTCAGTAAACCTTAGCGATGAAGAGTCTGTGGAGATTATAATGGGAACAGAACGAAATATTGGAAGCGAAAGTATAGACAATGCAAATACGAGTCTTGCAAAGAAAAAGGCTAAAGCAATCAATTTAGGTAAGCAAAAATATACTTAAAAAAAATAAAAAAATTATGTTTTAGATGTGACAATATGATATGTATATACTTATTTAGTATTATATTTTTCATTTGATTATTTATTGGTTTAAAATATATTTTCTTTAACGGGTAATGGGTCGGGTCATATTACATGTTACTATTATCAAGTCGATTTCGGGTCGGGTGATTTTACCCGTTTATTTTAACGGGTGTTACATGACACGACCTGTTAAGATTTCAGGTATGACACGAAAACGACACGAACACAGAAAACACAATACGAATGCCAGGTCTACATGCAAGTGCCCTTAAAGAATTACTTTTTGTGGCTTTTAAATTCCCACTCAATGCATCACACTTCACCTACTCACTCTCTCACAGACTTTGCATCCCCATCTTTTTTAGTAATGATATTCATATCATGTTTTTATACCACCTTAGGTGGCATCTGATGTAGACAGCTACATCATTTGAAAAATTTGCAAAACCCAAGGAAATGAATAAGAAAGACTCCTCGTATACCATAATCATCATTTAATTAACTAATTTTTCTTCATTATTAGTTTATTAAATAATGAACTAAATTTAAAAATCTGATTAATTCAAATGATGTGGCTGTCCACATCAAATGCCACCTAAAGTGGTATAAAAATGTGGTAAAAAAACATGATATGAATAGCATTACTCCATCTTCTTTCCCTCACATATCATCGTCATACTCCGCCTACTCACTCTCTCACACGTGCCACATCCCCATCTTCTTTCCCTCACATTTTTCTCTTCTCTCTCTACCCACTCAACCTTCTCTCATCTCTCAACTCTCTCTCTCTCGTAGCTTTCTCCTCACTTTCTCCCCTCTCAGTAAACGCACCAAAACATCACCACCACCATTTCAAAACTCCTCCAACAGCCCCCCAGAATTTCCTAGGACCCTCTGCAACTCCTTGGTTGTGCCACACTTGGACGAAAACAAAGTTCCAGTTTCGGAGTTTGACGAACTCCGGCAAATCGAAAGTTCTCCAAACATGGTAAGCTCATGATTTCAACCCTAGAGCTCTCATTTAAGTTTTCCAATGTATACTACCATACATGCAAGATTTCGTGCGTTTCGAAGTATGATGAACTGACCCTCGTTTTTTCGACGAGTTTCATAAGTCCTTGAGCGAAATCCAAACAAATCACTTCGATTGGGTTAAGTTTGACATCACAGAACTTCTCCCCGAGGGCCAAATTTGTAGGTTCAAGCATTGCATGATTGAATCTGCCAAGTTCGAGTGAAACACAAGGGTGGCCGTGAGCCTCATGCCATTTTCTGAGCACATTCGACCATCTTTGGGCATTGAAATAGGTATAATCCTATTCCTCTCATTCTAAGCTTCGTTTAAATATATTACGGGTCAACTTTGGTTATGATACGGCTCTGGACAGAGCTTTGATTTTTCCCTAGAAAATCCGACGAAAAGTTGCAAAAATCTGGTCGACCCGACCAGAATCCACCGGACCCAACCCAACAAACCAAAACTATACCTAACCCGAGTCCATCCAGGTCCAACTCGAATCCATTTCAAAATCTAGAAGGAATATTCTTAGATATATTTCGTTAATTTTCAATTAGCTTTATATGACAGAATATTTCGTTAAAGTTAACTGTTGATCGTTTGTTAACCAAAGTTGACTTTTTGGACAAATTGCTCGGGATGCGCTGGTTCTGTTTGACACTCTGTTTTTCCAAATTCAATTCCAATTGTTTCCAAATTCCATTTGTGAGTGAACTAAGGGGAAATTAGGTGTTTTACATCAATTATTATTAGTTTAATGATTAGTATAATAATTTCCACTCTCTTCAGCTTTGTTAAGCTGGTTTTCACCATTCGTACACTCTTTTGACCAGGCATCCCTTTCCAACATGGGGAGCGAAGGAAGCCACAGCACACAGAATGACACCCCTCTTGCACCTGGTGCGAAGCAACGAATGAAGGAACAAAAGAAGTTTGCTCTTCAGGCTAAAGTCAATAAGCTGGAAGCTCAGAACAACAAGATAGCGATGAAGAGTGAGATCCTCTAAGAGCAGTATGAGAAGGTTTTCGAGATGCTCCATGAGGCTAGATATACTAAAACACACGAGCTCATCACCCCTGTGGAAGTCAACCATCAACTGGGTGCCCCCCAACACGGAGTGTCATTTGCCCTCGACATAGGTATTCATGTTGATGAGCGAGCTACTCATCGAAAGGGCGACCAACTTGAGACTTTTCTCAACTCAGCTGCTTCGACCGGAAACAGGAGGAGTGGAGAAAGGCACCTTCTTACAGAAGGAGTGGAAGGATCGAAAGCCGTCTTTCGTGACTGTCGAGATTTTCTAAAGCAACGTCGAGACAATCCCATCCATGTAAGCTCGAAGATCAATGACCTAAGGGTCTCTGAAAGACTCGGTCCCCTCCCATGTCCCAGGCTAGCTACCAATTTGAGGAAAAGGAAACAAGTCCTAGAGGAACACGAAGGTATAGGGGACTCAGAGATGTTCCGACAGACATACCTTGGAAGTCAGTACAATGAGTCCAGGGAAAAATCACATGCTCTTGATCAAACCTTCCTACTTCCAAGAGGAGATGGAGATTTACGAAAGAAAGCTCCAGTGGCACATGACTCCACTCAGAACCCTCTTGTCCTACAACTCCTTAAGGAAGTAAACAAGTTGAAGGCTGAACAACAAGTTGAGATACCTAATTAGAACCAACCTAGGCTTGGCCCTCTTACAATGAGGATCATCGACACCCTCCTCCAAGCAAAGACAAAGCAGAAGCTCCACCATGGCATATAGGATGCACACCGACGAAGAGCGATGTCTTCTCTTTCTCTCTACCCTCTCTGGTGAAGCTCTAAACTGGTATTGTCGTCTTCCACCTAAGACAGTAGACTCATTTGAGGAATTGAGGAAACTGTTTGTTTCTCAACACATTTTCCAGACTGATCGCTTGCACTCTGCGGATGACTTGTACACTATTCGCCAAAAGCCAGACGAGTCATTACGTATGTATGCTGGCCACTTCAGCCATAAGTATTCCCATTGTGCCGAGGCAAATGACAAGACTGCCCTCAAAGCCTTCACGGCAAGCCTACGTGATTGTTTCTTTAAGTACATGATCAATGCCAACACTTGGAAAACTTACTCTAAGGTGATAGCCCAGGCTTATAACCATGCATCCGCCAAGGCAAAGACATACCAAGGGAAACCCCCCACAGTCAACCCTTATCAGCAAGTAGGGAGTGGAAGCCAGATCCAACCAAATGAGAAAACCTCGACCTTCGGAACGGCAGCGGTGCCTCCCCCTGCTTTACTTAATACTTCACCAAGTCAATAGACATATCAATCTCAGGGTAAAAGGAAAGATTTCTATCCTTACCAGTCTCATTTTAGTAAAAGGAGTAAGGGACATTATCGCGATAACCAAGGGTATCGCCACAATAATGCCCGCCCCTAGGCAGTCAACACAGTGGGCCAAGCACGTGTTAGGACAGGCTCTACCCCAAGGTATGAGACATACACACCTTTGAACGCCACATGCGTGGCCATTTACCCTAGCATAGCATACCTGATACCGAAGCCAATGTCGAGGCAGCCGGGTTACAAGCCCACGAAGAACACGGGCACGTTTTGCTGCTACCACGAGCATAACGATCATGACGGCGAGAAGTGTATCACCCTTCATGATCATATTAAAGCTTTGGCACGTGAAGGAAAAATTGATCAATTCCTCCTTCACCCTCCAAGGGGTAACCATAACCAACGCCAGATGAATGTGATATATTCCATAAGTGGTGGCACACCCATATCTAAATCTTCCAACAGGGCTATGAAAAATAATGAACGAGCTTTAAGGTCTGGCCACCAAGTGTTTCACGTGGAAGACATCAAGGGAGGTAAGTATCAAAAGCCTAACTAGGATCCAATATGTTTTTACCTTGAGGAAGAAAGAGGTATCATCTACCTTCACAATGACCCACTGATCATGGAAGCTCACATAGCCAACTTTGAAGTACGACGAATCCTAGTAGACACGGGGGCTTCGGTCAATATCATGTTTAATAAAGCTTTCAAGGCACTTAATGTAGCTGAACACTTGCTCGATCGCTCGATTTCTCCTCTGATAAGCTTCTCCAGTGATATCGTGCAACCTATATGAAGCATACACTTACCTTTCACCATTGGTATAGGCCCTTACACAGCTACCATTACCACTAACTTCCTGGTAGTTGATTGCCCAACGGCATACAATGTCATCTTTGGACGCACATGCATCAATGATCTCAAGGCCATGGTATCCATACATATATTGTTGATGAAATTTCCAACCCCCTATGGCAATGGTTACATCAGATGAGATCAACTTAGTGCACGGTCATGTTACAACACTTCGATCAAGCAACAACACCTGCCTGTGCCTAAAGAAACCTTTTCTATACATGACCAAGTCATAAAGACCAGCCCGGACAAAGCCAACTTAGATCTTCACGGTGGCAACGGTCAACCCAACGATCGTTGAGATGACTCTTTCACCCAGCAAACACAACCCGCTGAAGAGTTGGAGAAGGTTTCTATATCAAAAGATTATTCAAATTGCATGGTGAAGATTGGCACCACCTTGTCACCACTTATTCGGTTGGCATTGATCTCTTTTTTACAAGAGAACACTAAGCTCTTGGCCTGATCATACTAGGATATGCTAGGCATCTCTCCCGATATTATATGTCATCGCTTGAGTATTGACCCCAAGACCAACCTAGTGAGACAGAAGCGAAGATCTTATGACGCTGAACGATACGAAGCAATGAAGGCAGAAGTTGAAAAACTCAAAGGCATAGGCTTCGTTGGAGAAGTCAATTACCCAACATTGGTAGCAAATGTGGTCCTTGTTAAGAAAAATCCGACCAAAGAAAGTCTCTTGCTCCAAAAAGTCTTGTGGAGAATGTGTGTCGACTACACCGACCTAAACAAAGGATGCCCGAATGATAGCTTTCCTCTTCCTCTCATTGACAGACTTATAGACTCTACGGCAGGGTGTGAACTCCTGAGCTTCATGGATGTTTACTCAGGATACAACCAAATCCTTATGAACCCTCCGGACCAAGAACACACAGCTTTCACTACTGACAGGGGACTATATAGCTATAAAGTCATTCCCTACGGCCTAAAGAATGCAGAAGCGACTTATCAGAGACTAGTCAATTCAATGTTCGCCAAACAGATTGGGAAGAGCATGGAAGTTTACGTTGATGATATGCTAGTCAAGAACAAACATGTTGACCAACTGATGCGAAAATTAACTTAACACACAAATTAAACCCTTTTTGACAACTGTAGTATAATTATAAGTATGGATCGTTCTGGACCGGGGATTATGAGGGCTTGCTAATAACCTCTAAACTGACTCAAAAACATAAAACTAAACTTAAAAATACTTAACAAGACTCACAAGACTCAAAGCAAACTTAAAATACTCAAAACAGCTTAAAACAACTAAATAAACTTAAACTAGACACTAGGAATGACTTTGGACGAAAATTGACTTTTACTTGAATCAAAACATTTCAAAACACAAATTAAAATAGATTCTAACTAATTAGACACACTAAAGTAAAGGGGGATTGAGTTTTGGACGAAGTTGAAACAAACAAACAAGTATGAAAAACTAGACAGATTGTAAAACAAATTTGAGAAATAAGATGATGGATGGGATAGCTAGAGGCTTTTTCTCCACACATGACATGTATGCAAATAACTCGATTTCCAGTTACTACTTCATTGAATTATGAACGATAATGCCCCAAATTAACTGTGACATCACTAGTTAACCCTCAGATTTTCCTTGTTTTATTGAATTGGATGACATCATTCGACAACCCAAAACATTCTTTAAAAGTTCCCTACATGACATCATAATAGAGATACAATCAAAGATCATTACGTTTAATGAAAATCTTAAGCATTGACAAAGCACTTGCAACTATGACATCATGTCACTCATGCTAGGAATTAAACTTAACGCGATCGTTTATAAGCGACCTCCACTACATGTGAATATAAGTTTGAAACGATTATGTGAAACTTCCTTATATTCTAGCAACGGATTTATGCATGCCAATTAAGTGTCGACCCTTAATTAACAAATACAAATAAGTTATCAATCAAATAGTTAAGCCAATTGCATTCACGATTCAAGAGTTCATAACTGGAATTTATCAAATTATATTGCACACATAATCATGGCTTTGAAATCACCCCTAGCCAAGAAGGGCTTAGCCACTCATATTTACAACAAAACGAAAGGAAATGAATTTAAACATTAGAAACAAAAGAAAGAAAACACCTAAACGCTCCAACGATCCAAGTTGGACAGCAAGCACGTCCAAGCACTTTCCTTCCCTTCATTTGCTACGGCACAAGGTGTTGGTGAGTGTTTGAAGGTTTGTTTGTATGAAGGAATGGATGTGAAGATGAATGGATGTGTTTGGATGAAGGTTGTGTTGAAATGGGAGTGAATGATCTAACAAAGTATGAACTCAATTTATGTTACACACACTTCCTTTTATAGAGGAAGTGCATGGCAATGGAGGGGAACATGGAGTGGTGTAGCAATTGAGTGCAATAATGCATGAAATCTGAAATGATGGAGGGAACAAGTAATGGTGTAGCAATTGAGTGCAATGATTCAATGTAATGATGCATGAATCTGAAATGATGGAGGGAACAAGGAATGGTGTAGCAATTGAGTGCAATGATTCAATGTAATGATGCATGAAATCTGAAATGATGGAGGGAACAAGGAATGATTTAGCAATTGAGTGCAATGATTCCATGTAATGATGCATGAAATCTGAAATGATGGAGGGAACAAGGAATGGTATAGCAATTGAGTGCAATGATTCAATGTAATGATGCATGAATCTGAAATGATGAAGGGAACAAGGAATGGTGTAGCAATTGAGTGCAATGATTCAATATAATGATGCATGAAATCTGAAATAATGAAGGGGACAAGGGTGATGATGCACGACATGGGTGGAAATTGGAGTGATTTATGGCAGAAAATAGGAAAGGGATGGCTCCCTTGCACGGCAAGGAAGAGAAATGGTGAAGGATGATATGGCTTGGACTTTTAAGGCAGGTTTAGGACTTGTAGAATATGTAATGAAATGTCCCAAAGTATTTAGAAACCCTTCATGTGACTGAATCTTTGGTAATTTAGATTAGAAAAGGTAAAGACAAGATAAGGCAAGTTTGACTAGTCTTTCCTCTTTCTTGATGGTTTCCTTGTCTTTCTTGGTCCTCTATTTATTTTCTTCCTCTCCTTGGCACATTCCTAGCTTCTTTAGATCTTTAATTTCGTCCAACCACTTTGCTCCATGCATGTGTTATCCATTCCAAGCCCAAAACTGCTCCAAAATGCACCTTATTGCATACTTTGTCCTTAGAACCTGAAATTGCATGAAAATGACTTTAAACACTAAAACAACTAAGGAATAACAACATAAATGCATAAGAACAAGCTAACTCAGTCACATAAATATGCTCCTATCACCAACACATCGCTAACCTATCTAAAACTTTCACCATTCTAAAGAGGTATCGAATGAGGTTGAACCCCAACAAATGTGCCTTCGGCGTAGGCTCTGGAAAATTCTTAGGCTTCATGATAAGCCAACGAGGCATTGAGGGTAATCCCGAGAAGATCAAAGCAATCCTCAACATGAAGGAATCGGTAACTTCAAAAGACATCCAAAGCCTTACTAGCAAGATGGCAACCTTAACCAGGTCCATCTCTAAAGCCACAGACAGATGTACTCATTTCTTCAAAGCACTTAAGGGAAGTAAGAAGTACATTACATGGACTGATGAATGTGCCGAGGCATTCAAGAACCTCAAAGACTACATGAGTAAAGCCCATCTGCTCTCCAAACCTGAGATTGGTGACACTCTCATTATCTATATGTCGGTATCGGCTTCAGTAGTAAGTTCCGTTCTCATTCGAAAGGATGGTAATGTTGAACGGCATGTCTACTACTCTAGCAAGGCCTTACAAGATGCAGAGACACGATACTCCAACATTAAGAAATTAACTCTAGCATTGGTCATGTTTGCTCGAAAACTTCGCCCGTACTTCTAACACACTTCATCATCGTGTTTACCAATCATCCTATTCGACCGATACTCCAAAGTCTTGACACTTTTAGGCGAATGATCAAATGGGCGATATCATTGGGTGAGTTTGACATCTCCTACCAACCAAAGCCAGCTAAGAAGGCCAAGTAGTGGCAGACTTCATCGCTGACTTCACATATCCTGTTGACATTGTTTCTACGCCTAAAGAAGTTGTTTCATTACCCTCAGAAACTCAGAAAATATAATCAACAACCCCAACATGGAGTCTATATGTTAATGGCTCGTCCAACCAACAGGGTTGTGGAGCAAGACTAGTCTTTACGACCCCTAACAAAGTGGCGATGGAGTATGCTCTTCGTTTCAATTCATGGCGTCGAACAATGAGGCCGAATATAAAGCCCTCCTAGCAAGCTTACGTTTGGCCAAACACCTTAGGGTTAAACGAATTGATATCTTTAGTGACTTCCAATTGGTGGTTAACCAGGTCACCAATAACTTTGACGCTAAGGACAGCTCCATGGCAGCATATCTGGCACAAACACAATTGTTGCTCAAGCACTTCCACTACCAGGTCACCCAAATTCCTCGAGCGGCAAACAGTCATGCAGATGCTTTGGCTCGCCTCACCTCAAGGGTGGAAGACAAGATTGGGAGAAAAATTCAGGTCAAATTGTTGGCAGCACCAAGCACCATGGATGCGGAAGTGTGCAACTTAGAACAAGGGGATAGTTGGATTACCCCGATTTATAAATTCCTTGCTCATGGCACCCTTCCAAATGACAAAGTCCAAGTTAAGCAGATTCGATACAAGGCTACCCGTTACTTAATCATAAACGACCAACTCTACAAGCGGGGTTTTAACCTACCATACCTAAGATGCCTTATGCCCGTAAAGGCGGAAATTGTCCTTTGGGAAATACATGAATGAGTCTGCGAAGATCATGCTGGATCTCGATCCCTAACACACAAGGCTTTTCGCCAAAGATATTACTGGCCAACACTCCACCAAGATGCCATCAGAATATCTCGCTTATGTGATAAGTGTTAACGCTACGCAACTATTCCTTATTCCTTTCCCGAGCCGCTCACTCCTATGATTAGCCCTTGGCTCTTCGCCCAATGGGGACTTGATTTGATCAGCCCAATGCCTGCAGGGAAGGGTAAGGTCCGCTATGCAATCGTTGCAGTGGACTACTTCACAAAGTGGGTTGAAGTAGAACCTTTAGCAACCATTACTGAGGCAAAAATAGAAGACTTCGTATGAAAGAACATCCTTTGTAGATTCGGCATTCCTAATGCGATAGGCACTGACAACGGGCGACAGTTCGACAACAATAAGTTTAGGATGTTCTACTCTAAGTTTAACATCAACTTATGTTTTGCCTCCCCAGCTCATCCCCAGTCTAATGGACAAGTTCAAACCATCACAAAATAATCAAGCGAACTTTGAAAACCAGCTTGGACAAGGCTAAAGGTTGTTGGCCAGAATTTATACCCCAAGTTCTTTAGTCATACCGCACTTCGTATCGAACATCAACAGGAAAAACCCCATGCTCACTTGCCTTTGGTACAAAGGCAATTGTCCTAGTTGAGCTTGAGCAAGCAACGTTCCGAGTCCAGAACTACGTGCAAAGCGAAAATGACAAACAACTTACCCTCAACTTAGATCTAGTTGAGGAACACAGAAACCAGGCTCACTTGAGGAATGTCGCCTACAACAGCGCATCTCCAACTACTACGACTCAAGGGTCAAACCTCGTTCTTTCAAAGTGGGGGACTAGGTATTGAAGAAAAGATTACTCTGCGACAAAGTCCTGAGTGAAGGAACACTTAGTCCAAACTGGGATGGACCATTTGAAGTTGTTGCCATAAGTCGCCCTGGCTCCTACGAGCTTAGAAGCTTCGATGGCAAGACCATTGGCCATCCATGGAACGTTGATCACTTGAAGCACTATTACAAGTAAACTCACATTGTACAAGTGTTAAGCTTCAACCGTTCGGCATCCTATGTAATGAAGACTATTTGGCATGAATTCAATAAAGAGGTGATTTAGACAACTCGGTCCTAATCCTCTTACATTCCTAGCAATGAAACACTCGGGTTTAAAGCTTCAACATGAATGCTTCCAACATGAAACAAAGTCTATGTCAACAAGACTACAAATAAACGAACAGCTTCACAGTATATTCGTTCAATCATACATTCCAACACATTTATACATAAGCCAACTGTGCTTTGAAAGGGTTCAACACACTTTGTGTCATTCGACACTTGCTACAATGTGCCTCGACACCTTGCCCTTATTCTCACCAACCAGGTGATGAAATGTACAACCTGTACTCTCCTTCATGCCACCAACCAGGTGATGAAATGTACAACCCGTACTCTCCTTCATGCCACCAACCGGATGATGAAATGTACAACCTGTACTCTAATATCATTTGGCAACTTGCCACTCATGCCACCAACCAGGTGAAGAAGGAACTCATCTTCATGCCACCAACCAAGTGATGAAATGTACAACCCGTACTCTCCTTCATGCCACCAACGAAGTGATGAGATGTACAACCCGTACTCTAATATCATTTGTCAACTTGCCATTCATGCCACCAACCAGGTGATGAAATGTACAACCCGTACTCTAATATCATTTGGCAACTTGCCACTCATGCCACCAACCACGTGAAGAAGGAACTCATCTTCATGCCACCAACCAAGGGATAAAATGTACAACCCGTACTCTAATATCATTTGGCAACTTGGCATTCATGCCACCAACCAGGTGATGAAATGTGATGAAAGGTGATGAAGGAACTCACCTTCGTACCACCAACCAAGTGATGAAAACAATTCATCATTCTACCTACCAGAAGACTAGTAGTGCAACTTGTACATGTGAACTCCTAGCATTCACAAATAATAAAAAACCCTCAAGCTTAACAACTCAACTAGGGGAGCACTTATGCCCAACAAGAGTTATAGTCACCAACAAAGTCTTATTGCATGCCAACAACAACTTTAGTGCATGGCATACGAAGATCAAGCTATTCAGCCCTCTTGCATCTGCTTCAGACATTTCCCCTCTGTAATAATGCAAACACTACAACTCGTAGAAAACTTCACACACTCTTGATCAAGATAGTGTGAAGCAAAACCAATTTATGGTGCCAACAAGAGCTTCATCAAAGGAGTTCAACCACAATTCTCAAAAGCTTCACACACTCTTAATCAAGATAGTGTGAAGCAAAACCAATGTATGTATTCAACAAGAGCTTCATCAATGGAGGGCAACCACAATTCTCAAAAGCTTCACACACTCTTGAACAAGGCAGTGTGAAGCAAAACCAATTTATGGTGCCAACAAGAGCTTTATCAATGGAGGGCAACCACAATTCTCAAAAGCTTCATACACTCTTGATCAAGACAGTGTGAAGCAAAACCAATTTATGATGCCAACAAGAGCTTCATCAAATGAGGGCAACCACAATTCTCAAAAACTTCACACACTCTTAATCAAAACAGTGTGAAGCAAAACCAATTTATGGTGCCAACAAAGGCTTCATCAATGAAGGGCAACTACAACTCGTAGAAAGCTTCATACACTCTTGATCAAGACTGTTCGAAGCAAATTCAATTTATATGGTTCGTCCAAACCTTCGACTACTACAAGGTGTGGCTTGCATCACAATCTCTTGCTCAACAGTGTGGAAGCAAAATTTGTATATGTTGTCTCTCCCACATTTTCAAATTTCTAGTTTCCCAAAAAATAATAATAAAAAATATAAAAAAAATTGGGAAATTCAACAAAGCTTCATCAATGGAGGACAACTACAAATTCTCAAAAGCTTCACACTATCTTGATCAAGATAGTATGAAGCAAAATCAATTCATGGTACCCAACAAAGCTTCACCAACAAAAGCTTCATCAATGGAGGACAACTACAAATTCTCAAAAGCTTCACACTATCTTGATCAAGATAGTGTGAAGCAAAATCAATTCATTGTACCCAACAAAAGCTTCAACTCCAAAGCTTCACCTACAAAGCTTCAACTCCAAAGCTTCACCTACAAAAGCTTTAACACAACACAAAAGCTTCACCTACAAAGCTTCAACTCCAAAGCTTCACCTACAAAGCTTCAACACAAAAGCTTCACCCACAATAGCTTCACCTACAAAAGCTTCACCAAGAAAAGCTTCACCCCAAAAAGCTTCACCCACCATAAAAGCTTCACCCACAAAAGCTTCACCCAAAAGCTTTACCCACAAAAGCTTCACCCACCACAAAAGCTTCACCAACAAAAGCTTCACCCACCATAAAAGCTTCACCTAAAAAAGCTTCACCCACAAAAACTTCACCCACGACAAAAGCTTCACCTACAAAAACTTCACCCATCACAAAAGCTTCACCCACCACAAAAGCTTCACCTACAAAGATTCAACACAAAAGCTTCACCTACAAAAGCTTCACAATATCTTGATCAAGATAGTGTGAAGCAAAATCAATTTATGGTACCCAACAAAGCTTCAACCTCAAAGCTTCACCTACAATGCTTCAACACCAAAGCTTCACCTACAAAGCTTTAAAATATATATATATATTCAGAAATTCAAAAATTCAAAAATTCAAAAATTCAAAAATTCAAAAATTTGAAAAAAAAAAAATTGCCTAGGCCTCCTCTTCTTTAGGCCTAACAACTTTCATAACAAATATATATGAAAGAGGAGTTTTGGGCTACCACTTAGAAAGGAAATGCCTCATTCGTCAACTTCCTCGACCAGAGACTTGGGGGACTCCTACCATATGCTAGTGCACCTTGATACTCGAAAGTCTCACGACCACTCAATGACTTGGATTTTTCAAGTCTCCAACCGAGAAGTTTTTCTCACTCGGGAAATTAAAGGAGCACTATCTCAACATACATGCTTCACTCACAAAGCTTCAACATACAAGCTTCAACAAAAGAAAAAACTTAAAGAACTTCTTGAAGAAGGCCTTGGTGTATTTAACACAATACGTTGAAATGAAGCAAAGCTTGTTTATTGATATCTCCTCTAAGTTACAAATATGTACATATACATGAATCAAAATAAACAAACAAGAGGGAGCCTTCACAAAGGTTGCTCAAAAAAAGTCTCAATAGTCTGCAGAGCCCCAGAAAGATGAGGCACCAGAGGGTGATTATTCGAAGCCTCAGTACTAGGTAGAACCCCAGAAGGGTGAGGCACCGAAGGTTAATCATTTAGAGCTTCATTACGTGGTACAACCCTAGAAGACGAAGGCAATAAATGCCTTTGGAACAAACCCATAAACCTCTGATGATCAAGTAAAATCTGACCATCAGATTCCTCTAGCTAGTCGAGCTTTCTCTTCATGTTTGTAACATAGTCATGTGCGAGCCTGTGCAACTGTTTATTCTCATGCTTGAGCCCTCTGATCTCCTGTTTGAGACTTATCACTTCAGCCGCCAATGATTCAACTTGGCGAGTTTGAGCAAATAGGCATTTAGCCATATTAGACACAGAACCTGCACACTAAACACTGAGAGCCAGAGAATCCTTAACAGCCAACTCATCAGACCGTTTGGAAAGTAGTCTATTATCTTTGGGAGTGAGAAGGTTCCTGGCCACCACCGCAGTGGTCATATCATTCTTCATCATAGAGTCCCCAACGGTAAGAGGACCAGTAAGGGATAAGAAGGATGGGCGCCATATGTTGTCTTGAGAAGGTATGGCTGCCTCTTCACCAAATTTCAAGTCAAAACGACGGTCGGATGGTCCAGACATTCTCATAAATGATGAAGGAGAAATAAGGTGCAATAAATCTTTGAAGTACAAAAATAAGGGGAAAATTCCTGCAAGCAATAACTCTCTGAACGTACATCTTGCACACAATTGGTGCCCCTATAAAAGAAAGGGTAACAGGGCCGTTGTCAAAAATCGAAGAGGCACCACTCTCCGGATTTCGAGAAGCAGATTTCCTGAGTAAAATATGTCGGCAATCCCCACATGCAACATCAACTCCTCGAGTACCACAAGTAACTTTGCTAAAGATCTCTGACAAATTTTAGACACATAAATTTTGAAGGTCCAACTACCCTACCATTACCCATAAGGGTAAAGGAACAACACCACTGCTTGATAACTGGAAAGTCCCTGTGTGTGTCAACCTCCGTGCTCCGTGGCAAGGCAAACTGGCAAAAATGTCCAACCTTTACTCACATCGAGAAAACACTCCCAACAGGATTACTTGCTCAAAAATCGAAGAGGCACTGCTCCCCGAATCTCGAGAGCTAAACTTCTACCAGGATTGATTTCTCAAAAATCGAAGAGACACCGCTATCCGAGTCTCGATAGCCAGACGCACAACAGGATTGCTTTCTCGAAAATCGAAAAGGCACCGCTCTCCGAATCTCAAAAGCCAGACTCCCAACAAGATTGCTTTCTCAAAAATCGAAGAGGCACCGCTATCCGACTCTCGAGAGCCAGACTCACAACAAGATTACTTTCTCAAAAATCGAAGAGGCACCACTCTTCGAATCTCGAAAGCCAGACTCCCAACAGGATTGCTTTCTCAAAAATCGAAGAGGCACCATTCTCCGAATCTCGAGAACCAGGTCCCCGACAAGATTGCTTGTTCGAAAATCGAAGAGGCACCGCTCTCTGAACTTCGAGAGCCAGATTTTCTTGGATAAAGCTTATATGTAATCTTCACACGCAACATCATCTTTTTAAATACCACATACCACTTTTTCAAAGTGCTCTGACAAAGTTAAAACACATGAATCATGCAGCTCCCACTACATTGCTATGACCGAGAAAGGTAAAGGAACGTTACTACTCGCTGTTAGGACAATTCCTATATATGTCGACCGTCATCCTCCACAACCAGGCAAACCTGCAAATAAAAAAAATGCTCAACTTTTCTTCACATTCGAGAGGGCACTCTCAGCAGAGTCTCTCGAAATGCTCAGCTTATTTTCCCCCCGATAATACCTCTACAAACAAGCCACACCAGAGCCAAAGTATCTCATATCATCAGGGTTAAAAGTAAGAGCATCCCATATCATGATTTTTCCCTGTCTTTTCCTTTGGCCTTGTTCTTACCTGTAAGACAATGAGAAAGAGAGCAATCAGTCAGCACTTGGAATCAAGCTTCCAGTCAAGAACTAACTACCTGGAGCCCCTTGCCTGATTACTTACCTGGCATTGCTCTCGAGTACTCATCTTCAACATCTTATGCTTCCAAAAAAGATACCACATCTGCCTGAGGAACAGATAGGGCAAGTGAGAAGGATACAAGGAAGCATGTGGAGACAGTGTAATAGAACACGTGCCGATACATCCACTACTTTGTCAACAACAAAAGTATCTCATATCATCAGGGTCGAACGTACTCTAGATTTGATGGACTTATTTTGACCCTCAAATTCTTGAGTCGGCCTTATACTCTAGAGGAAACCAGAAAACCCTCCAGCCTAGTTCAAGAATAAGCCTGTGGAAAGTTACTTCTTTAAAAGCAAAAGTATCTCATATCATCTCTTCTCCTTTTTCTTCTCTTTCTCCTTCTTGCTACCTGCAAGATAGGGAGAATGAGAATAATATGCCAGAACTCAAAATCAAACTTGCTTGGAACTCTGATTGCTTACCTTGTCTGTCACCTCTTTCGGCAAATCTCCTAGCTCGGCAACTTAGGGGACTCTTACTACATGGTTTGTATTGCGCTTGACCAAGCCTGAAACTACAAGTAAGCTTCAAGTCAAATTGATACATTACCTTATGCATCTTCACTGATTAAAGATACCACCCCTGGATGGAGGAAAAGTACTTCCAAAGAAGATGCCACATCTACCTATGAGACAGATAAGGCAAGTGAACACGATACCACACTTCGGTACTTAGAAGTTTCGTGATTACTCAGTGGCTTGGATCTTGCAAGTCCCCAACCGAGGAGCTTCCCTCACTCCGAAACTTAGGGGAGCACTATTTGTACCATACTTGACCAATCCCAAAACTACTGAGCACCGGTCAACATTATACCATCAATGACCCAGAAGAGTTTCCCTCCAACCAGAATCCAATCATAGCGCGACACGTGTCGACATCAGAAGCCAATAATATGGGAAGGACGTGCAGTGATCACCCCGAAAACCTTCACTTACTTGGAGTGGCATTTGATGCTTCATATATAGCTCTTGTCTAGCAGAAAGCCAAAGATCATAGCGTGTTCAAAAATTTAATGGGCTTGATCCCAGACCCAAGGGGACAAAGAAAGTGGGAGAGACGAATGAGGATAGCATTTCTCTTATGCATGTCCATAGAGTTTTGAAAAATCCAAACATCTCAAAGATAGAGAGGTAGGAATTTATCGAACGAATCGCACTCCCGAAGCATGTTCTGCCACAAGAACCTAATTTGATGCTCACTGTTACATGTTTGCACGATGTTTAATTAGTTAATTGTATTGTCCTGGGCCAAGGACCAACTTCATATGTATGTTCACATGCACCGTTTACATTCGCTTTGGATCCAGAGTTAGGTGTCAGCCTGTCCCTAGGTTTGTTGTTTGGATTCATAAGTGATGCGCTTAACACCAGCTTCACGTGATGTAGTACTAGAACATAAAAACATACACTAGTATGTTCAGGCAGCTACTTTCTGTATAACTTGTGTGCCTACATAGATAACTAACAGTGATTTTCATAGTAAGGATTTTCATGACAGTGATTTGAGTTCTCATGATGTGATATTTCGTAGTAGCACCCTATATCCTTCAACTCATTTATATTGTAGGGTTCCCTGCTACCTTTTATTATATTATTACTTTGGGAACTTATATAATTGTTTTATAGCGAGGGGTTACAAGTTTTCAAAAGGGTTTCAGAAAACTATATTTTTTAGGCCACTCACCTTTTTTTGCCCCTCGGGACATAAGAGATTAAGTTTGTGGGAGTACAAGAATTCAATGGAAGTAGCTAACTGTACTTTGGTCAAGTATTAAATAATCATCCTTATGGATGAGACTTCTTTTGTTTTTCTGCGCTATGCTCTGAATTTCATGTTTTGTAATAAGGTTTTTTCACCAAATCACGTTGTGCACTCTGGTTTATTTATTTAAAGTTTAATTTATTCACACTTTTACACATCAAACACACTTTATGGCTTCGTCACCGTCCCCATGTCTGACAACACATCACGACTTGGACACGTGGACATTTTGAGTTGGGGTGTGTCAGTTTGGTATTAGAGCATAGTTGTACTCGGTCCTGCTCTCAGCACACATGTGATGGTGAGCACTAATCTTTCTTGAAATCTCTGATGCTAGAACCATACCTCATCTTCGAGCTTGTATGGGTACAGTTTTTCAAGACTTCGCGGAGATTGGAGCGGCCATCGCTGGTGCCTTACAGAATGTTCTATGTCCCTCAAACAAGAGTCCATTGAGATCATCGGTGGCCTCAAGGTGAAAGAATTATTTGGCTCCAAGACACCTAAGATGGCAGAAGCATGAATCAAGCATGTAGAGAATACCTTTTTTAGTCATGCAGCGCCAAGGCAATTTTCCAAAAGAATAGTGGACGCATACAGCTACATTGTTCCTACAGAAGGAATCATAGTCTTGGTGGAACCATGAAAGAGATCTATTGCCAAATGCTGACAAGGAGAGTTGGAATCTCTTTAAGACTTGCTTCAAGATCAAGTATTTACCGTCGAAGTATCGAGTCCGAAAGAGAAGCAAATTCATGAATTTGAGGCAAGGCAACATGACGGTGATAGAGTACCACAAGAAATTTAATGACATTTCTCATTACTGCCCTGCCATCGCCAACAACCCTTCTGAGACGCTACTACAGTTCAAGAAATGGACACGCAAGCAGCATCGATCCTTAGCATCACCATTCACTGCACTACCTAGGGCTGGGCTTGGTTGGCAAACTGTGCCAAATTCCTTGTGCCACCTGCCAGCCACATATACAAATTGAAAATCAATTACGGCTAGCGAACTGTCTTCTTGCGGTTGCCAAAAATTGGTTCAACCAAAATTATGGGCTGGTTCGGTTGGTAAATGGCACAATCGGTGGTTTGCATTGCAGTGCATTATTGGTCCTTGGACCCTTATGAAATATATGCGTACATCTTCTAACTCCAAATAAGGGGATACAACAGAAAAAATTCATTTAAAAATAATACTGGAATGCAACAGTACTATGAATGCATAAGATATGCATAAAGCATCACAATACAATAAATCCCCAAGAGAAGGGTTTCGTAAATATTTACCTAAATTTGAAAGCTGATGAAGAAGAAGAAGATTTCTGGCAGAGATAGCAGTTGGCCGGATGCAGGGAGGTGTGCGTTGAAGAGAAGAAGAAAAATGAGAGAAGGCTACTAGAAGTCGTGCATATATTTTTTAAACCCTAAAACTAAGGAGTCATTTATTTTCTAAATCCTAAAACTGAGGAGTCAAGCATGTAAAAAATACCTAAAATATCTAAATAATATATATATATATGTTGGTAGGTATGGCATACCGCCGGCATACAAATTCAATTACCAAAGACTTGCCATTAATTGTCGATTTGGTAAAATGCCAACCGATTATGAGAATATGTCAAACTGTACCATACCATTATGAGCCGACCTGTATGGTTCGGTCAGTAAATCGGTATGGTTCGACCATATGTTGATTTTTTGGTCTCTTTACGGGGTGAATTGCTTCCCGCACACCCCCGCCTAATAGAAAAAAATACTTGTCCTTTATGAAGAAGGCTAGACACTAGAACCATATATTTTGGTAAAGTTATCTAGCCTACAATATGGGAACATCACTCTAGTGATGGAAGTCTATTATGTGTGTGTTGTGGGGTATGTGACCTTAACATCTTTAAAGACCACTCCGGAAAACAATTATAATAACCTTCCAGACCGTTTCGATACCAATCAATCCAGGAACTGAGCAATGATTATTTTAGTAGTTTAGGCAAAATCTTCTCATGGTAACTCAAATTATAGCTGCAGCGGCAAGATTTCCATATGGGGAGCAAAAAATTTGGCAATCTATGGATTACAATGAGTACACCATGGATCCATTGTTAATTAGTTTGCAAAAAGATTGGGGTTCTATTCACCCAATTCTTTTGCAATGAGTAGCCTTGCATTTGGGTGGACAGTTTACCCCAATTCTTTTGCAAACTAATAAACAATTGATGGACGATATACACATAGTTATCCATAGACTGCCAAATTTTTGCGTTTGGTTCATTGTCGCCTCCGACAGAGGTTCTTTGGTAAGTTATATATTCTTATAATCAATTTAGCGTTTTTTGAGAGGTTCTTCAAGCAACACATGATGTGCTCTTATTCAGTTACCTGGAAACAACATAAATAATATCTCAGTTACGTAATTGGGACTCGCAAAACTCGTTGGCATGCAGCGTCAGTTATAGACTTATAGTAGTTGTCATAACAAAAGAATATAATAGGTTTACAATTGTAGAATGTCAGAATTCAACAAACCAGAGTAGCTCCTTGACGGGCAATGTTTGCTGCCTATCTTAAAACCGACAGTTTTCAACCGTTGGATGAATCACACCACACTTTGAAGGAGTGCCTCCTTCAATCAGTCATCTCTCAAATATTGTACCACATCTGATTGTCTGACCTAAACCACATTATATACTTATGATTCTGAGCTCCTCCTTACAGACAAGGATTCAACTTTCTGGATTAGGCCCTTCATTCTCTGAATTATGTCTTCAAACGATGGACGTTGTTCCGGGCCGCTGATCGTTGTTGGCAAGAAAGAATGGTTTAGTTTCAACTCGAAAGTTTGAATTTCAGTTAACAAAACTGAGCTAGATAGCTGAATGTACGTACCTTTGCCAACAGTCTTCGATGATGGACACGACTTGGGGGTCGAGGCCTTCTGGTATGTCTAACCTTCTATCCATGAACCCTACAACTCCAACAACCTTTCATTTGAAAGGAACAATTTTGAGTGAGATTTGAGAAAATCAAAGAGCATCAAAGTGTTTGTGCCATTATGCGTGCACAAGCGTGCTCATTGAGAAAAACGAGAGGGCACCTGCAAGGAATTAAGGTTATTCCATGGGACCGATTGAATCACTAGTTCCCACAGGATGACACCAAAGCCATACACATCTGACCTGTTTCAAGAGAGGAAAACTCAGTATCAGATGTAAATGTCACCAAACGCTTGCTCAATAATGGAAGAAAACAAGATATACAGGCTCGATTATTGTTAGATAGTCGATTACAGTGCTATGACTACTCGACCGCTACTTGGATTGGCTGCCACTAAATTCCAAGATCATATGATTCCATAATTTTTGAACTACGGCATAGCAGACATAAAAATGCCCACGATGCTCCATAAAATTCTCATCTTATAAAACGGTAACTTATGAAAATATGATTCTATGTCTGGACATGCAAGACAAGTTATATAGATCAGTTTTCAGAAATTACTTCTCGTTAGATGGTTCGTTTCGAAGGACTTCAGGGGCCATCCACTGAGGCTGCATTTAGTAAAATAAAGATGTCAAAGTGAGATTATTAAATAAAGGTGGTCACTTTAATCAGCAGAGATTCAAAATATCAACAAACAAGAATCCTTCATTTTTCTGTTTCTCAAATTTTTAGGAATGTAAAGCTATCTGTGAGCACACTCCGCAATTAAAAGTATCTTTAGAAGGACATCCTTAATGTTCCTCTCCCGGATTTTGCACTCAAGAAGATTGCATTCTTCAACTTCGACAGGCCAAAGTCTCCAACCTGACAGAAAAACACTAGTCTAAGCAACTGGTGTATACTCAATCTACTTGAATAAGTAGTGGCCATCGATTAATTAACATTACCTTGACAGTCCAATTCTTATCGACCAGCAGATTAGACGACTTCAAATCTCTGTGAACTATAGGTGGATTTCTATGATGCAAGTAATTCATACCTCTAGCCTGTAGTATAAGAGTAAATTTGTTATTCTATTGACAGCTGAAAGCCGGAAAGGCTTATGTGAAAATGGTAACTGATTCGCATGACTTTGCATATACAAAACTGCATAAGCATTAAGCACTGTAAAATGTGAGCATGACATCCCGATGTGAATGACCAAAGTTGGATTTGTGGTTGTTTCATGCATCTATAATTCTTAGAAAGCATAATTTTGGTTGTAACGAACATGTGAACACAAGCAACAGTGTGCAGACACAGGGAGAGAGAAAGAAAGAGAGAGTAGTGTAGACGCACAACATCAAGAGCCATCACCAGCCACCGTCTGATGTCTAATGTCTGATTGTTCTTGTGAAGTGTTTAAAGAGACTTCCCCTGGCCAGATAAAATGAAATCAGTTTAATTACTCGTCCATAATTGCCATATGATAAGGAGAGCAGTATCTGATGATATGCGCATATTATGGCTTCACGAGATTGGTTTGAAAAGAAAACAGAAAAGATACCATTCAGGATGATACCAACAACAACAACAACAACAAAGCCTTTTCCCACTAAGTGGGGTCGGCTATATGAATCCTAGAACGCCATTGCGCTCGGTTTTGTGTCATGTCCTCCGTTAGATCCAAGTACTCTAAGTCTTTTCTTAGAGTCTCTTCCAAAGTTTTCCTAGGTCTTCCTCTACCCCTTCGGCCCTGAACCTCTGTCCCGTAGTCACATCTTCGAACCAGAGCGTCAGTAGGCCTTCTTTGCACATGTCCAAATCACCGGAACCGATTTTCTCTCATCTTTCCTTCAATTTTGGCTACTCCTACTTTACCTCGGATATCCTCATTCCCAATCTTATCCCTTCTCGTGTGCCCACACATCCAACGAAGCATCCTCATCTCCGCCACACCCATTTTGTGTACGTGTTGATGCTTCACCGCCCAACATTCTGTGCCATACAACATCGCTGGCCTTATTGCCGTCCTATAAAATTTTCCCTTGAGCTTCAGTGGCCTACGACGGTCACACAACACGCCGGATGCACTCTTACACTTCATCCATCCAGCTTGTATTCTATGGTTGAGATCTCCATCTAATTCTCCATTCGCTTGCACGATAGATCGTAGGTAGCGAAAACGGTCGCTTTTTGTGATCTTCGCTAGATTGCTCCGGTCATTAGTGTGGATAAGTATATAAATGGATAGAGACAGGAAAGCAAACACAAGATGTACGTGGTTCACCCAGATTGGCTACGTCCACGGAATAGAGGAGTTCTCATTAATTGTGAAGGGTTTACACAAGTACATAGGTTCAAGCTCTCCTTTAGTGAGTACAAGTGAATGATTTAGTACAAATGACATTAGGAAATATTGTGGGAGAATGATCTCGTAATCACGAAACTTCTAAGTATTGGAGTGCGGTATCGTCTTGACTTGCTTTATCTGTCTCATAGGTAGATGTGGCATCTTCTTTGGAAGTACTCTTCCTCCATCCAGGGGTGGTATCTTTAACTGGTGGAGATGCACAAGGTAATGTATCAATTTCACTTGAAGCTTACTTGTAGTTTCAGGCTTGGTCAAGCGCGATACAAACCATGTAGTAGGAGTCCCCCAAGTCGCCGAGCTAGAGGATCTGCTGAAAGAGGTGGCAGACAAGGTAAGCAATCAGAGCTCCGGCTGATTGTTCACATTCACCCTATCTTGCAGGCAGCATGAAGGATAAAGAGAAGAACATGAGAAGAGATGATATGGGATACTTTTGCTTTTGAAGAAGTAACTTTCCACAGGCTTATTCTTGAACTTGAGCTGGAGGGTTTTCTGGTTTCCTCCAGAGTATAAGGCCGACTGAAGAATTTGAGGGTCAAAACAAGTCCATCAAATCTAGAGTACGTTCGACCCTGCTGATATGGGATACTTTTGCTTTGACAGAGTAATGGATGTATCGGCACGTGTGCTGTTTCGCTTGTCTCCACATGCTTCCTTGTATCCTTCTCCCTTGCCCTATCTGTTCCTCAGGCAGATGCGGTATCTTCCCTGGAAGCATAAGATGTTGAAGATAAGTACTCGAGAGCAATGGCAGGTAAGTAATCAGGTAAGGGGTTCCAGGCAGTCAGTTCCTGGCTGGAAGCTTGATTCCAAGTGCTGACTGATTGCTCTCTTTCTCCTTGTCTTGCAGATAAGAACAAGGCCAAAGGAAAATACAGGGAAAAAGCATGATATGGGATACTCTTGCTTTTAACCCTGATGATATGAGATATTCTTGCTCTAGTATAGCTTGTTTGCAGAGATATTATCGGGGGGAAAGAAAGCTGAATATTTCGAAAGGCTTCGTTGGGAGAGCCCTCTCAGATATGAGGAAGGGTTGAGCATTTTTGCAGGTCTGCCTGTCCGTTGGGGATAGAGGTCGACATATATAGGAGTCTCTTTAACAACAAGTAGTAATGTTATTCCTTTACCCTACTTGGTCATAGCACGGTAGTGGGAGCTGCCAGCTTCACATGTTTTAACTCTGTCAAAGCACTTTGAAAAAGTGGTCTGTGGTATCTGGAAAGGTGATGTTGCGTGTGAAGATTACAGACAACTTTATCCAAGGAGATCCGGCTCTTGAAGTTGGGAAAGTGTTGCCTCTTCGGTTTTCGAACAAGCAATCCTATCGGGGATCTGGCTCTCGAGATTCGGAGAACGATGCCTCTTCGATTTTTGAGAAAGCAATCATGCTGGGGGTCTGTCTCTCGAGATTCGGAGAGCGGTGTCTCTTCGATTTTTTAGAAAGTAATCATGTTGGGAGTCTGGCTCTCGAGATTCGGAGGGCGGTGCCTCTTCGATTTTGGAGCAAGCAAACTTGTTGGGAGTATTTTCTCGAATGTGAGTAAAGGTTGGGCATGTTTGCTAGTCTACCTTGCCACGAAGCACAGAGGTTGACACATAGGGATTTTCCAATTATCCAGCAATGGTACTGTTCCTTTACCCTCTCTTCGATTTTTGAGAAAGTAGTCATGTTGGGAGTCTGGCTCTCGAGATTCGGAGGACGGTGCCTCTTCGATTTTGGAGCAAGCAATCTTGTTGGGAGTGTTTTCTCGAATGTGAGTAAAGGTTGGGCATGTTTGCTAGTCTACCTTGCCACGAAGCACAGAGGTTGACACACAGGGACTTTCCAATTATCCAGCAGTGGTACTGTTCCTTTACCCTTGTGGGTAATAATATGGTAGCTAGACCTTCAAAATTTATGTGTCTAAACTTTGTTAGTGCTGTTTCTTTGCTATTCTTTTACCCTTCTTGGTCAGAGCGATGTAGTGGGAGCTGCAAGCTTCACGTGCTCGACTTTGGCAGAGAACTTTGGCAAAGTTATCTGTGGTACCCATGAGCTACTGTTGCGTGTGGGAAGTGGGTGATTGAACAGTAGGACTCATGTGCTTTCTACTTCACCAGAAGTCTTCGACAGAATGCCCATAATTTCCGCAAAGCTGAGTGTGTGTGTGACAGGTGCTGACAAGGCTGGAAAAGTAGGTGCCACTTCGATTTCTGAGATCGGCCCTCGTGGTCTCTGAGCAGCCCAGCTTTTGAGAAAGCAAGCGCCTCTTCGATTTCTGAGATCGGCCTTCGTGGTCTTTGAGCAACCCAGCTTTTGAGAAAGCAAACGCCTCTTCGATTTATGAGATCAACCCTCGTGGTCTCTGAGCAGCCCAGCTTTTGAGAAAGCAAACGCCTCTTCGATTTTTGAGCAGGCGCCTCTTCGATTTCTGAAGCTCTGTCGAGTGCAGATTTTTATAGAGGCTGGCATTAAGTTCCAAAGCACACTTGAATCTCCACCAGTAGAAGCTCCATTCTTGCACTTCTAAAATCTTGATTTGTCCGACCTCTTCTCTCTTCAACACCTCTGAAAATGTCTGGCCCCTCCGACCGTCGTTTTGACTTGAACATTGTTGAAGAGGCAGCTCCGCCTTTTCCAGACAACATATGGCGCCCATCCTTCGTCTCCCCTACTGGTCCTCTTACCGTTGGGGATTCCGTGATGAAGAATGATATGACCGCTGCGGTGGTGGCCAGGAACCTTCTCACTCCCAAAGATAACAGACTACTTTCCAAACGGTCTGATGAGTTAGCTGTTAAGGATTCTCTGGCTCTCAGTGTTCAGTGTGCAGGTTCTGTGTCTAATATGGCCCAACGCCTATTTGCTCGAACCCGCCAAGTTGAATCATTGGCGGCTGAAGTGATGAATCTCAAACAGGAGATTAGAGGGCTCAAGCATGAGAATAAACAGTTGCACCGGCTCGCACATGACTATGCTACAAACATGAAGAGGAAGCTTGACCAGATGAAGGAATCTGATGGTCAGGTTTTACTTGATCATCAGAGATTTGTGGGTTTATTCCAAAGGCATTTATTACCTTCGTCTTCTGGAGCTGTACCTCGTAATGAAGCTCCAAATGATCAACCTCTGATGCCTCCTCCTTCTAGGGTTCTGTCCAGTACTGAGGCTCCGAATGATCCCCCTCCGATGCCTTCTCTTTCTAGGGCTCTACCGACTGCTGAGACTTCTCCTAAGCAACCTTTGTGAAGGCTCCCTCTTGTTTGTTTATTTTGACTTATGTATATGTACATATTTGTAGCTTATCAGGGATATCAATAAATAAGCTTTCCTTCATTTCAACGTATTGTGTTAATTACACCAAAGCCTTCTTCGCTAAGTTCTTTGAATTTTCTTTTGTTGAAGCTTTGTGAGTGGAGCATGTAGGTTGAGGTAGTGTTTCCTTAATTTCCTGAGTGAGGAAAACTTCTCGGTTGGAGACTTGGAAAATCCAAGTCACTGAGTGGGATCGGCTATATGAATCTTAGAGCGCCATTGTGCTCGGTCCTGTGTCATGTCCTTCGTTAGATCCAAGTACTCTAAGTCTTTTCTTAGAGTCTCTTCCAAAGTTTTCCTAGGTCTTCCTCTACCCCTTCGGCCCTGAACCTCTGTCCCATAGTCGCATCTTCTAATCGGAGCGTCAGTAGGCCTTCTTTGCACATGTCCAAACCACCGTAACCGATTTTCTCTCATCTTTCCTTCAATTTCGGTTACTCCTACTTTACCCCGAATATCCTCATTCCTAATCTTATCCTTTCTCGTGTGCCCACACATCCAACGAAGCATCCTCATCTCCGCTACACCCATTTTGTGTACGTGTTGATGCTTCACCGCCCAACATTCTGTGCCATACAGCATCGCCGGCCTTATTGTCGTCCTATAAAATTTTCCCTTGAGCTTCAGTGGCATACGGCGGTCACACAACACGCCGGATGCACTCTTCCACTTCATCCATCCAGCTTGTATTCTATGGTTGAGATCTCCATCTAATTCTCCGTTCTTTTGCAAGATAGATCCTAGGTAACGAAAACGGTCGCTCTTTGGTATTTCTTGATCTCCGATCCTCACCCCTAACTCGTTTTGGCCTCCATTTGCACTGAACTTGCACTCCATATATTCTGTCTTTGATCGGCTTAGGCGAAGACCTTTAGATTCCAACACTTCTCTCCAAAGGTTAAGCTTTGCATTTACCCCTTCCTGAGTTTCATCTATCAACACTATATCGTCTGCGAAAAGCATACACCAAGGAATATCATCTTGAATATGTCCTGTTAACTCATCCATTACCAACGCAAAAAGGTAAGGACTTAAGGATGAGCCTTGATGTAATCCTACAGTTATGGGAAAGCTTTCAGTTTGTCCTTCATGAGTTCTTACGGCAGTCTTTGCTCCTTCATACATATCCTTTATAGCTTGGATATATGCTACTCGTACTCCTTTCTTCTCTAAAATCCTCCAAAGAATGTCTCTTGGGACCCTATCATACGCTTTCTCCAAATCTATAAAGACCATGTGTAAATCCTTTTTCCCATCTCTATATCTTTCCATCAATCTTCGTAAGAGATAGATTGCCTCCATGGTTGAGCGCCCTGGCATAAACCCGAATTGGTTGTCCGAAACCCGTGTCTCTTGCCTCAATCTATGCTCAACGACTCTCTCCCAGAGCTTCATTGTATGACTCATTAGCTTAATACCCCTATAGTTCATGCAATTTTGTACGTCGCCCTTATTCTTGTAGATAGGCACCAAAGTGCTCGTTCGCCACTCATTTGGCATCTTCTTCGTTTTCAAAATCCTATTGAAAAGGTCAATGAGCCATGTTATACCTGTCTCTCCCAAAACTTTCCACACTTCGATTGGTATATCGTCTGGGCCTATTGCTTTTCTATGCTTCATCTTCTTCAAAGCTACAACCACTTCTTCCTTCCGGATTCGACGATAAAAAGAGTAGTTTCTACACTCTTCTGAGTTACTCAACTCCCCTAAAGAAGCACTCCTTTCATATCCTTCATTGAAAAGATTATGAAAATAACCTCTCCATCTGTCTTTAGCATAAAGTAACTCATAAAATATTTAACACAACATGAAATACACTAGCTTAGCAGCAGTGCGTCAACTCTTAATATCATTCACTGACTACTCATTGAAAAGTAATATAGTTCCAATTACCTTGGTAAATACTCTGTGACGATGGCAAGGCGTTCTTGTGAGTATACTGCTCCCATAAACAACAAGACATTAGGATGTCGCAATCTTTTCATTATATCAATCTAAAGAAAGAAAAAAAGGGATTCTGGGTTCAGCTTCCTTTCTCGAACAACATTTACAAACAATAAAAGTCAACTGAGAATTTATAGCACCTCCTTCTTGTAGTCTTGTAAAATACCCTCGCTGTATTCATTCTTAAAATAAACCTTAATAGCAACATCCTACACAAAAGACACAAAAAACATTATTCAGTCAAAAGGTCAAATTATTGATGTTGAGTAAGATATTAAGGACACTGCAATATAGACATGTACCAATCCATTCCAGATACCACAGTAAACAATGGCACATGAACCTGTGAGGCAAGAACAAACCATTCAGGCTTTTTGAATTTAGAGCAAAGGAAACTAGATGTAGAACACAAATAGACGCCTCTACCTTGTCCAATAGTATCTCCCAAATGCAAGTCATCCCACGAAATCTCACTCTCTTCTCTTCTCTGAAATTAGAGTCTTTATCCCCCTTGCTTGAACAACTACCACTGCTGTATGAATTTGGTAGTTGTTTACCATTTCGTCCTTGTATCTCCAACGTATTCAAGTTGCATTCTTCAGGTTTTGGATCCTTCCCATCCACTTGGTAGCGTAATCTTGGCAGTAGATAACCTGGTCTGGGTGACCCAAAATACTCATTGTGCTCCCTTGAAGAGGCTAAATCGGAACCCTCACCTGAAGGACTTGAGTTTTTGTGCCCATACGCATTTGAATGAATTCTATTATCATCATGAGAAGAATTCCCTTTGCCGGGTCTTTCTTCCTTACTGTTTGTATCAACAAAGTAGTGGCATGAACTAGATGCTTTTGACTTTCTTGGGGAATTAGGATGCTTACTCACTTCATTTCTAAATAGAGAAGCACCAGTCCTACCATATTGTTGAGAGCTTCTATCGTCATCTTTTCCACCTTTGTTGGTTCCTATGGTACGCAGCTTTGCAAAGAACTTAGCTCCCTGCAGCCATCTCACCAAAATAGTTTAGACACACTCTACAAGGGAATAAAAAGAAAAGAAAAACATAGAAACCATGATTTAGTATGACAGAGACTCACCAGTTTACCAGGTTTTTCTAAGTCAGCATCTTTGGTGTGTATTGTAGAGTCCTCTCTACCCTTGTTCATTGCACTCGAATTGTATACATCGTCTTCGTTTCTTGATAGAAGTCTTGAGGCCTGATAAGTTCACCAGCGTAATGAGTATAGCAAAATTTCAGTTAGCTGAATGAAATCAAAAGAACTGCGATTGTATAGCAAATAAGCACCAGATTAGAAACAGACAATGCAATATGTGGCACTGCTGCAATATGTGGCCTCGGATGCTTTAACTGCAATCCTTTATATTGGACATTGGCACGATCCTTGAATGCTTTCACATTGAATGCTTGTATTCTATTAAACAATGCCACGTCGTTTGAAATGGTGATAATACCGACAAGCTCATCTTTCTCATACAACGGGCTTTTGGTCACCATCGCCATAAATATTTCTCCGGACCTCTTCTTAAGAGGGAACTGACCTGACCATGATAGCCCAATGCTCAACCTTTCCATGATTCTCTTTAGAGGTGCAAATGATTCCTCAGCAATGAGGATCTTAGCATCTGTATGTCCAAGGACTTCATAGTCCTTCCATCCATAGAGATCCTCCGCTTTTCGATTCCTGAATTAATACGCGATGCAGTGTCAACAAATATCAATTTTTGGAGCAATTTAACTTCACATGGGATAGCATATGTGTAAACACGAAAATTTCCTGAAAACGAAAGAGACAAGAACGACGTGCACAAAATAATATTTGTATTTGATAATTTTGGGTTACAATCTCTCTCTATTTTGATCCTCTGATTCGATCTCCGTAAGGTGTTGATTTGTGGATGTTTCGTTGATCCAAGGGCCGTCGAGGCTTGATTTTGGATGAACTGTTGGAAGTTTCTTCAAGGGCCGTGGGCTTGATCTTTGAAGGTGGATTTGAGCGAATCTTCAAGGAGCCGTTGGGGTTTGATCTTGAGGATGAGTGTTTCTTCAAGGGCCGTTGAGGCTTGATCTTGAATAACAGTGATGAGCGGATCTTCAAGGGCTTTTGGGCTTGATCTTGAAGAACAGTGATGAACGGATCTTCAAGGGCTTTTGGGCTTGATCTTGAAGAACGGTGGCTTGTTGATCCAAGGGCCGTCGGGGCTTGATCTTGAATTGGTGGATGATTGTTGGTGTAAAGGGCCGTTGGGGCTTGATCTTGGAAGAACGATGAACGAAGAACGAAGAACACTTTCTTCGAGGGCCGTCGGGGCTTGATCTTGAATTGGTGGATGATTGTTGGTGTAAAGGGTCGTTGGGGCTTGATCTTGGAAGAATGATGAACGAAGAACGAAGAACACTTTCTTCGAGGGCCGTCGGGGCTTGATCTTGAATTGGTGGATGATTGTTGATCCAAAGGGCCGTTGGGGCTTGATCTTGGAAGACCGATGAACGAAGAACGAAGAACGAAAAGAGCTTTCTTGATTCTTCGGGAACCTGGATGCTTGAGAGTTTCGGAGTTTCAGATCTTCAGAACTTCAAGAATTTTGCCTAATGATTTTGGTTCCTTTCAAATGAATGAATTAGTCTTCTATTTATAGAAATTTCCAAGGCCTAATTTTGAATATAATATTCCAGATGAAATAAGTCGTTTCTGCCAGGTGTTGACACGTGTCCTGTTTGATGACTTTTCCAACTCATTTTAATTTTTCGTCAAGTCACACGCTACGTGTAAAATTTATGTAATACATGAGCGTTGAAACTTTGATTTATCGATCAACATTTATTTACCGAAATTTCGATGTCTACAAATGCCCCCACTTCAAGGCGCGTCGTATACATGTGCTTATCGCGTGTAGGAGATGCGTTTTGAAGTCCCTTAATGTAGATGTCGATCCAAGGGCCGTCGAGGCTTGATCTTGAATTGGGCTGAAGATTTCTTCAAGGGCCGTTGAGGCTTGTTCTTGGACTTTGTTTGAGATTTCTTCAAGGGCCGTTTGAGGCTTGTTCTTGAACTTTTGTTTGAAATTTCTTCAAGGGCCGTCGAGGCTTGATCTTGAAGGTTGAAATTGGACCACAAGGAGCTTCATGTGGTAGATGATCTTTGGCTTTGGTAGTGGATGAATCGGCACGTATTTGTTTTTGCGCTTTGTTGACTTTCCACAGCTTTGATCTTGAACTGGGTTGGAGGATTTTCTGGATTCCTCCAATTGTTGATTTTCCACAGCTTATTCTTGAACTAGGTTTTGATTCAAGAGTGGTAGACACTTGATCTTGAATCGGACTTGTGATTTCCTCAAGGGCCGTCGAGGCTTGATCTTGAATTTGGCTGGAAACTTTTTCAAAGGTCGTTGAGGCTTGATTCTTGAAGGTTGACTCGAACACATGACAAGCAGGCACGAGGTGAAGGTGACGACTTGTTGCTCTGTTCAATCTTTCTAATTCACACCTGAGCAGTTTGGTCAACGGTATGATTTTCAAGATTGATGGGCTCTTCTTCCAGTTGGTGACTTGATCTTTAAGGATTTGATTCAAGGGTGGTGAAACGGCACATGCAACCCACAACGCCTAGCAAGTCGACCCAAGAATTTGAGGGTTAAAACGAGTCCTCCACCCAGAGTGATTGCAAACCTGATGATATGAGATACTTTTGATTTTGAAGAAGTAGCGGATGAATCGGCACATGCTTTGTTGTGCTTGTCTCCACATGCTTCAATGTATCATTTTCCCTTGTCTTATCTATTCTTCTGGCAGAATGTAGCATCTTCTCGAGTTCTTCAGCTCAGACTCCTTCTGCTGAGCTAACTGTGCAGGCTGCATTATTCTCTGCTTATTTCTTTAGGCAGATGTGGCAGCTTCTTGAGTTCCTCAACTCGGACTCCTTCTGCTGAGCTGACTGTGAAGACTGCATTCTTCTCTGCTTGTTTCTTCTGCACGTTGTCTCCACATGCTGCAAGGTATCATTTTTCACTTGCCTTATCTGTTCTCCAGGCAAATGTGGCATCCGAGTTTGAGTGGAGGTTCCGGCATATTGTTTTCTTTATCCTTGTCTTTGTAGGTAAGAACAAGGACAAAGGAAAGGACAGGGAGAACGCATGATATGAGATACTCTTGCTTTCTACCCTGGTGATATGAGATACTTTTGCTTTGGTGTCGTTTTTTTGCAAAGGTACCCCAAGGAATAAGAAACACTGAGTGACTCGAGAGGCTTCGTTGGGAAGGCATTCTCGGAGATGAAGAAAGGTTATGTATGTCTGCCTTGCTATGGAGGGTGAAAGTGGACAGTTATAGGAAATTCTTTAGTACCTGTAGAGGTACTATTCTTTTACTCGTGTCGACAACCAATGCGTGATTGATCAGTATGGCTTCACGTGCTTTCTTCTTTATCAGAAATCTTCGATAAATTATCCGTAATTTTCGTCAAGCTGAGTGTGCATGTGACAGGTGTTGACGAGACTGAAAAAGACTGGCGCCTCTTCGATATCTGGGATCGGCGCTTCGACAAATTGCCCGTGATTTCCGCAAAGCTGAGTTTGCGCGTGACGGGTGCTAACGCGTTTGGAAAAGACTGGCGCCTCTTCGATATCTGGGATTGGCGCTTTAACAAATTGCCCGTGATTCCCGCAAAGCTGAGTTTACGCGTGACGGGTGCTAACGCGTCTGGAAAAGCAAGATGCTTCTTCGATTTCTGAGCTTGCCTCTTCGATTTTTTGAATTGGCCTCTTCGAATTTTGAGCTCGCCTCTTCAATCTCTGAAATCTCGTCGAGTTGATTTTTATAGAGGCACGCAGTTCGTTTCAAAGCGCACTTGAATTTTCGCTTGTAGAAACTCCCTTCTTGCACTTCTAAGATCTTGGTTCGTCCGTCCTCTTCTTTCTTTAACACCTTTGAAAATGTCTGGACCCTCCGACCGTCGTTTTGATTTGAACCTTGGTGAAGAGGCAGCCCCGTCTTCTCCAGATAACATATGGCGCCCATCCTTCATATCCCCTACTGGTCCTCTTACCGTTGGGGATTCGGTGGTGAAGAATGATATGACTGCTGCGGTGGTGGCCCGAAACCTTGTCACTCCTAGAGATAACAGACTACTTTCCAAACGGTCTGATGAGTTGGCTGTTAAGGATTCTCTGGCTCTCAGTGTGCAGTGTGCAGGTTCTGTGTCTAATATGGCCCAACGCTTATTTGCTCGAACCCGTCAAGTTGAATCATTGGCGGCTGAAGTGATAAGTCTCAAACAGGAGATTAGAGGGCTCAAGCAGGAGAATAAACAGTTGCATAAGCAAGCACATAGCTATGCGACAAACATGAAGAGGAAGATTAACCAGATGCAGGAATCTGATGGTCAGATTTTACTTGATCATCAGAGGTTTGTGGGTTTGTTCCAGCAGCATTTGCCTTCGTCTTCTGGGGCTGTACCGCGTAATGAAGCTCCAAATGATCAACCTTTGGCTCCTCTTCTTCCTGGAGTTCCGCCGAGTGGTGTGGCTTCAAATAGTCAACCTCCGGCGCCTCTCATTTCTGGAGCTCTGCCGAGTGGTGAGGCGGCACCTGATCGTCCTTGAAGATCCCCTCTTGTAAATTTGATTTGATTTTTTTTTTTAAGTATGTATAATGCAAATTTATGTAAAATTTCCAGAAAAAATTAATAAAAACGGACTTTATTTCTCTCAATGCATTTGTTTTGTTTTGTTTTTTTTTTTTTTTTTTTTTTTGCTGTAAACATACATATATTATGCACACACACATACATACATACATATTAATTTTTCACATGGACTGATCCACCATTCCAAAACCTTTTCCCTTTTTTTTTTTTTTTACATGGTGCTAGCCACCAAGGATCCACTTTCTTTTTTTTTTTTTTTTTTTTTTTTTTTTTTTGCAGATGGTGCCTGATGCACCATCCATATATATATATATATATATATATATATATATATATATATATATATTATTTTAATATTTTTTTTTTTATTATTTCTTTTGTATGGTGCCTAATGCACCGAAACCCTTATAATTTTATTTTGTTTATTCTCTTTTTTTTTATATATATGGTGCTCTCTGCAAGCTGGGTTCGTGGGTGAAAACCCAGGCCGAGTCCGAGAGACGGAAGAAGGAGGAGGTAGAAGGAGGAACGGAAGACGACGGAGATGGAGCATGCACCAGTGAGGTTGTGGCTGTCTGGTCGTGGAGGAAGTCAGCCTGCTTTTCCAGCGACGGCAAGCTTGCGAGAAGTTTCCAGGAGGCGAAGCTGCTCATAGCGCTGCAGGAGAGAAAGTGACGTGGCAGCTGCGGTGGAGGTGGCGGAGATTTTGTCCTCGGCGGCGATGGTGGCGGAGAATAGGATTGAATAACCTGAATCTGTGCATGTGAAGAACTAACTTGCTCCGCATGGATCACAAAAGTGTTTACTGGTATATTCTTGTAGTACACATCCTACTCATGCTTGAACCTCTGCCGGTTCTTCCTGTGCTAGAACCTCTGCTGGTTCTTCTTGTGCTACAACCTCTGCTGGTTCTTCATGCCACGACCAGTGACGGCGGTGGAGCTGATGCTGCAGATCTGAACCCGGAATCCGATAACCGGCCACATGGGTATCATCGTGGGATCGCCACCGTTCGTCCCTAACCACATTCCATGAAGGTTCCTGTTGACGCAGATCCGGGTACGAACTGCTGGTCCTCACTCATCTGTCCATCGTGCTAGTAGCACCACTGCTTTGATTATCAACCGTCCGACTCCGATCTGAATCCTGATCGTACCACTGACGTGGGGTTGATGGGTTTGACTTCTCAAATTTCTACGGAGAAGAAACATCGTACGACATGGGACTGCTAACATTGTTGTCGTTGCCACTGTTTCAGAGCTATGACGATCAAGGCGAAAACGAAGGCACCGGAGCTGAAGAAAACGGAGGAGGCAGAGCGGCCGAGGCGGCTGCTGCGATGGTTGGACTGCCGGAAAGAATTGGAGGCTTGGAGCCAAAACGGTGGCGACACGTTTTCCTCTTCTTCCTATCTAACTCCGCCGTCGGGCTCTTCCGCTTCAGCCATGGCCCAATGCTCCTATACTGGTTGTAGAAATCTATCATATCTGCTACCAGGCCCTTGATTATAGACGTGTGTGGCAGCGGCGTGATCATCGAGATGCCTACCTCTGATGACACTATCTTCATTAGGTATGCCAGGCCGTTGCAGCTGCTGGATGTTCATGGCTTGGGAGTCACAGATCCCTTCTTGGTAGGATTGCTGGAATGTGAGGTTGTCTTTGAAAGGAGGATTCAGAAGGCTGAAACAACATGGTTTTGAACACATGACTGAATCCATCCCCTCGCAGCCTGCCATGGCGCCCTGCTCGTAACCACACCTGCTCATCACCTTTGCTTCTTTTGTTGGGTGATCTCACCTATAACAAAGCCTTGAACTGCAATCATAGGAGGTGAATATTAAGGGGAACAGCTGACCCAAGTAGGATGACCCTTCGATGAGCTCCACTTTTCCGGCGTCTTGCCATGTGATCCTGTGATGGACTCGATAGTGAGAGCACCGAGTGTGATGAGCATGGTGAGGAATATGGAGATGATGTGCTAGTGTATTTCCAGCTGGAGAAAGAGAGCGTTTTTAGCCGGATTAGATGCGATATTGGGCTGAGAAGGCGCAAAGGAACTGGGCCTGGACTTGTATGTATATATATTTCCTTTTTTTTTTTTTGAAGAAATTGTATCTTTTTCTTCTTCTTTTTTTTGGGTAAATACATAATAACATATGTATTCTTTTTTCTTTTTTTTATTTTTTTATTTTTAAGAAACTGTAATTTAATTTTGTACGAAGAAAATTGCAATTTTTTTATAATAAAATTGACCTTTATCAATGAAACTTTAATCAAACCCTTTTTTTTTTTTTTTGATGTGACTGAACTCGAAATTGAATGCTCAAGTTGCCTACGTACCCTTCCAAAGAAAGAGATCAAGTCAAAACGTAGTTCAAATGAGCGATGAATTTAACAATGATTTTGATGATGATTTTGCCGTACACAGTTTATGCTCTTGCGGGCCAGGAGCTTTGGTGTTGCCTTTTATGCTCGTGCAGACCATGAGCGTTTGGTGCCGTGTTGCAGTTTCAGCTCGTGCAGGCGAGGAGCCTTGTGTCCTACAGTTTAGGCTCGTGCGGACAAGGAGCTTTGGTTCGTGCATTTTAGGCTCGTGCGAACAAGGAGCGTGTTGGTGCCGTGTTGCAGTTTCAGCTCGTGCAGGCGAGGAGCCTTGTGTCCTACAGTTTAGGCTCGTGCGGACAAGGAGCTTTGGTTCGTGCAGTTTAGGCTCGTGCGAACAAGGAGCTTTTGGTGGTTCGTCAAGCAATCCGGGAGAGTTGTTCCTCGCAATCTTCATAGCAAGGAGCCTTGACTGAGTAGCTGAAGAAGTCTTCCGGGAAGATGTCACACATCGTGATGGGGATGGATGATCTTTGTGTCAAAGTTTCATTATCTCCAACACTTTCACATTGTTCTGGAGGTTGACGAAAGCTGCTTTGCCCCCTTTCTGATTGGTACACTTGTGGAGAAGACATATGCTTCTTGTGCAGTTTCTTTGGAGTGACATGAATCCATCCTTCAACTTCGCTTGGCTTGACTGGCATGGTTTTGGAGCATGCCCCCAGCGATTAAGGTGAAGATTTTGAGTTGACAGAGCCGGAAGTGAGGTTTTCTTCAGGGATTTTGTCTTCTTTGTCATCTTGGGCCTTTTCTTCAGTGCGATCCTCTTGGGTTTGTTGGCGTGAAGATTGGCCGGTGTAGATGATGGTGCGCCTCCTTACCTTCAGTGGTCCTTTTGTGTCGACTTCCAAAGTTGCTTGGCGCTTCATCCTTGAAGGAATCAAGCTTTGAACATCGTCTTTTCCTGCTAGACTGTCGAGCTTTTCTCCCTTTGGTGTTGTCTTCCTGTTTCTAGAAGACTTGTTAGTTTCTTCAAGTCTGCCCACAGCCGACTGTTGCGGGGGAGATCTAGCTTTGCCGCTTTGTTTCTTGGGTTTTGATAACCTTTCAAAGACAGATCTTTGCGGTGTTGGCGTCTTAAGCCTTTTGAAGACGGAAGTTCGGTCTCGACCACTGATGCGATCAAGTGCCGAAATTCTAGGTTTTGAATGATCCAGCCTGTCGAAGACTAAAGTTCGAGGGGAGGGTTTAGGCTCCTCTTTTGGCCTTGTGGCTTGTGGTCTTGGCTTCCTTGTTTTTTTGTAGGTCGCCGATGTCCACCCTTCCTTATTACTGGTAGATGCATCTTGGTTGCTTGCCCCCGGTAATGGTTGTGTAGGAAGTGCCGTGTGACTTGAACATTGACGGGAATGGTCATGCATGCTTCGAAGAGGCACATGATCGAGTGATCCAAACACGATAGTAGTAGTGTGTACCGCAACCGTGTCTTCGAGGTCAAGCTCGATTTTCCCTTGTTGTGCTAGTTTTATGATAAGATCTTTCAGTACGAAGCACTTTTCAGTTAGATGACTGATGAAACGGTGGAATTTACAGTATCTTGGACTGTCAGTGCGATTCATCTCTTCTGGCCGTCTGCATTCAGGCAAATCGATCACATTCTTTTCCAGCAAGTCTTCTAACATGGCAACCACATCAGAGTCGGGGAATGGATAAGTTTTCTCTTCAAGCTCCTTCAAAATGCGTCTACGCATCTCTTGATCACGAAAAGCTTCAGCTTGAATCACCTTGCCTCGTGTAAGGATTTTGACGGGAGCTGTGTTGACCGTCATTGCTTCCTTGGTGGATTTCCACGCAGCCTTCTCCACCTTTGTCTCAAGAACTTTGCAATTCTTGTAGTCGGCGATCGGTTCCTTCTTCCCATGATGGGCGATGCTCAACTCCATGTCATGGGCGCGGGTGGCCAATTCCTCGAAGGTCCGTGGTTTAATGCCTTGAAGGATGTATTGCAAACCCCATTGCATGCCTTGGATGCACATCTCGATTGAAAAGGTTTCCGAGAGCCTGTCTTTACAGTCAAGGCTTAGAATGCGCCATCTGTTGATGTAGTCAATGACTGGCTCGTCCTTCCACTGCTTTGTGCTCGTCAGTTCTAGCATGTTCACAGTGCGGCGGGTGCTGTAGAAGCGGTTGAGGAATTCCCGCTCCAATTGCTCCCAACTGTTGATGGACTCAGGCTCTAGGTCCATGTACCACTCAAAGGCGTTTCCTTTCAGCGAGCGCACAAACTGCTTGGCGAGGTAGTCCTCTTCGGTCCCTGCATTGTTGCAAGTTTCAACAAAATGGGCAACGTGCTGTTTCGGGTTTCCCTTTCCATCGAATTGCATGAACTTTGGCGGTTGATAACCCCTCAGCATCCTTAAGGCATCAATCTTCTTTGAATACGGCTTCGAGTACAACCCGGAGGTATTTGAGCTCCCTTCGTACTGTGCCTTGATGGTGTTGGTGATCATCTCTTGTAGCTGCTGGATAGAAAGAGATCCCATGAGTGCCGCTGCTTGGTCTGGCTCTGGCTTCACATCGATTCTCTCCACCGTAGGCTCATCTTCTGGGTCGGGTTTCTCGCCGTCCTGTGCCTCCAATCGGTTGACTAGTGCTGCAATTTGCAAGTCTTTTTCTTCCACAGTTCGGGTTAGCCTTGCGATTGCTTCATTCATTTGAGCCAATTGCTCTTCGATGGAGGTAACGCCGATGGTCATGACTTCTGCAACCAATAGACGTGACTTTCCTTTAGATATCCAAGATGCTGACGAAGAACGTCGTTGGCTGCTTTGGGATGTCATCTTATGTGCCTCAGTAGCATGCTTTGGTGCCCCCAACGAGGTCAGGTTGATGACTGACTCGCGCCTTTGATGCTCCCCTTGCTCTTTTAGCGGCACCAACTTTGAAGTGGCATGTTGAGAAGCGTTTGTGGCGCCAATGGATGCTTCGTTCATGGCGGAAGTGCTTAGGCTTCTTTCCTTTGTGAGAACAGCTTGTCCTTTACTTGATGCCATTGATTTTTGGAAGTGTGCTTGAATTTCTTGAACGGAGAAAGAGATGAGAGGTAGAGATTGTCCCACTGGGCGTGCCAATTTGTAAACACGAAAATTTCCTGAAAACGAAAGAGATAAGAACGACGTGCACAAAATAATATTTGTATTTGATGATTTTGGGTTACAATCTCTCTCTATTTTGATCCTCTGATTCGATCTCCGTAAGGTGTTGATTTGTGGATGTTTCATTGATCCAAGGGCCGTCAAGGCTTGATTTTGGATAAACTGTTGGAAGTTTCTTCAAGGGCCGTGGGCTTGATCTTTGAAGGTGGATTTGAGCGAATCTTCAAGGAGCCGTTGGGGCTTGATCTTGAGGATGAGTGTTTCTTCAAGGGCCGTTGAGGCTTGATCTTGAATAATGGTGATGAGCGGATCTTCAAGGGCTTTTGGGCTTGATCTTGAAGAACAGTGATGAACGGATCTTCAAGGGCTTTTGGGCTTGATCTTGAAGAACGGTGGCTTGTTGATCCAAGGGCCGTCGGGGCTTGATCTTGAATTGGTGGATGATTGTTGGTGTAAAGGGCCGTTGGGGCTTGATCTTGGAAGAACGATGAACGAAGAACAAAGAACACTTTCTTCGAGGGCCGTCGGGGCTTGATCTTGAATTGGTGGATGATTGTTGGTGTAAAGGGCCGTTGGGGCTTGATCTTGGAAAAACGATGAACGAAGAACGAAGAACACTTTCTTCGAGGGCTGTCGGGGCTTGATCTTGAATTGGTGGATGATTGTTGATCCAAAGAGCCGTTGGGGCTTGATCTTGGAAGAACGATGAACGAAGAAGGAAGAACGAAAAGAGCTTTCTTGATTCTTCGGGAACCTGGATGCTTGAGAGCTTCGGAGTTTCAGAGCTTCAGAACTTCAAGAATTTTGCCTAATGATTTTGGTTCCTTTCAAATGAATGAATTAGTCTTCTATTTATAGAAATTTCCAAGGCCTAATTTTGAATATAATATTCCAGATGAAATAAGTCGTTTCTGCCAGGTGTTGACACGTGTCCTGTTTGATGAATTTTCCAACTCATTTCAATTTTTCGTCGAGTCACACGCTACGTGTAAAATTTATGTAATACATGAGCATTGAAACTTTGATTTATCGATCAACATTTATTTACCGAAATTTCGATGTCTACAATATGTCTGTTGCCATCTAAAGTGTTCGTTATTAAGATTTCAAAAATTAATTCAACATACAACATTCGGGACAAATTCAACTTTAGGGATACAAAAACCCAGCGGCCTACTACTACTCACTTGATTGCGGGATTTTATCAAATAACAAATACCATCTCAAACTTGCATAGCAAGTGTCGGGTTTTATCACAAAAGATCTTTGTGATATATTATATCAAACACTTACCTTACAACATTCGTTTGTGATTATCTAAAATCCTTGAATTAACCTCAAATTCTCGATCTTGAACTAACTTTTGAAGCAATTACTTTTACCAAAATCGCAGTTTGTGAAGTTAATTAAAAAATAAAAAATAAAAAATTGTTTCATCGATATCACATATACAGTACCACCACCCTGAAAATTCGACACAGTAAAAACACATATAACTTCACGAAACAATTAAAACGATGTAGTTTTTAGCGCACGAACGCTTACCAGTAATTGATCTCTCCGTTGGAAGCTACTGTTGACCCTAGAAACTACCAAGCCTACGTGGCGCGCAGGCCGAGTAATTCTATAAGTTAACTACGTCCTTCGGTGAATGCGGGGCGTGCCAACTCGTCGGCCGAGCTCGGCCGAGGAGTAAAATTTGTTGATGTTGCGTTGGGTGCGCGGCTGACTTCTGCGTCTTGCGATTGCGGCCGAGAAAGGAACACGTCTCGGTCTTTTGGGCTCTCGAACCTGAAGACAAGGTTACTATTCTTACGAAGTTCACGAGTCGTCGTCGTCGGATTCAGTCACAGTGATGTTATTCGTCAGAGTAAACTCACGCCGAATCGACACCAGAGTGTAAGGGCACAAATATTCAAAGCAGATATAAGTTTTAATGGTGAACGTGGTTCGGCCGTCCGATTGCCGAACTCTAAATCCCACTTGGGAATATCCAATCATAAAATAACTCGGCGAGCAAAGCGCCGAGCTCGATATGCCGTAACACCTCACTTCGCCGAGAAGGCTAATGAGATGATCTCAATCAATAAGGATCCGGAAATCCTTCTCGACCGAGACTTGGATAGGTAATCAACTGTTCTCGCCGCAGTGCTGTTGATGCCAAAGGAAGATACTGTGAGATCGACTGATTCTACGGTGACAAAGCTATCTATGCCGACTTAAGATATCACTGGTTGCTTCCACAGTGTTGTTGATGCCAACGGAAGATGTGTCAGCGAAAAAGAAAGAAAAAAATCTCAAGTTGTTGAGAGTTTGCGCAGGGCAGTTTTGTATTGATTTGCAGGGGGCCCTTTCCCGTTGTTCGCGACTCTGTATTTATAGTGGCTAATGTACTTGCTTGGCACGGCCTGACTCTCGAGTAGAGTTCTATTTCAAATTCCTGACGTGACTTGGATAACCTTCACCCAAACAACCACCAATTAAATATATATATATATATATATTTTGCACCTTTCCCATGGTATGCAGACTGCCAAAATGTACGGCAACCACCAAATATATATATATATATATATATATATATATATATATATATATCTGATAGCTTTTCCCACGGCATGTCTGCCACATCCATCACCAAGTAAAACAAAAAGCCTAGTCTACCTAGGTTTCCTATAATTTAAACTCATCCAATGCATGCATCTTGATGGCTGTCACTTAAATCCAATCTCATCCACACATTCACACGCCAGTTGTGCTGTCATACTTCAAGATATATATCTCATCTTTCATAATAAATCATTATTAAAAGATAATTATGATAAAAATCATTATCTTTTAATAATGACTTTTATTTCTTGATCCAACAGTCGGGAGCTATGTTCATTCAACGGCCTTGATTTCACAAGTCGATGGTGTAAATTTGGGTCCAAACATTGCCCCCCAGTTTCCTTGAGCTTCGGCTCTTAAGCCGAATGGTTAAGGAAATTAATTATTTCCAGCCAACAAGATCCCGTATCGCCGAAAAACTTTGATCATCGACAACAACATCTCTATATGCAAATATATAGATATATGGCAGGCCGCACCAGTAGTCCAAAGCTGAATGGCCATAGAAATATACATACATGGCAGGCCAAATGACTTCATGGTCGAGCACCAGCACCCGGCAGTAATACCTCGTCGAGCTCGGCATGTGTGGTGTAGGTCGAGAAAGGTTGGGGGAAAAGGAGGCCGAGAAAAATCTTTGACAGCTTGGCCTGCCTCTATATATATATATACCGCGACGTGTTGGCCAAGCTCGGCCCTAAATCTTCAACTTTCCAATGGATTCTGACAACACCTCACATGATTGAAAGTGACTTTGGAAGCAAATATATATTATTTTGTAAAGTGGGCTGAGGTCGAGGCCGAGGAGAATAGGGTGATGCAATTGGCACATATATATATATATATATATATATATATATATATATATATATCCTATTATATTCAGCTAAATGCATTGTATTCGGCCAACCTTTCTTTCATTCGGCCGAAACTTTTTTTTTTTTTTTTTTTCATTACGAGAAAGCAAATATAGTTGTAAAGTGGGCCGAAGCCGAAGCCAAGAAAAAATGAACGGCCAAATATATATATATATATATATATATGTTTTGGCCAAGGCTCTGTTTTGTAATGGGGCCGAGGCCGAGGCCATTTTTCTCGGCCAACTAAAATATATAAGTTTGGATTGCTTCCTCGACCATCTAATATATATATATATATATATATATTGGGATTGCCGCACTATTGTTGCCCCCCTTATTTTTATGCATCAGCTTAATTAGCCAGATGATTAAGAAAATAATTTTTTTTTAAATGGAAATAAAAGTGGCCGAACCATAGTTAGGAGGAGGCCAACGATGCTTTATTCCAAGCCGAGATCTGGTAATAACGAAATTTTGAAATTGATTTCGCCTTAAGCTGAATAAAGAATTTTCTCCAAATATTTTTGACTTGGCGAAATATTTCCCACTTTCGGCTGCCGAATGTGTTGAACAATTATTATGCCCCCCAGGCATAATAATTTGGTCAATTTCGGCTTTTAACTCAAATAACTTAGCCAAATGAGATTTCTCCATATCAGCTTTATCCCCAATAATCATATCGAGTAGCGTAGTTTGTTCGGCTAGGCCTATGTCTCGGCCTTGTTTGTCATTGGAGCACTCCTCTGACGAATCATTTTCTAACTCAATTTGTGGCTCATGAACTTGAACATTTTCTTCTAGGCCTACCACACTTTCAGTCTCAACCGAAAAAATAGGTGACCTTTGTTCTTCGGCCAAATTAACAATTTTCTTAGGCCGAATATTGGTTGTGGCCGGAGTGGAAATTTGCCCCCCGGCCTTTGGACCTAACCATTTTTCAAATGGAATTGATCTGTAATCAGAAACGTAAGGAAAACGTTCTTCATCTAGCCAGGCATTAAATCGAGCTCTGTCTTCATTTACCCATTGCTCTTGCAAGGTAACAGGAGCTTTTATTCTCATCATGTAAGCGAATGACTTTTGCATCTCTCTATGGCCACGAAGAACTTTTTCCACTTCCAAAGATCTTTTACTGTCCTCATTGTATTTTTTCAATTCCTCTAGGAGCTCGTGCAATCGGCTAAATGGAGCCTGATCGACATCTTGATCTATCATGTGAACTTCGTAGTTTTAGCACTGGGTCCCACTGGGCGTGCCAAAATGTTGACCTTAGAAACTACCAAGCCTACGTGGCGCGCAGGCCGAGTAATTATATAAGTTAACTACGTCCTTCGGTGAATGCGGGGCGTGCCAACTCGTCGACCGAGCTCGGCCGAGGAGTAAAATTTGTTGATGTTGCATTGGGTGCGCGGCTGACTTCTGCGTCTTGCGATTGCGGCCGAGAAAGGAACACGTCTCAGTCTCTTGGGCTCTCGAACCTGAAGACAAGGTTACTATTCTTACGAAGTTCACGAGTCGTCGTCGTCGGATTCAGTCACAGTGATGTTATTCATCAGAGTAAACTCACGCCGAATCGACACCAGAGTGTAAGGGCACAAATATTCAAAGCAGATATAAGTTTTAATGGTGAACGTGGTTCGGCCGTCCGAATGCCGAACTCTAAATCCCACTTGGGAATATCCAATCATAAAATAACTCGGCGAGCAAAGCGCCGAGCTCGATATGCCGTAACACCTCACTTCGTCGAGAAGGCTAATGAGATGACCTCAATCAATAAGGATCCGGAAATCCTTCTTGACCGAGACTTGGATAGGTAATCAACCATTCTCGCCGCAGTGTTGTTGATGCCAACGGAAGATACTGCGAGATCGACTGATTCTACGGTGACAGAGCTATCTATGCCAACTTAAGATATCACTGGTTGCTTCCACAGTGCTGTTGATGCCAACGGAAGATGTGTCAGCGAAAAAGAAAGAAAAAAATCTCAAGTTGTTGAGAGTTTGCGCAGGGCAGTTTTGTATTGATTTGCAGGGGGCCCTTTCCCGTTGTTCGCGACTCTGTATTTATAGTGGCTGATGTACTTGCTTGGCACGGCCTGACTCTCGAGTAGAGTTCTATTTCAAATTCCTGACGTGACTTGGATAACCTTCACCCAAACAACCACCAATTAAATATATATATATATATATATATATATATATATATATTGCACCTTTCCCATGGTATGCAGACTGCCAAAATGTACGGCAACCACCAAACATATATATATATATATATATATATATATATATATATTTATATCTGATAGCTTTTCCCACGGCATGTCTGCCACATCCATCACCAAGTAAAACAAAAAGCCTAGTCTACCTAGGTTTCCTATAATTTAAACTCATCCAATGCATGCATCTTGATGGCTGTCACTTAAATCCAATCCCATCCACACATTCACACGCCAGTTGTGCTGTCATACTTCAAGATATATATCTCATCTTTCATAATAAATCATTATTAAAAGATAATTATGATAAAAATCATTATCTTTTAATAATGACTTTTATTTCTTGATCCAACAGTCGGGAGCTATGTTCATTCAACGGCCTTGATTTCACAAGCCGATGGTGTAAATTTGGGTCCAAACAGCTACGCAGACATGGACGGCGTGGCCTATTGAATCCAACACGGCTTTGTACGTACTGCCCGAGAGGAAGAAACCGGGCACGTTGAACAGCGAACCGGGATAGTCTGACTTCAGCACCTCATCCTCCTCTTCTCGCTTCTCCTGCTCCCTCCTCCTCTGGTGTCCGAGCTGGTGGAACTCAGCTCGGAGCCTGGCGTGACTGGCCTCCAGGCTCCGGCAACGATCGAATAGAACTTTGTACAGAGTCTCCGGCGGGTCGTGGGCGGCCATCGCCGTGGATGCCGAGGTGTCGCGATGGCGGGGGAGGAAAAGGGGTGCGCAATGCGCATAGCTGCTAAATGTAGCGGTTTTTTTTTCCTCTTTTAGTATGTCATCGCGCGAGCAGGTCTACCCGAAACGAAATGCTTCTCTGAAATAATATTTTAATTTTTTCTTAATTATTTAATTCGCTGTGTCTACGGACGCGCATACGATCATACGAAGTGGTATATAAATTATGAATTATGTGCGTTAAAAGATTAATAATTTAAAAATTAAAATTTTTCATTACTTCTATAAAAATACATAGTGTACATGTTCCCGTCATAACTAAAAATTTCTCTAAATGCCGAGAGGTGTTACTGCCACGGCGCCATTGGTTTGCGTAAACAGATGGGTTGATAACTTTCTTTGGCACCACGCAAGCACTAGCAGACAGATGGGTTGATAACTTTCGTTGGCAATTGTTTAACCCCAACCGTTGGATCGTGTTGTTGATGACTTGAAGCATGAGTTCATCCACACTGTTCGCTTCCTTTCGGCTTGCACATATTATGTAACAAACTTTCTATGTTGGCAATTTCATTTTGCTAGTGGCCGACTTTATTTATTTAATTATTTAAATGGAATCTTATCGGTGGCTTTGTCTCGATATTTTTTTTTTTGCTGAGAAGATTTATAAAGTCATTTTAGTTTCTTTTTTACTACTATTGTGTGATTCACGAACGTCAATAATCAAACTCAGAATATGTTGTATGAAATACCGGCATAGAATTCGTCTCTCAACTATTGGGCCAGCTAGTGATTGTTAGTGGGTGACTTTAGTTGAATCCCCATTTTTTTATTCAAAATCTCTTTGCATATGAGTTCAAACGTAACCATAAAACTACCATGCAAGATTCATTTCGTTTGGATGTGCTTTTAAAATAAGTGAAAGTAGTTTTGGTGAAAATATTTTTAGAATCAATCATTGGTTTAAATGCAAATAAATCCTAGAAAAAAAAACACTTCAAGTGCTTCTTGAATGAAGCACCAATCATTTTAATAGCACATCCAAACGAGCCTAATATTATCTGCAAAGAATCTCAACGTTCACTATGCATATTCACACTTTCAAAATCGCAGAAATATCATTCAATAACTATTTTATTTTTATTTTTATTTTTAGATACTGAAAATTTGTTCGATAACTGATAATGAAAATTAAAAAAAATAAAGGAGTTGTTAGCAGCACTTTAAAAATTTCATTATACACTCCTGTTGACCCTAAAAACTACCAAGCCTATGTGGCGCGCAGGCCGAGTAATCTATGAGCTAATTACGTCCTTCGGTTGAATGCGGGGCGTGCCAACTCGTCGGCCAAGCTCGGTCGAGGAGTAAAATTTGTTGATGTTGCGTTGGGTGCGCTGCTGACTTCTAAATCTCACGACTGCGACCGAGGAAGGAACACTTTTGGCCTTCGGGTTCTAGAACCTGAAGACAAGGCTGCTAGTTCTACGAAGTTCAATATCAAATTCGGCTTTCAACGTGCCGAATGTAATAACTTGTAACACCTCACTTCACCGAGAAGGCTAATGAGATGATCTCAACCAATAAGGATTCGAAAATCCTTCTCGACCGAGACTTGGATAGATAACCAGTCACCCTCGACGCAGTGCTATCTATGCCGACTGAAGATGCTGCGAGACTGGCTGGTTCTACGATGACAGTGCTATCTATGCCGACTGAAGATATCACGGTTTGCCTTCACAATGCTGTTTATCCAAACTCAAGGTGTGTTGGCGAAAAAAGAAAAGGAAGTCTCAAGGTTGTTGAGAGAATTTACGCAGAGCAGTTGTGTGTTGAATTGGAGGTCTTTTTTCTTGTTACAACACACCTTGTATTTATAGCATTCACTTAGCGCAAAATCCAACCGTGACCATTAATCACCACAAATAACAATCGTTATGCGGAGACGATTATCCAATCAGAGTCATCGCACTCGACGTCTTTGGTGCTAACCACGCATTTCAAGGCATGCCAATTCCATCTTTGCTAAAGATGAGCATTATCGTTCAAACTTCATTTCCAAAGCCCTGGCATATTAGGCTTTATCCACTTCCTTTGGCAGCCACAAGTTTGCTATTAATTACCCCATGCATGCATCACATTGGCGCGCTTCACGTAGCTATACTTTCAAGTTGGACTCCACCTTGGTTACCAAATGATGCCCCCACGTGCTAGGATAATGCATGATGCTCAATCCACATGCTAAGAATCCCAAATTAAATTGAACTGTTCTGCTTGCTTTGATATAGTTTGCTTCACATTTAACTTGTATAAGAAAAGTGTTAAGATAATTATTATTAAAATATAATATCATGATTAAAACCACAATATATCCTTCAATAATAATTATCTTAACTATTTTGTCATCCAACGGTTGAGAGCTATGTTCATCAACGGCCTTGATTGCACAAGCCAATAGTGTAAAATCGGGTCCAAACAACTCCTCACAAGTGTATTTTTCTTTTTATGTATAGAAAATTTAGAATGCAAAATAAGTTTTTTGAAGTATTAGTAACAACTCCTTGAAATGTCAATAACAAGTTCTAAAAATAAAAGTTGCTTTATTAAATTTTCAAAAATAAAATTTACAGTTTCGATTTTTATTATTTTAAATTGAAAGTAGCACTGATCTAAGGCCGTCGATCAAGATTTTGCAACGGTCGTTTGCTTTTTTTTTTTTTTTTTTTTCTTCCGAATAAACGAAACTGTCAGTTTTAAAACCAAACATCAAACCCGCGCTCCCCCAAAAAAACCCAAAACAACCGCCCTTCTCCTCCGTCTCTCCCTCTAACACTTCCCCAAATAACAGAAACGATGCGAATCCAAACGCTGAAATTGGGGCACGAAACCCTCCTCTTCCTCATCTGCTCCGTGAGAGAAGAACTCCGATTCCGGAAACTTGAACTGCACTAAAAAGATCGTGGCGATTGTCGCGGAAGTTGTGGAGGAGAATTCGAGTTAAAATATGCCAACTTTCCGTACACCGCCTATTCTGACAGTGAATAAATCCGCAGCTTATGCCTTGTACGAGCTTGCTTACATACGGGCGACGAAACCCAAACTTTGTTGTTGAATTGTTCATTTGATTTCAATCTCGGCGTGTGTTGTGATTAGGTAACTTAACATCAACGATGCCATGGATCATCATTTCACTCTAGAATGCTAATAACATAATCTAAGATTATGTACCTAATTGCAAGACAATTGTGATATCTAAGGTCTAAGAACTAATTTGCACTACTGTAACAATTGGGTTCTTATTGACATAAGTATTATATTTAGTACACATACATAAGATCTCGAGGCAATGCACTTAATCTCGGTCAATGCACTTAATCTCGGTCAATGCACTTAATCTCCATTAAGCACCTACACACTAGTCTAGTCGGGAGCTCTTCTCGCCTAATGGTCTGAGGCTGACCATACACCTTGTTTCCAAAACCTTGCACATACACAGTGTGTACCAGTTTTACCGAATTACAAAATGTCGCCTCAAATAATCCAACGACTAGGAACAATGTTTAGGATGACACATATGAAGAGGGTCTCGTTAACCCATATTCTCAAGAATTTCGGTCTTGAAGTTACCTCTTAACATATGTATTAAAAGTCATCCATGGACTCACTATTAAGATTACAATGGTAATCCTACTATAGAGCCCTGTGATTAATTTGTAGACTAATCAATGTATTACCTTAAGCAATTCACTAACCTTGATTGTTTTAGGGCATGCAACCAACACATACAATACTCACTCTTGCATTATAAAGTGTTAGCAATGTGGTCAGTTTACGTGGGATAATAAACGGACTGGAAGAATATTAAATTGATATTAAATCGTGACAACAAATAGGCAGATTACAAAAGAAAACGCACTCCGCAGTAGTCATCCTGCTCTCCTGCCTAATGAATAAATAAGAGAATTGTAAGATGACTATTATTGCGTGCCAATAACAATTTCTTAAGAAAAACATATTCTCCGATGGATTCTTATAGGAAAACGATTTCCAAATACCACTTTTCTTCTTCCATACACCCATGTTTATTTCTATCTTGATTCTCTTAGTTACTCAACCCAAAGGTCCGCAATAAAAAAGAGCATACAAGAAAAAATGTGTGCGAGAATCACTTTGTTATTATAACGAGACACCTAATCAGTTGTGGTAATCAGTTGTGATGTACCATAGGCACCATTCATATATTTTTTGAGAAGAATAAAGGCAACATTCTTATATGACCTCTGGACAGTCTACATGGGGAGATTCACACGTTACAAGCATCCAATACCTAGTTTTGCTGGTAATCAAGACAGCATTTTTCAAAACATGTCTCCATTTTAACAAAAAGCAGAACTGAAATCTGAACCTGGACAAGAATATGAACTCAGCAACCTTTTTCATAAGATGTCTAGAATGAACAGAGTGAGATAAACGACGTCGTTAACTAAATCAGACTGTAATGTGCAGTTAACTATAACAGACAGTAATGTATGAAGGACAGTACGATTCATTCTACAACGTAATTCAAGTGACAAAAATGTTAGTGAAAACTTCCATCTACAATGCAAAGACAGTTTGGCCTTCGCATTGAGAATACATTAAACTGGCTCTGTAGACTCTACGATGTATACATATAGAACTTTGTTCAGAAAGTGAACACGTTGTACAAATGACGGCATGACTCGATTACCACCATAACCAAGAGGGGAGTCTATAATATGTTAAGAATAATCTCTGTTTAGTGTACTCATAGGCATCAGGGAGAAAAAAGAAAAGAACGTGTGAAATATTGTATCACGTAGTACAAATCCTGTATGTTAACACAAACCCCCAAGGTCAATTAAAAGCGAAAGAAGGTATTGAAACTCTATATAGATGCTGATGTAAACGTGTTCAAAAACTAGTAATGGCCTTCTAACCCGTTGTAAACACAGCCTTGAACTGTTGCACGCAATCCGTTAAATGAAGAGCCACTGTTGTTAAATCACTTCTGCTGCAAGGAATTTTCTAAGAAGATGAACCATCAGAGACAAACTTCATTTGTAGCAAGTGATCAAGATTTGTCAACATGAATCTTTGTGTTCGATAGCTTTCTTAGCTTCCTGTCATGATTGAGCATTGCACTTACACTCTCAATCACCAAAACAATCTGCACGGTCCAAAGCATAAATTAGTAGAGAGGGATAAGCCAAAATATTCCATCAAATTAACAGATCAATCAAAATTGAAAATCTGCCTTTGGGTTTATCAAGTATTTTACAGCCCACATAGCTTCACCTATTAATAGGTTTTCCATAATCAGCTGATCTAAAGCGGTAACTGTTGATGCATAAAATCAGCGAGGACTTTGGTACAATAGAAAATGTTAAGTTTATGACCTTCGCTAGATTGCTCCGGTCACTAGTGTGAATAAGTATGTAAATGGATAGGGACAGGGAAGCAAACACAAGATGTACGTGGTTCACCCAGATTGGCTACGTCCACAGAGTAGAGGAGTTCTCATTAATTGTGAAGGATTTACACAAGTACATAGGTTCAAGCTCTCCTTTAGTGAGTACTAGTGAATGATTTAGTACAAATGACATTAGGAAATATTGTGAGAGAATAATCTCTATTTATAGAAGAGAGTTTCTAGTTTCATTCTGACATTGACACGTGTCGTGTTGTGATTGGCTTTTGATGTTGACACGTGTCGCGCTATGATTAGCTTCTGATGTCAACAAGTGTCGGGCTATAATTGGCCTCCTGGTTGGAAGGAAACTCTTATGGGTCCTTGACGGTATAACGTTGATCGGTGCTCAGTAGTTTCGGTATTGGTCAAGTATGGTACAAACAGTAACATTAAGTAATTTTAAGTTACTGCATTTAGATTGACAATTTTGAATGCGTGAACTGGAATCAAATAATAAGGAAAATTTTGGTTAATGTGACAAATACAATTATCAACTTTCAATATATACAAGAGCAATATACAGAAGTTTTTATTATCATTTAGGTCTGTTATACAGAAGTATTTTACTCATACTAAATAAACAATCGTTTTAGAACTAAATGGGATATAGGACCTGGGAAAACCGTAAAGTAATATCCAAGGCGAAGAAACCTTATTTCCCTTCTAAACTATATTGGCAATTAATACTTGACACTAAGGTGGTCATTTTGCATGGTATTCAAGCTGATACGAAATGATCATGCTTTCAAGACTTATTCATTCAAGTGTGGAAGTATGTATAGCAGGGGTGATGACTTCCTCTCATGGTTTATTTCACAGAAATCTAGCTATGAATCACCTACACAATAAGCGAAGGTACATTTTTTCTGCCATAGAAACTCTTACATGAATCATCTGATGCTCCAAAGTATTAATGGACGAAGAATAATTGATCAGAGTTTACAAACCTGCAAACAAGCATAAGTAATTGCAGTAGCGAAGTAGAAATTTGCATTGCCAGTGCCCTGCAAGTTTGAAAAAAATTCCTTATTCATAAGAACATTTGTATTTCATGCCAACATTCAGAACAAGTGCAACTATAGAGAGAGCCATACCCTCCATATCCATAGGTTGTGCATAACAGGGCTAAGGAGGAAAACGCCAACATAAACGCTGAAGAGGCAGAACGAGAATCGCATTTCTGCATATCATAAAATATAAGGTTTAATATCTCAAACCATGTCACATGCATAAAGGGAACAAAAAGTGAACCTACTGACTTGCCTGACAGTTCATTAACAAACCAGCCCAACAAACCAATGTACAGAGCTGAATCTCCAACCTAAGCAAAATTCAAGAATAAAATATCAGGTCCCCCATCACATAATAAGAAGCACAGGCATCGAGACTTTAGCTTCAGTACCAGTGTAAAGTAGGAGACTTCTAAAGCACATGGGGAACTTACAGAAGGATAAGATTTAAGCATTGAGGAGATGGTGATGTAGACAAAAGCAAGAAAGCATGGACGATGCTTCAGCCGTATAGCCAATGGAAATATTATAAATAGAATATTCATATGGAAAACGATGAGGAAGAAATTTCTGAAAAAATCGAAGACCTCTGCAAAGAAATACCTAAATCAAAATATTACATGATCGATCAGATTCATGCCACGCCCCAAAAATAAATTTAACTACGCTAAAATCCACTTGCAAAATAGGTAAGTTGGGACTCACCATAAGACACCTATATTTGGAGACAAATCTTGCACAGTGAGAATGAAACCATACATTCTGCAAAAACCCGCCACAAAGTTTAGGAACAATTTAGACTAGTGATTTTATTGACTAGTGTTTAACAATAAAATAACATGTCTAAGAGCAACCCATGTACGGCATTTATGAGGCAAAAAGCAAATGCTCATATCATTAAGCGCAAGCATAAAAGTCCAACCATATATGTTATTGGTCAGTTAATCATGTTCTGAACTAACTCACACAATACGGATCGCGCAACAAAAGGATTTACTTCCATTACAACTATTTCATATGGTGGCTTTTCGGCACAAGAGATAAGATCATAAGGCTTTCCTTGGGACATAATTGGAAAAAATCATTATTCAGTTCTTAAAGGAAGAACCTTTTAGTAGCATCAGTCTTCACTTTTCATTTTCCTTTTCCTTTTGTTGGTGGGTCGGGAGGGCAGGGGGATGGAGACTACGCCAGGACATCCTGTGCAGAGCTAGTCTATATGCAGCTGTGCTTCCCTTCATATACTAATTTGACCATGATTTTCTAGGCAAATTGGAATAGCTTTAAAAACTTTGATATATTTAGTTTGTTTTCTTGTAAATTAATTTTCATATGCAATTATACTGCCTCAATGTTTACTTATCCTGAGTTTTACATGTGGATTGGATGACCTTTACGAACTGTAAAGTAGCTTTTTATTTTCAGTTGACTCCTTAATCACTCATTAAGGACTTGGATCAGTCATAATGCTCATATGATTAGTCCATTCTCTTCAACAGTTTTTTTTCAAATCATATTTTGCACAAACAAATACAAAATTTGAACAGAAGGAGATGCATATGTGCTGTTGATACCTTTCAAACATCTCCCGGAGACTACCATACTGTTTAGCGGATACGCCACAGAGAAATAACACATAGGCTGACCACACAATAGCCCACAATAAGAAAAGCATGACAGGTCTCCAAGAGAAAACACGGGGTAGCTCTGATTGATTAATAACTTTCTCCTGTTGTTGACAACTATCAATTGACATGTTATCTTCAGCTTTACCATATCTCCTCAGTAGCAACAGTTTCCTCGGAGTATCTGGACCGTATCCTAATAAAAGAATCATCTAGCAAAAAAAGGAATATTAGTTACTACTACGCATGAGTGGGCAAGAAACACACAAAACATGCCTGAGAATTATATTCTTATATTTTTTATATTTCGATAAGAAACATAACTTTATTAATGGATTGGAAGATAACTTCTTAAATTCATCAAGCACGATAATTCAATGAAAAAAAGGGCATACTGGAATTATGAGAATCATAGGATAAAGAGACAGATGTGTTGCCATGACCCATCCAAAAGCAGCCAAGGGAACCAGTCCTGCAGTACATCAAAAGAAGAATAAATAGGAATATTCAATTAGGAGTTTCAAGGATTTTAAAAGAGTTTACAAATCCATATGTATTCAATCAAGATTTTAAATGACTCAATGGAAGTCCATGGGTATTCAATCAAGACTTTAAAAGAGTTTATAAAACACCACAGAAATCCAAGTGTATTCATTCCGGATTTTAAAGTAGTTCAATTAGGATTTGATTTTAAAGTATTTTAAAAGATGAAGGATTTCAATGGATTTGGAGGGATTTTATTAGTGCTTTTTAGGCTTTAGGGAATCAGGCCTCTCCCCCTAAGATTTCTAATGATTTCACTCAAAATTCAGTCTGTGGAACTCCGTTAAACTCCAAGAATTTATAACTCTTTTAAAATCCTTTAAACTCGTAATTGAAATTAAAAAAAATACTTTCCTTGACCTACATACCTTCACCCATTCCAAAATCAAATTCTAATATCTCGCCTTAAAGCATACATTAGAGAAAAATATGTCAAAAACAATTAAAAAGAATACTTTCCTTGAGAAAGTTTCAGAATTTGGAATCAGAAAATTATTCATTTACGAAATAGATGTGCTAATGTCATATGACTGGAATTGCATGCTATCATTACCACTTAAGTCCGCAAATCCAGTCATCAAGTGATACTGCTTCACTTAGAATTATAGTAAAATCTTAAAGAACCAAATTCATTTGTACAATAAAGTTGTTTCCTGTAATAAGATTATAATTTGTCTGTAACTAACTTCATGTCACAACTCACAACAATATAAAGGCGGCTACTTGTATGGGTAATACCTATGACATGAATGCCTATATAGTCTCAAACTATAAATAAGTGTAACCAAAGTTGAGAATGTATTAGATTATTATTTTGAATAAATAATAATTCTCCTGAACAAAATGACAAACATAAATTGAAAGAAATATACTGAAGAATCTTAATTATAAAACAAAATAATTTACAAAAAGCCAATAGAAACATTTGAATCAGAAGGATTATCGTTTACTTGCTTTTGCATGCTCCAAACAGGGCCAGTATGATGGCAAAATTTTCAATTGGAGATGTTGACAAACCCACACATGCAACTATTGTCAAAGGATTCCATAGGTACACAAGAGCAGCAATATCTCCAGAAGGGAGGACCTCTGAAAACAACAAATATAAGCAATGCATCAGCTTGTGAACGGCACTGGGGTAGGCATAACAGTTTTGGATTTCGTTCAGGGAATTCATACAAGAAAAAACATGACTATTCCAATAGGAGTTACGGTAAGTATACAACAACAACAACAAAGCCTTTTCCCACTAAGTGGGGTCGGCTATTAAATAATAAGCTTACCACTGCTTTCTGATATCGTAACAAGATCTAGTGACTTCAAACTCTGCCGGTATGCAACCTGAAGAGTCTGACCAGTAGCACGAATCAGCATGGCATTCAATATATCTGCAACCACAAAAACCAAACTGTATCCCAAAATGTGTTGATATCAACTGTCTGACTAGATATTCTGAATAAGTCAAACAACGAAAGAAAACTACAGAACTCTAAATTATACGTGTAATGTGCCATGTTTATATGACATAAAGATGAATTTGTTGTCACAATTGAGCCAGTGGACGTGTTTTCGGTTTGGTAAGTTCTCAACTAAAATCAAATAAAGTACAAGGAAAAAAGAATCCGACAAATCATATTATACTGCTATGCAAATTCCCAATATTGACTAGAATGCACTATCATGGAGAATTATAACGGGTTGTCATGCTGTGACATAGACTTTCCAAATATCATGTAGCACATGAATTCGTATAATGGGCAGCACAGAGAGGGAACAATGGAAAAGATACAAGATAATTCTTACCTACAGAGAAGATGATTGGGTTGCCCTTCAATTCTGCAGCACCAATCAAAATATCCAACAAATTACCAACTGATAAACAAAAAGAGAAAAATCCACCACCAAAATTTCACATTTACTTAATTGGGATTCAATGAAACCAAACATGACCCAATATAAATCACAGAGAGTAATGCCAATGGGAACAAATTTTGGAAAAGGGAAAAGGCTTTAGGTGAAACGGTACCGTTTGACGGTGAGTGGCCCGAGAAGTGAGAGTAACAAAGGAGATCCATGGTACATAGATCCTGCATATGGAGACATTGACGATTGCTTCAACCAGTAACCCTCAGCCACTGCAAAAAAATTACCAAATTAAAGCAAATTAGAAGATAGGTGAAAGTTTAGGTCTTTGAGAAGCTAGAGATAGAGGGGGGGCGTGTGTACGGCGGCGGAGGCTGGTGAGAGGAGTGGAGACTTCGGGGCGGGAGGAGAGGTTGAGATTCTTGGGGAAGTAGATGAGGACGAGCCTGAATAAAACTGACGCCGCCAGCCATGTCCAGAAGCTTCCGTGCTTCTGCTTCTTCCTCTTCGCGCTCTGATCCTCCGTCTTCGCCTCCATTTTTCTGACAACTTTGCTGTGTTTTTGGGAGCGCAGTCACTGGGGGAGAGAGACGGAGACGACTCGGACGAGTTTGAAAGGTATAGATCGGCAGCGTTTCACTATTTCAGATTGTTTGATTGCCGGGTGAGGACTGAGGAGTGATGAGTATGGAAGTCTTTTCCCTATTCTTTTTGTGTGTTATTTATCAATTTTTCTTAAATTGTACCTAGCTTTGATAGTGGTACAGAAAATAAATAGTTAAGATTGTAATAGAAAATTATGTGGTAATAAAGTATTCGGAGGATAGGACATGTGGGAAAAAAATTAGGATTTAAACCCTTGTAATGAAGTTTGTTTAGATATATGCCCAAAATCGAAACTTATGTCGTTCCTCGTTAGTAAGTCTCACATGTAAGGTTAAGATGGTCATTTCATTCCTTCCGTAGGCGCTCTTTTATTTAGGAGCAAATCAACTAGGTTTGGGACGACGATGAAATGATGAAATCGCTAGAGTAATAGGTGTTAACTACATTGAGAAAGAATCAAAGAACATTAAAGAATTGAGAATGATTGAAGAACTAAAGAGATAAACTTTAGGGAGAGAAATGAAACTTCTATATATTTGAGGAAAAATGACAACTAATTACATTTGTAAGTTGAAGTACATTATATGTTGAACAATAACCACAAAGTAACTAATTAACCAACCAACAACTCATTTAACCAAGCCTGAGATTGTAGCAATGTAAGCGAATTGTAGAGCCTGAGATTGCTTCAGACTTTCATTCTTTAGAGGTTGATGTGCAGTCCTTTTCGAGCATCCTTGATAGGAATGTGAAAGAGTGTGAGACTATCTGACCGAAGGTCATCACTAAGCTGGCCTCTTACTTGGATTTGTTTAACAAGTGCCTAATAAATCAATACTTACCAGAAAATGTGAAGAAAAAGTAGCAGTATAGGAGAGTATTTAACACAGTAAAATATTGGTCCAACTATAGAGTGTTTGCTTTTGTCCAATGTCAGGATGACTACATAGCTTGTACTCCAAAGGATCCAGAGTGGATAGTAAATGAGTTGCAGTATGATCCAAGGCAATACAAAAATAATAAATACCAAGCTAGCAATCCTTTTAGCACCACCATATTTGGACATCTTCCCTACCTCTAGGAACACATCACTAGCATCATGAAGAGCTAATACAATTGAACCTAAGCATGCAAATAGTTGGATAAATGAGCAGCAACATTAGAATTCAAACATTTCTTAATGAGCTTCTTTTTAGCTTTCTTCTCTATAGTTTATGGGAACACCAAATCTTTATGCAAACTAAAACCCTTACAAACAGAATGTAGGAACCAATTCTCCAAGACCTGAAACAATTATGATGCACATATCCAGAAACCATGACATCCTGTATTCCTCTAACCAGAGATTCCTTTGCCTCTAATCAGAGTTTCACAAATAATAGCCTTTTATAAAGGAGTTGGAACACATCCACATGCCAGTATATCAACTTCTAAACGGAATTACCTTTTGTGGGATTTACTGTCAACAATCTCATTCAATATTGGCTTCGGCCTTTAATATTTACAACAACAAAAAATTAACAAACTATATTGTGGCATCGACCTTAACTATAGTACCACGAGATCGCTCTTTGTGGATTTTACCAGAAATAACTTCTTTTAATAATGGCATCGGCCTTCATATTTTCAACAATAGAAAATTAACATCTATGTAGGATTACCCTTCGTTGGATTTACCTACTCATAACACGAGATTACCCTTCGTGGGATTTACCATAAAAAACTTCTTAAAATTTCATTGCTTTAAGAAGCATACAACCAGAGTTATAGTAGATATGTGACGACCCGTCCTGAATTTATATTTGTTTTATCCCCGATAGTGTGGAAATTACCATTTTACCCTTGAGCTTTGGGTTATAATTGTATAAATGGATTAAGAAAATGGGAAAAGGGGCTTAAATAATGGACCAATTTTATTATGTCCTACTTTGTTGGACCCAATAGAAATTTAGGGTTAGTTGGGAGGAATTTTTAGTCTTTAAGGGATAGCCCAATTAGAGCTTAGAGATTTTTAAATGGTGCTCAATCTGAATCACCACACACTCACACTCACACGTGCAACCCTCTTTCTCTCGATTTTTTGTGTGTCTGTACAAACCGTACGGTCATCTCCTCATCTAGCTTCAGCACTTACGGATCGAGGTAGATTAGGTGGTTTTTGGACTCCTTGCAAGCTCAAGAGTCGAGCCATACCCTTAGTTGGACGTGAAGACCTGTAAAAATCAAGTTACCCGAGATTCGGCAGCAAATTGCTCCATGGTGATCGCGAGTGTTTCGTGGAGTTTTGAAGTTCTAGGAGGTCTTAAAACCACTTCACGAAGCTTATAAAGGAATTTTGGACATCGGGACACTCGAGTTTGTCGAGTTGCAAGGTTGGGCGAGCTATTGAGATTTTTCCGGCCAAATTCTGTTGGTTTTAGGACTCCAAAGTGGTAAGATCATGTTCTCCTTGTTGAGAGCTTCATTTTGGTACAAATTTCATGAAATTTGGTGTTGAAATGAGTGAGATATTAAGGTTTGAAGTTTTTCCAAAAACCGGCGAGTGCAGCGGTGACCGGCGCCAAACTCCGGCGAACCAAGGAAGGAGAAAGAGAATATTTCATCAACTTTGACGGAATATGCTAACGGAGTCAGGTAAATTAAACGGTATATTCTATTATTTAACGGAATATTCCCTAACGCCAATAGGGAATCCGTTAGTGTGCCAGGCACGTGCCTGCGAGTGAGCGGCGCGTGGGAACTTAGATTTTTTTTTCTAAAAATATCAGGATATTCGTGGGGTTGAGTAGGTCACGATGGTATATTCAAATACCCCATAATTGAGCAACGTATGAGAGGTTATTTCCTAGTTTTGTTTATGTGCTTAAAATAATGTTAAAATAGTTGTTTCACATATAGGCGAGATGTTTCTTGAGGACGAGCGCAGTCAGGCGAGGCTCGGGGGTTACGACCCTACCACATACCAGTGAGTGGGCTTTTGGTTTTCAATATATATATATATATACACACTTTACGTTTTTCCCAGAAAAGTTGATTTAAATGATTTTATGATTTAAATGCCATGTCGAATACTTTATATCTTAGAATATGCTTCTAGTAGTTATGTATAATATTGTTGATGCTACGGACGCACAGGTAAGTTCCAGGTGAGGATAGGTATTAATAATTATGAGTTGCATTATGATGGTTATACATAGATGCATTTAGAGCTCATAAACCTGCACCCCAGTGTTAGTGCTCCAACTCGTGGCCAGGGCACAGTCATTCACGTGATGTTCACCTCCCGCACCGCACGTTCACCTTGGATCCAAGTTTGGTGCACAGTCCTGTCATACAGACCACTATAGATGGTTCCGACTCGAAGGTGACCTACGATTATTCGCACAGTCTTCACGTAATCATAACACTTAAGCGTATTTATTTACACCTAGTCCTATCGTACATACCACTTTAGATGGTTCCAACTCGTGTGCAGGCATATTTGATGAGTTATAGGTTCAGCCGTACATGCCACAATAAGTGGATCCGACTGGCATATTAATTTTCATTGATTTACTTCACCTGGTTTACTTAATTCATTATGTTGAGATATTTGGCATGGCTTACATGTGGATTTGACTATTTCAAGTGTGGTTTCAATATAGATAAGTATTGTATTTTCTAGGAAATTATACAGGTTTTATGACGAGGGGTTACTAGCTTTGATGAGTGAAATGGTTTTGAAAAGATTTATTTTTGCCCACTCACACTTTCTGTTTTGCTCCCCTCCAGGTTTTAGGTAGGCGTGCTTGTTGGTGGCTTGTGAGGAGACTACGGCAGTTCTGACAGACATTATTTAATGTAGGATCATTTCTTTGGTATTGTATAATTAGTATTTGTCCTGCTGGACTGCACTTAGGCTACCTATGCTCTGATTATGTGTGTTTACACTTAAATCTCATCACTCGCACCTATTTATTCGTCTAGTGTAAATTAGTTAGCTTGGTTTTTATTTACTCACATTTTTATATCTTTATCACTTTCGCACTGCGCACATGGCTACGTCACCCTCACGTGACGGCCAGCATGCCTTGATTTAGGTCGGGATGTGTCAAGATACATGCGACAACTAAGCTTGTTAGACTTGATATTATAGGCTATGATGGAATAAAAATACTTCCATGAACTCCTCAATATACTTCTTAAAAATTTTCCCAGACATCGTACTTCTCAATTTGGCACAAGTCAGCAGTAGTAATAGATTCAAGAAGCAATTAAGAATAAAGTAGTCTTCAAGCAGAGAAACATGAGCAATTGGATATATAGATGATATCTCCAACTAACACAAATCACTGGTAGATACATCAAGTTATCAAGAACTAGGATTTTGGTGAATTAAGAGAAAGTTGCCAAACTTGGGAGATACAAAAGCAACCACTAAAGGATCATAAAGAGAAATCACCAATTGGAGGAATTTTCCCATCTCGTTCCGCTACTTCCAAATGGATTGATTCCAAAATCAATTAGACATCGTCTCTTACATTAGGTCTCTGGCAATCGATCGAGTCCATAACATCTCTGATCTCACTCTCTCACTCCATTGAAATCTTCATAGCAAAATGAAAAAGCCAACAAAAAACCCAGTTCTCTTATGCATAGTGACAAACCCATGGCAGACAATTAACGAGTGTCACAAATTTCCATAAAATTTTGGCAACTCCATCAGACACAAAGAAACCCATAATCAAAAACCAAAGATATGAGCTTTTCATTCACATAATTTGACATCTCTTGAATTTCTTCAACATGGGTCATAGATCAATTGAACCAAGTGTTCATAAACGAATCATACAAAGACTCCAAATATATCACAGATGATTGAAAATAGAACGTTTCTTAAATCTCTGACTTGAGCAATCCATCAAATAGTTAATCTCGAACACATGGCATGCAAGATCGCTAAGTTCTAACACTAAATTTCATTGATGCATAAGATCGAATAGGTGATAGGCAAACTCACTAGCCAACTGTATTCAGATTACACTACAATTTTAAAAACCCATTATCTCCAACAATCTCTGCGCACAATCTAGAAGGAAAAATAACCTAGAAATTACAAAATGATGAAGAGAAAAAAAAAATTGAGAACGATTGCAGAAGCACTAAAGAACTTAAAGGAAGAGAAATAAACCTACAAGATGATGAAATCTAATGAAAACGGAATCACCAGAATCCATGGCGTGAGCCTAGTGGCTCTGATACCATGTTAACTACATTGAGAAAGAATCAAAGAACATTAAAGAATTGAGAAAGATTGAAGAACTAGAAAGAGAAATGAAACTTATGTATATTTAAGGGAAAATGACAACTGATTACATTTGTAAGTTGAATTACATTATATAATGAACAATAACCACAAAGTAACTAATTAACCAACTAATAACTCATTTAACCACCTAACAAACATTCTAACAACTTAGGGTGATGTGGCATTGGTTACACAATAACCAATGATCAAGAGACATCTGTCTTCAATAGGTGGAGTCCTGGCGACTCCGTTAGATAACCATACTTGTTCCACAAGACACATGATTTGATCCGGATATGGACACAATTAGATCCTTTAAGTCTTGGAGTTCTTACAATCTAGAAATTGGTGTGCGCCACAAGTAATCATAAGTCCTAAGAGGATGCAATATTTACTTCTAGATACCTTCTAGGATTTTTTCGGGTTAGAATAAGGATTATATTGTAAAAAGGTCTCTCTCCATAGTTGTTTGGACCCAAATTTACACCATCGGCCCATACAGTCAAGGCCGTTGAGTGAGTATAGCTTCACATCGTTAGATGGAAAGTGAAGATAATTTTAATAATGAATTATCTTAATATTTTCTTATGCAAAATAAATGGGGAGGAAACAAGCACAATAGTTCAAATTGATTTGTGATGTTTGGCGTGTGGACGTGTGGTTTAAATCAGTTTGGCCTGGTTGCCAGATATGCATGTATGCGATAAAGATGAAATTGAAATGGTGATGTGGTCAGAATGGCTTTTGGGATTAGTCAAAGACCAACAAACTTGCTATGCACGTGGATTTTCACTAGCAATGGATGATTAGGTGGCAGCTTTAATTTTGCATACGACAAATAAAGATGGGTTATATTAGGATTCTATCTTTGGCTAATAGCGTGTGGAGGTGATGATAATGATTATCCATGGTCCCATGCAATTTAGGATTCTATCATGATGCATATGATGATTTTCAGTTGGGCGATGAGTGATGAAGGGATAATTATCCTAACACAATTGTGCAGATATGATAATTAGCAAGATTAAGTGACGATTATTCTACCTGGAGTAATATTCCAAGAATCGTGTGTTGTGGCTACAACTTGAGGGTGAGGCAGTTCATTCTTATAAGTACAAAGTCGCGGACAACATTGAAAGCCCCCTCCAATTTAACACATAAATTGCCTTGCGTAAATTTTCGCTCTACGCAAAACCTCTTAACAACCTTGAGATTTTTTTATTTATTTTCTTTTTCCGCCAACACATCTTCAGTTTGGATAAACAACACTGTGACGGCAACTGGTGACATCTTCAGTTTGGATAAATAGCATTGTTGCCCTAGAATTAGCCGATCGCGGAGCACCTTCAAATAAACAGCATTGCGTCGAGGCTGATTGGTTACCTATCTAAGTCTCAATCAAGAAGGATTTTCGAGTCCTTGTTGACAGAGGTCATCTCATTAGCTTTCTCGGCGAAGTGAGGTGTTACAGATTACTGGGCTCGGCACATTGAACGTTGAGTTGGTTTATGATTGGATATTCACGAGTTAGTTTTAAAGTTCTGCATTCTGACGGTCGAACCACATTCACCATCAAGACATACAGCTATTTCGAGTACTTGTGTTCGTATAGTTTGGTGCTGGTTCGGTGTGCTTATATGCTTACGAATATAATCACTATGACGGAACCCGGCGCCAACGATCTGTGAACTTCGCAAGACTAGCAGCCTTGTCTTCAGGCTTTAGAACTCGAAGGTCGAGACGTGTTCCTTCCTCAGCCGCAATCATAAGATTAAGAAGTCAGCAGCGCGCTTGACGCCTCATCCACATATTTTACTCACCAGCTGAGCTCGGCCATCGAGTTGGCACCCGTACATAACCGAATGATGTAGTTAACTTATTGATTACTCGGCCTGCGCGCCATGTAGGCTATGTAGTTTTTAGGGTCAACAACATTATAAGTACACTCGTTTAGGGTTTATCTCTGGTAACGCAATCTAAACATTTAAACTTTCTTATCCATTGCTTGAGTTTAAAACTATTCACTAACTTGACTGTCAGAGACCTTTGGCTGGCACACCCCCACGTCCTAAGCTTGCTCACAGTTGTTTACTGTTTTGTAGGTAGCCGAGTTCGAGCTCTTCCTCCACACACGATAGTGCACGAATTTGGTTCCAACAATTGATGCTTTCATTAAGTGTTTAACTCTTATTCCTCTTGGCCAAATTATTCTACCAATTGACATGTCTGAAAGCTCTGTTAACAACGATGGCCTAGTTACCCTCCAAGGCGACGTAAACCAAGGATATGACGGGACCACCGTCATGGATTACATGTGGGAAGACAACATGGAAATTTGTCCATCCTTAGAAAGCATCTGGCGAAGCGCACTAGTCATAGAATCTGCAAGACTCACCAACATGAAAACGCGCATCAAGTACCTAAAAGTAGCCATTTCTTGCTTCAAATAATTAGCAACCTAAAGGACAGAAGTAATAGATTTGACTTCCGAAGAACTACCTTAGTGCCCTACTCTTGAGGAGCATTGTAGGAAGTCCAGAAGGCTTCAGGGTCTCTACCATGTCCCATGCATAGGAAAAGAAGCATTATCTGAAGTGAAATGCATATATGGTGAGCAAGAATATTTGGGGAACACCTGAAAATAAAGAACAACGGCTTGGAAGAAACCAAGAATAGTGGCCTCCATCAACAAACCACTAACCATAGATTCCAACATCCCTATGTTATGCGATCGAATCTAGAAGATGTTCACTCGCCTCACGATGATGCCCTCATCGTCAAAGTGCAAATCTCGGGTCCTGGTCGACAACTTACATATTGGCTACCAAAAATTTAAAACACAACTTGCAATGTTCTGTACCAAACCAAAGAACCATCATTCTCCTTTAACTTTGTTTTGTTTTTGCCATGGTATGAACAACATAAACAAAGTTTGGAATCTCAATCATTCGGAAATAAAATTTTAGAAACACAACAAACAGATTAAGAAATTCAAAGTAGTATCGAGAATATATCTATGTGTACCTTTTTTTTATATAATTTATATTTATTAAAATAAAATTATTAATTCACGTGAATGTACAATACTTGATGAGACAAGTATAAATTAGGGGTGTGATATCCACACATCCCATTTTACTTCTCACACTTTTTTAATTTTAGGCCGTCAGATCAAATGAATTGAAGAAGATCAACGGACATAAATTATTAAAGGGTGTGTGAAAAGTAAAATGGGGTGTGTGGATAGCACACCACATAAATTATAGTATGTTTATATGATATATGAACACCAAATCTTCTCAAATAAATAGAGTTTTAGTACAATTGGATGTAGTGTTTTTATCTGTTTGTTTGACAAATGATGTGATAATTATATTAAATATATGTAAATTACGATAATAAGGCTTTAAACCTAGTGTTAAGAGTAAAATATGTTGGAAATGTGCCCTAAAACCAATCATATGATGATACTTTACGGACATTTCACAAGTTAAACTAATGTAGTTTAAATATAAAGGGCAAAGATTATTGTTTTAAGCCGTCTCATATAAATGTTATATGCTTAAACGATAAGTCCAAGGAATATGTGATTGGGAGAATGCAATCTAAAGAAGTTAGATTCATGAGACCATTCTTTCGTATACATATCCTAAACGTTCCTGATCATAGGATTGCCAATTGGGCATTGACAGTCCGTTAAGATCAGTACGTGCTGTGTCTTCTCTCAGGGAGAGTGACTAGTCTCGAGTCATTGGTGTGTGTGACATCAGGACAAGTACGTAGGTGCTCAATAGAGAATGAGTTCACTGAACACGATCAACGAAGAGTTCTCATATTCATGTCACATGAGAACTCATGGTTGGGATAATGCAAAGTAGTCCTTTGACCTGATGCATCATAGTTGTCTTGTGGTTAAGTCCTTGATCTTTGATTATGTCAAAAATCACTCCAAAAGGAGGGTGTCCACGACATAGTTGGGGTTAAGCCACTTAGCCATGGAGGCAAGTGAATGCGCAACAAGGGATCTCTAACCTTCAAACTGTTTGAGGGAGAATACTCTATGATATGATTAAGAATCTCTGGGCAGAGTATGAATGAGATTTAGGAAGTCGTTCCAAATCACATTCAAGGTAATCATATAAGCACACGAATCACATTGGATAGTAGACATGAATAAACTATCAAACCAAACAATGTGGTCAAGAGTATTGTATTAGAGAAAGACCGTATTGCATTTGTAATCCTAAACTGAATAGGTTCTCCACCTCTTCTGATTAGCTTGGGTAACCATGATATGCTGCTAGGTGTCACTTATGGTTTGTGGAAGCCCTAAACGTGTATAATCACTAAAGGGAGAATTGAAAGTAAGTTTCAATTCACAATCGATTTGAAAGGGTTTTAATCGCCCACTGCCTTGCTAAAAGGAACCTAATGGATCGTACACCGTGTAAGGTGGAGATTGAAGAAACAATGGAGATGAGTAAGAATAATTAAATGGTTTAATTGTTTATGGCAAGGATTAATTAATATGTTAATTAATCAAATGAACAAGTTCGTTAAAGACCTCGGGATAGTTTTGGACCTTAAGGCCCAATGGGCTTCGAACGTCAAGTCCATTGACTTAAGTTGTATGACAATTTAATGAATAAAGATTCACAAGGGCCCAAAAGCCCAAATCCCTTTTGTGGCCGGCCATTTGATATGAATTAGGGTTTTTGGTTCTTTAGGTCACTTAAAGAAGTGACTATATAAAGAACTTTATAGCCAAAATTCATTAAGGGTTTCTTTTTAAGAAATTGGAGAGAACACAAAGCTCTCATTTCTCTCTAAAGAGGCCGGCCCCTTTGGAGGGGATTATCTAGTAATCTTTCTCCTCCAAGGTCACTCATTTCTTCATCAATCTTACCTTGGTGTGGAGACTTAGAGGTTCTTAATTTTGGGAACTTGGAGAACCATTTCATCCATCCAAATCCATAGATCTAATATGCAAGGAATGAAGGCCCTCTCTTTGGGTGATTAGCCTTTGCTTATGCAAAGAGGAATCTACAAAGATATAATTTCTCAACTCACTTTGTTTTGAGTTGAGTCTTGGTTCACCAATCTACTAGGCTTTGAATTTCATAGGTAATGTTTTGTTTTTGAGTGCATGCAAGCATGATTCCGCCTTTAATTGTTAATTGCATGCTATATGATGTTGCTCAAATGAACATGTTTTCACAAAATCATCCTTCAAAATACACTTCTCTAGCCAACTTCACTTGCAATATAACTCAACCAAAGCTAAGCCTTTCACAAATAGCCGTAAGAGCCATGTTCTATAAGAATCATTGAGCTAAAATTTTTTGACGTACCGTACGAGTTTGACTCAAAATTTCTGACCCACTGATTACGAGCTTTTGAGATTTCAAATTTTCTTCTCATTATCTTTTTTCTTTTCCAAAAGAAAGGAGCCTCATGCCTAGTATGCAAATTTACTATTAAACCCAAGTTGATGTGTCCTTTATAGCCTTCTTAGACAACAAGTTATCCGGGTGTGCTTGTACGATGTGTCAAGTGTCAACAAGTTATCCGGGGTGTGCTTGTACGATGTGTCAAGTGTCAACAAGTTATCCGGGGTACGCTTGTGCGATGTGTCTCCGATGCTTTTTGCGCTTGTGCGAAAAACACTTTCACCATTTAAACTTTTTGATTTTGCTATTTTTTTTTTAGTTTAAATACAATGACATATGCTAGAAACCGGACTAAGTCACACACTGAACGAGTTAGAATAATTAAGACGAATCATTCTACTTAAATCAACTTTAATAGTCGATTTCTATTATTTCTTTCTTCCATATTCTTGATGGTGGTTTGGTTACATCTACAACCGAAATGGAACCCGAAGTCTCAACAAGAATTTAATTAATTTAACCCCATTATTTATAATTTTTTCGTAACCATTGTTTCTCACAAGGTTGAACTTAGTATCCTTAATTTACAAATAAAGCGAAATATTACTGAATCTCAATACTAAAGTTTTTGTCACTGTACTACGGTCTAGTGGTATTCTTCTTTACTTGTAAGTGAAAGGTATTAGGTGTGATTTTTGCCAAGGACGAATTTGAACCACATTAGTGTTAGCCTATTGTGGGGCTAAGCTCACATCCTTCCCTTATTGTAGATAATATCGTTAATTCGAGAGTTTTTTTTTTTAATCCCAAACAAACTGTAGTCCAAACACGGCCTTAGCCCCCAATATATGTGTATACACATAAACACAGAATACAGCCCATAATTTCCACAAAATTCAGAAAACACTCCGGAACAAAATTCAGAAATCCTAAAAACCAGCAAACACTGAGAATCGGAGCTCCAAAAATTACTTGAAGTTCTTCCATGGCGAGGCCTAATCAGGAAGCAATCGAGACCTTCATCAACATCACGGGCGCTTCCGAAACCATCGCCGTGCAAAAGCTCGAGGTAACTCTTCAACTCCCAATTCAATTCTGAGTTTTGAATCCGAATCGCGGAATTAATTCTCGATTTCTAGGGTAATGTTGCATTGGGTTGTGAATTTTAATTGGGAGTTTTGAGTTGGAGAGTATTTGGATTGATGTTTATTTAGAATATTTGAAATTTGGATGTGGACTATAGTTCGTTGAGATAAAGTGTGTATTAATTGGATTGCTATTTGATTGTATTATTCATCAGCGAACTACTCTTTGCTAAAGTTATTGAAAAATTATAGTTAAATGGTGGGCTCTTGATTATGGAAATCTGAAGTAGAAACGGAGTTACTTGCGCTACTCGATTGATCACGAAAAAAAATTGAAGATTTTTGTTAGGGTTGTGAATGGACAGCGGGTAGAGGATAGATGGTTGTTTTAGCATAGTGAGATTACCATTGTACGGTTAAAGGGTTATGCTTTTAGTTTTCTCTTTGATCAGTTAAATGCTAGAAATATGGGTATTAGAGGTAGTGAATGGTTGGTTAGACGTTGGATTATTTGAAGTTAGAGGGTTTGTGACTGTACTGGTACCTGCACAACTTTTTGGGTGTTGAATAGTCGGTTCAACTGTATCTGATTACAGCCATTGATAAGTTGGTACCGTGACTATAGATGCTGAATGTATCTGGTTGTATCTATGCTGCAACTGTTTTTTTCTTGGAGTTGGATGCCTCAATACTTTGTAGTGAGAAAGACAACTTACTTCAGCTCCATCTAATACAAGTTATACAACCTTCATATGAACTATGGTTGTTTCTTACCCAATTACTATTACAAGCAAACTATTTAACTTATATTTGACTAGGTTTATGTTTTAGTCTCTTGGATTTTTGAGGAAGCTCTTTCCTGTTTGACTTATTAGACAACTAAGTTGAAAATGAATAAAAATATAATTTCTTTAGCATGTTGACCTATTTATTATTTCTTATAGATCTTCTGTTGTATTTGCGTGCAATTAGGAGCATGGTGGCGATCTCAATGCAGCTGTGAATGCGTACTTTACTGAAGGAGATAGAAGCACATCGGTGAAGTATGCTTTCATTTGCAGTTGCTCATTATTAAATATTTAGTATGACATATCATCAACTATTGGACGTTGCCCCCAGCTCTAACATTTATGCCTTTTCATGTCCAGCGTGCATGATACACCTGTTTCAGCTCAAGATGATTTTATGGATATCGATGATCCAGTTCCAGTTGGACCTTGGAGAGATCCTCTATCACTTCTATCTGCAACCGTTGATATGAATCCATTTTCTAGTCTTAATCCACACTTTGGTAGAACCATATTTGATAGTAGTACAGATTTTACAAACCGTACTCCATTTGTTACTCGTCCAAGAGAGGTGAGGGAGATCCCCATTGAAGTCAAAGATGGTGATCAACCATCTGGCCATTCTGGCCGTGATCCTATCATTGATGATGTCACTGGAACAGAGCAGGGATATGGCCCAGGTATTCCTGGGACTGTTATAATTGATGAGGAAGATGATGATGATATTCCAGCTGCCCCAACTGTTCAGGCTGGGCAAAGGAGTGAACCGCAAGATATGTCTTCAGGTGATGGATCTCATCACCCAAATTTTGGACTTAGTGCTCCCCGATTTGATGATGCGCAGGATTATAGCAATGATATTGAAGAAGAAATGATTGAAGCTGCAATTGAGGCTTCAAAACGCGAAGTTGAAGAAAACCAACCAAATCAACAGTTTGGTGCTTCAAGTGTATGTGCAATAGCCTACAGCTGTTGGGTTGGACCTTGTGTTCATGGTTTATATAATAAGTGATTGTCTTTGTATTGCTTCTCTTCTTGATGCCGCAGTTTGATGATAATCGGCCTCAGCAAAGGCCGCCTCAGCTAGAGGATCCTGAACTTGCACATGCAGTTTCATTGTCACTGAAGGTTTGTTTTCCATTTTTGTTTGATTTTCCTTATTGGTATCCATATTATGTCGTTTAACATGAACCGAGTGCAGACAGCAGAACAAGAGAAAACATTGCGTGGCCAGGGGGAAAATGTTGGCCCATCAGAAACTGTACCTTCTAAGGAAGCTGAGGTGGAGCTGGGAAAGTTAGCAGCATCAAATGGAAGGTATATTTCTTGTGTTGCTATTTGCTATTGAAGTGTTATAACATTATATCTGATGAGGGTGGTTTAAGTGTATTAGGTTGGAGGCAGGAAGCTCATCCATCCAAGAAGAAACTGAAGATGTGGAGGAGCAGCCTCTTGTCAGACATAGGTCCATGCGCATGTCTTCTGGCTATGTGGAGACTGCAAAAGAAGTTGGAGCTGATGAGGATAATGCACCTTCAAGTCCTGGAGAGCAGGATATGGGTAGTCATCCTAGGCACTGTGACAGCGTCTTCCCTTCTGAGGTATCTTCTTCTTTATGATATTATAACTTCTGGTGAGTGTTTGAAATTGTTGTTAATTGATCATGTTGATAAATGTTTACACCAAGTAAAACTGGACCTTGTTTTTATAATTGAAGTGGGGAGGCATTTCTTCAGAGGAGCATGACGAAGCAGTGATGCTTGAGGCTGCAATGTTTGGTGGAATTCCTGAAGGGACTGGATATCGCCTTCCCTATGCTATGCGGCCTGACGGTTCATATGTCTGGCCATCACCTCGTCCTCCTTCACCCTCTCTTACAGCACAACGGTTGATATGTGAACAACAGGTTTAAATACTGGAAATAATGGTTGGCCACCAAAAGTGGTGTGACTGGTTGTACTAACTTGATACGTGCAGGACGATGAATATCTTGCATCACTTCAAGCTGACAGAGAAAAAGAATTGAAGGCTATTGTGGAAGCTGAAGCTCGTCGTGAAGAAGACAGACTAAAAGAGGAAGAATTGAGGAGGAAAATCAAGGAGGAGCAGGTACTATATCTACATATGCACACATGCTTTTATTAGTTTTAGATTATTTGATGTTGGTTATGTCACTCTCTGTCTTTTTCTCTACATATATCACTCTTGCAAGGATCGTTCATTGGCTTTTTTCCTTTTAAATTATTCTAATTAGCAGTATGTTGTATGATTAATCAACTCAGCTCTAAACAGGACCTTTTTCTCTATTCATTTAAGTCTCGAACCCGAGAGCGGTAGGTCTCGGGTTTGAGACTTGGGAGCAGCCTCTTCATAAATGGGGGTAAGGCTAGCCGACATTCACCTCTCCCAGACCCTGTGTAAAGCGGGAGCCTTGTGCACTGGGTACGACCTTTAGTGAGTTTTCTAAAAAGTGGCTCTACTCCATATGCGCATCCCATCTTGAACATTTTTTCGTATCCTATTTTTCTTTTATTTTCAATTTTTCTCAAAATTTGAAAAGTTCACCACCCTTACTTTTTGTTATTTTCATTCTTCATTTTTAAATTGAAAAAGATAAGAAGTGGGAATTTTAAAATGAATGAGTTTTTTTTTTTAAATTTAGGATGGGAATGAATGGAGCCACTTCTCTATAAATAGTTGTAGGTGTCGTTTTGCCAATAAAATTACAAACTTTTTGACATTTGAGATGGAAAATGACTAGTAGTTTCTACTCCAATGAATTATATAGTATCCTGTATTTTTAAGCCAGGCGGAGTTAGGAACTAAAGTTTATTATGGAGACTGAATCAAGAACTTAATGGACAATAATTAGTTTACTTTTATGTAAAAGAAGATTACGAATTTAAGCATTTTGGAAATTCTGGTTTTCATCCATGGATTTAGTGTCGGAGATTTTTTTGGTATGAGTGACACTTTCTGCTCAGATGGTATTACAATTCCCAAATGTGGTGGGCAATTAGTACTTTAATGTGAAAAATTTGCATTCACTGCGTATGTTCGTGTGTACTGACAGTGACGCTGAGACATAATTGGACAACTCATTTTTTCAGTGAGTTCTACTTTCAGAGTTGCTAATATCTTCATTCTCTATGAGCCTTCCTTGCAGGAATTGGAGAGACAATTAGCAGCAAAAGAAGCTACTCTCCCTCAAGAACCAGCATCAGATGATGAGAATGCTGTAACCCTTCTGGTGCGAATGCCAGATGGCAGCCGCCACGGCCGTCGATTTCTCAGGACAGACAAGCTGCAGGTAATTGTTGAGAATGTACATGTCTTTAACTGAATTAACTCTTTGCCCATCCTCCTTGCTAAACAAGTGTGTGACTGTTTGCAGTCTCTTTTTGACTTTATTGACATTGGCAGAAGGGTCAAACCTGGCTCTTATAGAGTGGTGAGTAAAGTTGGAAATTTATTCAATACCCATTTAACTTTCAGTGATTCCATGTTGTCAATCTTTGGAAATTGTTATACCGATTTAATTGTTTTCAGGGAGAAAATAGAACAAAACTGCGTACGAATGCAATGAATCCTAAACATCTCGAGATGTTAATTGTAAACAGGTGAGGCCATTCCCCAGGCGTGCTTTTAGCGAAGGAGAAAGTGCATTGACGCTGAGTGAACTTGGACTTACCAGCAAACAAGAAGCTTTGTTTTTGGAGTCGATATAGCAGCTGGCTCTAAAATGTAGAAAGGTAGAACCCAGTTTTATTTTATCTGCATGTATTGTTGAATGAAATCCTGGTTTTCAATTGGTTTTTGGGGGGTGTTTGGATGAAATGCTTCATACATGGATTTGAGGACATGGGCAGAATCAAATTTAAATGCAGAATAATTAAGGTCATTTTATGTTTCCATCAGTACCACTATAGTTAACTAGTTTCGGGGAATGTTTTCTATATCTGTGGTACTACATTAGATTGAACTTCAATCCTATGCGTTCAGAATTTTCAACGATGTGTTCTGATGTCGTTTTCTTATTACTACCGCTATTTTGCATGATTTTTCCTTGTGTGTGTTCATCTTGTGGCTTTTAGATGTGAAACGGCTACCGCTTATAGACACGATTTCCGACCACCCATCACTCAACATTGGCATTAGGTCGCGGATCAAACACTAGTTGGCTCCGTGAACGTAGCATGTACATTTTTGGCACTTGCAAATCAAAGATGTCAATAACTAATCAAAATATACAAAAAATTTATGTTGCGTCTGAGTATCCCAAGTTTTTTAACCATTGAGTCTTTGTCTTTTGTGTGTTAGGATCAAAGATCAAACGGTTAAAATGTTGGGAGTATCGGATACTTCGGAGAATCATAAAAATTATTTTAAAATTTTTGTTTGAAAATTTTGAAAAGAAGAGTTTTTATGCACATGTAAAATCATAATTTGACGAGGAGAAGGAATGCTTATATGCAAGATCCGGTTGGAACCTTTGGGTGTAGAGGCCGACCTATTGAGCTTTATACGGTTAAGGCTTTGTGAGGAGAGCAACTTTTACAGTATGAGACGCCATAGGGGTGTTATACTTGTGTCATCGAAGTTTCTCCCCTTAGCTCTTTTTTTTCCTCTTAAAAGAGGACTAGCTGGGGGTTTCACTACAGTAGTCCACCTTTCAAAGGGTTGAGAAGATTCATAGATGTATTTCAACCTCCTCCTGGCTACTATTGTATGATTCACTAGCGCCAAGAATCGAACCCAGGACAAACCGTGTGAAACACGGGCGTGGAATTCGAAGAACTGCTCTTTTTATTTGGTTTTGTTTTTATTTTTAACTCTGCATCCGAATACTCTAAAAAGCAGAAAGTAGAAAGTGAAAGGGGTAAACGGTAAAGAAATGGTGCTAAGAGACAGTACTTTTGGGTGTGGAGGAATATTATCATTTGTTTCCATTTCATCATCCCTCCTTCGCGGCAACTTCGTTTTGGTGATTCGTTTTTGGTGTTATCAACGATATACATTTTACAGCATCTCTACTACTTTTACAGTCTTTTTGCAGTTTCACCTTTTTCGTCTGAAATCAAGAGAGTTAGCAGAAATCATGACGTATTCGGTTGATTTCATCCAATTTGTAGCATTTGGGGATATTAGGTTTTCAATATCAATCATGTGGCATGGTAAAAGCCAAACCAAACTGCCCCTCATAGGCTTGTACCTTATCTCTCTCCCCCATCCCACCATATTAGGTTTTGGAACATTACTCCTTTTATGTAAGAGCATCTTCATAAGTTGGTAGAAGACAACGGCGGAGCAATAAAATTGTCCTTTTTTTTCACTTTAAACAATAATTGCATTTGTTTAAGTCCACCAGTTTGGAAGGAGGAAGGGTAAGGGCAATGACGATTATTATTCACAAATATATATATTTTAATTTTTAATGGTTTATTTGTCTTATCCTCCACATGTCATTATCGTCGAAGATTTTTGCTAAGATTCTCGACCATTCATATAGTGTCACGTGTCATTTTCCATTTGTAATACCCGATCCGATTTTTAGTAAGATTATCGACTATTCATATAGTGTCATGTGTCATTATCTAATCTTATGATCTCCTTATTTTTCTCCGTAAAAACCCTTCAAACCTTCAGATCTCTTCACACCAAGCCTCCTCCATCCTCCATACTCATCTTAATTCACAGATTTTTATAAAACAAGGTTGTAACGATGAATAATAAATTACCTTCAAATTCAGCATTCTTATGCTAGATATAGAATTGCTGGACAATCTTAATTATTTTGGTTATGCATAACTTAATAATGCACTCACCCAATACGTTGTTTGCAATTGAGACAACACATGAAGTTAACTACATAATTAAGTATAAACTAGACATTCAAAAGAGAAAGCTAAAATCAATTGTATGTGGGCACATGACTGAGAGGTTTTTATTCATCGATGATACATCAAGTGACGTAGGATCAAGTGTGCCTCACGTTGGAAGTGAATTTGATGTAGAAAGAGAAGTTGGTGTTTGATGCATGTGAACCCATTGTGGGTTTAAGTCACGCACATTTATGAGTAGAAATCAATAGCACATGAATGAGCAACTGTCGATAACACTTCTCATGTTGGAAGAAATCTTGAGTTCGAATTCCTGACTGTCGATATTCCGTCATGTGTTAATCAAAAACGAAAAAAAAGTACAGTGGAAGAAGGTACACATGGCAGAAGCTTTGATCACCATGTGTCAAAAATCTGCCTGGTCAGAGGGCCCATGAAAGAAGTTAAGGAAGTTGAAGCATACGTAATTAAGTTAAGTGGAAATTAAGCAAAATCCAAAAAGCCCCAATGATGACTCTACCCAAACGGTCGAGTGGAGTGCAGGCAAGCACAGGCACGTGCGCCCCACGTGTATATTAGCAGACTCCACTCACCCCTACCAAAAAGAAAAAAAAAATGATGCAGATTGTCTGCCCTCCTATTATCATGCTTTTTCTATCATCTTCTACATTGTGCAGTCACGGTTAAATTACGTCAATATTTTATATTAATTTTTATAAAGATAATAATACATGTTGACGTAGCTTAACTGTGACTATACAAATAAGAAGAGATGACATGATCATACAAATAAGAGGAGATGAGAAGCACATGTAAAAGCAGGCAGACAATCTGCCTCCAAAAAACAAAAGGACTAAACCCTATTTCCGTACACCAAACCCCCTCCCCCCAACGGTTATATTTCACCGACAACCCCCAACGGTCATATACCCCATCACTCTCTGCAGTCTGATCTCAATCCACGGCCCACAAATCCCAACTCCCCCTCAAGTCTTTTCCCAACACCCTTTTCACTCCTCCCTGCCCTCCATTTTTTCACACAATTTACTAAATTGAATACAAAATTCCATGATCAAGACAGTCATGGAGATTGTCTAGAGAGAGAGAGAGAGAGAGAGAGAGAGAGAGAGAGAGAGAGAGAGAGAGAAAGAGTTGCTTGTATCTTCATCTTTTTCATGCATGCAAGTTTAAAGGATTTTTGGGTTCTGCTTCTGCTTCAGCCATGGTGGTGATCTCCATGGAGGATTCAAATGCTGGTCGGGGCCTGAAAGTTTCTCAGAGTTTGATCATCCGCCACTCTGTTTTTTTCTCCATGGTGATGCAAAATCACACCTTTTCTTCTTCCCAATGAGTTTCCTCTGAACGTTTCGGAATCCGATGATCTTGTTCTTCTTGTAGGAATTTATTAAAATTCTTTGATTCTTTTATTTGGGTTTGGGAATTTTTTTTAGCATAATCTGTTCTTTGTTGCATAAACAAAATAGATATAGGAAAAACAACACTTGTACACAAACACCATTTGATTGATTTACTCACTCATCGGATTCCTATTTGTTGATTTTTTCACACACACACTCACTCACTCACTCACTCACATAGTCTATCTCTCTAGATTTTCTCTTTTAATCTCACACATTCATTCCAACGTTCATACATTTTTCGAAAACCCGAAAAGAAGAAGAGAGAGCTTAGGGAGATCAAGAAAGAAATTGAAACAAAAAACATTGGGTGGGTGGATCTTTAGCTGCACAGAAGTTAACCAAAGATTTACAAAAACGATATTGAAAAAAAAAAATTAGGAAGATCATAGAATATGTTGGCTGGTTGCTCTAGTTCCACATTGTTGTCACCAAGGCATAGATTGAGGAGTGAAGCAGCAGCCCAGTTACAAGCTTGCAGTTTCCAGCTACCATCGATGAGCACGCAGAGATTGGACTTACCATGCAGTTTTCCCCGCAAGGACACTTCAAGGTCGCAACCCATTAGGCCTGTGGGGCTTTCAGTTGAGAAATCGATCGATTCGAAGGTGGGGAGTTGTTCCCTGAAGCAGAGCATTCGGCTGCCTCCTCTGGCTACAACCGGTCCTGTGTCGGCAACGGCGGAGTTTGTGGAGGCGGGGAAGGAGAATCGTGATCAGTTTTCGGGGGAGAAGAAGAGAGGGAAGAGGTTCGCAGAGCCGGTGGATGATGATGAGTCTTGCAGAAACAGGGCAAAGAGGAAAAGGGGTTGTGGGGATAATGGCGGTGGCGATGAAGGCGGCGGTGGTTTGAGTTTAGGCCAATTGGGTGGTGGGAATTTTTGGTTTCAGCCTGGTTTCCAACTCCCTCCGCCGACGACTCAGCTTCCGTTTTCTCTGACATGTTCAGGGGATGACGAGAGGGTTTGTTATGTTCCGGGGGAGGCGATTTCGCAGCCTCTACCATTGTCAAACAGTCCTTGGTTGGACTCAATTGTGACTGAGATAACTGACTTAGGTAAGAAGGATGGAGGTGGGGAGGCTAGCCGTGGACTGGTGTGGGAAGAGTCAGCCGCGTCGAGTACTTCATCAGAGAGCCAGAGCTTGGCATTGAGTGTAAATGAGAGTGCCTCGGAACACGAAGCGGGCAACGGGACTAGGAATCCTTATGTCCCACATGGAGGAGCATGGGTTGTGGCAGAAGAGGATGATGATGATGATGATGAGAGTGAAGCAGAGCATATAGGGTTTGAGCTTGTTAGCTTGCTTACAGCTTGTGTGGAGGCAATTGGGTTGAAGAACATTGCAGCGATCAACCATTTTATAACTAAGTTGGGGGAGCTTGCTTCGCCGAAAGGAAGTGCTATAAGACGGCTTTCTGCTTATTACACTGAGGCATTATCTCTGAGAGTCACTAGGCTTTGGCCTCATGTGTTTCAGATCAACGCTCCTCGAGAGTTTGATCGAAGGGACGAGGACTATGGGATTGCGGTAAGGCTTCTAAACCAGTTTAGCCCAATTCCAAAGTTTGTTCATTTCACTTCAAATGAGATACTGCTGAGAGCTTTTGAAGGGAAGGACAGGGTTCACATCATAGATTTCGACATCAAGCAAGGGCTGCAGTGGCCTAGTTTGTTCCAGAGTTTGGCGTTGAGGACCAATCCTCCGAGCCATGTTAGGATCACAGGGATAGGGGAGTCGAAGCAAGAGCTCAATGAGACGAGAGATAGGCTTGCTGGATTTGCTGGGGCACTGAATCTGCCTTTCGAGTTTCACCCGGTTGTGGATAGGTTGGAGGATGTGAGGGTTTGGATGCTTCATGTCAAGGAGCATGAGAGTGTGGCTGTGAATTGTGTTTTCCAACTGCACAAAACACTTTATGACATGACAGGAGGAGCGCTGAGGGATTTCTTAGGACTCATTCGAAGTACAAACCCAACAATAGTTCTTATGGCAGAGCAAGAGGCTGAGCACAATGAGGCTAGGCTGGAGACAAGAGTTTCCAACTCATTGAAGTACTATTCTGCTATATTTGACTCGATTGGTTCTAGCCTTCCCTTGGGGAGCCAGGCCAGGATCAAAGTAGAGGAGATGTTTGCGCGAGAGATTAGGAACATCGTTGCTTGTGAAGGAAGTGATAGGTTGGAGAGGCACGAGAGCTTTGAGAAGTGGAGAAAGTGGATGGAGCAAGGAGGGTTTCGATGCGCAGGGATAACGGAGAGGGAAATGCTTCAGAGCCAGTTTCTGTTAAAGATGTATGCCAATGAGAGTTACGCCGTGAAGAAGCAAGAGCAAGACGGAGCAGCAGGGGCACTTACTCTAAGTTGGATGGATCGACCTCTTTACACAGTCTCAGCATGGACAACAGTTGATGTAGCAGGCAGCTCGTCATCATTTTCGAAACCAAGTTAAATATAGCCGCATATTTTAGTTTCTTCTTAGTACACAATAGTCACTTTTGATTCCATTGTTGCATAGAGAAAAAGGGATACATAATTCTTTGTAGGTAGGGGAAATCTGTCATTAGCATTCAATTCATTCGTTCTTTTGTTGCAGATAAATTCTCGGTCGGATAGTGTCAGAATAATTTGTTTTGCAAGAATTACAGTAGTAGTCGTAGGTTGATATTCGATTTCAATTCTTCGCAGTTCATGTTGTTGTTAGTATTTAGAGTCAATTCAATTTCTGTTTATTCTTTGATTTTTTATGTAATGTTGAAATTCTTTATTAAATCAGTCAAGTAAAGTGAAGTCATATTATCTGTTTGGTTGATCATTTGTTCTACTTTGTATTAATGGATCATTGAAAATTCCATTGTTACATATGATATGGCTTTTTTGCTCTCTCTCTCTCTCTCTCTCTCTCTCTCTCTCTCTCTCTGTGTGCACTATTAGTCTGCAAATTCTATTAAGCAGCAAGTAAGCAGCACATACTTAAGAAGTGACAGTGTCACGCATACAAAGAGTGATGAGTACAAAACAAAAAGCTAGAAAGCACCTTGTGGAGCAAAAAATAATCACAATGTGACACATGGATCTTTGGATGAAAAGGACAAGAATACCCTTGAGGCACATTAGGATTCCTACGCGCAAGCAGCGGACAATCATCCCTTAACCAAGTCAAAAGTACCCTAAATAGGTAACAATTCAAAACGTATTTCATCAATCCTCATCAAATCCTTTCCACAAGGTAACTCCAAAATCTTTCCCTTTTTATTATACTAATTAACTAACCAATTAGGCAATTATTCTATTAATTGGCTAATTAATTAGTTAATTATTCAATTATGCCCAATTAAACACAAATCAAGAACCTAGTCCACAAAGAGAGCCAATTGGCCGGTCCTCTCTCACCCAAGGAGGCTGGCCACACCCCTATAAAAGCCCTCTAATTCTCTCCAAAACCCAATTCCAATTTTCTTGCTAAATTCTCAAAATTCTAACTTTGGCATCGGAGGTTCTTTGGCCAAACTCCCCCCCCCGGCGAATTCATCGTGGGCGCGTGAGGTTCTTGGCCTTAACCTAAGGTGTTATTTGTTTTGTAGGTGCAATTTTGTCCAAAATCAAGGAGGAAGAAATTTGCATTCACAAATTTGTGTTTTCATTGAGAGTTGAGTCCCACACTCGTAGAAGACTCTTGCATCCAAGGTTTTCTATTTTCTTGTTCATTTGTAGATTTTTCGTAAGTTCTTATTTTTAGAATTTTTTATTTGCAAAAATTCTTTGATAAAACGTAAAAGAGAATTACAATGGCTAGAAATTTAGAAAATTCAACAAGTGAAAATTCCGATATTCAAGAGATGGGACCGCGGTGATCCACGAGGCTAAATGTGACAAAAAGCGGAGTGGCACCACCACTACGAGGCTCCACCATGGCAACCACCACGGCTCAAGCCGTGCCATCAAAACTTGCATGGGCCCAAGCCCAAGTCGTGCCATCCAAGGCCCACAGCACCACAGCCACGACCCAAGCCATGTCACTCCAAGCCCAACACGAGCCCAACGCGTTGCTAAGCTAAGCCCAAACCTCGTACTTGCGTGCGCCACACGCCGAACTGCCTACTCTCGTAGCCCAGCCTGTTCCTGCAACCCAGCCTGCTCATGTGACTTCCCAAGCAGCCCAAGTCGGCCTAAGACTATCTCAACCATCCAGACTTACCATCGAGCTAGGGGCATTCTCCTGGGGGCATTTTCACCACATTTTTCCGTGGATTTGACATTTCCCAACTCAAATCTCGTGCCCGGAGTCTACCATCCTTCTATCGCTCAAGGAGGCACATTCCTTCCAAGCTATTCCAACTCGAATGGCGAACAACACTTGTCCTAACAAGTCATAAAGTTGACGAGCACCATTGCACAACAGATGACCTTGGTGAATCAGCTCTTGCAATGCACCCCAAATGAGGTGTCCCAAAGTAGGACAAGGGCAGACGAGGAAGCTTTCCAGCAGCGTCCTGGCAAGCAACCATTCAACCAACCACGAACCGAGCATTCGGCCAGCATACACTCCTGATTGGGCCCCTGAGATAACATATACTCCCGTCTTAGCACGCGAAGGAGCGTGCAATCTCGACTAGGCCCATGGACGATATACACTCACGGTTGAGGCCACGCTCCTATAATCAACATGAGCAACCTTTTAGGCAAAATGTTTATTCGCGACTAGGCCCCGTAAAGAGCATTCTCCACATCATATCAGAGTATGCAGCACGACGAACAGAGAGAAGCAGTCACTCAATCCAGCTCAAGTTCAATAACAGACTACAAAGAAATCCCTTGCCTACTAGGAATCTACCTCATGCACTGCAGCTGCAGCATAGACGAGCCGAGCATGGAGAAGAGCATCTTAGACCAATAGGTTAAGCTCGGGGGCAGCCGAGGGCTTCGCTACCCCCAAGAAAGGAAAATTCAAAAAGAGGTAGAAAAGCTCCTCAACGAACAGTTTCATGATTTCCAACGCAACGAAGTGGCCGATGAAGCACTATGGTAGGATATGACCAACATGAGCAGGTCACCCTTCACGGACGAGATCGAGTAGGTAGAGCCTTCACGCAAGTTTAGCATGCCACACTTTACATCTTTCAAAGGAGATGGAGATTCGGAGAGGCACTTGAAGCACTACCGAAGTACGATGGTATTTTATATGAACAACGATGCCCTTATGTGCAAAATATTTGCCACCACTTTACAAGGCGAGGCGCAAGATTGGTTTCATACCTTTCCGCCACGATCCATCTAAAGTTTTGATGATTTTTCCTTGGTTTTTACCAAAGAATACTCATCATATCGCTTGATCAAGAAAAAGTTCTATCACTTGTTCAACATGAAGAAAAACCCAAAGGAGTCGCTCCACGATTACGTGAAGAGGTTCACAGCAGAGAAGGCAAAGATCGTCGGATGTGACGACTCAATAGCAAGTGTAGTATTTCAAAAATGACTCCCAGCAGACCACCCACTGTTCGGAGAAATGATCATGAAAGAAGATCTGATTTTAGCAGACTATTTTGCTTTGGCAAATAAGCATGCACTTTAGGACGAGGCTCGACGAGCAGACAAGGCACCCGAGTAGCCTTAAAAAGAGTCAGCAGTGGCTCAGAGGAATGAGGATGGGAAGCAGTCCAACAAAAGCAGGTAGGAGGCTAAACGTAAAGATCGACCTAGGACCAAAGAAGGCTTGAGATCACGAACTACTCTAAGTTCTCAATTTCGATCCACCAAATCCTTCGCGACATCAAGAATGAGCCATGGTTCAAGCTGCCGAAACAATCGAAGGGAGATACTTCTAAGTTGGATCACACCAAATACTGCGCATTCCACCACAATCGATGATTGCTACACTTGGAAAAACTACCTAGAAAAGCTCGTGAAAGAAGGCAAGGTCGACAGATACTTGGACAAGCCAGTTGCGTAGCCTAGAAGGAATGCAGACGATGACAATAAGCCACTAACCAAGACGATTCAAATCAATGGCATCTGAGCCGAATCCGAGCACTTGAGGGCCACCATCAACTCTAAAAAGAGGAAGATCCAGCAGGCTCTACTAGTTTCACAGGTCTATGTGGTTGACACCCAACTTGGACCCATTATTGGCTTTATTGAGCAGGATGCAGATTTCTCACAAGACGACGCACTAGTAATATCTGTCCAACTAACCCATGTTATAGTTGACAAAATGATGGTTGACAATAGAAGTGCAGTCAACCTACTTCAATTCTCAATCATTCAGATAATGGGCTTGGAAAGCATAATTATACACTGAGCAGATGTACTTACTGGATTCAACGGGCACATCTCAACTGCCATCGGTAACATCATACTCGACGTAAAAACATCGCTAGTTATCTCAAAGTAGACGTTCACGATCGTAAGCGACCTATCTCCCTACAATGGGATTCTTGGGAGACCTTGGTTGATCAAGTTGGATGCCGTCACTTCCGTCAAGTATCAAAAAATCTGATTCCATATCCTGGGAGGAGGAGTCAGAGAGATTAAGTCTGACTAGGCTGTATCTTGATGATGCACTGTGCAAGTGTTAAAGGAGTCAAAGAAGAAGATATTTACCCCCGTAGAGGCTACCAAAGTCTAAAAGGACGAAAGGGTTACCAAATAGCAATTACAGCAAGCGGATAAAAAAGATGATGCCCAAGCAGATGAGATAGGATGGACACCCGAAGAGGACGCCGAGGATATCATTCTTAATCCCCAGCAGCCGGCAAAGACGGCTAGAATCGGCTCACATCTAAGCCCAGCCGAGAAGGAAGAACTCATTGCTTTCCTTAGGGAAAATCGAGACGTCTTTGCATGGTCACCTTCCGACATGCCCGACATTAATCCTAAGGTAGCTTGCCACAAGCTGCACGTTGACCTCGTTGCCAAACCGGTGATCCAAAGGAGAAGACATTTCACACCCGAGTGAGTAGTGATCATCGAGGCAGAAATTGACAAGCTACTGGAGGCCGAATTCATAGAAGATGTAGCACACTCAGCATGGCTTACCAACGTCATGCTAGTCGTGAAGAAAAAGAAAGGCAAATGGAGGGTTTTCGTAGACTACACCGACCTCAAAAAAGCATGCCTAAAAGATCCTTATCCGCTTCCCCGGATTGATTTATTGGTAGATTTAACTTCTGGAAATCAGCTGCTCAGCTTCTTGGACGCATACTTCTACTATAACCAAATAGCTATGTATGAGCCCAACAAGGAGAAAATCGCATTCGTGATCGAGCGAGGCACTTACTGCTACAAGGTCATGCCCTTTGGCCTCAAGAACGCGGGATCCACTTACTAAAGTTAGTAAACATGATGTTCAAGAAGTAAATTGGGGTAACCATAGAGGTTTATGTCGACAACATCATGGTAAAGGGCAAGCAGCGGTCAGGCCACTTCTGCAACCTAGCGAAAACTTTCAACATCTTCAGAAAATATAAGATGAAGCTTAACCCAACCAAATGTACGTTTGGAGTATCTTCAGGTCGATTCCTAGGGTACTTAGTAACCCAACGAGGAATTGAAGCACATCCCAAACAAATTCGAGTGATCTTAGAGATGAAGTCCCCAACTTCCTTGAAGGTGATCCAAAGCTTGACTAGACGAGCAGCTGTCTTCAACCGCTTTCTCTCGCGGTCCACCGATCGATGCAAGCCCTTTTTCAAGGCCATCAAGAGGGCACAATGAGACAAATGGGATGAAGAGTGCGAAAGAGCCTTCCAAGACCTGAAGAAGTATCTCACATCAGCTCCCTTACTATCCAAGCCGGAAGTAGCGGAGGAGGACTTATACATCTACTTGGCAGTCTCAGAAGTAGCAGTGAGCTCTGCCCTTATTCAAGAAGAGCTGGGGGTTCAACTGCCGGTATTCTACACTTCTAAAGCTCTTCTCGATGTGGGAACTAGATAACCGAAGATCAAAAAATTGATTTTGGTGCTAGTTGTTGCAGCTCGAAAGCTCAGACCATACTTTCAAGCTCATACAGTTATCGTCATGACTCAATATCCTCTACGATCAATCCTACATGGTCCGAATGCTTCTCAATAAGTGATGAAGTGGGCGTTGGAACTTGGCCAATACAATTTAGTTTTTTGACCCCACTTGGTGATAAAAGCCCAAGCCTTGGCGGACATCATAGCAGAATTCACAGTAGGCCTCCTAATGATAAAAGACTTGATGGTGAAGAAGCTTGCAATTTATTCCAATTCCTAGCTAATCACCAGCCAGACTACTGGGAAATACACGGCAAAACATCCAAGGATGATGCAATACATAGAAAAGGTATGCAAGCATCTTAAGGCATTTCAGACTTCCACTTTCACTCAAGTTCCGTGGGCAATGCCCATGCAGATGTGCTAGCCGGCTTAGGCTCCGCTCTTGACTACTAACTCAAACGCTCGATTCTGGTGGAGTATTTAGACAAGTTAAGCATAGAAGCGGCCCCGACAGCCAAGGTGTCACAGGTTAGTATAACTCCTAACTGGCAAAGTTATATTATAGACTACCTAGTCAACGGCACATTCCCCATGGAAAGGTTGGAGTCTAGAAAGCTCCAAATAAAGGTAGCACGCTACTACATGTGGAATGGCATTCTCATCCGAAGATCCTACACCGGACCATATCTCTGCTGCCTAGCGCCTCCCGATGACTTGAAGGTTCTAAGCTCAATCCACAAAGGCATTTGTGGAAACCACTCCTGAGGCCAATCCTTAGCACAAAAGGCTTTTAACGCAGGCTACTACTAGCCTACCATGCACCAAGATGCTAAGGAGTTAGTGCAAAAGTACGAACGCTGCTAATGTTATAAGTTAGTACTAGCACTGCTTGCTAGCGAGCTACACTTGTAGACAAGTCCTTGGCTGTTCATGAAATGGACAATCGACTTGGTAAGACCTATGCCGTCTGCTACTGAGGGCAGAGGCATGATGATCGTGGCAACCGACTATTTCACTAAATGGGTAGAAGTAGAGCCCATGATGACCATGACTCAGGTGGACATAGAGTGCTTCATATGGAGGAATATCATTTGCCGATTTGGCATCCCCCAATCCATCGTCACCGACAACGGCCTGCAATTCATGGGCAAATATTTGGCGAAGTTCTTCCAAAAGTATGGCATTAAGCATCACATGTCCACGCCGAGATATCCTCAAGGCAATGGGTAGGCCGAAGCATCCAACACGACGATCCTCGACTACCTCAAGAAGTCCCTTACCAACAAAAAGGGTAAGTGGCCAAATGAACTCCCCGGATATCTATGAGTATATCGCACCATCAAAAGACGAGCAACCGGTGATACTCTTTTCTCTTTGGCATTTGGTTCGGAAGCGATCATTTCTCCCAACACCATCATGTCAAACATCAGTACTCTACTGCCAAGCATTGAGCATAACAATAAGGACATGGACATAAGTTTAGATCTGGCAGAGTAGAAGCGCGAGCAGACCATCATTTGCATCGCAGCCTACCACCAGCAGCTCATTTCCAACTACAATAAAAGGGCCAAGATCTGGCAGTTTCAACCCGGAGATCTAGTCATAAGAAAAGCCTTCATCACTGCCCACAGAGAAGGCTTCAATAAGATGGATCCCATCTGGGAAGGTTCGTACTAGATCAGCAGAGTAGGCGGCAAAGGTAGTTACACCCTTGCCACCATGAACGATAAAGAGATCGAGAATCAATGGAATACCTACAACTTGAGGAAGTACCATGTGTGACCTCCTACCATATCAAGACCTGAAAACTCAAGTAGCTCAATGGGCACCACCTCACAAGCTAAGGACTATCCAATTGTTATGTAGTATTTCACAGCTAAGTTATTCGTTCATTTCACTTGTTTTTCAATGAGGAATTCAGAAGTAATTTACAACTTGGCTCGACTTCATGTCTACAACAACTTATCTCTCATGCACTTCAAAAGAAGATTGCACCCTTCTTAGGGACTCACCACAGGGATTGCGCCCCCTGAGGGACCAATCATACTCTCCAATGTGAGAGGGTAAACTAATTCCCTGACACCCACATAGGTCTGCTATCCAAAGCAAGAGGATAAACTCTACACTTTGAATATTCAAACGTGGATAAGCTAGGCTGCCATAGTATAACTAGATGCATAATGGCTTGTGCAATGATTCCTAGAAGTAGCCATGATGGTCTTTTTCAAGGCTTAGCTAACTGAAGGATTATGGGTCTCTTGGCCTAATCCGTAGGGAACCGGGCCCTAGAGACGGAGGGGGCACATTATGCAGTATGCCCTACAGATGGTTGTCCTGGAAACCTAAAGCTATTACCGAGTGCACTAAGGTAGCCTATGATTTTCAGAAGACTACTTACGGCTTGCCTTTCTAGCAGTAAAGTCAGGCTATACTTATATAACTGCACATTATTGTGAAAGGTTAAACAAGCTAGCATGCATATACGAAACTTTATCCACTGCCGACATGCTATGTAGTCGACAAGCTTCACCATTGCCAAGTGTGGAACAACCTATACCAAATCCTAAAGTGTTGTGGTACTTGCTACGAAATCTACTGAATTGGAGAAAGCCAAGGTTAACAGCCTAAGGGTTACGCGAACTTGTCTACTTCTATAAGTAAGGCATCCGGCTGCCAACCCTATGGCTAACAACTTTGCAAAGTTCTAAACCAACACCTATAACTGCGTAGGCTACGCAGGCCTGTTTGATTATAGAAAATAGCACGCCCACCACTGGCCTATAAAGTTTAAAGGTTAGGGCATGAACGGAAGAAGCAAAGATGGAGAAAAGCGAAGGAAACAAGTTTATTAAATTTTCTAGCAAAATTGATAAACAACTAGCAAAGACCGAAGGAGTTTAAGAAAAAGTAACAAGGAAAACAAAGAAAATCCTAAAGGCTACCTAGAAGACTACTCTTCAGTAACCTGGACATCCCACGACTACTCGGTCGCCACATTTTCAGCAGCCGCGATGCCTTCAGTAGCGTCACCATTCGACACTTCACTCCCAGCTGCCCTAGCCTGGGCACCAACCTCTCCAACTACTTCACCAATAGAAGACTCAAAAGTAAATATGAGCAAGTCTTCAGAAGAAATAGAGAATGCCTCGAAGTCTTTACCAGAAAACTCAAAGTCGGATGGCCACCCAAAGAGATGATCTACATAACCTAACTTGTAAAAGTCGGCTTGATTATGAGTAAGCAAAGCCTCGTACCTAGCTTTCTCACCCTTCAACTGTTCATTCTCCTTGAGCAGACAAGCACAAACCCGCTGCAACTCTTCCATTTTTTTTCTTTCTTCAAATTGTCATTAATCTTCAAGGCACCTTGAAGTTACAACACTTGAGGCTCAAGCCTAGCAACAACCTTCTTGAAGTGGATCACTTGGTTGTAGGCAGTGATCAGTTCTTTATCTTTTGCATAAGCAGTGGAGCGGAATTCAAAGATGGCACGCTCAAGATATTGAATCTGAGGTATGTAACACTCAATCTCCTTCTTTGCACTTTCATACTTGGATCGCATCAAGCCTAGTCTTCAAATCCATGATCTCTTGGCGGGCGGTCTCAAGCTATAGAGAAATAAGGGTAGAGATATTAGACCCCTTCAAAGCAGCAAGCTCATATTCCAATTTCTTGACTTTTTCGGCCGATGAGTAAGCTTCAGTTGCCACAATTCTTGCCACCTCCTTGGTAGCCTTGGTATCCTCTTGATCAAGAAGCATAAACTCGGCTGCCAAAATCGTCACTTTTTGCATCATGGCCAGCATATCAGTCATTCTATACCCAGTCGTATGCTTTGCAAAGGAACTTAGGCCAATAACCCCTTTGACGCCATCAACAAACTTGGCACATACATCCATGTCCTCAAGCAAATCTGGTTTCAAAAGCACACAAATCTCAGCAAATTCCCTAGAAACAAACTTGGTGAATTTCTCACGACTGCCTGCACGAGCAGTCTCATTCTTCTCAGCAGATGAGTCGGTCTTGGTAGTAGAGGGAACGGGTTTTGGCCCCACTTTAGCAGGCAGGGGCACTTTATCACTCTTCATAATAGCAAGCATCTCTAAATGTGAACCGGACTTAGCCCCAGACGAACGCCTTGGCATAAACTTCGGCATCAGAGGCATGGAGGAACTTCTATGTTGGGCAATCCTATTAGCAATCGAACTAGTAGCCTTTGGAACGGTAAACGCCACCAGCACATATCTAGCAGCCTCATCTTTCTCGTTCTTGGAGGAAGTCAAGTTAATCACAAGCTTGGGAGCAGCTGGTGAACCCTCGTGAGCAGTAGAATGAATCTTCGGCTTCTTCTCATTAGGCATCTCTTAAGCAGCCGGTGAACCTCCGCGAGCAGCAAAGGAAAGCTTCGACTTCTTCTCGGCAGACATTTCTTGGGCAGGAGGGGAATACCTCTTTTTCCCATCTTTATAGCAGGCTCTACCATAGTGATAGGGCAAGCCAACGCCTCAGCCTTGATTCGTTTTATCTTCTCTCTAGGGGCAACCCACATTTTTCCCTAAGAAGAGGACTAAGCAGCCAACACTATTCACGGTACTCAGAGGGGATACTTAGAGCAACATGCACTTTTTTCATGTCTGGAGAAGTCTTAGGAGTTGAGCCAAACTCTGAATCTATAAAAGCAGCGGGAGACAATAAAAAAATTAAAGAGTAGCTTAGCACGAATACAAAGTAGCTGGAAAATTAAGCAGCTCACTTACCAATTATGAAAATCGTTGGAACATGCAGCTCGGAGGAAGAATTAGACTCCCATTATCCACTTATCTCCAAAGTCTCCTTGGCCCAGTCATGATCTCCCTTGCTCGAGTTATCAAAAAGCCTATGGTGAGATCGCAGCTGCCCAACTCCCTCAACGTGACCTATGTCAAAGAAGTACCAAAATTCGTTGACGATCAAATCTAAGTCAAAGAATTGGCTTAGATTATGGAATCCCACCATCACACGGACCGCATTCGGAGAACATTAAGCGGGGGCACATCTTATGGAGCAGAGTGCTTCTTGGAAAGGTAAACCCTAACACAAAGTAGTAGGGGTGGAACTTGATGGCTCTTCGAACCCTGTCACATGGTTCATGACTGTTACCATCCTTAACCCACTTCACACGCAATCTCGACAAAATGGCATGCCAATAAGCTTCGAGGAAATCTCTAAACAAGTTGTTGGAACTAATCTTGAAGTAGACATACTTCAAGTGAGTAGCCTTGTGGTTCGAAGAAGACATACTCGAAGGAATTCTACAAAGATGCAAGGAAGATTCATTAAGATAGATGCTTAAAAAAAAAAAAAAAAAAAAAAGAGGAAGAGATGGCTCCACAGAGGCAGGCCACACGACCCAAAAAAAAAGTGCTCAACAGGCTTCTCGGCCCAAAAGAGGCTCCCGGCCTCCCTTTTTCTTTTCTCCCTTAGGCACGGGCCCAAGCCCAGCCTTTAAAAAAAAAAAAGAAGTTGAAAGCCTAAACCGTAGGAGCCCATCGTCTTCGCCAGGTCCTACGCCAAGTCAAAACCACTAGGCCACCCACGGCAGCCCTAGTGCCATGACTTCACCAAGATTTTTTCAAGTCACCTTGACCCCTGTCGTGCCAATTTCAAGGCTAGAAGCTCCCAAGAAAATTGAGAAGACAAGAAAAATTAATTTTTTCTTACCTTGGAGCGGCGTGAAGACGAAGCAAGCAACGAAAGACGATCATTTGCACGAGCAAGATGCAGAAGATTGCTAGAGGAGGGGGAACAAATATCCTCTAAGATCTCTCTCTTGTAGGGTAGAATAAATTGCTCTCCAAAGTTGATTTAATAATCCACTTAAGGTGGACTTAAATAGGCTTTGAGAGAAATTTATTTCCCTTTCCTAGAATGATCTAATTTCTTATTAAAGAGGGAATCTACATCAAAATAGAAAGCAGTCCAAAGTTTCCTAAAAGCAAGAAAATCTCTACACATGTTGCCTTTTTCTGGAGCAGCCCAACAGGTGTGGGGGCATTTGTGGAGCCAAAAATAATTACAATGTGACATGTGGATCTTTGGATTAAAAGGACAAGAATACCCTTGAGGCACATCGGGATTCCTACGTGCGAGCAGCAGACAATCATCCCTCAACCAAGTCAAAAGTGCCCAAAATAGGTAACAATTCAAAACCTATTTCATCCATCCTCATCAAATCCTTTCCACAAGGTAACTCCAAAATCTTTCCCTTTTTATTATACTAATTAACTAATTGATTAGGTAATTATTCTATTAATTGGATAATTAATTAGTTAATTATTCAATTATGCCCAATTAAACACAAATCAAGAACCTAGTCCACAAAGAGAGCCAAATGGCCGGTCCTCTCTCACCCAAGAAGGCCGGCCACACCCCTATAAAAGCCCTATCATATAAATGCCCTCTCAGTCTCTCCAAAACCCAATTCCAATTTTCTTGCTAAATTCTCAAAATTCTCCAAACACTTTTCCCTCAAAATTCTAACTTTAGCATCAGAGGTTCTTCGCCCAAAGCCCCCCCCAAAATTCATCGTGGGCGCTTGAGGTTCTTGGCCTTGACCTAAGGTGTTGTTTAGTTTGTAGGTGCAATTTTGGCCAAGATCAAGGAAGAAGAAATTTGCATCCACACACCTTGTTTTGATGTGAAAATTTGGTAATAAGAATGGACAAGTGGCCCAATAAAACAATTGGATTGGGTTTTTCTTGCTTGAGTATGCATGGAGCTTTCACATCTGGTAGCATAAGTGTTTTCTTTGGTTTAAGTTTTAAGTCATCTTCAAATGTTACCGTCAACATATCACTCGACCACTTCCACCCATTGATGGATGGCAAGAGCAAGGGCTTGAAAGATGTCTTTCGACCCCAAAAATCACCTCCAATGAGCCAAATTAAAGAGGGTAAGTGGTGGACCATATGATGCCTGCCCAAAGCCTGAACAAGTAAAGCCTAACCTTTTGCTAGTGGACAAGGTTGATTTCAGCAAGATGTCAACCACGTTTCCCTTTTTATTATGTCTGGTGCATGTGATACACTTGCATCTTGGGCGAGTGGGCCGACGACTTCTGATGTCGCAGGCCTCGCTGCTGCAACTCTAAAAGAAAGCGCAATGGTTGCCTAACGTGGCACAATGAGTGTCGTTAATAGTCTGGACTGTTGGAATTCCAACTAAAAAAAATTGGAAAAGTTATTGTTATGCCATGTGCCACATTCTGGAGCGTCAATAAGAAAAATCAAATGGTCAGGATTAATCTAATCATTAAATATAGAAACAAAAAGAAAAGTGGGTTTTAATGCATGACACTTTTAGGCCTATATAGTGGTGCAGGCTAGGAAGAAAACCATGAAAACCCAAAGAAGTTCAAGATGCCCAAGGCCTAAGGGGCTTAGAAAAGAATGATCCCGAGCACTAAAGCCGACTGCTTATAACCTCACTCCGACCAGGATACGTAAAGAACTTTCTCACTGCCAGGGGCACGTGGGCAGGTTGACAGCTGTATGCCATAAGTCTCTAGGGAAGCTCTCCCAGAGGACAACCAAGCCGCATGGTGAATCGTAGACTATGACAAAGATTCAAGATGGAAAGTAAAGGTGCTCGGAGCGGCTCTCAGAGAGACAAGATGGGATAACCGAGGTTGAGCGGGGCACTTGATTCACACCATTCTGAAAAAGCATGCCTTCTCAACTGAATGCTTGTCACTTCACCGCTGAATGTTTGGTTGATAGGCAAAAAGATGTTAGTATGCTAGTCTACATAGGTGGTGCATTAAATGCCAAGTTGGGAAGGTCCAAGGTTGGGGGTGCTCATTGAGGGCCTATATAAAGGGGCGAGAGCCTTCTATATAGGGGCAGGATGATTGGAGAGAGTTCATGTATTACCCGAGTGCTATTTTTAGCCTTGCAATCAATAGAATCCGAGCAACACAGTATACATAGCCTTGCTTTAAAGGGTGAACCACTTAAATCTTTGTGTCCATTTCATTTTAGCCATACCCGAAGCCCACCAAGGTTCTTATATTTTAATTTGTTAACCTGCAAATTTTGAGCGTAAACAATGAGAAAAAAGAAAAAAAAAAGGAAAAAGGGGGAAATCATTTAAATTTTTTCTTTAAATATCCAACCATCTTCTTCATTTGCCTTTTATTTTTAATTAATTATATTTATTGTAATGCTTTGCTTTGCTTGATATTTGAAATTAAATTGTCAGAGTAAGAAAATGAGTTTTATTTTCAAATAACATACTTACAAGTTCACATTTAACCAAATTTACAAAGAATAAAAAATATACTTGTGAATAATAATTGCCCTTGTATTTGCCTTCGCCCTTGCCCTTGACCAATGAGCAGAGTTGCATAAAGGCAATCACTTTTCAGAGAGCAATTCCAAAGCCCTTGGTCTTGCCTTGCGCTTATCCTCCTCCAATAGGTGAAATTGCTCATATATATTTATAATTACTAGTTGAGTCATTTGACACTTCATCATTTTTCACTTTATACGATGTCATGATGTCACTATGTTGGAATAGTCAGTTCAATTCTTGTATTGAATGTTTATTTCTAGTTGTATTACCTCACGCTCTCACATCATTCTATTTAAGATTATTCTTAATTTTACAAAATGTAAATGAAGTGATTAAGAACATTAACTCTTGTATCTAAAAATTCAATATTTAATTTCACTCTCATATATTGTTGTTTGTTTTCTCCCAAAATAGAAGGGTCATTTCTTTGTTTTTTCAAAACATCTTTACTTTATAAGCGGTAAACTTGACGGACATTGTTGGCCTATATTCCTGATTAGTTTTTCAGGCTAGTGATAATCTAACATGTACAATAATATCTCCATACTGTCGTTTTACCATGTAACATAGTTTTCATAGTTTTCATGATCACATAATCAGCATATTGCAAGTTGCTGCGTGATCTTACGTACATATTCCACAACGTAGGGTTAAAATAAGAGGAAAACTAATGAAAAGGGCTTCAAATATTTGACTTTTAACCAAAAACCACCTACTAACTTTATTTAATGATAAGGATAAGAGAATAAAAAAATACATAACAAAAGTTTGGTGCTTCAACCTCCTTTCTTCGAAGCTTACCTTCTCCGCACCAACTCCTTCACCGCTAGCATCCCCACCCTCCCCGAACTTCGCCTCTGATTCCCGGCCAGCAACCGCCATGACGATGAGCTTGGCAACAAGGAACAAGAGGATCAGAGCCATCGACGCCGTCCACTGCCCTTGTTAGCCTTCCTTCTCTCTTTCTTCACCTTTGAGTTTCTGCTCTTCTTTTTCTCCACCAACCTCTCCTCATAAGCCTTAAGGATTTCATGGATCAGCTGCTGTTCGGCGAAGCATACCACTGTGCCAAAAAACTCGTGTAGCTCCTAAAGCAGTTGCACTGGAACGTAGGAGGGTGGTCCACCCAAAACTATTTCAAACCCAGATTTGATCCAAGATGCTAGAGACAGTACTAGCAACTGATTACAACAAAACCAAGCTAATTTTACCTCCTCTTTTCAAGGGTTGTAACTTGATTCCATTAGAGCAACTCTCACCGAGAACCCCTGCTTGGATTATCCTACTTCCTATTACAGAATTTAACATGCAATGGTACCATAGTTATACCCAGCTTGCGCAGGTCTTGTATTTTGGTGGTTTGGGGTCTCAATTAAATTGGAATTTGTGGTGATGGTGCTTGGAGTTCTTTTTTGGCTATGGTGGTTTAGAGAAAAGGCAGAGAGTTCGAAAAGAGAGAGAGAGAGAGAGAGTTTTGGAGTGTTCATAGGGGAAAAGGAAAAAAAGAAAGAAAAGGGGAAGAAAATAGAGTGGACCAGGTTACAAACACAACACAGTGGTGCAATATCGTTAAGTTTCATAAACAGTGTAGTAAGTTTCATAAACAGTGTCATAAGTTTTCATAAACAGTGCAGTAAGTTTTATAAACAGTGTAAAAGTTTCATAAACAGTGTAAGGACATGAGTCTGCGTGTCAGATTTTTTTTAAATTTTTTTTAATATTAAAATTATGTCATTTTCATTAAAATTTAAGTTTTTTTGTCATTTTCATTAAAATCTAAGCATTTTTAATTAAATTTTTGGCTCAAAAGGGAGTTGGCCCAAAAGGAGGAGAGAAGCCCGGAGCCCAGCCGAATCCCAGAAGGTAGAAAAGGCCTTTCCCGACGAGGTGCAGATCATTTGCACCACTTGCTCATCTGCCTAGAGACCAAGTGGTATAGACCAGCCAGCTAATCAGCCCAAAAGTACTTTACAGTGGCAGTACAAGTAAATAGTTGATGAGTCATTACCCTTCAAGCTGCATTCGGGCAAGATTATTGCTACAGGAGGCCAAACCGAAGTGTCTATAAAAGAAGAAAGAGAAATCAGAGATAAGGACACTCAATCAAACAAACAAATACAAGCACAAACTCTGCTCAAAGCCATATTTGCCTTCAAACGAAGCTGTAGTTAGCCCAAGCCTTCATCCCTTTCGGGATAAACCCTCACCAAAAGCCTTTGTAATAGCTCTGCTACCTTGTCCTAAGCTTGCTGTAGTATCGATTTCTTTCTGTAAACTCAATTCCCTACCTCATTTTCTAAAGCTCTCAAACCCCTTGATAAACCACAAAGATAGGAAGTTGCAAGTGAAGGAAATTTTGTGAAAAACATGTTCATTTGAGCAACATCTATGACATGCAATTAACATTTAAATGTGGAATCATGCTTGTATGCACTAAAAAACAAAACATTACCCATGAAATTCAAAGCCTAGTAGAAAGGTGAACCAAGACTCAACTTAAGCACAAAATGAGTTGAGATTTTATACCTTTGTTGATTCCTCTTTGCATAAGCAAAGGCTAATCACCCAAGGAGAGGGTCTTCATTCCTTGCTTCTTAGTTCCATCGATTTCTTGGAGGAGGATGGTAGAAAGGATTCTCCAAGTTCCCAAAATTGAGAACCTCTAATTTTTCCACACCAAGGAGGGGCATGAAGAAGAGATGAGTGACCTTGGAGGATGAGAGATTGCTAGCTAATCTCCTCCAAGGGGGCCGGCCTCTTAGAGAGAAAGGGAGAGACATGTTTTCTCCAATTTTCTCCAAAAGAAACCCTAATGAAGAAAAGGCTATAAAGTCATATTTATACCTACCTTCATTGGAGTGGCAAACTTGTAATAAGTCCAAAACCCACTCCTTTATCAATATGGCCGGCCATAGGGTGTTATTGGGCTGTTTGGGCCTTTGTGAATATTTAGTCATTAAGTTGTCATACAACTTAAGTCAATGGGCTTGACGTTCGAAGCCCATTGGGCCTTGAGTTTAAGGAATATTTTGTGAAAACATGTTCATTTGAATAACATCTATAGCATGCTAATAACAATTAAAAGGCGGAATCATGCTTGCATGCATTCGAAAACAAAACATTAACCAAGAAATTCAAAGCCTAGTAGATTGGTGAACCATTAATCAACTCAAAACAAAGTGAGTTGAGATTTATACCTTTGTAGATTCCTCTTTGCATAAGCAAAGGCTAATCACCCAAAGAGAGGGCCTTCATTCCTTGCATCTAAAACCTATGGATTTGGATGGAAGAATAGGTTTCTCCAAGTTCCCAAAATTGAGAACCTCTAAGTCTCTTCACCAAGGAAAGATTGGAGAAGAAATGAGTGACCTTGGAGTAGTGGGATTGCAAGATGCACCCCCCAAGGTGGCCGGCCTCTTTAGAGAGAAATGGAGAGACATGTTCTCTCCAATTTTCTCCAAAACAAACCCCTAATGAATTTTGGCTATAAAGTCATATTTATACCTTTATTCATTTGAGTGGCAAACTTGTAAATAAGTCCAAGTTCACTACCCTAAACATCATGGCCGGCCTTGGGGTATTTTTGGGTTGTTTGGGCCTTTGTGAATCATTATTCATTAAGTTGTCATACAACTTAAGTTAATGGGCTTGACGTTCGAAGCCCATTGGGCCTTAAGGTCCAAAACTATCCCGAGGTCTTTAACAAACTTATTCGTTTGATTAATTAACATATTAATTAATCCTTGCCATAAATAAATGATTAAACCATTTAATCATTCTTACTCATCTCCATTGTTTCTTCAATCTCCTCCTTACACGGTGTGCGATCCATTAGGTTCCTTTTAGCGAGGCAGTGGGCGATTAAAACCATTTTACATTGATTGTGAATTGAAACTTACTTTCAATTCTCCCTTTAGTGATTACACACATTTAGGGCTTTCACAAACCATGAGTGACACCTTGCAGCATATCATGGTTACCCAAGCTAATAAGAAGAAGTAGAGAAAACCTATTCAGTTTGGGATTACAAATGCAATACGGTCTTTCTCTAATACAATACTCTTGACCACATTGTTTGGTTTGATAGTTTATTTATTCATGTCTACTATCCAATGTGATTCGTGTGCTTATATGATTACCTTGAATGTGATTTGGAACGTTTTCCTAAATCTCATTCATACTTTGGCCAAAGATTCTTAATCATATCATAGAGTATTCTCTCTCAAACAGTTTGAAGGTTAGAGATCCCTTGTTGCGCATTCACTTGCCTCCATGACTAAGTGGCTTAACCCCAACGATGCCGTGGACACTCCAATGGAATGACGTTTGACATAATCAAAGATCAAGGACTTAACCACAAGACAACTGTGATGCCTCAGGTCAAAGGACTACTTTGCATTATCCCAACCATGAGTTCTCATGTGACATGAGTATGAGAACTCTTCGTTGATCGCGTTCAGTGAACTCATTCTCTACTGAGCACCTACGTACTTGTCTTGATGTCACACACACCAATGACTCGAGACTAGTCACTCTCCCTGAGAGAAGACATAGCACGTACCGATCTTGACGGACTGTCAATGCCCAATTGGCAATCCTATGATCAGGAACATTTAGGATGTGTCTACGAAAGAATGGTCTTATGAATCTAACTTCATTAGATTACATTCTCCCAATCACATATTCCTTGGACTTTATCGTTTAAGCATATAACATTTATATGAGACGGCTCAAACAATAATCTTTGCCTTTTATAGTTAAACTAGATTAGTTTAACATGTAAAATGTCCGTAAAGTATCATCATATGATTGGCTTTAGGGCACATTTCCAACAATCTCCCACTTGTACTAGAGCCAATCAGCTTGGTCATCAGTGATGATACCTCTTCTGTAGTCATTTCATAAATGGCTGAGTAGTAGGCCTAGGCAATGGATATCTATATGTTATCCATAGAAGCAACCTTGAGAATAACGACGTCACCATTATACATGATTCTCAATCATGTGGTTCAGTCTCTCATTTGAGTTCGGACCTTGATGAGACCTTGATTCCCTGGCTTGAGCTATCGCCCCATTAGTGTTATACACTTTCTGGTTGGAACCGAATAGAGAGTTCATAAATGAACTTTCCCATCCAAACAACATTGTTGTAAGCTTCTTTATGGCAATATATATTTTGCATTCATAATGGAACACACTAAAGTCATTACTTTAATGTTTCCATCCAAATATCTCTTTAGTCATAATAAAGAGATATCCGTTTATCTCTTCATTCATAATGAAGAAACATCCAATGATGGATTAGATTCATAATCTAATACATTTACGCTTCCTTTACGTTACTCTAATTCTTCCTCATTCTTTGAGGAATCTATCCTTTAGTATTTCTTAAATACTTAAGGACTCACTTGACAGTTGCCATGGTTCTTATCCTGGGCTTGCACTGATATCGTCTTGTACCTTTCCAGGTACAACTCATATCAATGTTTTTCATATAATATGAAATACATAAATCACCTTTCTGCGTATGCATAAAGGATTCTATTTACGCATTATTTCTTTGGGAGTCAAAAGGGCACGTTCCCTTTGAGAAGGGCAACTTGCTAGTCACACTAGAGTCATCCTTCTAATTGAAGTTTATCATCATATGAGAAACTTCCTAGCAACTTTTGTCTATTATTAGGGATTGATATAATCAAATTATATCTTGAAATCTATCAATATAGATTTCCAGCCCATGTATATAGACTATGTCTCCCATATACATTCTATCGTTATAGAATGCTTAAAGTCATAACTTTAACGAAGAAATATTCTTTTCACTTCCAAAATTAATATATCATATATATATTCATACATATCACATATATATTTATATATATATATATATATATATATACAAATTTAGGAATATGATTAACTCCCACTAATCTTTTGTAAACCTAGTAAACAAAAGATTCATTTACATCTTTATGAGAAAGCAAACGATTTGACCTTTCTCTCATAAGACGCTTATAGCTCCCACTAGCTTGCTAAGATCCATGATGGATGGATCTCTACAACTTACATGTCTTGTGATTCATATTTTTAGACATATATTATCAAGACTATCTTAATAATGGTTTCGGAAACCTATATTATGTCCAAACATTGAATCACCATTTAATTGTAGCTAGCAATCTTCGAATTAATTGAAACTAAGACTACGTCAAAAATGGTTCCTTCAAAGTCAACCATTCTCTTTGATTGTAGTCACCTTAAGCTACCAATTAGCTTGTGAAGGTTTCATTATTTCGGGTCAAATGGTACTTTACCATTCCCATGAGTATATATCGTATATGCACTCAATGTAGTCATAAGGATTTTCATTCTTATTTCTTTCGAATTAAGAGGTGCAACTCTATGACATAGTCATAAAGTTCAAACCATTCAACTGAGACGGTTTATAAATCCTTCTCGACTACCTTGGAGCTTTTGGTATAGGAACTAGGTTGTTATATTTGTTGATTATTATCTTGTCTCTCAAAGAACCATTCTTTGAGTTCTATCCCTCGTTCATTTGCTCTTAGGCAAATCACATTGTAGGATTACAATGAACTACCCAACAAAACAACATTTGTTAGTTGGTTTATAGAAGCGATATCCAAAAGTTAATTTAAGGATATCCTACAAGATTGTTATCAAACAAATATTGCTTATTAGCACACAACCCCAAATCTTAACATGTTTTAAGATTTGTTTTTCTTTCCAACTACATCTTATGGAGTCATGAAAATATTGGAAGATCTTCTAATTTACAATCATATTGTTTTAGAAGTATATATCCTATATATATGGGTAATAGATAATATCTAACGAACTAAATCTTATTCGAGTTCGTTCTTCTCCTAATGGAGAAATCCATTATCTTTTGATGCTATTTTCCTTGATATCTTTCAAGGAAACTCATCTAAAGTGTTACCTTTCCTTGGATCAAATCTAAGGAGGTAAATACTTTAGATGTCTTACTCATCAACTTACATTTCTTGAATTCTTTGAAACATTTTGCAAAGTATTCGGACTTGTGTTTATTCAAAATAAACTATAGTCCAACCGAGAGTGATCTTCGGTGAATGTCATCCAACATGAGCAGTATTATGTTGTGAACAAGTGCCACTAACATCTAAGTGAATTAACCTCAACAACTTTGTGATTCTTTCTTCTTTCCAAAAGAATAAAGATTCGAACATTTCACCTCCATACAATTTTAATAAGAAGGTATTGGATCCGGATCTAACGATCCAAAGCATCCATCTTTGACCAACTCGTAATTTATGTTTTAGAGGTATCACAACTTTAGTTGGGATTAGTCACTACCTTGCAACCTTTTTGGGTTTTAAGCATCATTTTATTCTAAACAGTTAATACCACCATATTATCTCTACTATAGAGACAATCAATTAGATTACTATAATCCAATCATTGATTAATAAAGAACAATGTTTTGTCAAATAAAACATTTATCAATTTCACATAGTGACGGAATTTAGTTCCTTAAAATTGGAATATAAAGACAATTTATGTTTTTTCCAATTTCTTTGGTAGTTCATATGAGGAAGTAAGTATCATCTGCTTTCGCAGAGATCTATATTTGATTCACGTTCCGAATGTGAAGCACCTTTTCTTTCTCTCATATATCTTCTACTTCTTATTAGTCACACTTTTACAACGATTATAAAACACAGTTACTAATACGGAATCAAGCATTCAAGTAGAAGAACCAACTGTGTTGAACTATTCAAGAACAATTTACAACACCTTCGAAAGGCATGTTCTTGACACTTGCAAGACATTTCTTGCAAATACCCCTTCCAATGTCCATCCTTTCATAAAGAAAGTTTGTTCCCTTGGAGTTAATTCTTATCTTCTTCATTTGACTTTCACCTTTGACTGCATTAGTCATGGTCCCTAAACTCCCACTATCTCTTTTGAAACTTATTTCAATTGTGTTGTACACATCAAACATTTTGGAGAGCATGTGGTTATTGTTCACTACATAGTTTACAATAAACTTAGTGAACCATTAGTGTAGGGAAACAAAGGTGAAGTCCTTGCCTAGTTTCCGTCTCGCTAAGTGGTTTATCACTTCAACACTCAATGATTCAAAATCATCATAAGTCCATGTTAATGGACTATTTTTGTCAACCAACCATTATGTTCTAAACATAATTACAAACCTTCAAGAGTTGTACAAGGCAACTCTCATTTCTTCATACAACAATTTGTAAGTGAAGAATCATGGCACATAAAGTGTCCATGCCTTTGTGCTTTCTTCTCAAGTTCTTTGTTCATTTAACAAAGAAACAAGCACTAGTGTTTGCATTGACTAAGGGTTGTTCAAAGCAACTATTATTTCTTCATACAACAATTTGTAAGTGAAGAACTAATAACACTAAAAGTGTCCTTGTCATTATGCTAATCTTCGTAAGTTCCTTTGTTCATTTAACAAAGGATTAAGCATTGGTTGTTTGTGTTGTCCTCTTCATGATAGACTTTTCTAACATGTTCTTCCAATGATACATTATCATTAGGAAGATTGTGAGGATGAGACTACTTAGATACATATGCAATCTTTATAAGACATTCTTTGGGATTGTGGTACTAAGTCCGGAAACTAAAACATTCGGTTTTATTTGTCAAGTGTTGGATAGCGTTTGCAAATATATTGGTAAACAAATACATAACGAATATAAATTGATTGATTTTAAGCCATTTGATCCGGGTCTTTAAATCAAATAGCACCACCCACTATTTTTGGCAAATTCCATATCCCTCAAAGGAATTCGAGAGTTTTGGATGAAACTCCTAGTAGGTTATGGGAGGCTCACTATTACCAAGCCCACCTCACGATGATACGATGTTTGGCTAGCAACAATAATAATGAGAGAGTACGCTTACTCATTTGCAACTAATGCAAGTACCCATCTTATTTGGCCTCTAGAGAATGTAACCTCACAATGATATGATGTTGGCTCCATTGCACTTAGTTAAGTCATTCCCACCATGCTTAGTGCGTGAAGGGGTTCAAGAATAGCCTCACGATGATACGATGTCGGCCATCCTCGTTGCCTACACTCACCTCATCATATGTGTATGGATTCCTCCTGAGTATAAGCATGCACTTTGTACTCCCCCATGATAGGGTGAAGCCGGTGTACAAGTCATAAAGGATTGGATCCCACCACGGTGGAAGGCCTACGAAAGAGTGTTCTAAGCACTCTCACGCTTATCAACTTAATAATGGTTTGGTTGAGGGTTTTAGGTCTCATCACATATAAACATACATTTTAATCTCTATTAAAACTATTTTGGTCCTATTACAACTATTGGTCCATTTGATTGTTTTTAGTTGTATATAATACTCCCACTATGCTTATAAAACGGTTTTTAAAGCAAGAGTATATGATACTACTAACATAACCTTTGCATTCATTTGATGGACTATATAGTTGCCTTAGGGCCTTAGGATGACTATGAACCTTTGTTTAGATTCAACACGAGCCTTGTGTTGAATCTCGGTCTAGGGATGGTGATTGATTTTAGTTACGCGTTTAATCACATTAAGGCGTGTTGTCTTAAGGGCGTTGGACCCAACTACTTCATTTTCATGCATATCAAATAAAGCAAGAAAGAAGTACTTCAAAGTAAAGGTGAGCTTATGCTCATTACAACATTTGCATAAAACAAATTACTTTAAAGTAAAGAAGAGCTTAAGCCCTTTTACAACATTTGATCAAATCAAATTACAACCAAAATCTAATCTACACATTCCCATGGTTCAAACAAATTTGAAACGGCCTTTCACATAGCTCAATTATATTAGGCTTAGGTTCATAATCACCCTTTAATTAATTAACACTTTAACTAATTAAATTGAATGCAACATTTTCATTTGGTTTTTTTTTGTATCCATAAAATTGATTTAAATGGAGCTAAACAAAATGAAAATCCAATTCTCATTTAAAGAGACAAAACAATTTTGTTCTCTACTTAATTTGGGCCATCTTGCAATAACCACAACATTTGGGCTATAAAGCAATTAACCTCAACTTTTGGGCTATATTGCAAAACTTTTGGGGTCACTTTGTAAAGACACAAAAGTCCACTACTTCATGTAATTACACTAGAACCCAAAATTTAATCAATGCAAAAACTTCATTAAAGGAGCAAAACAATTTGTCCTTTAGCGTTTTTGGACCTAAACGTAAAAACGTAAACTTTTGGGCCAAAGTGCAAATACACAAAAGTATCAAAACTTTATGTAATTGCATAAAAGACCCAAAAGTACCCCCACTAGTGGGTGGCCGGTTTTGGAAGAGGATAGAGTGATGTGTGTGTTGATTTGTGAGTTTTAGACATAAAGCATGCAAGTGATGCAAGTGGTGTGTGTGAAAGGAAATTAATCCTTTCACACCCACCATAATATCTCTTACATCTCTTACACCATATAAACAAATATCTAAAACATTTAAACATTTGAAAAACATAAAACATAAACTTTATGAAATAAATCAAAACTTTGAATCAAAACACAAACCTTTTTGTTCTTGGCAAAAATGTCAAGAACAATGAAGAACATTCATGAAAAACCCAAAATTTTTCCATGAACTTTTTCCACCCAAAAACATTCCAAAACCATTCAAACTTTAGGGAAATAACATCTAACCAAACTAGGGTACATAGGGGTTCCAAAAGTCACCTTAAAACACTTTTAACAAGTCAAACAAGAACCCAAAAATCCACCCTTTGGATTTGGCCGAATTTTCCCAAAGTCATGGCACCAAATTTTAGCTCCAATATTCATGCTCATAAGAACTACATCTACAACATTTGAGATGGCAAATTTTCTAACAAAATTTACATTCAAAGAAGCAAGAATAAAGCTTGTAACAATTACAACTTTTAAATCACAAACTATGAACTACAAAACCCAAAAGGATTCACCAACTACTAGACCTAGGCTCTGATACCACTTTAAGGAATATTTTGTGAAAACATGTTCATTTGAATAACATCTATAGCATGCTAATAACAATTAAAAGGCGGAATCATGCTTGCATGCATTCAAAAACAAAACATTAACCAAGAAATTCAAAGCCTAGTAGATTGGTGAACCATTAATCAACTCAAAACAAAGTGAGTTGAGATTTATACCTTTGTAGATTCCTCTTTGCATAAGCAAAGGCTAATCACCCAAAGAGAGGGCCTTCATTCCTTGCATCTAAAACCTATGGATTTGGATGGAAGAATAGGTTTCTCCAAGTTCCCAAAATTGAGAACCTCTAAGTCTCTTCACCAAGGAGAGATTGGAGAAGAAATGAGTGACCTTGGAGTAGTGGGATTGCAAGATGCACCCCCCAAGGTGGCCAGCCTCTTTAGAGAGAAATGGAGAGACATGTTCTCTCCAATTTTCTCCAAAACAAACCCCTAATGAATTTTGGCTATAAAGTCATATTTATACCTTTATTCATTTGAGTGGCAAACTTGTAAATAAGTCCAAGTTCACTACCCTAAACATCATGGCCGGCCTTGGGGTATTTTTGGGTTGTTTGGGCCTTTGTGAATCATTATTCATTAAGTTGTCATACAACTTAAGTTAATGGGCTTGACGTTCGAAGCCCATTGGGCGTTAAGGTCCAAAACTATCCCGAGGTCTTTAACGAACTTATTCGTTTGATTAATTAACATATTAATTAATCCTTGCCATAAATAAATGATTAAACCATTTAATCATTCTTACTCATCTCCATTGTTTCTTCAATCTCCTCCTTACACGGTGTGCGATCCATTAGGTTCCTTTTAGCGAGGCAGTGGGCGATTAAAACCATTTTACATCAATTGTGAATTGAAACTTACTTTCAATTCTCCTTTTAGTGATTACACACATTTAGGGCTTCCACAAACCATGAGTGACACCTTGCAGCATATCATGGTTACCCAAGCTAATCAGAAGAGGTAGAGAAAACCTATTCAGTTTGGGATTACAAATGCAATACGGTCTTTCTCTAATACAATACTCTTGACCACATTGTTTGGTTTGATAGTTTATTTATTCATGTCTACTATCCAATGTGATTTGTGTGCTTATATGATTACCTTGAATGTGATTTGGAACGTTTTCCTAAATCTCATTCATACTTTGGCCAAAGATTCTTAATCATATCATAGAGTATTCTCCCTCAAACAGTTTGAAGGTTAGAGATCCCTTGTTGCGCATTCACTTGCCTCCATGACTAAGTGGCTTAACCCCAACGATGCCGTGGACACTCCAATGGAATGACGTTTGACATAATCAAAGATCAAGGACTTAACCACAAGACAACTGTGATGCCTTAGGTCAAAGGACTACTTTGCATTATCCCAACCATGAGTTCTCATGTGACATGAGTATGAGAACTCTTCGTTGATCGCGTTCAGTGAACTCATTCTCTACTGAGCACCTACGTACTTGTCTTGATGTCACACACACCAATGACTCGAGACTAGTCACTCTCCCTGAGAAAAGACATAGCACGTACCGATCTTGACGGACTGTCAATGCCCAATTGGCAATCCTATGATCAGGAACATTTAGGATGTGTCTACGAAAGAATGGTCTCATGAATCTAACTTCATTAGATTACATTCTCCCAATCACATATTCCTTGGACTTTATCATTTAAGCATATAACATTTATATGAGACTGCTCAAACAATAATCTTTGCCTTTTATAGTTAAACTAGATTAGTTTAACATGTAAAATGTCCGTAAAGTATCATCATATGATTGGCTTTAGGGCACATTTCCAACATTGAGGCCCAAAACTAACCTGAGGTCTTTAACTAACTTTATTCGTTTGATTAATTAACATATTAATTAATCCTTGCCATAAATAATTAAACCATTTAATTATCCTTACTCATCTCCGTTGTTTCTTCAATCTCTACCTTACACGGTGTACGATCCATTAGGTTCCTTTTAGCGAGGCAGTGGGCGATTAGAACTCTTTCAAATCGATTGTGAATTGAAACTTACTTTCAATTCTCCCTTTAGTGATTATACACGTTTAGGGCTTCCATAAACCATGAGTGACATCTAGCAGTATGTCATTGTTACCCAAGCTAATCAGAAGAGGTGGAGAACCTATTCAGTTTAGGATTACAATGCAATACGGTCTTTCTCTAATACAATACTCTTGACCACATTGTTTGGTTTGATAGTTTATTCATGTCTACTATCCAATGTGATTCTCTTACTTATATGATTACCTTGAATGTGATTTGGAACGATTTCCTAAATCTCATTCATACTCTGGCCAGAGATTCTTAATCATATCATAGAGTATTCTCCCTCAAACGGTTTGGAGGTTAGAGATCCCTTGTTGCGCATTCACTTGCCTCCATGGCTAAGTGGCTTAACCCCAACTATGCCGTGGACACCCTCTGATGAAATGACTTTGACATAGTCAAAGATCAAGGACCTAACCACAAGACAACTATGATGCCTTAGGTCAAATGACTACTTTACATTATTCCAACCATGAGTTCTCATGTGACATGAGTACAAGAACTTATCGTTGATCGTGTTCAGTGTAGTCATTCTCTATTGAGCACCTACATGCTTGTCTTGGTGTCAATCACACCAATGACTCGAGGCCAGTCACTCTCCCTAAGAGAAGACACAACACGTACTGATCTTAATGGACTGTCAATGCCCAATTGGCAATCCTATGATCAGGAACGTTCATGATATGTATACGAAAGAGAATGGTCTCATGAATCTAACTTCTTTAATTTACATTCTCCTAATTACATATTCCTTGGACTTATCGTTTAAGCATATAACATTTATATGAGACAGCTTAAAACAATAATCTTTGCCCTTGATATTAAACTAGATTAGTTTAACATGTGAAATGTCCGTAAAGTATCATCATATGAGTGGTTTTAGGGCACATTTCCAACAGCAAGACGATCAGCCTTGCTAGACAAGCCTTGCCCGACAAACCTTGCCCGACAAACCTTGCCTAACAAGCTTTGCCCGACAAGCCTGTCAGTGAAGCAGAAGCCCAACAGAAAGCATCAACCGGCGCCAACCTCTTGGGGAACTGTGTGCTCGTCGACTAGGAGATATCCCCGACGGAAATTCTAGCCACGAACATAGTTTTGGCACGCCCGGTGGGATTTCATTTGTTTTGATCTTGCACGTCCAAGAAGGACAGCCATAAACTTTGCAGAAAGAATACGAAGGACAGTTCTTCTCAAACTTTGCTACAAATGGCAGATCAATCAGGAAATCCTTCTTCCCCATCAGGACAGGTGGTCCTGGAAAGCTCATCTTCATTTGGAAAGTCGGAAGGGAGAGGAACTAATGAGGAATTACAGGCTACTATGATACAAGTATTAAGGAGTATGGAAAAAATCTCTTTGGAAACCAAGGGGAAAGTCAGTAGACTGTGTACCTTAACAGGGAATTTACAGAGAAGGTTAGATCTGGAGTTTTCCACACTAAAAGGTGCTCAGGGAAGTGGGATGAGCGAGGTTACCATCAGAAGTGAACCAGTTATTCCTCTATTTCAGTTGTTAGAAGAAGAAAAGAATATGGGAAAGAAGAAAGTAGTTCCTGAAGGAAGTCAACCCGTGATAGAACCAGTTATGGAGAAGGAATTTCCTAGCTTCCCATTATTATCATTTAATAATAGGAAGCAAAGCGAGCAATAAAGGATGAAGTATGGGATGCCCATAACGACAGGAGAGTCCACCAAAAAAGAAAGCTCCGCAACTTCGAATAAACCTCTTCCGTATAGGCCACCCCCGTTGGCTCATAAGGGAGGAGGAACCAACTGGAGAAAGCCTGAGTCAAAGAAAGAAGCAGGCGCGGGCAATGACCGAAGCCCGAAGAACGAATCTGCCTTTCTCTTCCAAAATAATAATACAGCTACTCAACAACTGAAGGATGAGTTGGCTGAACTAAGGAGGACAGTAGCTCAAAATGCTTAACCACGGGCTCGCCCAGTGTTCAGGGTTACCTATCAAAAGCCTTATCCTGAATACATTGATGAGCAAAATCCATTTCCTCTCAACTTCAAAATGCCCGCATTCCCAACGTTCACAGGTGAAGATAGCAGTGTGTCCTCCCGAGACCACATTTTCAAATTCTCCAATCATTGTGTGGCATATGAAGACAACCTAAACTACAAGTTAAGGTTGTTTGGGAATTCCTTGGCGGGAATAGCATCTCAGTGGTATTTTCTATTACCCCCTAACTCTATTGCCAATTGGGGGCAGATGGAGATGGCCTTCCACGAACAATTTTATAGAATAGAACCAGAAGTGACTAATAATCTGGTTGAAGTCAAATAATACAAACATGAATCCACATAGGACTTCATGATGATGTTCAGGAAGACAAGGATGAGATGCCAATTCCCTGTTAACCAAGCTCAGCTCATATCAATTGCTCAAAGGGCTCTGAGATTGTTGACAGTAGTAACAGCTAGCAATGCCACATCAGCTTAACTAATAGACTATTGGTGGTTATGTTGGTTAGAGGTGTTATAACTAACTGATATAGTTACTGAAGTTACTGATGTAAATCGTGCAACCTATATAAGATGATATGGCATTACTGTAATCTTCAATTCAGATCAATACAAATATTTCTTTCTCTAAACATTCATTCTCGCTCTAGAACTCTTCTTTCTTCTCCTTTTCTTGTTTGAGTATTCATTGTAGATCAAGATTTCTGTATACGTTAACATGGTATCAGAGCCGTGTACGTTCCTTCGTGGCTATTGTCTTCCGCTCATGGTCGTTGTTGCCGGAGATCCTTCTTGGTGACTTCGTGTAGTTTCATCAGTGTTGTGGGTTCAGTCGGAGGCTTGGCATTTCTTGCAAGTACAGTATGTATTCTGCACTCTATCTATTTGTGAAAATGTCTCAAGGTTTTTTCTTCTGGGTTTGTTGATTTTTTGTGTGAAAGAAACAAAGGCCGATGCCATCTTTCTGCAATCTTGATTTGAGATATAAGGCCGAAGCCATTATCTCGGTTTAAACTCCATAAGGCCGATTGCCGGAGTGTAGTTCTTGTGCAATTCTGTTCTCTTTCTTCATTCAAGGCCGATTGCCGAAGAGAGGTGAGTAGTATGTTATAACATTGGTTCAGGGAAATTAATTCTTTCTAGACATGTTGTACATGATGAAGAGATATTTCCTTATCAGAATATACAAGTGTCAAAGATGTCACACTCTAGTTCTTCATCTTTCCAGAATTCAAGGCCTATTGCGATTCAATTACCAAGGGATACGATTACTCCATCTTCAGTGCATCAAGATAGAGGATCTGCACAAGCTATAGAAGTCATTTCACATTTTCAAGGCTCAGATTCAGTAGCTTCAGGAAATTCTGATATGGTAGTGTCTCCATCTTCAGAGTCTACAGTCAGTCAGCCTTCTGATAATCCGGTTACATCTTCTCACCATCACGTCTCAAGTCCACCAGATTCAAGGTTACCAATTTCTCAAGCAATTGTCTCACATGATATTCAAGCACAGAATGGTAATGAACATTCAATGGTGACAAGGTTGAAGTCTGGTGCTATCCTAAGGAAAAATTATGCAGCCTTAACTGCAACATTTCCAGAGTTAAACACTTTGCAGATAACAAATGATGATCCTTTTGTGGGAGGTTTCTCTTTTATTTCAGAGATTGCAGATTCATTAGAACCTACATGCTTTAGACAAGCAGCATCTCTTTCACATTGGCAACATGCAATGCAAGAGGAGTATGATTCACTTCGAATTCAAGGTACTTGGAATCTAGTACCTGCACCAAATCACAGATCAATAATAGGAAGCAAATGGGTGTATAAGGTGAAAAGAAATCCTGATGGTACTGTATCAAGGTATAAAGCAAGACTAGTTGCTCAAGGGTTTTCTCAAGAGCATGGTGTAGATTATTCAGATACTTTTAGTCCAGTTGTGAGACATACAACTGTAAGACTCATTCTTGCTTTGGCTGCAATGAATAAATGGGAATTGAAACAACTTGATGTCAAGAATGCATTTCTGCATGGTGAGTTACAAGAAGAAGTTTATATGAAACAGCCACAAAGGTTTGTTGATTCAAGTCATCTCGATTATGTATGCAAACTCCTCAAGTCACTATATGGACTCAAACAAGCCCCAAGGGCTTGGAATTCAAAATTTACAAGCTACTTGGTGACAATGGGGTTTACTGCATCAGTATCTGATACCAGTTTGTTCATTAAAACCGATAACAATGATATCATCATACTATTGCTCTATGTTGATGATATAATATTGACTGGATCATGTGTGACTAAAGTACAACTCGTGGTTCAAGAACTCTCCTCTGTGTTTGACTTGAAGGATTTGGGGAAGCTGACATATTTCCTTGGTTTACAGATTCAATATAAACCAAATGGAGATATTTTTGTAAATCAGTCGAAATACATAAAGGATTTACTTCATAAGGCAGGTATGGATTCTTGCAAGCCTGCTAATACACCATGTAAACCACATAATCAAATGATGATGACAGAAGGAGAGTTACTTTCAGATCCTAGTTCATACAGAAGCATTATTGGTTCCTTGCAGTATCTTACGTTTACTAGACCGGATATTGCGTTTGCTGTGAATACAGTTTGTCAACACATGCATTCACCAACTGAAGTTCATTTTGGTGCTGTAAAACGGATTCTTCGATACCTTCATGGTACGATGCAACATGGCATAGTCTATTCTTCACAATCACAGATGCATCTCACGGCTTTCTCTGATTCTGATTGGGCTGCGGATCTTAATACCAGAAGATCAGTAACTGGATATATTGTTTTTCTTGGAGACAATCCTATTTCGTGGCAATCAAAGAAACAAACTTCAGTATCTAGAAGTTCTACAGAAGCTGAATACAAAGCCCTTGCTCATACAGCTGCTGATCTAGCTTGGGTTAGACACATTTTGAGGGATTTGAAGTGTGTTTTACTTCAACCACCTGTTATTAATTGTGATAACATGTCAGCTATTGCATTAAGTTCGAATCCAGTGTTTCACTCCAGAATCAAACACTTGGATACCGATTATCATTTTGTAAGGGAGAGGGTACAAAAAGGCGATCTTACCGTGGCATATGTTCCTACTGATGAGCAAACTGCCGATGTTCTAACAAAGGGTCTTCACAATCCTGCATTTATCAGACATTGCTACAATCTGAAGCTTGGCACCCCAAGCTTAGATTGAGGGGGGATGTTGACAGTAGTAACAGCTGGCAATGCCACATCAGCTTAACTAATAGACTATTGGTGGTTATGTTGGTTAGAGGTGTTATAACTAACTGATATAGTTACTGAAGTTACTGATGTAAATCGTGCAACCTATATAAGATGATATGGCATTACTGTAATCTTCAATTCAGATCAATACAAATGTTTCTTTCTCTAAACATTCATTCTCGCTCTAGAACTCTTCTTTCTTCTCCTTTTCTTGTTTGAGTATTCATTGTAGATCAAGATTTCTGTATACGTTAACAGAGATTACCTTTGAGGAAAAGATTTTATGATACACAATTTAACGAGCTACAGGAGTTGGTAATTGCTGCCACAAAGTATGAGAGGCTGTTGCTAGAAGAGCAGCAAGTGAAGCATACTTCCAAAACTCCTCCATTCTACAAAAACAAAGCTGCAATTCATCGTGTGGAGGTAGGAGAAATCGGGCCAGAGCAGGAGGATGGCCATGACAGAGAGGAAGTTGAGGTGTGTGTTGCTGAGATGACCACTCATTTCAAACCATTGATGGTGAAAGGATTAGTTCAACCCATCAAAGACCAGAAAATTGTGATGAACGATGGAGGCTTCGTCTATATGAAACCTCCAAAGTACCAGAATTATTCGTTCGATCTGGCTAAGGCACCCGAGATTTATGAAGAGTTGGTGCGGGCAAAATGAAGTTTACACGACAGTACTAAAAAGATGACCAAACCGGAAGAGCTGAGGGGGAAGAAGTATTGTAAGTTACACTATACCTTCAACCATTCTATAACCAATTATGTCCAGTTCAGAGACTGAATACAAGACCTCATAGTGAAGGGAAAACTGTTGCTTGACAAGCCCCAAGCTAGTATGATGGTTGATAACAATCCTTTCCCAGAAGCCCCTATCAACACGATCAATCTAATTTGGGTGGGGAAGACAAGATCATCAGTTGTTACGACAAAGGAGAAAAATGAATCCCAGGTTGTCCCAGCACCCTCGCCCAAATAAAAGTACCATAAGGGGGACCAAATGATCATGATCATGTCCCAAAATTGGTATTAGTGAGGGAAGCAGAAGAAAGAAGAAAATAGATAAGGGGGCAAAAAGTTGCTCGAAATAAGTTCAGACAAAAGCAGAAGCAAAGCAAACAAAAGGCAAAATACATGTTCATTATGCTAAAAGAAGGGTTACAAATAAATTCTAGTCTAATAATTTTACATCTTTACTCAGAGTGATTATTCGAGAATGATATGTCTGCATGATGGCAAAGATCCTACTAGGTTCGGCCAAAACAGTATGGCTATTTGCAAGTTGAGACCTAGTATGTTCTAATTCCGAGTCTGACTTCTTCACTTCTTCGATTTGGTTTTTGAGGGTGTCAAGAAGAGTTGCTTGCTCAGCTTTTAGAACAACTAGTTGTTCCTCTAACTTCTGGATTTTAGAAGTCACCACTCCGATCCTTCCTTTTGTCAGCAGACCATCATCCATCAACCTTTCAACCTGAGCAGAAGTATTTGATTCTTTCTCCTAGAAACATCTCACACGATTGGCTTGTCTTTCAACTCTTTTATGTTGATCCCGGAGAGCCCTCAGGTTCTCAAAGAAAGAGAGAAATGAATCATGTTGAGTTTTGGATAGTTGATCGGCTTTGAGCAGCTCTATTGTAACCTTCTCTATATCATGAAGAGCTTTGAGGCTGAACGAAGCTGAGAAGTCCTTCCTAGCCCATTCTTGGAAAGCTTGTTGCTGCTCTTGAAGACCGGAAGATACGGCATAATGCTTTGAAGATTTTAGCCTTGTCTCGAGTTGCCCAAATTCTTCAAAAAGTTCGGGGCAACTTAGCTGTTTTTTAAAATGAAGAAGCAGGAGGAGGATTTCGCACTCCAGTTTCCTCTAATGAAGTAGTACCTACTGATGGGGCAGTTTCTGTCTTCCCAGTCTTCTCAATTCCAGGATGGGAAATCCCAGCACTTCCAATAGTTAAATGAGGTCGAGGGAGCTTTGACTTACGAACCAAACGAGGAGGAAAGGCTTCTTCCAGAACTTGCTACAATGACCAAAAAAGACCAGATTAAGACAAAAATACAATTTGAAGCAAAGGGAAGCCTTGGGAAGAAGAAATATACCTGACTGAGCCCTGGGGCTTCACAAGGAAGAGTACCAATTCCTGGTTGAGGGGACGACTCTTTACCACTGACAGGGGAAGAAAAAGCTGCGCCTGAACCTTCGCCAATGCCCTAGAAGTATCCAGGGATAGCAACAATTATTAGTAAGCAGATTGTAAGAGGAAAACAGGAAGAAAATACCTCCATACCTGAGTTTGACCCCAAGAAGAAGGAGGTTCATCGATGGTAACCGTCGGGCAAGAAAACACCTGCAATACTGCTACCCCTGAGGTCACAGGAATCTTAGGGACTATGGGTTCATCACATATTGCCACTAACGGTTGGGGTGCTTCACATAATGAAGAAGGCTGCAAGAAATATGAATAGAAGTTAATATGGAAGCAATGCACAGAAAGTCAATGTAAGGATAGTTACTCACCAAATTACTGTCCTCATCCACAAAGTGCAACATAACTCCGGTGGATGGATCAAATTGAGAAGATGGAGTCGCCTTCAGGGCAGAAGGAGAAATCAAAGACTTCAAAGGAGAACCTTGACTAGGCAAGGGGGCATATACCCCAACCTGAAGGAAGATAGGAGAAGAGAAAGGTTCAGGCATTAGCTCCAGAGACTATAAAATTGCCCAAGGATCGAGAAAGAAGGGAATGCACCTCTGAAGGATTAACCCGGGGAGGAGAGAGGCTTGTTTCTCTGGCAAGTGGTGAAGAGACCTCGGGCGGACGAAGTTTTTCCTTTCTTGCAGCCTGATTCAAGTAAATCATGCTCAGGTTTTGTGGAAGCAGGAAAGATTATGCAGACATAAACATAAACTATACCTCAAGTTCTTTGAGGGTGATATTTCGCAATTCTTCAGCCTTTTTGTGCATTTCAGCTCTTAATGGTTCCTCCTTAGAAGCAATGGTTGGTTTCTTAGATGTTTGAGGTCCTGTTTTCAAGGAAAACAAGGGTAATTAGATAAAGAGGAAGGGTGGCAATCTGATAAAAAAGAACAAGACTCACTTGAAGACTTTTGTTTCTTTCTGCATGCCTCAGAAACTGGAGCAAACAAGGCTAAAGACTTGTGAGTTTGGACGGTTCTTGTTCTCTTACTCTTTCTAGTAAGAATTGGTCGTTTAGTCTTGGGTGGAGATGCAGGATCAGAATCTGAGGTCTCAATCACAATTGCTTCCCCTGAATCTTCTGAAACATCCCCACATTCTCCAGCTTCTTGTCTTTCAGCCTCCGCCGCAGCTCCATGAAGAACTGCTGCATCAACTGAGTTATCCTCGGACTCAATGGGTATCGATTCAACATCCACTTGGGCTGCAAGATCAATCAAGGTAAAAATTTAAAGGGTTTCAGAAGGGATGTATAATCAAGATAAGAAGAAGAAATACCTATAAGAAGTAACCGATTATTCTCTTGGATCATCTCCTTCCAATTTTCAAGTTCGCCAGAACTGGGGTATGATTTGAGAGAAAGTTGACTGAAAAGGCGATCATGAGTCTCTCTCAAGTCTCCTTCATATTTCTTGGTCCATTTATTTTCCCACCAAGAAGAGAAGAGTGAAGTGCATTCAAAATTGAGGATGATGGACTTTCGGGCAGCCTGACCCATGACTTCAAGACTACGTCGGGTAGCTCGAAAGGTCACCTCGAAAGGAGATGATAAACGAAAGGAAGTGCCACAATGAACATAGTCGAAGAACGGGATGGGAATGGCTTGGTGCAAAAGTTAGGGTGATACACCTCCAACCCTCGATCATATCGATTACCCCGAACTCCCCAGGCCATGTCTCTCGGTTGAATACAACTAATAAATTTTTCCCTGCAAAAGAAGGTAGCATCTTCCCCAGGAGCGTCTTGAAAGGCTTGGTCAGAAAACCAATGATATCTCCTCAAGACTGACACGCCCCATTCCAAGTCTGATCGAGTCCTACAAACTTTGAAGAAGTAAAAGCAGGCGAAGGTGGAGTGTGATCGGTAGAAGCAGCTTCAGCTAGGATTCGGGTAGGGGCCACACCCTCTGGGAATTCTAAGTTAGCAACCCGAAACTCTGGGAAGTACCATTGAAGCCATGTTTGTATCATCCATATGGGTCCATTTAGGTTAGTCTCAAATGGCTCGCCTTGAGTCATTTCGAAAAGAAGATGGTAAAGATGAGAAAGAAGGAATTGACCTGTAGTCATCAAAGTTATGAAGAGCTTCCACCAAGGGGATTCATTCAACCTTCACTCCTTTGGACTTATTGGGGAAGACATGTTTATTGAGCCAGTATAAGAGGAAATACATGTGCTCTTTATCTCTATCAACATGAGAATAATCCACTCCAAAATTCTCCTTTACAAAAGGGATGAATCCCTTGAAGGAGGTCCCGTAACTCTTGAAGGTTGCAGCATTATATTCCAAGGAAAGGAAAAAGGCGGATGAACCTGAGCTTTCAGCAATTGATGAGGGAGCCCAGTCTTGAGTAACATCCACTATCCTGCCCGATGGCCTTAGCCTGAAGACCTGGGCCATGTCAAGAACAATCGGAGACATGGGACCCATACGGATGTCAAAAGTGTTTGTGCCCGAATTCCAGAAAAGAAGAGAAGAAGCAAGCAGTTTGGGCTTGGGAATAATGGTAGTTTTTGAGAGCATTATCAATTCATAAATGTCGTTATTCATCCATTTCTTCTTAAAAATTGGCTCTAGTTTATCAACCCATTGAGCCAAGCCAGATCATTCATCAAAGGAAAGCCTCCGCTGTATGACGACCACTTGGATGAAGAAATGCCTGACTTAGCCAAAAAAGGATTTGGGGAAAACCAGTTATCTTTGGGCATATTATCCTCTATCACTGCAGGGACCTGGGAAATCCATGCGGGACCCAACGATTGTACCCCATGCACTTCAAAGAAAAGCTCAGAAAACAAACCTGCCCGATGGCGATGTAGTCCGTTGAGTAGACGGCGCAAAGTGGCGATGCCTTCGCCAGACTCATAGGATAGTTGGATTTGGCTGGATCCTGAAGCCATTTGATGGGGTTTGGAAGGGGAATGGAAAAGAAGACAACAAGGGTAAAAGATATCGGGCAAAGAGCAATAGAGAATCTGAAAGATTTACAGAAGCAAAACGTTTGGGAGGTTAGGAAATTTTCAATTACAGAGGGTTTTCGTGCTAAGAACGCAGAGGATTCGTGGGTTAGTGAAGTGATCGCAGGAAAGTGATGATTATCTTTAGAAGGTGTGCAAATCCTGAGAGAGACGTGGGTTTTAATGCAGCTATTCAATCAATATTGGCGCCTGGAATTCCAGTATGAATATTGATTGAAGGGGGCACTGTTTGGGTTAAAACTTAAACTTTGGGCTCAAAAGGGAGTTGGCCCAAAAGGTGGAGAGAAGCCCGAAGCCCAGCCGAATCCCAAAAGGCAGAAAAAGCTTTTCCCGACTAGGTGCAGATCATTTGCACCACTTGCTCACCTGCCTAAAGACTAAGTGGTATAGACCAGCCAGCTAATTAGCCCAAAAGTACTTTACAGTGGCAGTACAAGTAAATAGCTGATGAGTCATTACCCTTCAAGCTGCATTCGGGCAAGATTATTACTACAGGACGCCAAACCGAAGTGTCTATAAAAGAAGAAAGAGAAATCAGAGATAAGGACACTCAATCAAACAAAGAAATACAAGCACAAACTCTGCTCAAAGCCAGATTTTCCTTCAAACGAAGTTGTAGTCAGCCCAAGCCTTCATCCCTTTCGGGATAAACCCTTACCAAAAGCCTTTGTAATAGCTCTGCTACCTTGTCCTAAGCTTGATGTAGTATCAATTTCTTTCTGTAAACTCAACTCCCTACCTCCTTTTCTAAAGCTCTCAAACCCCTTGATAAACCACAAAGATAGGAAGTTGCAAGACGATCAGCCTTGCCCGACAAGCCTTGCCAGACAAACCTTGCCCGACAAGCCCGTCAGTGAAGTAGAAGCCCGACAGAAAGCATCAACCAGCGCCAACCTCTTGGGGAGCTGTGTGCTCATCGGCTAGGAGATATCCTCAACGGAAATTCTAGCCACGAACACCTTCTGTGGCAAATGTACGTATAATGATCTCGATGGAAAAGGAGTGCATGTACGTTAGGTTTTTTTTTTTTTTTTTGTTCTCTATTAGGGTTAAACTTATAAAAGAACTGTAAGTTAAGAAACCTGCACTATCATCATTTGATCATAGAGATGAGACTTATGTGTGTTTGTGGGTTCTACCTCTATTAGAAAAGTGATACGAATGTGGTATATGAAAAATGTGATAAGTGTAGCATTATTCATAATTCTATTTGGAAGAAGTCAAAGAAAATATTTAAGTTTAACATGAACCTTAACAACAATTCTAATTAATTAGAGTTAGCTCAATGCCATAAGATAAAGATAGAAAGTGGCTTTCTAATCGTAACTAAATCTTTAATTTGGAATTTGTATTACGGAAATTGAAGCAAAATGGCTATTAAACAATGACTTTTGGCATTCTCATTGACACCCCAGATGAGTCTTTATTATATTTGTTCATTCAAAGTAAAGAGTGGTAGAAACCAAATTATGAGTATCAAAATTATTACTAACATTAAATTAATAGAAAAATTTGTTGAAATGATAATAATACAAATCTTAATTACGGAAGCAGCCTAAACCATAAAAACAGGGTTGTGGGAGAGCAATATAAACATCGTTTTGCTAGGCGTGGCGGTGAAGTGCCGCACCCTAGGTGGTGAGAGTCCAGTAGCGGAAAGCATCACTAGCTTGTGCTCTGACCTGAGTAGCATGGGACACGTGGAATCCCGTGTGAATCGGCAAGGAACACCTTGCAAGGCTAAATATTTCTGGGTGACCGATGGTGAAGTAGTGCCTTACGTACTTTCTTTCTTACTTTAGCAAAGGCATTCGCCACTTCAAACAGGCACTTCCCCCAACCTCCCTTTTTGAGAAAGGATGGGGCCTTACTTATTCTATTCCGGGGGGGGGGGGGGATAAAAAAAAGGATCCAGGGGCTTTATGATCATAGAAAAGGGAGGGGGACGACCTACAGAACTGCTAGTGCTTCTTCTCAACTCAGTCAACGTTCATAAGGTTCAACAATAAATATTTATGTAGCGGCTTCTGATCATATTTCAACTTATATCCCTATATTGATTGCAGCTACCATAGAAACTACTCACCGTGTCCCTCTTCACATTCCTTAGCATTCATCCAATATGGCTAATCCTGAGGAATGAAAGTCGCTTATCTCTAATCCCATTTTGATTGAATCCTTATAGGTGGCGAAGCACCCAGTGCATGGGCTTAAGTTTTCTGTCAAATAGCTAGGAGGAAAAAAAGGGCGGTAGATGATAATGATAAGGGGCGTCACGTCTGGACGAGCGGGCAAAATGGATGCATGAAAGGTGCCATGGAGTGAGGAATATCCCAAGTCTCATGTAAGACAACTAAATGCACCTCAAGGTGCTATCAAGGAACTATGGTTGAGCACATGATAGGTAATTGAGTTAGCCTATTCGTAATGGGATTTTCTAATGATAATAATACAAATATTAATTACTAAAATAATAATAATAATAATAACAATAATAAATAACAATGAGTTATAAACTTCCTATTTAAGTGTGATTGTGTAAATCCTAAATTAGATTTGATTATAGTTATCCTTCCTTATTAGGACTTGTATTCCTTGGAGGAGAATGATTCTTCCCTCCTTTAATACTATAAATAAAGGCACCGCATAAGGGAAATAACACATTCTCTACACAACCCTACAAACACATCTCTCTGTGCAGCCGACCCTCTCTCCCTTGTCAGTTAAATATAGGCCACAACACGTTATCATCACACTCCTACTGCTGCGCTTAGGAATTTGATGTTGAAGTTTTCTGCATCAAACCAGTTCATCAACATCATCACGTAATTAGGTTCTTTCAAAACAACGATTTTTATCTCGATATTTTTGCAGCCCTGATAGCATGAACATTCACCATAATGCAGGACCTAACTTTACGTTTTTTGAATTTTAGGTTCTACATAAATTGTTTATACATTATATCCATAATTTTTGTACCAGGAATTGCATCAAATATCTACACATGCATTGAATTATATGTTGAATATGCATGCAATTGAATTAAATTATAATATGAAAAACTTTAAATTAGGGTTTATCTCTAAACCCATCCCAACACCACCATGCCGCGAGCAATTGAGCCCTGAGCTGTGAGCCAAGAAAGCCTAAAGCCCTCCATTAAACCCATCACATGATGCCTATGGTGTTGTCCTTGTCCTATTGGGCTCAGACCTGTGCACCACCACCACGACCACTGATTTGGTGTAGCCAAGGCTAACCCTGATGACCTGTAGTCATCGTTGATTACGGATATGGTCAAGATTTCTATGAAATCTCACCGGATTTTTCTTCTTCGAAATTTTTTGTTTTGATTCCACGGTGGTCATCGTTCATTGACGTCGAAGATACCCCCTCCGCCACACGATGATGGTTTTTCAATTCACCATCAACTCACGGACTCACCCCCGAGGACTCTTGACCAAGACACCGCTGCTAGAAGTGACGACGCCGGTCTCCTTCTCCGGTACGCACACCCAGCTAGGCTAAGGCGTTTCTTTTGGTCTCGAAGCTTAGTGGGCTTCACTTTTCTCTCGACTCGCAACCCTATTCCTTTTTCTCCACTGGACTCGCCTACATCGGCCCAACACTATGTCTCCAGCCGCGTCACACCAGCCCAATTGGGCTTTGGTGTTCCCATGTCCAGCGCTGCAGTGGAACCCAGCCTACACGATGCACACGATTGGTGCCCACTTTTGGGCCTCTACCATCTGGGCATGCGGATGCAACCCAACTCTTTACATATGGGCTTATTGCACTGGCTTGGCCTGCCTCATATCCAGCCCAGATTTGGGCTTGGACCTCATGATACCAATTTTTCTCAACCCACCCGTGGGCTTTGGCCTATTATTTTGGGCCCCGAGTTTAAATGCCTATTTTTTTTAGGCCCTATGGGTTTTATAATTTTTCACCCGCACTTTAATTTTTGGCCCGAAGTCCAAATAATTAATTCAATTATAATTCTAGACATGAAGTTCTATTTGCATATTTTCTTGTTGCATATTTCTATATATATATATATATATATATATATATATTTGTATTTGTCTGGAGGAACATATGAACCTGAAGTTCATAATTATTTCGAAACCTAAAGTTTCTAGAAACATGCCTTGTTTGAAAACCTGAAGTTTTCGTTAAAAACATCACCCATGAAAACCTGAAGTTTTTTTCATGAAAATTTAAACCAATACATGTCTATTAGAACCTGAATGTTCTACTCCTATCTGAATGGATTGATTTTTTCTCCATTACACTAACCACATCTTGTCCATTTATTTTGCGATAGGAACATGTCGAATTTGAACATACTTGACTTCACCGCTTTATAGGTCTCTGGAAGAAACTACCTCAAGTGGGTCCAAGATGTGAAGCTCCACCTCACTGCAAAGAATTTGCGTCTTGCCATTGAAGATGAGACAGACAACCTGGTTGGCAAAGCTAAGAAAATAGCTATCATGATCTTCATCTGAAGACATATTCATAACGCACTGCAAACCGAGTACCTTGCTGAGGAAGATCCATGAGCACTTTGGGTCGCTTTGGCTGATAGTTTTGATCGCCAAAAGGACATCTTCTTGCCTGAAGCAAGACATGACTGGTAGTTTCTGCGCTTAAGTCTATGAATGAATATAATTATAAAGTTTGTTGAATCTGACCACTTCTCAAGTTCTATAACGAGACTTTGATCGAAGATGAGCTCTTGGAGAAGACCTATTCGACCTTCTCTATTACTAATATTGTCCTGCAGCCAAGGTTCTAAAAGACGCTAGGCGGCTAGGCGGGGTTTAGGTGGGTGCCTAGACGAACTAGGCGAATTTAAGTAAATTCATTATATTTCGAGTAAATAAGTGTTTGTTTATACTTAAAATATATATAATTTCATCATAAACTAAAAAAATAGAATGATATATGTATTATGAAGTATTGGAATATAATGAAAACATGGGGAACAAGCATATAGTGTGTGCTCATTTAAGTATTTAACAAGTGACACACCTCGACCCGAATCAGGGCATGCTGGTCGTCACGTGAGGGTGATGTAGCTATGTGCACAGTGCGGAAGCAATAATGATAATAGAGAATACGAATAAATAAAAGCCAAATTCATAAGAGTACTGGCTAAGGTAAGTGCTAGAAAATGTGTGAATACACAATCAGAGCAAAGTAGCCTAAGTTTAGTCCAGAAAACAAGTACTAATTAAGCGACACCCAAAGATGCCCTACATTTGTGATAGTCTGTCAGAACCTCCAGTCAATCCTCGTGAGCCACCAACGAACAAGCTTATCTAAAACCTGGAGGGGCGCAAAACAGAAAGTGTGAGTGGGCAAAAACAAAGCTTTTCAAAACCATTTCATTATCAAATGCTCTAAACCCTCGCCGTAAAACATGTATAATTTTCCCAGAAATAGAATATATATATATATATATATATATATGTATATTCAAATCATGCTTCACATATCCATAATCATAAGTATGCCATGCCAAAAATATAAAAAAGAATAAGTAACTCAGGTGAAAATAAATTCATGGAAAATAACATATTAGCCGGAACCCATGCAGAGGTCTGTACGGTTGAATTCATAGCTCATTAGTCAATCTAGTCGGAGTCACCACAAGTGACCTATACGAAACTACACTGAACATGAGTCGGAACCACTGTAAAGGTCTATACGACAAGACTGGGTGTAATATAGTTATGCTCAATGCTACGCTCTCATGATAGCTGTGCGATAAATCGCTAGTCATCTACGAGTCGGAACCACTTATGATGGTCTGTAGGACAAGACTGTGCACCTAAATTGGATCCAATGTGAGCACATGGTGCGGGAGGTGACATTATATACAGGCCTGTGCCATATCTCTGGCTAAATCACTAACACCGGGGTGCAGGTTTATGAGCTCAATGTTTCTCAATTAATCACAACCGTTATTCACATTCATAATTCTTAAACTCACCTGGGACTTACCTGAGCATCCACAATACCACAATTATATATATATGCAAACATCATATGCATATTCTAAATGTAAAACATTTGGCATGGCAATTTAAGTCATAACTCATTTAAATGCATTTTCTGGGAAAGATACTAAGCATATACATATATACTTAAAACTAAAAGCCCACTCACTGGTATGTCAAAGGGTCATAGCCCCCAAGTCGCCCTTAACTGCGTTCGTCCTCATGATAGGTCTCACCTATATGCGAAATAACTGAATAAACGTTATTTAAAGCACATATCCAATACTAGCTAACAACTTCTCATACATTGTTCAAATGAGGTGTTTAAATATACCAACGTATCTACACAACCTCAAGAACATCCCCATATTTTTAGAAAAAATTTCTGATGCCCCACGCGCCGGCCAAGGCACGACCAGACGCGCCCCCACGCGCAGGTAACCCTGACGGAATCCTAATTGTCGTTAGGAATATTCCATTAAAACCTTAACAGATGTTAACGGCGTTACCTTTTTCCGTTAGAATATTCCGTCAGATTTGACGCCTTCAGCTCGCTGGAGTCCGGCGCCGGTGACTTCTGCGTTGCCGGTTTCTGGAAAATAATAAAACCTTCATTTCTCACTCAATTTTCCACCAAATTTCATGAAACTTAAACCAAATTGAAGCTTAGGATGAATAGAACACAACCATACCTTTCAAAAGCCTTAAAACTGACGGGACTTGCTGGAAAATCCCTTGATATTCCGGCTAAACCTGTAACTCGTCGAAACTCAACTTCCCGACATCCAAATCACTTCATTTTTCTTCTCTCAGCTTTGTGAAGACAATCTAAAGCTTCTTATAACCTTAAAATCTTCCAAAAACTCCCCATGTACATGTGCATGAACAGTACCTAGAATCGAAGGTTATGGTTTCTCGGCTTTTCGAAGATTTCTCGGCCAACCACATGTATAGAACAACTCTTGAGCATGCAAGGAGTTTGAAAACAGCAATCACAACCTCAATCTATGAAGATTGAAAGGGTTTGAGGGTTGTCCATACAGGTTGTACAGAAATGGAAGAAGATCCGAGAGAGGGAGGAGAAAGAAAGGTCAACGGGAGGCGTGTGTGTGTGGTCCAGTTTTGGGTCACTAATCACAACCCAAATTACTAAGTTTAAGTTCCACAAACTTAGGAACTAACCAATTTAGTTTAACCCAAACTTAAGCCACAACACCACATAACATACTTAATGTCCAAGTGCAATTTAGACATTTCACACCATCGATAACAATAATTCGAGACGGACTGTGACAATAAGTCTCTTACAATTTATTGAAAAAAAAAATTAAACACAAAATGAAAGTTATCTATTTTCTGTCTAAGTGAGTCGTAACCTAGGCAGGTTTGGGAGGGCTAGGCGGGTGCCTCAGCTGGTCTAAGCACCCTTTCTTAATTTTCAGATGCCTAGGCATTAATTGGGGCGGTGGCCAGCCCCTAGCACCTAGGCGGTGCTAGGTGGGGATTTTTATAATAGTGCTTGCAGCAATAATATTGGGCTCAAAAGTTCACTAAGTTTTTAGATTTGATCTCTGTTTTACTTCTTGCTGAAAAGCAGAATCAGCTGTTAATGAAAAATCATCAAGCTCGACCTACTAGGGCTACTACTGTAGCAAAATATCCTTCTCGTCATAAGAAGTTTGAATCAAACTTTATGCAAGTGGATGAACCGGAGAGTACCAAGATGGAGGTTTCTGACTTTTAAGAGGTTGTTACCCCTATGGAAGAGTAGAATCTTAGACATAAACTATTTTCATTTACATTTAGAAATAATAGGGTCGAATTCCACTATGTGGCAGAACCCCCCTTGTTTTTTGGTTTAATTTTGAACATTTTTCCTTTATATTTGGATTATTTGTTGGTGATTTGTTTTTGGATATTAAGTTTTTAATTAATTACTACCCTTGAATGCTTAAATTATTTTGAATGGATATTTGTTTTTAGAACTTTTATGCATGTAACTGATTCAAATTAATTCTTATTTCAAGGTATGATTAGTGTTGGAAATGTGCCCTAAAACCAATCATATGATGATACTTTACGGACATTTCACATGTTAAACTAATCTAGTTTAATGTCAAGGGCAAAGATTATTGTTTGAGCCGTCTCATATAAATGTTATATGCTTAAACGATAAGTCCAAGGAATATGTGATTGGGAGAATGCGATCTAAAGAAGTTAGATTCATGAGACAATTCTTTCGTAGACACATCCTAAACGTTCCTTATCATAGGATTGCCAATTGGGCATTGACAGTCCGTTAAGATCAGTACGTATTGTGTCTTCTCTCAGGGAGAGTGACTAGTCTCGAGTCATTGGTGTGTGTGACATCAAGACAAGTACGTAGGTGCTCAATAGAGAATGAGTTCACTGAACACGATCAACGAAGAGTTCTCATATTCATGTCACATGAGAACTCATGGTTGGGATAATGCAAATTAGTCCTTTGACCTGAGGCATCACAGCTGTCTTGTGGTTAAGTCCTTGATCTTTGATTATGTCAAAGTCACCCCATCCGCGGGTGTCCACGGCATCGTTGGGGTTAAGCCACTTAGCTATAGAGGCAAGTGAATGCGCAACAAGGGATCTCTAACCTTCAAACCGTTTGGGGGAGAATACTCTATGATATGATTTAGAATCTCTGGCCAGAGTATGAATGAGATTTAGGAAGTCGTTCCAAATCACATTCAAGGTAATCATATAAGCACACGAATCACATTGGATAGTAGACATGAATAAACTATCAAACCAAACAATGTGGTCAAGAGTATTGTATTAGAGAAAGACCGTATTGCATTTGTAATCCTAAACTGAATAGGTTCTCTACCTCTTCTGATTAGCTTGGGTAACCATGATATGCTGCTAGGTGTCACTCTTGGTTTGTGGAAGCCCTAAACGTGTATAAACACTAAACGGAGAATTGAAAGTAAGTTTCAATTCACAATCGATTTCTAATCGCCCACTGCCTCGCTAAAAGGAACCTAATGGATCGTACACCGTGTAAGGTGGAGATTGAAGAAACAATGGAGATGAGTAAGAATAATTAAATGGTTTAATTATTTATGGCAAGGATTAATTAATATGTTAATTAATCAAACGAATAAGTTCGTTAAAGACCTCGGGATAGTTTTGGACCTTAAGGCCCAATGGGCTTCGAACGTCAAGCCCATTGACTTAAGTTGTATGACAATTTAATGAATAAAGATTCACAAAGGCCCAAAAGCCCAAATCCTTTATGTGGCCGGCCATGTGTGTTGAAATAGGGTTTTTGGTTCTTTAGGTCATTTAAAGAAGTGACTATATAAAGAACTTTATAGCCTAAAATTCATTAAGGGTTCTTTTGGAGAAAATTGGAGAGAACACAAAGCTCTCCTTTTCTCTCTAGGAGGCCGGCCCCCTTGGAGGGTGTAGCTAGCAATCCTACTACTCCAAGGTCACTCATTTCTTCATCAATCTTACCTTGGTGTGGAGACTTAGAGGTTCTCAATTTTGGGAACTTGGAGAACCATATTCTTCCATCCAAAACCATGGATCTAAGAAGCAAGGAATGAAGGCCCTTTCTTTGGGTGATTAGCCTTTGCTTATGCAAAGAGGAATCTACAAAGGTATAAATTTCTCAACTCACTTTGATTTGAGTTGAGTCTTGGTTCACCAATCTACTAGGCTTTGAATTTCGTGGGTAATGTTTTGTTTTTGAATGCTTGCAAGCATGATTCCGCCTTTTAATTGTTAAATGCATGCTATAGATGTTATTCAAATGAACATGTTTTCACAAAATCATCCTTCAATTAGTGGCAAAGTTAGTTGTCTGGCGGATAGTGCAACCACGCACACCGTTTTGCATGAACACATCTATTTAACTAACTTCATACCTAAGAATGTACCTCTAACAACCCTCTCAGGCACATCCAACCTGATCGTAGGATATGGTAAGACATGTATAATGTTGTCCAATGGTACAATCTTGACAGTTTATGAGGCACTTTATTCTCTGCGTTCTGGAAGAACGTTGCTGAGTTTCAAGGACATTAGAGATAATAATTACCACGCTGAAACCTATGTAGAAAATGGAGTTGAATTTATGTGCATAACTTCCTATGAATATGGCCAGAAGTGTATTCTAGAGATGATGGAGCTTATCTCAAGTGGTCTGTATACTACGACCATATGCCCTAGAGAAAGCCATTATGTAGCCAACCTTACCTTTAGGACCACGCACGAAATTACACTTTGGCGTGATCGTTTGGGACACCCTAGACGAACAGCGATGCGCTGTATCCTCAAATCATCACACAAACATCCACTAACCCGAAGTTTAGGTTCGATTCTAGGAATCGCATGTCAAACTTGCTCTAAGGGAAAACTCATTATTAAGCCTTCTTATGACAAGATTCGTTCGAATCCTCTTATTTTTCTACAAAGGAAAAATGGGACATTTATGGACCAATTCACCCTCCTTGTAGACCATTTATATATTTTATGGTTTTAGATGATGCCCCCACATTTTGGTCACACGTGTGCTTGTTGTCCATAAGGAACATTGCATTCTCCAAACTGTTGACTCAAGTTATCAAGCTCAGAGCTCACCATCCTAATTATCCGATCAAATATATTCGATTGGATAATGCTGAAGAATTCACATCTAAAACTTTGGATGACTATTGCATGTCAGTTGGGGCTGAAGTTGAACATCCAATACCCCATGTTCACACCCAGAATTGCCTGGCAGAGGCATTCATTATGCGGTTACAAATGATTGCTTGATCGTTGGTCATATGTACCAAGTTCCTGATTGCTGCTTAGGGCCATGCAATATTGCACGTAGCCATGTTGGTTCGTCTGAGGCATGTTACAACCCAACCATATAGTGCCTTTCAGTTAGTTACCAAATACGAACCCGACATATCGTTTTTGTGTTTTTTTTGTTGTGAGGCCTATGTGCTGATTTCCCAGCCCTTACGTATAAAAATGGGGCCTCAGCGAAGGATGAGAATCTATGTCGGATATGATTTTCCTTCAATTATTCATTACTTAGAAACCTTTGACAGGTGATATGTTTATTGCTCGTTTAGCGAATTGTCACTTTTATGAGACAGTCTTTTTGTCGTTAGGGGGAGATAAAAACGTCAACGTTCCTGAAGAATGACGCAAATTATCGTGGACGACTCTCACTTCATCTCATTTAGATCCCCACACCACTCAGTCTGAAACTAAAGTGCAATGCATATTTGATCTCCAGAGCATAGCTCAGAGCATACCAGATGCTTTCATCGATCTAGCACGAGTGACAATATCACATATTCCAACTACGAATGTGCCTGCAAATATGGATGTACCAAATATACGACGGACTTCCCTCCTGGAGGCCCAGGACGCCACTTTGGTCGATCCACGTTCATTAGCAGCTAGCCAATCACCTACATAGAAACATGGCAGACCACTTGGTTCAAAGGATTCACACCCCTGGAAGAGGAAACCCACGACACAGGCCTCTGAAGAAGTTATCGTGAATTCGATTATTGCCTACTCATTCTATCCAACTCATGAGGAAATTCTATATTACGGAAGCGTCTTTGAAAAGACGAATCCACCTCTCGAGAATTGTGAGATTTCGGTCCATTATGCTAGCTTAGATGATGTTTGGTGTAGAAATGAGATGATCATCGACGATGCATTAGCATATGCAGTAGCTGCTGAGATCATGTTGAGCGATGACATTAAACCCTATTATGTTGATGAATGTTGACATAGAACTGATTAGACAAATTGAAGACAAGCAGTCCAAGTCGAACTTGATTCACTTGCGAAACGTAAGGTGTTTGGACCTGTAGCTTCTACTTCTCCACATGTGAAGCCCATTGGCTACAAGTGGGTTTTCATTCAGAAGCGTAATGAGAAAAACAAAATTATGTGTTACAAAGCTCGTCTTGCTGCACAAGGCTTCTCACAACGCCCCAGGATTGACTATGATGAAACTTATTCACCCGTTGTGGATGTGATTACTTTTCACTACCTTATCAATTTGGTAGTTTTAGCAGCTGATGGACGTAGTAACTGCGTATCTCTATGGGGATCTTGATACGAAAATTTATATGAAAGTTCCTGAAGGACTTACATTAACTGGATCAAATATTTCCAAACCTTGGAACACGCTCTCAATTTGGCTGAGGCATTCACTCTACGGTTTGAAGCAATCCGAAAGAATGTGGTATAACTGTTTAAGTGAGTATTTGACTAGTAAAGGATATGTGAACAGCGAACTATGCCTTTATGTGTTCATTAAGAAGTCACATTCTGATTTTACGATTATTGCAGTGTATGTCAATGACATGAACCTAATTGGAACTTCTGAAGAGCTCAAGAGAACTGTCATGCACCTGAAGTTAGAATTTGAGATGAAAGATCTAGGAATGACTCAATAGTGTCTTAGTCTTGAGATAAAGCACCGTTCGGATGAAATCTTAGTACATCAATCAAACTACACCCAGAAGGTGTTGCGTCATTTTAACGAGAATAAAGCGAAGCCTTGGAGTACTCCTATGGTCGTTTGATCGCTAGATGCAAAACGAGATCCCTTCCATCTGAAGAATGATTATGAAGAGATTTTGGAGCTTGAAGTTCCTTATCTAAGTGCGATAGGCGTTTTATGCACTAGACCCGACATCTTCTTTGTTGTTAATCTTTTGGCAAGATACAATAATCCACCAACAAACAGATATTGGACTGATGTTAAAGACATCTTCCGCTACCTTAAGGGTACAACGAATATGGGCTTGTTTTATCCCTACGGATCCTCTAGTGATGCCCCACCCCCTTATCTCGAGTCGATTCTCGCCTTGTTGGTTATGCCAACGCATGATACTTATCTGAACCGCATAAGGCGCATTTTCAAACGGGTTATGTCTTTACCGTTGGAGGCACCGCAATCTTTTAAAGGTCAACTAAATAGAACTTAGTTGCCACTTTGTCTAACCATGCTGAAATTCTCACCTTGAATGAAGCAACTCGAGAATTCATTTGGTTGAGAGCAGTTGTGGGCCATATTCGAAGCTCCTCCAATCTTTACCCCATCGTTGACGTCCCGACAACGATTTATGAAGACAATGGAACATGCATTGAACAACTCAAGAAGGGTTACATCAAAGGAGACAATACCAAGCACATTGTGCCAAAGTTCTTATTTTCACATCAACAACAAGAGCATCAGAAGATTGAAGCCAAGCAAATCCGTTCACAAGACAATCTGGCCGACCTCTTCACTAAATCACTATCGAATGTGACGTTTCAGAAGCTTGTTCAAGGAATTGGTATGTGTAAACTTTCTAAGTTGTAACATTGTTAGTTCTCTTTGGAATTATGTCAAACTTAGGGGGAGTATCCTGAAGTATACTTGCTTAATCGTAATGTACTCTTTTTCCCTACGATTAGGAGCATTTTTCCCACTGGATTTTTGCTACCTAACGAGGTTTTGACGAGACACCCACCTTGAGTTGATCATATCCCTAATGATGTCCCATAGACGTTTATTTTGACTTTGCATTTCTCATGCATTTTTCTTAGCCTGTGGGTTTTGTCCCTACTCGAGTTTTACCAGTCATTGGGTTTTTTTGTGAGACTTACTTCCTTATGCAAGTTCCTACCTTATTTGAGACTAGCGTCTTCCCAAAATTAGTGCCGACGAGTCGATTTCCTCAAGTCTACATGATGCTGAATCTACTTGAGTATTTACACACTCAAGGAGGTGTGTTATAAACTTCTTATTTAAGTGTGATTGTGTAAATCCTAGATTAGATTTTATTCTAGTTATTCTTCCCTATTAGGACGTGCATTCTTTGAAGGAGAAGGATTAATCCCTCCCTTATTACCATAGACAAAGGCACTGCGTAGGGAGAATAACAAATCATTTGCACAACCTTACAAACACATCTCTCTCTTTATTTTCTCTCTGTTTTGCGAGTCCTCTCTCCCTTATCAATTAAATATAGACCACAACACAATAACATATTTATAAAATATTGGTGACATAGTCGATCAAACATTTAAAACATATAGATAAAGTTCCAGAAACCGATCATTGAAATATGTTTTTTCATCTGAGCTAATTTTCCAAATTAATAAACAAACATTTATTATCATATTTAACATCACCATCCTGAAACCCCATAAATTGATTAATTAATTTTCAGTATATTTTGTTTCTTGACATCTCTCCGACATAATTCAATTGAAAATGATAAAAAGTTGGGATATTTTCTTGAAGAGAAGTTGGCAACGATGAAAAATCAAGGGACATGTCAGCATTGCAGTTAACGAACTATTAAAAGGTAAATGTCCACACGACACATCTTGGGTTCAATTTCTAACGTTAGTGAACTGCACGATGGCAGCCAAGAGAATACTGAAATGACTTTGTGAGTCTTTTTGGCCCCGATTGCCATACCAAATCCACCAATTTGTCCCTTAAAAAAAAAAAAAAAAAACTACATTTCATTTTTTTGGTTTAATTTCATATCGTTCATGGTTCTTAGTTTCTAATTTTCTACTGCGTATGTCATGATGTTGGCAGACAGTTTCCCCAATGCAAAAGGTTGAAAACCACTAGAATTCTTGACCTAGTTAAATATGCCAATTTTGCCAGTTTTGATAAGTTTTGGTAGGCGGCCTGTGGTATTCAACCAAAGACTTAAACTTTAATTAATTTTTAGACAAGTTTTCCTTTGGCCTTGAATTTAAATAGTTCTCCTACTTCTATCTGACTTAGCTCCTACTCAAGTGGAACTCGGTTCAACTCTAATCAAAGCTCGTTTAAAAATTTATAGGAGAATTAGAGACTCATAATCGTTTTTGCATGTCCTATATACTTCTCCATAAAATCACTAACAAAAATCTCTTTAAATAATATTTTTGGAAAAATTCTTATCATTTTTAGCAAAGTGATTTTAACCCTACCAAAATCACTTCAAATGGTTATAAATTAAGCCATTTACATGCGGTTGTAACTTGAAAGATGCTACTTCAACTTAAAGATACCAAAAGAATCTTATAATTTATACTTCAACACGCATTTGTCCTAGTGTTACTTTCGGTCTCAGTGTCACGAGAAGACTCGAGAGAAAGAGAGAATATGTGTGTCATTGTTAGAGGCTGCCAACATATAGTGTTTGTGTTTGAGTGTGTGAAAGTTGCACATTAATCTAACTTCTTAACAAAATAATTATGCACCGAGTGGGATGTTGGTTCAACTAAGATTACAAACATAATGTAATCATTCATGATGGAGTTAAGATTACAAATGTTTATAAAAGTACGATCTAAGCTGATGGGCCGAGCTACATAGCTTGAAATGTAAATTGATTGGAGATGTAAAGAAAGCAATAAAACTCTAAAAAGATTCAAGCCATGAAGAGCAAGATAATGCTAGAGAAGCCCACTGAGATCGTTAGTGTTAGATTATACTTAGTACAAAATATGCGCCTTAGAGAGGAAATCAGGGTGGTTGGAATTGCACATCAACTGAATCATACCATGGCGGTAGGTGGGGGTGCAAAGTTGTAAAAGTTTTAGATCTCAGAGATCATGGGTAGTGTTTGCTTCGTAGGAAGGCTTTGAGATTGTAGTTGAGCTAACAGAGTTTTTGTGGAAGAGCAATTAGGTTTGTACTCAAAAGCAATTGGGTTGACTAAAAAATCACTCAAGGTTTTGTCTAATCGTAGAGATTGAATTTGACGAACCGTCCTGATTTTGAAGGTCTTTCGTTCTATTTATAAGCAATGGAGAAGGAACAACTTTGTAGAGATTGAATTTGACGAACGTCCTGAGTTTGAAGGTTTTTGGTTCTATTTATAGGCAGTGGAGAAGGAGCAACTTCAATCATATCGCTGAGCTGGAACATGGGTAGATTGGTCATTTAGTGTTGACAGTGATTGTGTTAATGACATCAACGTGTCACTATCTCATTGGACTTGTAGGTCCATATGTGTGTCATGTCAGCATACTAATAAAATAATTAACGTAACCCTAACGGAAGAACCAAATTAATGAGCAGCACCAAATTTCGAGAACAAAATTGATCAATTTTGATTTTTATAAATCAAAATAAGGAGTTAAGTCAATTTTAGAGACTATTTATGATAAAACCTTTCAAAAATAAGAATTCATCGTGCACATAAATTAAAATAAAAAATAAAAAAAAGTTGGCCCTACTCTCTCGTAGTGGCTGGCCTTCTTCCTTATCCATATTATTAAGATACCGAGAGAAACCCTAAGTCAGTCCCTTGCCATGAAAAGACCATAAAACATTAGCATTACACGTCAGCAAAGCTGACTCATAACCATGTTGATATCCTTAATGTGCTTCTTGCTACTTGTAATCATCCTCTTTGTCCCTCGTTCCCTTTATTACTTTATTCTTTTGGACGATTTGTTCGTTTTAAATGCAAAACCACTTCTTTCTTCTGAATGGAATACAAAACATTGTTAACTAATATTTACGGATGAGGAATTTTTTCGTTAAATTTTATGAGTGAGAAAAATGGGATACTGCTGCTGAAAGCTTTTGAAGGGAAGGACAGGGTTCACATCATAGATTTCGACATCAAGCAAGAGCTGCAATGGCCTAGTTTGTTTCAAAGTTTGGCGTCGATGACCAATCCTCTGAGCCATGATAGGATCACGGGGATAGGGGAGTCGAAGCAAGAGCTCAACGAGACGAGAGATAGGCTTGCTGGATTTGCTGAGGCACTGAATCTGCCTTTCGAGTTTCACTCGGTTGTGGACAGGTTGGAGGATGTGAGGGTTTGGATGCTTGATGTCAAGGAGCATGAGAGTGTGGCTGTGAGTTGTGTTTTCCAACTGCACCAAACGCTTTATGACACAATAGGAGGAGCGCTGAGTGATTTTTTGGGACTTGTTTGAAGTTCAAACTCGACAATAGTTCTTATGGCAGAGCAAGAGGCTGAACACAATGAAGCTAGGCTGGAGACAAGAGTTTCCAACTCATTGAATTACTACTCTGCCATATTTAACTCGATTGGTTCTAGCCTTTCCTTGGCGAGCCAGGCTTGGATCAAAGTAGAGGAGATGTTTGTGCGAACGTTGCTTGTGAAGGAAACGATAGGTTGGAGAGGCACGAGAGCTTTGAGAAGTGGAGAAAGTTGATGAAGTAAGGAGGGTTTCGATGCGCAGGGATAATTGAGAGGGAAATGCTTCAGAGCCAATTTTTGTTAAGGATGTATGCCAGTGAGAGTTACACCGTGAAGAATCAAGAGCAAGACAGAGCAGCAGGGGCACTTACTTTAAGTTGGATGGATCAGCCTCTTTACATAGTCTCAGCATGGACACCAGTTGATGTAGCAGGCAATGTTGGAGAGTCGACCTTTTGTAATTAGTTTAGTTACCTATTTGGGTCCTTGTAATCATGATGTAATTAGGATAGTTATTTGTTTCTTTCCTTGTAAATAATCCTTGTACGATATATATTTTCCTCCTTGGTGAGAAGAATAATATTAGTGAATCAAACCCCAAGATAAGCCCCAATTAGCATGGTATCAGAGCAGAGATCCTAGGATTTCTGCTTTGCCCGTTCCTTCAAACAAACTCGGCCCTCCCATGGAGAACCTACCTCCACTCCACGGTGGAAACAACCTCATCCTAACCGATCATACCCCTATACTAAACACTACTACCCTAACCGACCCTACCATGAATCATACTCCACCTCTACCGTAAGTTGTTACACAAATTGTTCATCATGATTCTTCTACGGCTTCGATTAGCATCAAACTCAATGGTGCCAATTATGGAGTTTGGTCTCAAATTGTTGAGATGTTCATTGTTGGAAAAGACAAGTTGGGCTACTTGTTTGGAAGTAATCCCCAACCACCTAACGATGATACGGCCTTCACCAAATGGCGTACGAAGAATGCCATTGTGAAGGGTTGGCTCATCAATTCTATGGAACCCAATTTGATTGGGTATTTTCTTCGACTACCGACGACAAAAGAAGTGTGGGACGTAGTTGCTCGCACATATTATGACGGCTCTGATATATCTCAAGTTTACGATCTTACCTGCAAGGCTTTTTGCATAAGGCAAGACAGACGACCGATGGAGACATACTATAATGATCTTTAGTCTTTATAGCAAGAGATTGATTATCGTCGACCCAATCTAATGAAGTACAGTACTGATATTGAAATTTATAATAAAATTGTTCAAACGGATCGTGTGTATACTTTGCTTGCAGGATTGGATGAGATATTTGATAAAATTCATAGTGATATTCTACGAACTGAGCCTCTTCCTTCCGTCCAACAAACATTTTCCTATGTTCGCCGAGAAGGAATGCGACATGCTATTATGAATACCGGAGGATAGCTGCCTAGTGGGGCAGCGATGGTGGCTCTACCTGCAGCATGAGCTGCGGTTCTATCTAGTCCCCGCGCTCCTAAGAAGTCACTTGCACTAAGCCCAGGACTGTAACCTCAGGCTACTGCCACAACCCCATCATAGGGCTTTCTCTTCATTGCCAAGATTGCCTCACGACCCACCGTAGGCCCTCACCCTCCTCGTTCCAAACCACCTGTCCCAATTGGTGGTTGTACTGACTGTGGTAGTGAGAAGCACGGCTACAACAATTTTTTTTCAGTTGCTCCACTATCTTGACTAGTAGGAACCATTGAAGCTTCAGAAACAACGGGAACGAGACGTGCAAGCCAAGCTGGTCAAGCCAATCTTTCCACCTTTGTGTCCCAACTATCTTTGATATCTCAAGATGATTCTCCTCATGTTTCGAGTTCTTCCGACATACTTTCGGAGTCCTTAGGTAACTATGGTTATGCTTTTAATATGAATCATGATGATACTCTGTCCAGTTGGATCATTGACTCCGATGCCACGTACCATATGACCTATAACCCCATTGATTTAGCTTGTAATACTGTTCCGCTTCGACGTAATATTACTAATGCTAATGGTGTCACTTCACCGGTCATGGGTGCTAGCACTGTACGTTTCACGCCCACCCACTCTTTGCCTCATACATTACTTGTACCTTCACTAAAGCATAAATTGATGTTTCTTGACCAAGCTATTAAGCAATTGAACTATTGTGTACTAATGTATATGAAGTTTTGTCTTATTCAGGATATTCTCATAAATGAGATAATTGATTGTGGTACTAAAATGGGGGATCTCTATTTTATAGATGATGTCAATACAGGACGAGTCAATCTCGCCTAAGAAGCCAGTGATCACAAGCGACGTTATATATGGTTATGGCATCACCTTTTGGGTCATCTGTCTTTCAGTAATTTACAACATATGTTTCTGGATTTATTTGTTAGTTGTTCAATTTTAGACTTTAAATGTGACACTTGCATTCTTGCCAAGAGTCATCGTGTTTCTTATCCGTTGAATTCTAATAAAAGTGTTATTCCTTTTGGTCTTGTTCATTCGGATGCTTGGGGACCATCTTCGATTACTACTTCATCTGGTATTTAGTGGTTTGTTACTTTCATAGATGATTGCACACGGATGACATAGTTGTACCTTCTTAAGCATAAAAGTGATGTGTTTTTGGCCTTTAAGACATTCCACACCATGGTTTAGACATAATTTTCTACTAAAATCCGGATTTTGCATTCTGATAATGGCGGTGAATATGTTAATAATGATTTTACACATTATTTAACTAATCACGGAATCCTCCACGAGACTACTTGTCCTCAGACTCCTCTAAAGAATGAGGTGGTTGAGCGCAAAAACCGCCATCTTTAGAAATGGCTCGCCCAATTTTGATTGGGGCGCATGTTCCCTGCACTTCTTGGGATGTTGCTCTTCAGATGACCATTTACCTCCTTATCAACCGCATGTCATCCAAAGTATTTGATTTTCTTACACCTTTACAAGTTCTTGCTAACTTCATGCTTCTACCATCAATTTTGGTACTCCGACCACGAGTTTTTGGATGTGTTACATTTGTTCATCTACATAAAAATCAATAGACGAAACTTGACCCGTGTGTTTTCCGTTGTATTTTTATGGGATATGGATTACATCAGAAAGGGTATTTTTGATACCACCATCCTTTCCGTTGGATGTATACTACCATGGATGTTACTTTTTTCCAAGTCTGAGATGTATTACTTTTCAGCTTTTTCCAACCCTACTCTACAGGGGAAGACATTGCATGATGAGCAGGTTTGGACCAAGGCTGCTACGACTAATCTTCTACTGCCACTATTAGCCTAGCCTGCAGTGGCCGCACTGCCAGCCCAACTAACAGAAGCAGCATTGCTGCCCACATAAGTATTGATAGGCACGGCAATGCCATCCTCACCGACAGCAACAGTGCTTCCACTTGCCAATCTTGAGACTTCTACTGATACTACTCCCCTCCACCTCCAAATATAGTACCACCAGATGACCAAACTCTTAAGAATATTCCTAAGGTAAGCTCTATTATCCCTATTGATGTATCTAATGTTCTGACTTATCAGTTACCTTTCAGGCACAATGGGGGAAAGCCACTCAATCGGTATTCACCGGAAACAACGAAAGGTTTTAAAACCCCATTGCCAACTATATGTCATCACATAAAATTATCAGAACCTGGTAAAGCATTTGTACAACAAATATCCAATGATAGCAAAACTAGTTCATTAAAGAAGCCCCTATCTGACAATCGATGAACCGCAATGGAGGAAGAAATGAATGCACTTCAAAAGAATCAAACAAGGGATTTAGTTCCGCTACCCCGAGGAAAGAAGAAAGTTGGATGTCGATGGGTGTATATCATCAAGTACAAAGCTGATGGGTCTATTGAACGATACAAAGCATGATTGGTGGCCAAGGGATACACTTAGATGTATGGTGTTGATTATATAGAAACATTTGCCCCGGTAGCATAGATTAATACGGTAAGAGTATTACTTTCATTGACGGCTAACTTGGATTGGCCATTACAGCAATTTGATGTGAAAAATGCTTTCTTACATGGTAATCTTAAAGAAGAAGTGTATATGGATATTCCATCTGGTTATGCATCAATTTCACAACCTGGAGTGGTGTGCAAGTTGAATAAAGCATTGTATGGATTGAAACAATCACCTCACGCATGGTTTGGTAGGTTCCGAAGAGCTATGAGGAAGTATGGGTTCAGGCAGAGTAATTTCGATCATACACTTTTCTTGAAATGTCGAATGGGTAAATTGACCGCACTTATTATTTATGTGGATGATATGATTGTTACGGGTGATGATAAAGAGGAAAACTCAAGGCTAAAAGATTACCTAGCAACCAAGTTCGAGATGAAAGATCTTGGTGGATTGAAATGTTTCTTGGGGATAGAAGTAGCTCAATCTAAACAAGGCATATTTCTATCTCAAAGAAACTATGTTCTAGACTTGTTAGCTGAAATAGGAATGCTTGATTGTAAATCGACTATAGTCTAAAATAACCATCTTGTCGTGCATCCTGATCAAGTTCCCATTAACAAAGATCGTTATCAAAGGTTAGTCGGGAGGTTAATTTATTTATCTCACACCAGGCCTAATATTGCATATGTAGTGTCATTAGTCAGTTTATGCATTCTCCGAGTGATACACATATGGGTGTGGTTGAACGCATCCTACGATACCTAAAATCCTCCTCTAGTAGAGGCATCATGTTTTCCAAGAATGATCATTGCCAAATAGAAGGTTATACTGATGCAGATTTGGCAGGAAACATTACTGATCGACGGTCCACATCTGGATACTTTACATTTGTAGGGGAAATTTAGTGACCTCATAGAGTAAGAAACAGAAAGTGGTTGCTTTATCAAGTGTAGAGGCGGAATATAGGGGCATGGCAAAAGGAGTATGTGAACTATTATGGCTTCGGAGGTTACTTGTTGAGCTCAGTTGTTCTTCAAAGTCGGCCTCAGATTTGTTTTGTGATAATAAAGCAACTATTGATATCTCACACAACCCAATCCAGCATGATCGCACGAAACATGTGGAAGTTGACAGACACTTCATTAAGGAGAAGTTGGATAGGAATATCATTCAATTCCCATTCGTAAAGTCAGAGGATCAATTGGCGGACATCTTAACTAAAGTTGTTGCGAGTCAAGCGTTCTACAACTCTCTCTTCAAGTTGGGCATGAACGATATTTATGCACCAACTTGAAGGGGAGTGTTGGAGAGTTGACCTTTTGTAATTAGTTTAGTTACCTGTTTGGGTCCTTGTAATCAAGATGTAATTAGGATAGTTATTTGATGTTTCTTTCCTTGTAAATCATCCTTGTACAATATATTCCTTGGTGAGAAAAATAATATCAGTGAATTAAACCCCAAGATAGCCCTAATTAATAGGCAGCTCGTCATCATTTTCGGAACCAAGTTAAATAGCCGCGGATTTTAGTTTCTTATTCGTACATAATAGTCACTTTTGATTCCATTGTTGCATAGAGAAAAAAAGGATACAAAATTCTTTGTAGGTAGGGGAAATCTCATTAGTATTCAATTCATTCATTCTTTTGTTGCAGATAAATCGTCAGTCCGATAATGTCATAATCATTTGTTATGTAAGAATTACAGCAGTTGTGAGGTGATATTTGATTTCAATTCTTTGTAGTCCTTGTTGTTGTCAGTATTCGGAGTCAATTCAATTTCTGTTTATTCTTTGATTCTTTTTGTGATGTTGAAATTCTTTATTGAACCAGTCAAGTAAAGTGAAGTCATATTATCTGTTTGGTTGATCATTTGTTCTACTTTGTATTAATGGATCATTGAAAATTTCATTGTTACATATGATATTTATGGCTCTTCTTCTTCTTCTTCTTCTTCTTCTTCTTCTTCTTCTTCTTCTTCTTCTTCTTCTTCTTCTTCTATCTTTCTCTCTCTCTGCATTGGTAGTCTGCAAATTCCATTGAACAATTTCATGTGTAATAATAAAAGGGTGAGTCCGTAAGTAAGCAGCACATGCTAAAGGAGTGATAGTGTCACATAAGTATCAACGAACCAAAAAGATGCTTGAAAACACCTTGTTTTGATGTGAAAATTTGGTAATAAGAATAGGCAAGTGGCAGAATAAATCAATTGGATTGGGTTTTCCTTGCTTAAGCATGCATGGAGCTTTCACATTTGGTCGCCTAAAATGTTTTCCTTGGTTTAAGTTTTAAGTCATCTTTAAATGTTATCATCAACATATCATTTGAGCACTTTCATTGATTGATGGATGGCAAGAGCAAAGGCTTGAAAGATGCCCTTCAACCCCAAAAAAAAAATCACCTTCAGCAGGCCAATTGAAGTAGGTAAGTGGTGGACCATGTGAAGCCCTCCCAAAAGCTTGAACAAGTAAAGTAATGCCCGGCCTTGCGCCAGCGGGCAAGGTTGATTTCAGCATGACACCAACCACATTTTCCTTTTTTATTGTGTTTGGTGTGTGTGATACACTCGCATCTTAAGCGAGTGGGTCGACAGCTTCTGATGTCGTGGGCCCCGTGATGCGAAATATATAAGCACACAAATTAAACCCTATTTGTGACAATTGTAGTAATGATGTAAGTAGGGATCGTTCTAACCGGGGATTAACTAGGAGTGCTAAACACTTGACTCAAATAAATAAAACTAACTTTTAAAACACTAAGACAAACCAAAAGACTCAAAACAAGTTCAAAAGACTCCAAATACTTAAAAGCATAAAATAAGATAGATTTGAACGACTAAGACTTTAACAAAATATGGGGGGGGGGAAATTGAGTTGTTTTTGACGAGATTAAATTAAATGGACAGATTATAATTAAGGGCAAAATGTAAATATGAATGCGATGAAAAATATGGATGATGGAATAGCTTAAGGGGTTCTTCTCCACACATGTCACACTTGCAATACAAGATCGATTCTCAGTTGGTCTTTCGATAAATTATGAAACTCAACACCCTAGGTTAATTAGGTCTGCTTAAATTAACCGTCAAGTTCTCCTTAAGTTAATGAATTGGATGGGTTTGCGCAACGCAATTCACAACATTCTCCAAAAGTCCTTTACGTGAAAAGCACAATAAAGATACAATCAAAGATCATTAAGCATCATGAAAACTATAAGTGTTGACGAGGCATTCGTTACTATGAAAAGCATGAAACTAGTGCCAAGAATTCATTTAACGCGATTGTTTATAAGCAACCTCCACTACTTGTGAATATAAGTTCATAACGATTAGGTGAAACTCACTTATATTCTAGCGTCATATTTATGCATGAAAATTAAGCGTGCACTCTCAATAAACATACATAAATAAGTTATCAATCAAATGGTTAAACAAATTGAATCCACAACTTATGAAATTCCAACCAAAGGTAATCAATTCATATTGCAAGCATAAACATAGTTTCGAATCACCCCCTAGCTAAAGGGGGGTTTAGTTCCTCATACTTACAAGACAAAGAGAATTGAATTTAAACATTGAAATCAAAGAAACACCTAAACATTCCAACAACTCAAACTTGAATTGTATGAACGTTTAGGCCCTCTTCTATTCCTCTTTGTTGTAGCACAAGGTCTAAGGAAATGTTTAGGGCTTTAGGTGTATGTGGAATGGAGTGGGGAATGATTGCAATGAAGAGAAAATATGCAGAAAATGGAAGGGATATGCACGGCAAAGAATGGGATTTTGTGATGGTGTGTTGTGTGATTGTTTTGTCGTCAAATCCCCCCCCCCCATTGAATGAATGCATTGCATGGTTTTATAGGGAGAGAATGGATGGGAGAGCATGTTAATGGCAGCTAGGATGAAAGATTAAAGGGGTTGCTAGGTTGGAAATGATTAAAGAGTGAGGGGATGCATGTGAAAAACAGCTAGGAAAAATTGGTGGAATGCTGGAATTGCTAAGGGATGCACGGCATGGGTGGTTTGGTGTGCATGTGGCTGATTTGTTTGTTGGGAAAACTTGTGAGTGAATGATTAAAGCTGCATGTGGATGAATTATACAATGGGAAAGTATGTGATTGACAACTAGGGTGAATGGTGGCTGCAATGATGAAGTGTGATGGCTAAAAATGGCAAGGGAAGGCACGGCAATGGGTTGGTTTGTATGGCTGTTTTGTGTTGTGAATTATGATGAATGCATGTGGATTAAAGAAGGATATGGAAGTGAATAAATCATAATAGGGCTGCAAGTTTAAAGGGCTAGGGTTTAAGTACATAAAATGGGCCTAAAATAGGGTGGTTTGCATGGCAAGGGAATGGTGTTATATGGTTAAGCCCATGGCAAGGTTGTGTAATTGGGTTAGGGCCATTGTTTTGTGTCCTCAAGTGCATACAAGGCCTTCAATTTCATCCAACATTTTGGCTCCAAGCCTAAGCTATCCATCCTTAGCCCAATAGTGCTCCAAAAAGGCCCCTAAATGCACTTCTTTGCTTCTTAAGCCCTTAGAACCTGAAAACACACAAACGAAGCATAAAGGACTAAAATAACTAAAGAAACATAACGTAAAAGTACGAGAACAAGCCATTTAAGTCGCATGAATATGCTCCTATCACCCCGCTGTTGCAGCTCTAAAAGAAAGCACAACGTTTGCTTGACGTGGTGCGATGAGAGCCATCAAACTTCCAATGACCTAATGATTTGGGCTGTTGGAATCCTAACAGTAAAAAAAAATCTAAAAAAGTTATTGTTGTGCCATGTGGCATTTCTGTAGCGTCAGGAAGAAAAATCAATTGATCATGATTAATCTAATCGTTAAAAATGGAAAAAAAAAAGAAAGAAAGAAAAAAAAAGGGAGGAGAAATAGGTGTTAATGCAAGGTACTTTTAGGCTTATATAGTGATGCAGGCCGAGAAGTAAGCCATGAAAAGCCCAAAGAAGTTCAAGACACCCAAGGCCCAAGGGGCTTATAAAAGAATGATGTCGAGCTAAAGCTGACCATTTATAACGCCACTCCGACTAGGATATTTGAACTTTCCGACTGCCAAGGGCACGTGGCAGGTTGACAGCTTTATAGCACAAGTCTCCAAGGACAGGTATGCCAGAGGACAATCAGGCCACGTGGCGAACCAAGGACAATGACAGAGATCCAAGATGGGATGTAAAAATGCTCAAAGCGGCGCTCAAAGAGACATGATGAGATAATCGAGACTGAGCAAGAACGCCAGACACTTCACCACCGAATGTTTGGTGGATAGGCAAATAGTTGTCAGTAAGTTAGCCTATGTAGGTGGCATATTAAATGTCAAGTTGGGAAGATCCAAGGTTGGGGTGTTCATTGAGGGCCTATATAAAGGGGTGAAAGCCTCCTGTATTGGGGTCAGACTACCGAGAGAGTTCATGTATTAGCGAGTGCTATTTTTAGTCTTGCAATCAATAGAATTCGAGCAACACAGTAGACGTAGTCCATTTTAAAGGGTGAACCACTTCAATCTTTGTGTCTATCTCATTTTAGCCATATCACAAGCCCACCAACGGCCTTATATTTTAATTAGTTAACCTGCAAATTTTGAGAGTTAACAATTAGAAGAAAAAAAAAGGAAAAAAGGGGAAAAAGTTTAAATTTTTTTCTATAAATATCCAACCATCTTCTTCATTCACCTTTTATTTTTAATCAATTATACTTGTTGTAGTGCTATGCTTTGCTTGATATTTGAAATTAAATTATTAGAGTTCAAAAATGAGTTTTATTTTCAAAGAACAAACTTACGAAGTTCACACTTAACAAATTCACAAAGCATAAAAAAAAATACTTGAAAATAGAAACTACCCTTGTACTTGCCTTTGTCGTTGCACTTGACCAACGAGTAGAGTTGCACAAAGGCCACCACTTTTCAAAGAGCAATTCCAAAGCTCTTGTCCTTGCCTTGCCCTTACCCTTCTCCAACGGGTAAAATTGCTCGTTTGTGTAAAATTGCTCACGCATGTGTGTGTGTGTATATATATATATATATATATTACTATTTGAGTCATCTGACACTTCATCACTTTTTACTTTATACAATATCATGATGTCACTATGTTAGAATAGTCAGTTCAATTCCTGTATTTAATCTTTATATCTAGTTGTATTACCTCACAGTCTCACATCATTATAATTAAGATTGTTCTTAATTTCACAAAATGTAAATTACTTGATTAAGAACATTAACTCTTGTATCCAAAATTTAATATTTAATTTCACTCTCACATAATGTTGTTTGTTTTCTCTCAAAAAGAAATGTCATTTCATTGTTGTCCTATATTCCTAATCAGTTTCAGTTTGCCCGCTGGCTAGTGATAATCTAACATGTACAATAATATCTCCATACTGTTGTTTTATCATGTAACATAGTTTCATAGTTTTCATCATCACATAATCAGCATATTACAAGTTGCTGCGTGATCTTACGTACATATTCCACAATGTAGGGTTAAAATAAGTTATCTTGGATTAGTAATATAATTACAATTTGATCTCAATCTCCTTTTTCATTGTCTATGGTGAACCATGCTATGCTGATATGAAACCAAAGGCTAAAGCCAATTTTGTAGGCTACTGGGCATGAGCTTGTAAGTGTTTTCCCCTGCGCAAAATGTGTCACTTAGCACCACCTGGTGGAGCAATAACAAGGAAAAGTTTTTCAAAATAAGCTAAAATCAGCATAATTTGCCTCCTATCACCTAGTGGAACAAAAAATCTCACTTTGGTAAAGTTTTGATGCTTACATTAGTCATAGTTAATTAACTTAATTGACTCCCATTGTAAAACTAAGTTCATCCTCTTCATCCTTACTGTAGATAATATTATTTGTTCAATAAAAAAAAATTCTCTCCCAGGTAAAGTTTTGATGCTTACTTTAGTTGTCATAGTTAATTAACTTAACTATCTCCATTTACTTTAGTCTGATACTCGTTTGTTGAGTTCAATTCCTTTTTGTGACTAGCTGTAATTTTATGGCGTGACTTTGTTAGGAACGAGTTGTTCCATTCTAGATGAATTACCCTGTAGATATTTTATTGTTTGTATTCATGAATGAAACATTTGACGCTGACAACCTCCAAATGCTGAAAGGAAACCTAAATTTGGGCCGCAAGGTTGTCGATTTGGAGAAATTTTTAATTGTGATAGGAACATAAGTGATACAACACGTGTTTTAATAGTAGTAGTGAGAAATTTTATTTTTTAAGTTATTAACTTTTTAGCATACATATCTCACAATTTGTATAATAACACGTGATGTATCACCTTGTATACCGGTCACATCACCAAGGTTATAATATCAATACAATGTTGGAAGAACAACTTTCTGTAGAGATGGCCCCTCCTCCAGTCCTCCTCCTTCGATTTGCCGCTAATGTCGAAATCAAGACCTAATATTTGCGGTGTCAATTTGTTCAAGTTATTGTCAATTAACTGTTCATCTTCTTTGTCTACTTCCTCTTCATCCCCGTTCGTGCAGCAGTGAATGGAAGGTTCAAGGTTATTGTCATCCTCAACAATGTTTTGGGGCTCTTCCTGTAACATCAAAGTAGAACTTATAAGTACGGCTAGTCGATAGATTAACAGTGTTCTAAAAATCATCCTAGGCAACTGCCTAGACATTTGACAGCAGACATCTGATGCAATTTTGGACAAATCATTACAGAAATCGGTAGATATCTAGGCGACCGCTAGGTTCTCATCCCTCCTTTTACTACTTCATTGATTAAAACCTTATTCCTTTTCAATTTTTGATTAAGGTCCTTGGGTATTAATAACATCATTAATTATATCAATAATAAAACATTTTTTATTTTAAAATATATTCCTTTAGTGTTAAAAATGTTACAATTAGTATATTTATATTTATAGCTAAATTTTTTATCATATATTTTTATTTTTAGTTTGACCCATTTTAATTTGCAAACCTTTTTTAATTTGTACCAATTTTATTTTCAGTTTTAATTTGTGCCCATATATTAATTTCTTTGTGACACACCCCGACTCAAATTAGGGCATGATGGTCGTCACGTGAGGGTGACGTAGCCATATGCAAAGTGCAGAAGCAATACAAATAAATGAAAACCAACTTATAAAAGTACTAGTTAAGACAAGTGCTAGAATATGTGTGAATACATAATTAGAGCGTAAGTAGCCTAAATTCAGTCCAGAAAACAAGTACTAATTAAACGACACCCAAAGATACCCTACATTTGTGATAGTCTGTCAGAACCTCCAATCAATCCTCGTGAGCCACCAACGAACAAGCTTATCTAAAACCTGGAGGAGCACAAAACAGAAAGTGTGAGTGGGCAAAAACAAAGCTTTTCAAACCATTTAATTTATCAAATGCTCTAACCCCTCGCCGTAAAATATGTATAACTTTCCCAAAAATGGAATATATATATATATATATATATATATATATATATATATATTAATTCATGCTTCACATATCCATATACATAAGTATGCCATGTCAAAATATAAAACAGAATAAATAACTCAGGTGAAATTAAATTCATGGAAAATAACATATTAGCCGGAACCTTGCAAAGGTCTATACGGCTGAATTCATAGCTTATTAGTCAATCTAGCCGGAGTCATCGCAAGTGACCTATACGGCACTACATTGCACACGAGTCGGAACCACTGTAAAGGTCTGTACTACAAGACTGGGTGTAATATAGTTATGATCAATGCTACGTTCTCATATAACAAAACATAACTCACATGGTACTTACCTGAGCGTCCATAGCACCAAGTCTTATTATACATCATATACTAATTCATATGCTGAATATAAATTTATATGCATGGCATTTCAAAGCAAACTTTCATTTAAACACATTTTCTAGGAAAATATCAAGTATATAAATATATACTGAAAACCAAAAACCCACTCACTGGTATGTCGAAGAGTCGTAGCCCCCGAGCCGCCATTGATTGCGCTCGTCCTCGGGATAGGTATCCCCTATATGCGAAACAACTAAATAAACGTTAATTAAAGCACACAGACAAAACTAGTTAATAACTTCTCATTCATTACTCAAATGGGATGTTTGAATATACCAACGTGATCTACACAACCTCATGAACATCCCCATATTTTTAGAAAAAATTTCCGACCACCCATGCGTCGGTGAAGGCATAGCAACACGCGCAGCCACGCACAGGGAATCCTAACGAAATCCCTAACTGCCGTTAGGAATATTCCGTCAAAATAAAGGAATATTCTATCCAAATTACCTGACGCCGTTACCCTTCGTTAGGAATATTCCATCAACTTTGTCCGGTGAACCTCTCTGGTCGCTGCCGTCGCAGGAAAACTAAAAAACGTTTAAACCTTCATTTCTCTTCCATTTCTCAACCAAATTTCATGAAATCTTAACCAAAATGAAGCTTAGGACTAGAAGAACACAATCTTACCAATTTCAAGCTCCAAAAATCACGGGATCTCGTCGGAGAAAGCACAATGATTCTGGCCAAATTTCAAACTCGCCAAACTCGACTTCCCAACTTCCAAAACACTTTGTTTTTCTTCTCCGAGCTTCGTAAGGACGTTCTAAAGCTTCCTAGAGGCTTAAAATCTTATAAAAACTTCACATTTACATGTGCATGAACAGTACCTCGAATTTGGGTTCTCGGGAAATCTCGGGTTTCACGTCCAAAGAAAGGTATGGTTGTGATCCTTAGCTTGCCAAGAACTCAAAGACGCCAACTATAGCCTCGATCCGTGAGTGATCAAGGGGTTTTGAAATTGGTCTGTACGTTGTACGGAAAATGGCAAGAAACTCGAGAGGGAGGAGAGAGAAAGAGTGTGTCAACGGGAGAGAGAGAGGGAGAGTGGGTGTGTGTGTCCACGTGGGTCACCTACCAAAACCAACAAAATCTTACTTCTAATTGAGTCCAAGTAATTAGGAATAGAACTAATTGGTCCTCAAGCTTAAGTTTAAACCACACTCCACAATGAAACTCAACATCCAAGGGTATATACATAATTTCACGCCGTCGAAAATAAATATTTCGGGACGGGATAAGGTTAGCTGGCATAATGAACATCCTCCACCATCACTAGGCTCTCCTACATAATGAACACATCCGGAAAGTAACTATCTTTCCACAACAATCTATCTTGGCATGATTGTAGTGTAACCAATCAGTGCCCAAATTCAAATCAAAATCAACAATGTCTAACGGAATAAGGTTAGCTGGCATAACAACATCCTCCACCATCACTAGACATCCTGGATATACCCAATCAACATAACATCTCTCCCTTCTAGGTATAGAAAACTCTAAATCATATCCTAGAGGTGTAGGATGAGGTAGCGTCACTTGAGCAAATGTATAAGAAACAACATAATGTGTAGCACCACAATCAATTAATACTCTAGCAAAATGACCAAGAATGTTCAACATACCCATAATTAAATCAGGATTGTTCTGAGCATCCTGCAATGTCATGTTGTGGATACGTCCCTGATTTTGCTGTCGTCCACCACGATTTCTGTTAGCATGAATACCTCGTCTTTGTCTTGGCTGACCCGATTGTCTCGAAGATCCTACACTGTTAACAGCAATCTCTACTTGTTGGGGCTGTCCCCCCCTGGTACCACTGGGATCCACCTGCTGAAAGTGGTTGATATGACATAGAACCTCCCGGATACTGTAGGTAACCACCCTGATAATAAGGATCCTACAAATACTGATACTGCCTTGTAGCATAAGGAATGGCGTCGCCCTAATAATGATAAGCACCACCACGACCAATCTGGGCACAAACACTAGGTCCTGAAGCTTGCTGGATCTGCGTAGGTGGTGGTAAGGAAGGTTGTTAGGGCCTCTGTTGATTCTGAGGGCAATTTGCAGCCCTATGTCCCATCTGTCCACAAGTATAGCATCCACCGCTGTCTCTCCTACACTCCCCAAAATGTCTATTATTACATCTGCGGCATGAATGAGCACCTGAACCACCAAAATCCCTTTGCCTCTGAAATCTAGGGCCTCCAAAAAATCTACCGCCTCTCCTCCGAACATTAGAGCTCAAACCTGCACTAGAAAACCTGGAACTGACACAGCTTCGCTTAAAACTCTGAGTCTTGCGAAGTCCTTGAGATGATTGACTTTTACCTTTATCATCACGCCTCTGGTTCCTGTTCTTTTCTTCTTCATCTTCACTTTCACTGGGCATGTTCTCTGAGTCATCAATCCGCAGTAAAACCTCATAAAACTTCTGGTAAGTGGCACAGGGAGTCGATGTCACTATAGAACGTCATTTCTTCTTAGTACAGAACCTGAAATGACGGATCATCTCAACTGGATTAGCAGCAATCTCCGGATGATAGCGAGACAAGTTAGTGAATCTCCTATAATACTCATTTGCTATCATCTTCCCCTGCTTTAATGAAGTAAACTCTTGCTTTTGCGATCAATATACTCAATGGGAATAAACCTTTTCTAAAACAACTGTTTAAACACTTCCCAGTCCGCAATTTCCTCTAGGATCAGCTGATAAGACTCCTGTCTCCACCAGGATACAAGTTCCGGACCCAAAAACCAAGTAGTCGTCTTGACCCACCTATTAGGAGAAACATTCTTTTAACTCTGCATCACACAGAAAGTATTCTTAACATGATTGATCCATTTCTCCACTCCTTCATGCCCTTCATTCCCCATAAAATGATTCGGTTTCAGATTATACACAGTCTCAAGATGTGTCCTTTGTGGAGGACTAAGCGAATACTGAATGGCATTAGCTATAGCTTCCCTTAACTGAGCAGTATCAGGGAAACTAGGCTCAGCTGAGTAACGTGCCTCTCTACGAGGTGGCATAGTTCTGACAGAAGACATCACAATGATTTGAAATATTCACGAACTACACAGGACTATTAAACCTAGGCTCTGATACCAAACTGACACACCCTGAACCGAATCAGGGCATGCTGGCCGTCACGTGAAAGTGACGTAACCATATGCACAATGCAAAAGCAATAATGATAATAAAGAATACAAAAATGAAAACCAACTCATAAAAGTGTTAGTTAAGACAAGTGCTAGAATATGTGTGAATACATAATCAGAGCGTAAGTAGCCTAAGTTCAATCTAGAAAACAAGTACTAAGTTCAATCTAGAAAACAAGTACTAATTAAACGACACCCAAAAATGCCCTACATTTGTGATAATCTGTCAAAACCTCCAATCAATCCTCATGAGCCACCAACGAACAAGCTTATCTAAAACCTGAAGGGGCGCAAAACAGAAAGTGTGAGTGGGCAAAAACAAAGCTTTTCAAACCATTTCATTTATCAAATGCTCTAACCCCTCGCCGTAAAACATGTATTACTTTCCCATAAATGGAATATAAATATATATATATATATATATATATATATATATATATATATATATATATATCAATTCATGCTTCACATATCCATATTCATAAGTATGCCATGCCAAAATATAAAACAGAATAAGTAACTTAGGTGAAATTAAATTCATGGAAAATAACATATTAGCTGGAACCCCTGCAGAGGTCTGTACGGCTGAATTCATAGCTTATTAGTCAATCTAGCCGGAGTCACCACAAGTGACCTATACAGCACTACACTGCACACGAGTCGGAACCACTGTAAAGGTCTGTACGACAAGACTGGGTGTAATATAGTTATGCTCAATGCTACGCTCTAATAATAGCTGTACGATAACTCGCCAGTCACCTACAAGTCGGAACCATTTATAATGGTCTCTACGACAAGAATGTGCACCTAAATTGGATCCAATGTGAGCATATGATGCGGGAGGTGACATCATAAACAGGCATGTACCATATATTTGACTACAATCATCCGGGGTGCAGGTTTATGAGCTCTCAATCACGTCTCACATTATCAATATCTCATATAACAAAACATAACTCACCTAGTACTTACCTGAGCATCAACAACACCAATTCATATTATGCATCATATACTAATTCATATGTTGAATATAAATTTATATGCATGGAAATTCATATTATACATCATATAGTAATTCATATGCTGAATATAAATTTATATGCATGGCATTTCAAAACATACTTTCATTTAAACACATTTCTTGGGAAAATATCAAGTATATAAATATATACTGAAAACCAAAAGCCCACTCACTGGTATGTCGAAGGGTCGTAGCCCCCGAGCTGCCTTTGATTGCGCTCGTCCTCGGGATAGGCCTACCCTATATGCGAAACAACTAAATAAACATTAATTAAAGCACATAGACAAAACTAGTTAATAACTTCTCATACATTGCTCAAATGGGATGTTTGCATAGACCAACGTGATCTATACAAGCTCACAAACATCCCCATATTTTTAGAAAAAAATTCTGACCACCCACGCGCCAGCGGAGGCACAGTAACACGCTCGGCCACATGCAGGGAATCCTAATGAAATCCCTAACTGCCGTTACCCTCCGTTAGGAATATTCCATCAACTTTGACGGAATATTCTTCTTTCTTCTCCGGTGAACCTCGCAAGTCACTGCCGTCGCCGAAAAACTGGAAAATGGTTAAACCTTCATTTATCTTCCATTTCTCAACCAAATTTCATGAAATCTTAACCAAAATGAAGCTTAGGACTAGAAGAACACAATCTTACCAATTTCAAGCTCCAAAAATCATGGGATCTCGTCGGAGAAAGTATGATGATTCCGGCCAAATTTCAAACTCGCCAAACTTGACTTCCCGACGTCCAAAACACTTCGTTTTTTCTTCTCTGAGCTTCGTAAGGACATTCTAAAGCTTCCTAGAGGCTTAAAATCTTATAAAAACTTCACATTTATGTGTGCATGAACAGTACCTCGAATCTGGGTTCTCAAGTTCTCAGAAAATCGAGGGTTTCATGTCCAAAGAAAGGTATGGTTGTGATCCTTAGCTTGCCAAGAACTCAAAGACACCAACTTTAGCCTCGATCCATAAGTGATCAAGGGGTTTTGAAATTGGTCCGTACGTTGTACGGAAAATGGAAAGAAACCCGAGAGGGAGGAGAGAGAGAGAGTGTCAACGGGAGAGGGAGAGGGAGAGTAGGTGTTTGTGCCCACATGGGTCACCTACCAAAACCAACAAAATCTTACTTCTAATTGGGTCCAGGTAATTAGTAATAGAACTAATTGGTCCTCAAGCTTATGTCTAAACCACACTCCACAATGAAACTCAACATCCAAGGGTATATAAGTAATTTTACGCCATCGAAAATAAATATTTCGGGATGGGCTGTGACACTTTGTGCCTAGATTTTTTAAAGTTTTATTTGTATTTGTGACATGTGTTTACCATCACGTGACATTGTATAATTAATCAATAATAGAAAAATTACATATGGTATATTTATGTTTTATGGCTTAACTTTGTAAAATATGTTTATATTTTAGTTTGTACCCACTTTTAATTTGCAACTTTTTTTTAAAAAAAAATTGTAGTATTTTATTTTTAGTTTTAATTTGTACCCATGTATTAATTTCTTTTTATGCCCATATTTTTTAAAATTTCATTTGTACTCATAATTTTTTAATCTTTTATTTGTACCCATTCTTCTTTATTAATGTACCACTTTGTTATATGTGAAATGTACCAATTTGTTTTGTAAAATGTACCGTTTTTTTTAACACTATGGATACATTCTTTTGCCATTTATTATTTCTTACTGTTACATAGTTTTTATCCATTTATTTAGTCAAAATGTTTGAAATTTTTTATTGTAGCCATTTCTAATAGTATTATAAGAAGGGATTTTAAATTTATAGGATTATAAATCTCATAAAATATCAAACAATTAATGTCAAAACTATAAAAATATAAATATTAATAGTAATATAATGAGGTGTACAAAGTGAAGGGACTTTGATCAAACTTTGAATATCATTAAGGTTTTAGTCAAAGAATGTTAAGGACTAGGGACCACATCCAAAGTATCCCTAATAACAATAATAACAACAATAAGAATAATAACAAAATAACAATAATAATAATAACTAGTATATACCCACACATAAAGTGTGATTTTTTTTACTTTTGTTGTTAAAATAGTAGGAGAGAGGAAGAGAGTGAGAGAGAAGGTGAGGAGAGAGGTTTTTATTTTATTATTATTATTATTATTATTTTAAATTAGAGATGATAATATTACATGTAAGTGAGGTTTAGAAAAAAGTAAAATTTTGTCTTGTGAAATTACATTACTATCCTTAACTTTTTGTTGTGATAGAAGGTAAAAATGTATTTTCACCCTCTTTTGGTTGACAAAGAGGGTTTCATTAATATAGTTTTAGATGATGATCATAATAATAATAATAATAATAATACCTTGGAAGGTAAATTAGACGTTAGATTCGCAATCTATATGAAATGTTAAGGACTTATATGTAAGAAAATGACAGTATTACAATCTAAAATATGTTAAGTGACTTAAGTTGACGAAAAATTGAATAAAATAGTTTTGAATACAATAGTAAATGTTGCAATCCTATATATTAGGAATGTGATTGTGTAAATCCTAGTATATATTGGAATATCTCTTAGATTCCTATTAGGAGTTGATTACCTATTAAGAGTTGTAATCCTAAAAGGGTAAGGAATTAACTTTCCCTACTAGTATAAATAAAGGCACAATGGGGTGGAATAACACACACCCACAATTACACATCTCTCTTCTCTCTACTATTGCCACACCTTTATCTCTCTCTATGACCTCCATAATTGTTCAGTAAATTATACATACAACACGTTATCAACACACTCTAGACACTACACTAAAGAGAATTTATTCTTCAATTAGGGGAGTATTATGTTTTAATCATTATTTTTATGATTAATTTACTAATTTACTATTTATTGAATTGATCTACATGTTATTGATTCAATTTAATTTTTCTATGTTGAACGTGATACAACGCATTAGAGATGCAATTCCGACTTTCCGAGAAGAATCTTCTACAAATTCAAAGGCTTTTATTGTTTTCTGCCAATCAAGTACGCTTAAAATAAAGTAAGATATTTGAAACGACCTTGAAGCATGAAAACATTCCCCATGATGCATGAACCCCCTATGTTTATATTTTCCTTCCGATATATATATATTGTCTATGTTCACATATTTGTCAATATATATATATTTGTTTCATGCAATGCACAATTAAATTGTTATGTGGAATATGTGAGTCAATGTATACACAATAAATTAGAAGCATATTTAGGGTTTCCTAAACCCTAGGGGATTTCGAAAAGAAAAAAAAGGAATTAGACATGGTGTGGCACTCCCACCGTACCATCACTGTGAACGCAGCAACCAAACCTTGGCCTGGAATCAACCTTGATAGAGCCTGAAGCCCCGAGCCCAATCTCGCTACCTTGGTTCGACTACCAGTAAGCTTATACTTGTTGGGCCTTATGGTCACCTAGGCCCTCAGCCATTAAACCAGCCCTGTTGGCTGGCTCCCTTCCCAGGCTGCACACTGCAACCTTCTTGGTTATTGGGCTTGTGCCATAGCCTAATGGACCCAGCCTTAGCCTCGACTAAGCCCTGTGTGATCCAAACCCGTAAGCCAGCCTTTGCTGGGCTTGCCTTCCCATACGTATCCAAGGCCAGCTTTCGCTAGGCCTTGCCATGTGCCTTCCCCTTGGCCCAACATTGAAACCCAGCTGCGATTGGAGTTTCTCCCAAATCTCCATGGCCTGCAGCCCACCCCCGAGGCCCTGTAGGGCCCTGCCTTTTACTCAAGACACCCAACTCAAGCCCAATTATTTTTTGGGACAATATTTTTCGACCCAAATGCTATTATTTTAGCATTCTAAATAATTTTAACCCGAATATTATAATTATTTTTGCTTCTACTATCGATCCCGAATGGTCCTGATCTATTGAATTAATTAAAAGTGACATGCAGTCCATTAATCTGATAATGAATCCAAAATTATTGACTTGAAGATCACTTTTGGACATTAATGATTCAATAATTTATTTTTATACTTTTAACCGTTGACTCACTTTCGTAGTCCCAAAGCGCTCACACTTGAGTTCCCAAAGAACCTAAAATCCACTACACTTAAATCAGCATATTGCATTCCTTGTTCTTGCAAGAACCTCTCTTTTATGAACTAAACGTTCATAAACTAAATTGAACCTGTGGTTTTCAAATTTAGTGCCTTTGAAACCCAAGTTTTCATAAAACTATACACCCATGAAAACCCAACGTTTTTTCATGAAAACCATGTCTTAGAACTCGAATGTTTTAACTTTGATGCTTATGGATGATTCATTCCCATAGCACTAATCACAATCCTGTTCCATGCAATTCAATGGATTGTTGAACTGTCACAAGTTCGATTTTGCTAATTTGGATGTTTCTATTAGAAACCACTTTATGTGGGGTACAAGACGTGAATCTCCACGTGACTATTAAGAAGTTGAGAAACCATTGAAGCCAACAATGGTAAGGAAGAGTTGAATAAGGCTCCGCCATGATCTTCATTCAAAGACTTATGCCCGAAGCATTACAAATGGAAATACCTCCCGAACGAGGATTCCATGGCTCTTTGGCTCGCTCCTACGAACTTTTTAATCATGAAAGACATTGCCTGAAGCACACCATAATTACGTCCATGAATGAGTACAATTATGAAGTTTATAAATCTGATTGAATTTTGACTGGAGAATACTTTTCTCGTCTTTCCATGTTTCTAACTCACCCCTGAAGCAGTATTGTAGAAAATGGAAGTTTACCAGATTCTCGGATCTGATTATACCACAAACATATGGTAGAATTAGGGCTTGCCATGGTGTGGCATCATGCCCGAAGCGTGATCCTTGGCACCTAAGACCTAAAACTTCAAGAATAAAGGGATAATATTCCTAAACCTTAACCGTACAAAATCTACTTTCGACTTAATGGAATAGATCATTGGTTGTGCACCTATTTGTGCCCCTACCAATGTTGTTGAGGAGTACCATTCTAGTAGTCAATATGTGAGACTAATTTTGCTCCACCAAACATCGTTGGAAGAGCAGAATTTTGACATGGATGGCCTTGTTGGCCGAATCCCTTTCGTAAACCATTTACTTTGTGAACATTTTTCCATGTTCTTGGATTCACATTTGGTGTATTTTTTACTTATGGATAATCTTATTGGTATTGTCCTCGAATATGAGTTAATTGAATCATGTTTCTTGATACATGTGACCAATTCAATTAAACACGTGATTAGGTAGGAATATGGGAAAGTTAGTTGTATGGATGAATGCGTACTACGCACACTAACTGTACACGTAAATCACATCTCTAACAACGACTTCAGGTCTACCAACCTGATTAAGAGCATTGGCACGCTCCTCGTTGTATGAATGATACTACATCAACATTTAAAGGACCTTAAATTCTCCTTGTCGTTGAGTTTTTAAGGATATTTAAGATGACAATGATCATAAATGAAACCACTAAAGAAAATAGAGTGAAATATCCTTGCACCACCTCAAAAAATGAGCCTACAGCTTTGATTTGGGGCCAATGGGTTGTCCCCCAACTGGGAACACACCACATATAGCCGGCTTGGAGCTAGGTGATTGAGCAGTTTACTTGCTTTGGCACGACCTTTTGGGACACTTAGGTCGAACAATGATGCTACGATGCATCTCCTTACCCGAAGTAAGGATCTTGTGCTTACAAGCACACTTTGCCAAACCTACTCATTAGGGAAATTGATTTTCTATATCATTTCTTGCAAAGATACCAAATTACCATTTTTCATAGTGGATTCAAGGGAATATATGTGGACTAATCCAACCAAAATGCATACCATATAAATACTTATGGTTTTGGTTGATGAATTGACAAACTAGTCACATGTTTGTCCACACACATTGCTGCTAAACCTCCTGGCCGATTAAGGGCTCGCCACCCAACTTATCCCTTAAGGTCCAGGAGACTGGATAATGTCGGAATGTTTATATCAACGGTTTTCAATAAAGTATTGCATGTATTTTGGGTTTATAATTGAACATTGAATTCCCATGTTCACCCCAAATAGCATTGCCTAGTGATCATAAGACGCAATTTAAATGATCGCCAGGATTTTGGTAAACATACCAAGTTTTCAATTTTTGCCTAGGGCTATGCAATCTTGTACGCATTTATGTTAGTCCGCCTACGCAATTATGTTAGTCCGCCTTGAAGCCCATTACCACCCAACCTATATGATGTTACAGTTGGTTACTGGGTACGAACCTGACAATTTTCGTATTTATGCATTTGGGTGCGCATTCCATGTGCCAAGTTGCGCCGCCGCAACGTACCAACATGGGTCCTCAAAGAAGGATGTGTAACTTTTGTCGATCATGATTCTCCTTCACACTAGCTTTCTTCGAGCCCCTGCACGCGATCTCTTTACTATTCATTTGCGGGTTGTTAAATAAGACAGTCTTCCCGCCGTTAGGGGGAGATAAGAACATCAATGTTCCTGGAGAACGACATGAATTTGCGTGGATGTTACCCATTATGTCTCATCTTGATCCCCATACCGCATAAGTATGATAAGCAAGTGCAATTAATTCTAGATTTCAGAATGTTGCTCCAAACTCATTCCTCTAATCTAGCTAAAATGACAAGATCATATACCAGCTGCAAACATGCTTGCAAGGATAGACGTACTTAACGGACATTGAGTCAACATCCCTGAAGGGTGTGCCACCCCTATTGGACGGTTTGGACACCCCTGTTAGATGGTCCGGTACACTGGCAAATAGCCAATCTATCTGTCTTGGCCTGGAGCATGACATATCATTCGGTTCGTAGGATTCACTTCCCTAGAAAAGGAAGACATGACACAACAATGAATATAAACTTGATCGTTATCTCAAATCATTTCCATCTCATAAGATTAATCTGGATTAGTTCCGAGACTTGAAGTTCTTAATCCAGTATACTAGTTTAGATGAGCTAAATGGAATTGAAATGAGATTACCATCGATGATGTTTTCACTTTTAAGGTAGCTACCGACATAAATGAAAAGCAACAATATCGAATCGTGTTCTGTTGATTAAGTGACAACGTAGAACTGATTGGACAACTGAAATTACAATCCATGTCAAATTCCTTACCAAAGTGTGTATTGGATCTGTCGTTCCAACACTGCACAAGGTAACCTTATTGTGTTACAAGTGGGAAAGAAAGCGTTATGAGATGAATGAATAGTACGATATGATGCACGCCTTACGGTGTAGGTTTCTCTCAAATGTCATGTGATTGATAACAGCATTATAAAATGTGGTTAGTGTTTTCTCCATGGGGATATAGATACAGAGATTTACATGTAAGTTCCCGAAGAATTGCATGGATTGTTTCAAATAGTTCCAAAACCACGGAACACCCTCTTAACTTGTATGAGGCATTCACTTATAATCTGACAGATGTGGTATACCCGTCTAAGCGATTATTTGATCAGTCAAGGATATAAATTATGCCCATGTGTGTTAAAGTATGAAGTCTTATTCCGAATTGCTAGAGTTATAGTTTATGTCATTGAAACGAAACTCACTAAGACTCCGGAAGGGCTTGAGAAAACTGCCTCACACCTGAAGATGGAATTTGAGATGAAGGATCTTAGGAAACTCATTAATACCCTGACCTGAAGTTCAAGCATTGTTCTGACGGTACCTTGGTCTACCAGTCGAACTACACCCCGAATGTGTTACCTTTGAGTATACCTATGATCATCCATACATTATCTAAGTTCATATCTAAGTTCAACTTTGCACTTCGTTGTACTGAACTCTTTGTATTAGAAAGGACATCTCATTCGCTATTGAGATGCAGCACCGCGCCTACACGCAACCACTGAATTGGAATTAAATACGTACCTTGAAGGTACTATGAGGGCAAATCCCAACGCATCTCGAGTGGATCCAACCCCCTAATCCTCAAAATGATGCTTGCCTTGTTTGTTATGCTAATGCAGGTTACTTATCAAACCTGCACAAGGCAAAATCCCCAAATGGTTATGTCTTTACCGTTAAGGATATCACAATATCTTGGAGGTCCACGATATGACCTTAGTTGTGAAATATTCGAATCATTCCAACACTCACCTCACTTCATTACACCACAAGCGAGACATGGTTAGGAGTTCTTATTGAGCATATTCGAAGTACTTGCTGTTTTCATCCATCGTTGAGTCTCAACGACGATCCATGAAGATTATGTAGCATGTATGCACCCAACCAAGACATGATACATCAACAAAGTCAACACCAAGACATATTGCGTCCACATCTACATCAGCAAAGCATCAGGAGATTGAAGTTATGCAAGCCGATCCCAGACAACCTTGCCAACCTCTACACGACGTCACTGCCGAAGTCAACCTTCCAAAAACTTGTCCAAGGAATTGGTATGCCTAACTATCATATGCAATGCTTGTAGTTCTCATATGGAAGTTATGTCAAACTCAGGGGGAGTATCCAGAAGTATACTAACTTGATCTTAATGTACTCTTTTTCCCTACGATTAGGAGCATTTTTCCTACTGGGTTTTTGCTACCTAACTAGGTTTTAACGAGGCACCCATCCTGGGTTGATCATACCCTTGTGAGTTTTTCAACTTGCATCCAAAAGATGTATAGTTTTGACTTAATGCAACTTCTCACTTTTCTCCTTAGTCTATGGGTTTTTCTCCCACCTTGGGTTTTACCATAGCAAGGTTTTGTGAGTTTTACTTTTATGCATTCTTCCGTTGATTTGAAACTTGCAGTTGCTCATTGTGCCGATGACTTCATCAATTGTACTTGCTTCATCACTGAAGACCTGATGCGCCATTTACTTGAGTATTTACACACTCAAGGGGGAGTGTTACAGTTCTATTATATTAGGAATGTGATTATGTAAATCCTAGTATATATTGGAATATCTCTTAGATTCCTATTAGGAGTTGATTACCTATTAAGAGTTGTAATCCTAAAAGGGTAAGGAATTAACCTTCCTAACTACTATAAATAAAGGCACAATGGGATGGAATAACACACACCCACAATTACACATCTCTCTTCTTTCTATTGTTGCCGCACCTTTCTCTCTCTCTATGGTTTCCATAATTGTTCAGTAAATTATACCTACAATAGTAAAGATGAAATTAGCAATTTTAATGAATTTAAAGACTTATTTTACCCAAAAAAAAAATTCAGGAACCTAATTCTCACTTAAGTGACAGTTCACAGACTAAATCGACATTTCACCCTAATAATAAATAACGATGGCATGTCTATAAATTAATGGTGACATTGTCGATCAAATATTTAGAACAGATAGATAAAGTTCCGAAAACTGATCATTGAAATATGTATTTTTCTCTCAACCAATTTTCCAAATTAATAAACAGACGTTTATTGTCGTATTTAACATCACCATCCAAGGAAACCCCATAAATTGATTAATTAATTTTCAATATACTTTCTTGACATCTCTCCGACATAATTCAATTGAAAATGATAAAAACTTGGGATATTGTCATAACAAACTACCAGCTGATCCCTTTTTATTTATAAATAAAAATAAAAAAGAATAAACCCGTATTTCATTTTTTTGGTTCAATTTCTACTGCGTATGTCATGTTATTGGCAGACAGTTTCCCCAATGCAAGAAGTTGAAAATCACTAGAAGTCTTGACCTAGTTAAATATGCCAACTTTGCCAATTTAAATAAGTTTTGGTAGGTGGCCTGTGGTATTCAACCATAGACTTAAACTTTAATTAATTTTCAGACAAGTTTTCCTTTGGTCTTGAATTTAAATAGCTCTCCTACTTCTCGCTGACTAAGCTCCTATTCAAGTACAACTCGGTTCAACTCTAATAAAAAGCTCGTTTGAAATTAATTTTAGGAGAAGTAAAGACTCATAATCATTTTTGCACATGCGTGCCACTGTTAGAGGCTGTCAACATATTGTGTTTGTGTTTGAGTATGTGTGAAAGTTGCACGTTAATCTAACTTCTTAACCAAACATTGTGCATCAAGTGAGACACTGATTTAGCTAAGTTCTTTTCGGTGCCTCAAGTAAACGAGGATTTTTAAAATTTAGTGCAACTTCATGTATGAATGCCTAAAAAGTAAGCAAAACAAAAATAGAAACATAAAGCGAGAAAATAACGTTTATAAAAGTAAGATCGAGGCCGATGGGCCGAGATACATAGCTTGAAATGTAAATTGATAGGATATGTCGAGAAAGCGGTAAAACTTGAGCAAGATTCAAGTCATGAAGGGCAAGATAATGCTAGAGAAGTCCACTGAGATTACTGGTGTTAGATTAGACTTAATACAAAATATGTACCTTAGAGAGGAAATCAGGGTGGTTGGAATTGCATATCAATCGAATCATACCATCGTGGGGGGGGGGGGGGAGGGGGGAGGGAATAGCTATAAAAAATTTAGATGTTTGCAATCGTGGGCAATGTTTGCTTCGAAAGAAGGCTTTGAGATTGTAGTTGAAAAGCTAAGATAGTTTTTGCTGAAGAGCAATTAGGTTTGTACTGAGCAGTTGGGTTGACAAAAAATACTCAAGGTTTTGTTTAATCATAGAGATTGAATTTGACGAACGTCCTGAGAATGAAGATCTTTGGTTCTATTTGTAGGCAGTGGAGAATGAGCAACTTCCATCAGATTGTTGAGCTAAAACATGGGTAGATGGGTCATTTGGCACTAACAATGATTGTAATTCCTAGTTGATTGCCTTTAGCTGTATCCTGAGATGGTTCGCACAATTGCGGTAATGACCTCAGCGTGTCACCATCTCATTGGACTTGTGGGTCCCATATGTGTGCCACGTCAACACACTAACAAAATAATTAACGGAAGGTCCAAATTTATGAGCAGCACAAAATTTCAGGGACAAAATTGATCGGCTATGAATTTAAAAAACCAAAATAAAGAGTTACGTCAATTTCAGAGACTATTAATGGTAAAATCCTTCAAGAATCCATCATGCACTTAAATTAAAATACAAATAATAATAATAATAATAAAAATAAAAATAAAAAATGGCCCTGCTCTCTATTAGAGAGGTTGGCCTTCTCCCTTATCCATAATATGGAGATACCAAGAGGAAACCCTAACTCAGTCTCTTGCACTGAGAATACTAAAATATTAGTGTTACACGTCGGCAAAGCCGACTCATTTCCACGTTGACATCCTCAATGTGCTTCTTACTACGAATGAGGATCCGCAGAACCTTCCAATCACATTCGTTCATTGTATATTGTGCGACTAAAAATTATTGTAAATCTTTTTATTTAAAATTAAATATAAATAGTACTTGACGAAAATTGGCCGCACCATGTATGATGAATGGATATGATTTGAAGATTCCCGAAATCTTCACAAGGAGAGTCCAGAGAGGATCCTCATTCTCTTACTACTTGTAAACATCCTCATCGGTCCACCTCATTCCCTTTATTACCGTATCTTTTGGACGATTGGTCCAAGTAGTTTTTTATTCGTTTTGAATGCAAAACCACTTGAGTAATGCTATTCATACTATGTTTTTATACCACATTTCTATATCACCTTAAGTGACATCTGATGTGGACAGCCATATCATTTGCAATTTTTGCAAAACCCAAGGAAATGAAGGAGAAATATTCCTCGTATACCATAATCATCATTTAATTAACTAGTTTTTCTTAATTATTAGTTTATTAAATAATGAACTAAATTTAAAATCTGATTAATTCAAATGATGTGGCTATCCACATCAAAAATGCAACCTAAGATGGTATGAAAATGTAGTACAAAAACATGATATGAATAGCATTACTCAAACCACTTCTTTCTTTTGAATGGAATACAAAAATTGTTAATGAATATTTGGGATGAGGACTTTTCTCTACAAATTTTATGAGTGTGGATCATACGAGTCAACGGTATCATTTGGAGGCGAAAATGTTATATTCATATTAATAATCACGAAAATTAATCATTTTCGTAACCACAATTAATCATCAGAATAATTTATAATTATTTTTACCGAATAACGAATTCTTCATCAATTAATGGTTATCCACATTCAAATCATCAAATACGTATTGAGTTGGCAACATGCATCAGCTCCTTGGCTCTCAGACTATTACAAAGAGATAATAACTTCGAGTCTTTAATGTATAAAATGAGGGAATCTTGTGGAGTATAAACATTATAAAAGCATTGAATTTGAAACATTGATGCTATCGGTTGATCTTTGAGTTCTTCCATAAACACTATTGAATTCTCATTGGTTGTAAGTCAAAACCTTTGAGCACTCCCATACACACCATTGAATTCTCATTGGTTTTTCCTCATATCCGAAAAATACCCGAACTTTTATCCCAAAATCCGTTCTTTTCATACAGTTATTCATGGCTATCGAATCTGACCAGTTAAATTGTCATCCATGCATACGACTCCCAACTTGGTGTTATATAATGGATTTCTAATTGAAATAAGACTTATTTTTAGCTACGATCTCTGGAATTCGATTTTGATCTTACTTTGCCCATGTAATTCAAAAGTCACCACTTTACTACCCGAAACTCAGAATTTGTTCAACTTTAACTTGTGGATCTCTCTTCTCCTTGACACTCAAATGTAGCCCCCTAGAACATATATAGGACCCACCATCCAATAAGGCTAATGCCACATGTGCCAATAAATTTTATTATATATCTCCACTACGTGTTAATATTAACCAATCATAAAATATTAAGTTAAAAAAATTAAGAATTGAAATATTTTGGGGTTATTGTGCTTGAGTTGACGAGAAAAAGAAAATTGATTAGAATTGTGCATCCCATTCAAATCCACTCAACGGAATTAACATAATTAAAGTAATGAGAAACAAATTTTAAATTTTATATAATAAAATGATGATTTTTGAATTTTAAAAAATAATGCGACGACTTTAAGTTACAGAAGGCGAAAAAAAATTAAGATTCAGTTTCACAAGGCGTGGCTAAATAAGCCTCGAAAAAATAGCTACGGATTAAGCCTTGAAAGAATTGCTACGGACCTTTTAATGTTTTTGTCGATAAACACTCGGCTTGCCTTGAAAAAATTAATAACCACATTTGAGGTATAAATCCCAACCCCTAAATCCAAAATGTGTGAAATTAAAGACAAATATTGCAACTTGATTCACACTAGCCTAAAAAAAGAAAAAAAAATCAATCATTTGACAACTAATTGAATTACATTATTATGCGTGTGCGAATGATTTATTTTTTATTTTTATAACTGACACTATCCCTTTTAAGATGTTTTGAATGTGCTTAAAAATAGAAAAATAATATTTAATAAACAAATGTTTGTATTACATTATTACTAACCCATTGTAAGGTACTAATTAAAAAAAACTGTTTATATAACAAAAATATCCTTGTTTTATTTGATGTATTATTTTGGGCTGCTTTTGAATATAAAAAAAACTCTTAATAGGAAATGATATTATCTACTCTAAAGAGAATGGGTGAACTTAGCCTCACAATTGATTAGCAATAATGTGATTCAATTGGCTAGAATCGAACATAAAACCTCTCAATTATAAGTGAAGAAGAATATTATTTCACCGTAATATTAAATGACAAGATGATCTACATTTATGAATAAGGGCATGTCATTGATAACAGAGTTGTTCGCATACCCGGAAAAAAATGTAACCAATAAAACAGTGTTCAACATAATTAAAGAGATAAATCTTTAATCGAAAAATAGTCATTTTATCTTAATTTTCCTTATTTTTACAATGATGTCCATTTCCATAATTTGATCCAAGAGTCTCCATTTTCCTTAATATTCTGATATGATTTGATTCAAATTCTAACAAAAGAAAAAAAATATGATTCTAATTAACCCACAATCTTATCCTCCAATATGTTAATCAAATTGAGAAAATACCTCTAATCCACAAAATTTAAGAAAATCATTTCCTATTAAGAGAAATAATTAAAATCCATTATCCAAAAGACAGTGAGAAACCAAATCCAAAAATTCCAATACCAGAAGCGGTTTACTGTGTGAACCAAACACTAGTCCACGGAAAGGGATCCTCTTCAGATCCGTTTCTCATAATTCATAAAATCAGGGAATCTATGTCGTTAAAAATTGATCCAACGGCTACAAATAATGGTTCACTTTAAAAGTTATAATAACTTTAACGGTTGGATTAATTTTTAACTGCATGAATTACCTGATTTGATGGATTAGGTGGAACGGATCTCGAGAGGAACCCTTTCCCTAGGCCACAGCTATCCGTCTTTTTCTAAATAAAAAAATCTCAATAAACGACAAGATCATGGTCTCTCCATCTTATTCTCACACATCAGGCCGCTGTCCTCCCTCCTTTTCTAAGGAACCAAACAAACAGCCAAACACAATCCTCCCACAGCTTGTATTCAACGCGTCCCTCCCCTCTACACATCATCAACAAGTTTCATACTTTTTGCCACCGTTAAATCCTCCATGTCCACTCCCACCATACCCACCTCTCTCTCTCCTCTATTCTCCTAGCTTTCTCTCTCTTTCTTTCTCTAGGATTGCTGTCTACTGTTTGACTATGGGTGCGGGTTTCTCTTCTGTCTTCAAATCGGAAAACCCAGTTACAGTCGGATCATTGCCATCGAAACCCGGTCTCGGCGATTTGCCGGAGAGCTGCGCGGCGATGATTCTGGGGTATTTGGACCCGCCGGAGATTTGCAAATTGGCGAAGCTGAATCGGGCTTTTCGCGGCGCTTCTTGGGCTGATTTCATTTGGGAATCGAAATTGCCGTCGAATTATCAAACTATTGTGGGCAAAGTGTTCGGCGATGGATTGGAAAATCTGGGTAAGAGAGATGTTTATACGAGGCTTTGTCAGCCCAACTCTTTCGATGATGGAACCAAGGTGGGTCATCTTTCGTTTTGTTTTCTGGGTTTTGTTTCTTGTTTTCTGTTTGGGTGCCGAGAAAGCGTGGGAAAATTGGGAAAGTTAGATTCTATGAATTATATTGTATCATTGTGGTGTGGGTTTGATTGGTTTCTCTGTTTTCTCATAAATCGAATTTCGTTTTCGGTTTTTGTTTAGCAGAAATCGTATTGAAAGATGAAAATTTATTGTTCAAAGTCTAGATATTTTCTTGCGCCGGGACTAGAAATTCAACAAGTTTGACTTTCCTTAAGAATTAGTATTTTCCATCTTTTAATTTATTAATTTGTTTCTTTGTTCCCTTGTTTTGATTTAGTGCGGTGTTTGATAAATTTTGTGTTGTGGGTGCAGACGGTTTGGCTGGATAAAAGTACAGGATCAGTTTGCTTGTCGATTTCTTCTAAGGGATTAGCAATTACCGGGATTGATGATCGAAGATATTGGAATCATATTCCAACTGAAGAATCTAGGTAAGAACAATGGCATATTTTCTTTTTTAGTCATTGGATTTTGGAGAAAAGTGAAGATTTGTATGTTGCGGATTGATGGTACTTTATGGCTTTTCCCAAATATTTTTGCAATTTTAATGCACGATTTTGGGGTTAGAAGGTTGTGGCTGTGATTGTATGTGGCTTGGTAATGACTTTTGAAGTTTTTCAGGTCAAGCATGCCAAAACAAAAAAAAAAAACATTGTGGCAATCTCGTTTTTTCGAGGTGATCACTTTTTTCAATATGATTGCAATCGATCTAGTGATCAATGTTTTCTTCAATATGATTGCGATCGATCTAATGATCAATATTAACTGTTTGGTTAAACATAATCTGTTATGTCATCATCTGCATAGAAGTATTTCCTTTCTGTTTTTGAAAGGATAGGAGGGGAGGAGTCTATAAATATGTAAGTTTATTTGGTCACCGAAAATAAGGAGAATGGGCTAATATCGTATTTGAGGATGATGTGCCCGGTCCCTTTAGACTACAAAGTATTTGTAGTACATAGTTTCTTCTTGAAGTTGATGTTATTTAAGCTTGTCAGAAGTTATGAAGCATCTGATATTGAAATGGCTCGATTTCAGCCTATTTAAAGCTAGTGAAACTCTTCAAAAAATAAAAAGCTCTCTGTATTAAGAAAAAAGTTGAGATTTTTCCTTGATTTGAGCGTATTTGAATTGCTAACAGGCCATTTTATGAACTAGTTTGTACTGTTGCATTTATGGCTGCGTTCCTGCTAGTTGATTCCATCCTACAAACTGTGTCTAAAATCAATTACAAAACGAAACCCAAAGCATATAGAATACGAGATTGGCGTGTATTTTTATGTTTATTCATAGGATGGTTCTCATTTGGGCTTTGTGACTAATACAATGCATCTTAATGTGATCATGTGAAATAAACCGAAGGGTTGTGGATTGCTTACCTTTGAAGTACAAGTATTTGTGGAATTAATTCGTAATTTTTCTTTGCTGGAACACAGATTTTGCTCAGTTGCATATCTTCAGCAAATATGGTGGTTTGAAGTTGACGGGGAGGTTGAGTTTCCATTTCCTGTTGGGACATACAGCCTATTCTTCAGGTTGCAGCTGGGACGGTCTTCTCAGAAAAGGTTTGGTCGCCGAGTTTGCAATATTGAGCATGTCCACGGTTGGGACATAAAACCCGTGAGGTTCCAACTATGGACTTCAGAAGGTCATTATGCCTCGTCTCAGTGCTTTTTAACGGGACCTGGAAAATGGAATTACTACCATGTTGGGGACTTTGTTGTGGAGAATCCGAATGCATCAACGAAGATTAAACTCTCGATGACCCAGATCGATTGCACCCACACGAAAGGCGGTCTCTGTTTAGACTCTGTACTTATATACCCTAGTGAATTTAGAGAGAGGCTAAAGCATTTTTAGTTTGCGCTGAAGCTTTTTATCGGTAGGAAGCTCTGTATCATAGCGGGTAGATGGTGTCGAAAAGAAATCGAAATTAGGTAGTGAATGTGTGCTTTTGGAGTGTCCTGTGTATTTAAGCAAAGAAAGGTGTAAATTCATTTTCTCTTTGTTTGATTCGTTTAATTAGTGACACTGGATTAAGATTTTGTAAGTCTGTCTGTCCTCATAGTGAAGGGTTTCTGCTTCGTTATGGGATTTTGAGAAATTAATCATGGTATTTACAGTTTGAGAATTGATTGGATACCGTGGTTCCCTTAATGCGTGTCGGTTGAATTACGTTTTGAAACACAACCTATTATTTTCTTTATTATTTGCTTTTGCTAACGGTTGCAACTTTCAGCTCCACACCAATGCGCAAGAGAGACGGGCGGGGGTTTTTGTTTTGAATTAGAGTTATCGAAAATAGAATTGGGATTATTTAGCGGGCAAGTTGAAGGCAAAGAACTGTAATCCCTCCACCACCAACTACATTGTTTGGGTTCGTCAACTCAATGTGGATGGTTCTCTCTCTCCCGAACGCATAGAAATTGATCCTCTCTCTCCTCTGGAAGTCGCTTATCTTGAGTACCTGTGTTGGTACCTACAGGATCAACTGATGATTAGCTGTCTCATGAGTACGATCTCTGAATCTTTACTTCATATCACTATCGGTTGTGATACGTCCCATGCTTTATGGGATTGTCTCCAATGGGTCTCATACGCTTTTCATCTCTTCACCCATCACTTTCTTCATGGCGGCCCTCAAGTAGGGATTATGGTCAGGACCCTTGGTTTTTTGCTCAAAAGTTTGCGCCCTCTTCTCCCGAGCGTCTTATTCTGCTCGAATCCTTCTTCTGTTCATTACCTCGCTAGCATCCTCACCTCCACTTCCGATGTCCAGGGGATGTTAGGAGGGTTTGCTGGTGTCAGACCACTAGGGTGGTTGGCGGATTTTCGCTCTTGGAGTGTAGGACTCTCTCTCGTTCTTATGCTCATCATGATGCTCGGCACATAACATACTTCGGTTAGCTTGGTAAAAAAATGCAACCAAATTGTATGCATTTCTCATAGTCGGCGCCAATCTATTAATGCTTAAAATTAGGAGGTCAACAAAGACCAATACGATGGGCCTTTGGTGAACTTCAGATACCGACTATAAGAAATTGACATCAAAGTTTAAATGGTTTAGCCTTAAAAATTGGGCTACGCCCACTGTAGTGCTTTGTGTATGTATTGAATATAGATTACAAGACGCGCTTGGTTATAGTGTAATCTTTTCTTTTCTTTTATGTGTCCGACCGTTTATAAGATGTACTCGTCTCCCTTATATAGGCCTCCAATGAGCCCAAAGGTCCTAGGTTCTCAAGGACTCCACTGCTCTAGCACTAAATGATCTTAACATGTAAGCTTTAACTTGCTGATGACTCCTCTATTTAGTCAACAAGTAGAGATGAAATGATAGTTGCTTAGAACTAGTTGAAAGGATTTTTGGGTCAACACATATTGAGCGCTCCGTTCGATCATAAGTAGCTGAGGAAATGCTGACCCAAGCGCTTTGTCTAACAACCTTTATGTCTTTTTATAGGTTTTTGTTTTCACTAGCGGTCAACACGTGGCTTGAAGTTGACATCCGAGTATGTTTGTCTATGGGGCCTTGTGCTATAAAGTTGTCAATTTACCCACTTGCCTCAAGTGGTTGGAAAGTACTTTATGAGAAGGTGATTGACCTCCTTGTCGATAGTCAAACCAGACAGTTGAGCGGTTGTCTATAGTGTTCAAAGTTGGTTCCTTTAGTTCTATAAGGCCAACTTTTTAGCCAAATGCCTTTGTCGTCTTCTTCTTCTCTGGATCTTCTTTTGGGCTTTTGCTGGACATTCCCTAGGCTTATATTATTTTAGGGGCGTATAAGAACTCCGAGTTAACAACCTAATCATCATGAAGCACTTCCAAATAATAGTTAACAAAAACGCTTATAGACATCGGTATTTCATATATAATCATTCTCCAACTAGCCCAAGATCTTAACATTCATGAAAATAAACTACAAACAAACTATAAAACTAAATCACACCCTCAACAAACTAGGATTCTTAATGTTGTTAGTACTTTTTTGAATTCTAAAATTTTCCTCTCAAACACCCAACAACTTGAGTTACCATCATACTCGAACCAAGACTCCTAGAACAAGAAAACCCTAACAAGTACCCATTCGATGTGGGCCCCACCAGAAGATAATCCATTACTTGGTCATGGTTATTCACTTTCCATTAGAGTCGGACAATGACTTATGGTGCTATGACTACCATGGAAACAAAGGGTTATAAAGTGTTACGCCTTTTGCGGTTTTAGCCTGCAAATTACTTCTCCAAAAGCACTTTGGCATTTAAGCTCTTTCGATTTCAATTTAGATAACTTAAGCCGGTCATCAGTTGGATAACAAGCGCGATTATGACAAAGATTACTGTCACAATTGTCACTAATAAGCAGCGGCAATAACGTCTCAGTCATACCGTTTTATACCAAATATATCATTACAACTGACCAGAAGATTAAACGCGACTGCATAACTATCCTTCATAAGCCATACTCCAACAGATGCGTAATGTATACCTTTTTCCTTTCCTCGGACATGGTAAAGAACACTCTCAGCAGGTCATGATTGGTGGCCAGTATATTTATCGCTCTAAAGACTTGCAATCCGGTAAGGCCTTCAATTTTGCTCAACTCACCGTCAAGTTTAGCTTGCAATTCAGCCACTTGTTTATCAGTTGAAAGAACTTTAATCAGAGCATCAATCTTAGATGTCATCGCTTGTACCGAAGCTGCCATACTCCCAAAATTCTTTGTCATCTCCTCCATTACCTTTGCTTTCACCCTGCGACCGGGATCTGAAACACTTGGGGTACTTTGTGCAGGCCTTCGTTGTTGGGTACTAAATGATACATCAAACTGTTCCATCCCTTCAGACTCTGATTCTATATTCGTATCCACATTCAGAATCACATTTTCACCCAAATCATCGTCCCCGCCATGAGTTTGATCAATGTTTGCATCCTCTTGCCTAATGTCCTCTTCATCATCATCATCATTGCCAACATTTGCACCAGTATGACGACCTTTTTCATATATCTCCCGCAAGACATGGTAGAATGGAAATGGCTTGCCATACAATCCACTTGCATCCCTTCTTTTCTACAATTACAGAATATTACAGAAACTATAATCCATAGTCGACAGGAAAATATAAGAAATAATGAATAAGGATATCTGCAGACTTACCTTCACCCATTCATCATATAGACTTCTATTGCAAACCAACATCATTTGTTTATCATCCCAACTAAATCCTCCTTGAGATAACATCTCAGTTAAGGCACAATACTTTTTCTTCAATGTCTTAACTCGTGATTCAATGTGAGGAGACGCTTGTATTCCACAACCCGGCAGTTTGGCTTCCAGTATTGCCTCTATATGGGTTAAGTATCCATTTTTGAAACCATTATCAGCTCGCCACTTGGTGTTGCGATATAATTCTTGCAATGATTCAACTAATGCAGAATCTTCTTTGGTTGTCCAGAAACGTTTGTTTTGACCCCTTCCTCGTTTTCTTATAGCTGAATCAGAATTCATCCTAATAAAATAACATAAAAAAAAAAAACATGTGACAAAACTACAAACACAGCATAACAATAATTGCATAGCGTAAAAATGATAATTGCGTAATTTAAAATAATTAAAAAAAGGAATGTCTTAGAACGGGAATGATTGTCACATGCAATGAGTTCTATAGATAATTAAGCACTACACGGCAGAGGGGAGGGAGGGGTATTATATTTCTTGTGGGAAAATAGTTCTTTCCCTTGCTTTGCTGTTTCTCTCTCTCGTGCTCAATCAAATTCCGGTATCAATAGACTTAAATATTAACTGTTTACCCTAAAAGACATGACAACGATGAATAGAGTTAAATTGTAAGTGAACTAATATTTTGTACAATAAAGATATAAGGGATATACATTGCACAGATATACATGATGCATAAAGTCTCACATGTTTCCAAAACGAAAACACTAACAATCCAAGATATATGATCAATTAGTTCTTCAACCGCTAATGGAATGCTGGATATCCTTAGTTCCCTTTGTAGTTCTTGTCATATCTGGACACAACTCAGGAAAAATAAATATAAATACAAAGACAGAAGAAGATTAAGGCATGTGTCCATAGCTAGTACAAGAAATTACCTTTCTTTTAGCAGGAAGCTCATTCCCAAACATAAATTTTGATATCCTCCTAAGTCTGTTACGCAGGATGTGTACTCAGTGAATATGCTTTTGAAAAAAGATCAACAAGTGTACATTAATTCCTAAATTCCCATGAATTTGATATGCTAATTTACTGAAAGGATTTGACAAAAAAAGACTTTTGGATTAGCAAATGAGAAACTTAGTTATCCAAAATTAGCAAATAAATCAAAACAAAACAAAACAAAGACCAAAATTTTTTGATACACACAGAGTACAAGTGGACGGAGAGAGAGAGCTCAAAAATGAATGATACACATACAGATCTCAATATGGGTAAAATACCAGCTGAATTTAATAAGAAAGAATTCAGACCACAATACAATAGTTGATAATTAAACCAACAGCATAATGTTTTGGTTGAGATTCTCAGCATGCATTTCATTTACATATAAGTACCTGCCATAACAATTGAGAATATTAAGCCCTTTACGATAAACAAACTACCAAGAATCTTGCCCTATTTACGTATGAAGGTGCATTAATATACTAACTTATCAGGAAAACTTCTCAGCGTAAAGAAAACATCGCATACACGTAGATAGATACCTCCAGTCAGCTGTCTGTTCATGGTCTAAACAAATATTGTTTTCTTCATTATAATAAAACCATATTCTTTTGTAAAAACTACCGAAAAACACACCAAAAAGAAAAAAACATGGAAGGAAAAACAAATATTGTAGGCTAACATCTATGCTCATATGTTGATACCTCTATCTGTCTATCATAGTTTCAACCATCATATATTGCCAAAGAAAGAAGTAAACTGGAAAGCTGAAACAAACTAGTTCCTAATCCATCATAACCATAGACGGAGTTAGCAATTGCCCTGATGGGGCAGCTGCCCCCACTCAACTTGTAAGAAAAAGAAACAGAAAAACCTTTGTATTCATGATTATCGTGAAGAATACACTAGTTCCACATAAACCTTCATTCTCTAAACTCAATAAACCAATTGTTCATCCTCATCCTACTCTCACCTAGCTAATTACATAATTCTATGGCTGTAGTGACCCAAGATACTTATCGTTGTATAAGAATATGATCAATGAGATTAACAATTAGGCTCTGCCCTCGGCTGCTGGATCAATGCTAACAGATGATAGAACTGGCAAGGAAAGAGATTTCTATCCTATACAAATTCTCTTCCTTTAGCTCCCGCTTTACCTCTCTAACAAATATCATCCACCCAAATCTAAATCTTTGTAACAATAGCATTGTGACACATCATTATCGATCAATTATAACATTTTTTTTGGATAATAAGTTCATTTTGTTTTCAGAAGTTGGCCTCAATAAATAAAATTTCTAGCTCCGTCCTTGCTCATATAATTCTTATATCTCGTGCTTAACATGGAAGCAGATTGGATTCTAGCAGCTTCAGAACAAAAACATAAAAACACTAAACTAACCAGTTTGCGGTTATTCATTCCATGGTAAAATATTCACATCATCTAATTCTCTTCTCATAAAAAAATTTGGGAACCCCATCAAACACAAAAAGGGTATAAAAAACAAGGTTGAATCCTAAATTCCTAATTAAATTAACACACAAATATATACATATATATGTATATGTGTGTGTGTGTATACATATATATATATGTTGATCACAGAGCAGAACAAACTTCATTCATTCAATACCAAAGGTTCAATCTTTTTGGAATCTTGCAACCAATCTCCATTGGCCTTCAAAAAAATTTACCCACAGATTCAGCTATATCAACTATACAACGAAATTCCATAACAATATATTTAAAAAAATTAAATTATAAACTACAGTTGTACTGGAAAAAGAAAAGAAAACCCAACAAAAAGAACTCAAAATGTATGTTCGAATTGGTGGGCTATCCGGATTACTTACATTTTGGGAAGAAGAAGAAGAAGAATATTCGGGTCGTTGGCGCTCGATTTTGATTGCTGTCGCCATTCGCGCAGTGGAGGTTTTTCTTCAGTGTTGTGGACTCAGGAATGTTCCGTTCGAATATCGAAACCGCATATGTAGACATCAAACTTGAAGAAGAGCCTTTTGTTGGGCCTATTGGGTTGGTTTCGTTGGGCCAATTTTCCGTGGGAATAGCATTCGTGTCATGTGTTTACTAGAATGGTGAAGTGTCTATTTAGTCCCTGAACTATCATCTTTTTGAAAATTAAGTTCTTGAATTGTTTTTCGGTAAAATAAGTCCCTAAACTCATTAAAAATTGCTAATTTCATCCCTAATATTATATTCAAAGCTATTTTATCCAATTTTTCGTCAACTTAAGTCACTTAACACACTTTAGAGTGTAATCCTGTCATTTTCTCACCTATAAGCCCTTAACATTACGTATCGGTTGCAAATCTAACATCTAATTTACCTCAAAAGTTAACTTACACTATTTCTTATGAAAAACTACCAATTTACCCGCCAAAGTTAACTCCATACACTAATACTTTATGGAAAAACTATCGATCTACCTTCCAATGTGTATCACATGCCAGTAACGTGTCACGCCCCGAACCGGTGTCCAAGGCGTGACAGGATGGTATTAGAGCATAGGTATTAGACACCCTTGGATAAGAACTGTGGGAGAAGATTAGCATAAGCCAAATAAGTTTGAATTTAGAAGAGTATGTGCGATTGGTTTTGGAAGTCAAAGTTTGGTTGGCCTCTAGTGATATGTAGAGTGTACAAATAGGCTTAAATGTGAAGTTAGTTTTTACACATGATCTTTACAATTGAATTCATATGTGGATCTTTTGAGAAAGGAAATTAAGTTTGATCCAAAAACGAAAAGGATGAAAGTTAAGCAATGCATGCATATAACTTTAAGATGAATTTCTTAGGTGAAATGGGTTCATGAGTAACTAAAGGACAAGAGGACTTGAAAGGTGGACTTAAGTAAGAGGATTGTGGTCATCCTTACTATGGAAAAAGTAAGAAATAAACTGAGTACATAGTTGTAATGTTTTTTCCATTTAGAGAGAGATAGGACATCTATCATTTGTTTTTTTTAAGTTTGGTCACTGTAATGAAAAAAAATTGGAGAAGTCAGTGTGTACTCAACTCATTTGACTCTTAAAGGTGAAGGAAACAGGAAGTGTTCAATTAAATTCTAGAAAATGAATTTCTTGAGAAATTTTTTAAGTTGGTTGAGGGATTAGAACATCTTAGAGTTAAGAATTGAATGAGACAAGAATTTGATGCAACATAGAGTTTTGTAATTTCTAGTGTTGTTTTGATCCTGAGTAGTGGACAAATAAGAAGGATTTTATAATAAGCTAGTTATGTGCAATGTTGGAATGAATATATTAGAGATTAGGATGCTACGAACACTTGGATTTTGTTACTCATATATTTTGATGTAAGGTCAAGTATGTAGGAAGGAAATTTAGGCTTGAAAAGGTCTATGAATTACTTGTGGGATATATATGAAGGTAGTAGTCACGATTTGTTGATGGATTATATATGCAGTGAGTAACCACTGAACAAATTGCCAGATTTATTCCTAAGATGATACAAAGAATTAGAGTTGGTTCAGTATGGGATACTGAACCGAAAATGATATCCTGATTCCTCTAAAATTTTCGAGAATCCCAATTTCAAGAATGATCCCAAACCAATTTTTTGGGAATCCCGAAATAGTTTTGGGATTTTGGGACATGAGATTAAATTTTGATTTTGGTCTGTTGGGCTGAAACTTGACATATTGGGCTTTTGGGCTAAAATTTAGCCTTTTATATTGAAATTGTCAGCCCAATTTCGTTAATACCAATCTGTCATACATACAAATATATCATATGTGCAATCTATTTTGAGCCACCAATGCAATCTATTTTGTGCCTTTAACTTCATACATACCAATATGTGCAATCATAGATTTATAGCCCTAATTGAAATATGAAATTATAAATTGTTCTTCAAATATATTCTACTGCACATGCATGCAACAAAAATAAATTAAGTAACAAACCCAAAAGCAAAAAAATTAGTTACAAGCCCAAGTTTCAAAATAAATTAAGTCACAAACCAAAAGCAAAAACAAAAGCTTCAAGTTTATGAAGATTGTTGGCCTCTTCGGCCCATTTGACCCATTGATCTTGTTGATAGTTGTTGCTGCCTTCTTGTTGGTACCCTTCCCCTTGATGTTGATGGTTGAGCCATTCCCCTTAAAATGGGTGCTCGTGGAGGTAGTGATTGATTTTGACGTTGTTGAACTTCAAGGTTGAGGTGGTCGAGGAGGTGGAGGTGACATTTCATTTCCTTGTGTCGTATTCTCCTCACCTCCCAAATTAGTCGTGCCTAAGATAATAAACCACAAATAATTTAGATTGAATTATAGAAATAGATAATAAATACTAAGAAAATAAAAAAGGAAATTAAATTATTTACTTACTTTTGTTTGAGCGTTTAAGTTCCTTGTAGAAATTGAATTCGTCGAGTGTAGGCTCATTGTAGAAACAAAATTCATTTCCTCTAAGCCAATCACTAGTACACACTAAAGCCTCAACCGTTTTAGGTGTTAAGCAAGCTCTAAAAGGATCAACAACTCTCTCACCAAGACTAAAGGCATTCTCACTAGCAATGGTGCTACTAGGAAGGGCCAATACATCCTTAGCAACTTTACAAAGAGTTGGATATGTACCACTATTTCCTTTCCACCAATCCAAAAGATTGAAACCCTCATATGTTAGGCTTTGATGTGGATCATTGAAGTACATATCCACTTCATTGGTTATCTCATTTTGTTATGTCGTCACTCTCTTTTGTTGGATCTTCCTTGTCATCCTTTTAGCAACATCAATATCTCCTCCCCCCCCACCCAATCATCTAGTACAACACTTGATCTTTGCTCCACATTTGAAGTAGCACTACTACTAGTACTACTATTACTACTACTACTAAGGACCACTTCCTCCTTATATGCATTATACAACTAGGTTACATAGCTTTTAACCCTTGCTTTCTCCTCATTTATTGTGTCCTATCCATAGCCGAGCTCTTCTAGATAAATATCTTAGGTCGAGTGCTTGGGTTACAAAGAGAATAGAGTTCACCTTTTCAATGTCACCCCAATATTTGTCAAACTTGAGCTTCATTGAGGTAGCCACACTTTGCAAAGTAGCATTAAAGGTGTTTAAAATTTGTTCTTCTATCTCCACTTGCAAAGAAATCATCGTGCTAAGTATTAAGTGTGACATTGGAGTAAGAGTTGCACTCAATGGCAAGGTGGAATCATAAAACTTTTTGAGAAAGTGAGCAAAACTCACCGACCTCTCCCAATCATCCACCTCCGGAGGACCCATCCGCTTGACCTTTGTTGTCACCCCATCAACCTCTTTTGAGACCTCTTTTTTAAAGTAAGCAATAAAAGGGTCACACTCAAAAGCCATCTTAGAGAACACTTCTTTAAACTTGAACTATTAAGCATTTCATGGGTGGCATTCCACCTTGTGACAACATCAAAAGGGATACTTGACATCCTATTAAGTCTCAACAAGACACAATATTTCGTAAAAGACTCTAACCTTGCTAGGAATGAGTGTATAAACTTCACACAATTTCTTATAGCATCAATCTCACAACTAAGCTCCGCCATTCCATCCTTAACTATCAAATTGAGGATGTGACAAGCGCACCTCATGTGCAAGTGAGCCCCGTCGAGTAAAAGAGTATCATTTTACTTGAGTCTTCTTTTTATGTATGCAATAGCAGTGTCATTTGCACTAGCATTGTCAATGGTAATGCTAAAGACCTTGTCTATGCCCCAATCATTCAAGCAACCCTTTAGACATCTTCCAATGTCATCACCTTTGTGAGAAGTAACTTAGACAAAGTTTAGGATCCTTTTATGCAATGCCCAATTAGTGTCCAAAAATGGGCCGTGATGACCATGTAGCTTATCTTTTGAATCAAGGTCCAAGTATCAGTTGTGATGCTCACTCTCAACCCCTCAATCATACTTTTTATTTTTACCTTCTCTTCGAAAAACAACTCCAAAACCACCGCAGGCACCTTATGCCTATTAGGAAGTTTGTACTTTGGATTCAAGTCACGAATAAAAGCTTGAAGGTCCTCTTGATTGACCACCCTAAAAGGCATCTCCACTATTATAATCCACCTCACACATCTCCTATCAAGTCTTTTTTTATTGAAAATGTGAGTGAAAATTGCACCTCTCATCCTCGCTTGTGTCAATGTTAGTTGATTTAGATATGCACTCTTAAAGAGACTAGAACCTAGGCATTTCTTCAAATGCTTAAGAATTCCCGATGTCCCATGAATTATAGGGTGTGCCAGTACTAAGAGTTTGCAATGCTTGCATTCAGCCATGTACGATTCCACCCCATATTATTGGTGATAGTTACCCTCTTAGCATCATTTTCACGCCGGACTTGGGCCCTTTCTCCTATTGCCCTTTTTCCGAAGAGGGCCCTCCCATTCTCTCACTACTTCTACTTCCTCTTCCCTTTCTTCCTCTTCTTCCCAATGTTCTTTTACTTGTTCTAATGCAATATCCTCCTCCACATCCGAATCATCATCCCAACAATCTTCATAATAATCATCATGCAGATAATCTTGAGGTGAGGGAGTGCCAAGTTGAAGGGTACCACTAGGTTATATTTGTTTTCATTTTCCTAATACCGAGACCATAGGTGCACTAGATTGGCTACTAGACTCATTCATCCTAACATAATAATGCACATTAATATATCACAACCACAGTTCAACATATATCTAAATTCCAATACAATAAATCACATATCCAATTCAAATGCAATAACATTTTCAATATGTGCAAAGTAAGCACAACATTAAATTTTAAATCTATGTGTTTGTACCATACTTAGGGCCTCCGTATTTAGACCTCGTATAAATATTCGGGAGACTCAAATGTAATTATGTAATAAAGGAAGGGGCAAATATGTAATAAGTGAGGATCCCTTATTCTATAAAAGGGACTCCTCAACCTCACAATGGGGAGGCGAATTCTGAGGCCAATTCCTAAGCCATGAGGATCCTCACACTCTCTCCCTCACAATCCTCTCAGAAATACAATATCAGTGTGGACCTAACCCAAACCTTGGGGTGAACCACGATACATCTTGTGTTATTTACTTTCATGCAGATTCACGGTCGGATTTACGTTGTTCCAAGACCCCTCCGGTTTTGTGCATCAACATTTGGCACCTTCTATGGGAAAAGACATGAAAAGCTGTGTCGGTTCTTTTTCATTTTTCCATCTCACCACCGTGAAATCTTCACAACCTCACCACTGTCCACCGTGGATCTGCAAAACCCAAAGACACAGACATAGAGCTCTCTCTCTATGCAGTAGCTGCTTCTAATTTTAAAAAAAAAATGGAGAGACACATGTGACTGACTGTCTGCCTGCCATATGTTATTGATACTGATGAAGTTGTCAAAGCAGTAAATCCAAGCCTCCTCCAGTTTGAGAACCCAAGGCTTCGCCAAGCCTACATTGCCCTCCAAGCTTAGAAGTCATCCATCTTCTTTGACCATTTCAACTTCACCGCCACCTGGAATGGCTCCGACGTCTGCTCCTACACGGAGCGAATCTACTGCTACCTCAGCTCCTTCTGGAGTTTCTGAGAAAATGGGCGGCAAGCATCCATGCTCAGATCCATTGTCGCCGCCAATGCCACGTAAGCAGCCACATCTTCTATGCAGGTCACGTGCTACACTTCCCGACCTCTACCTCTGGCGTGCTATACTTCCCGACACCCTCCACCGTAGAGGATATCACAAACCCTCTCTGTACTAAGCTGGGAAGCAGCCCGAACCTGAAGTCTGATCCGGATCCCGATCCCGGTTTGGACGACAACCTCGACCCTAAGTTGAAGCTGTTGTGTGAGGGCTGTTCGCTGGAGTCAGGTTCGAGGTCAGGTCTTCAGTTATGGATCCTGTGATTACCCATCTTCCACAAGGAACAGAAACATTTGGGAGTTGAGATTCCTCCTGAAGTTAGATGTTGCAGACGTCAAACAACAACAGCAAAACGACCATAAACCCACCGACCCAATTGGTCGAAGAGAAATAATACTGAGGAGCAGCGAATTGACGGTGGTAGGAGCCATATTCAACTTGAGTGGTAAAAAGCTCGAGTATCTTAGGGTGCAGAAAAATCAGCAAGCTTTGGCTCTCTGCCCAGCTATTAAGAATTGCATATCAACCTCTGAAAATGTCAGTGACCTTACCCATTATGCCCCCTGCTTTAGCTCTCTCCCTCACTGTGATGGTGTCTGAGGGAACCGGTAGCCATGCCAAGAGACTTTAGCTCTCTTGCAAATATGGTCTGACATGGACATCGCCTTTCGTGATGAAAGTGTTAAAGGTCCTTTATGGGAAGAGGTTTCCAAGAAGCTTGCAGCACTTGGCTATCATCAAAGCGCCAAGAAATTTTGCATCGGTCTCTCTCCTTCGCCGACTGACCTCTCTCCAATCGCACCATTCAAAGCCATCACCCTCAACTACCTTGGCCGCAGTGTGCAACTGCAAGTTCTGAAATCAACTGGCGACTTTTCTCATCTTTTTCGGTCAGATAGGAAGTCAGAGGAGCAGCAACAGAATAATAAAAGGAGAAAGCAAAAGAAAAAGAGAGAGGTGCAGGGGAAAAAAGAATGACAAAAGCAAAAGAGAGAGGTGCAAGCTGTCACCAATGAGTTGTAGAGGAAACACAAAAGCAAAAGAGAAAGGAAAGGATTATACTTTTGCTTTTGTCGACCACTAAAGCAGAAGATGCCATCAACTTTTGAAAAAGAAAACTTTCATCAGGCATGTTCCCACTTTTCTAAAAAAGCCACTGGAATACGCACATAGAAAAAGATTTGCAACAACCCAGTATGCAGTATGTGCAGTACGCACCAACGATCTGCAACTGTCGAAACCTTTATTTTTTAATGATGTAATTTATTTTTCTTATCTTTCGGAGACATCTGTATAAACCCCATCAAAGGGTAATAATAATAATAATAAAAAAGAGCCCAAATAATGGGCTGGAATGTGGAGGGCGAAGACTCATATGCCCAAAAGAGCTAGGCCCTATGGCTCCAAAATTATTCGGCAGTTTGCCGCTATTATCTCCAACTAGGTGATCAAAAGTACGTCTAGTACTCCAAAATTATTTGGCAGCCTGCCACTATTATGATCAAAAGTACGTCCAGTACTCCAAAATAATTCGGCAGCCTGCCTCTATTATCACCAACCAGGTGACCAAAAGTACGTCCAGTACTCCAAAATTATTCAGTAGCCTGCCTCTATTATCACCAACCAGGTGATCAAAAGTACGTCTAGTACTTCAAAATTATTCGGTAGCCTGCCGCTATTATCACCAACCAGGTGATCAAAAGTACGTTTAGTACTCCAAAATTATTCGGCAGCCTGCCGCTATTATCACCAACTAAATGATCAAAAGTACGTCCAGTACTCCAAAATTATACATGAGCATCACTCATGTCAATCATACATAAACATTCATGTGCATCCCCTATGTCAATCATACATAAACATTCATGACCATCACTCATGTCAACATCCATGAACATCACTCATGTCAATCAACATAAACATTCATGAGCATCACTTATGTCAATCAGCTTCAAAAGCTTCACTTACAAAGCTTCACCTACAAAGCTTCAGTACAGGGTATACAAATACCGCTTCCGAACAACCGCCATTTCGGCTCATACATGGATTCAATTTGAAGTCTCTAGCCAACATACTCTATGACCGAAGACTTGGGGGACTACATTATGTACCATATATTGGGCCTCAACTAGGCCTCATGAAAAATACTTGGGGGACCTAACCCATTATTTATGTACTGAGGAGCGAGCCCTTATTCTATAAAAAGGACTCCCTCACTTTCATTAGAGAGCACCTATTATTCATGTACTGAGGAGCGAGCCCTTATTTTATAAAAGGGACTCCCTCACCTTCATTAGAGAGCATCGCCGCCTACTGAGCAACTGCCTCGCCGAGAGCATCAACTCTAGCCCATCATTTATGTATTGAGGAGCGAACCCTTATTCTATAAAAGGAACTCCCTCACCTTCAACGCCACAAGCCGAGCAGCCTTGTAACATGTGCTACTTCTGGTTGAGCATCATGTCAGATTGGGCACCGCCTCATATCGAGTATCAGCTCTAGACGACATCTAGTTACTTCGGCCCACACATGGACTGAATTTCAAGTCTCCAGCCAAAATACTCTTTTAACTGAAGACTTGGGGGACTACTATTTGTATCATACTTAGGACCTCCGTATTTAGACCTCGTATAAATACTCGGGGGACTCAAATGTAATTATGTAATAAAGGAAGGGGCAAATATGTAATAAGTAAGGAGTCCTTATTCTATAAAAGGGACTCCTCACCTTCACAATAGGGGAGGCGAATTCTAAGGCCAATTCCTAGGCCATGAGCATCCTCACACTCTCTCCCTCATAATCTTCTCAGAAATACAATATTAGTGTGGACGTAGACCAAACCTTGGGGTGAACCACGATACATCTTGTGTTATTTACTTTCATGCAAATTCACGGTCGGATTTACGTTGTTCCAAGACCCCTCCGGTTTTGTGCATCAACACTATGCATGCTAAATGGCATTTCTTAAGAGGAAACAATTAAAGAGAATTCTCAAATCATATCTATTTGGATAAAGTACTAAGGAAACAATTAAGGAGAATTCTCAAATCAAATCATATCAATTAAAGAGAATTCTTAAGATGAAACAATTAAGGAAACAATGAAGATAGAGTACTAACCTTAAAAAGCCTTAATTCAAACCGAAGACCGGTCTCCTTAAGCTCAATTCCATATAGATAATCCTCCTAGTGTCAATGGGTAAGTTAAAGTAAGCGGACATAACCATTGAACAAAAACGAGGATTAAAATTTCAAATATGAATTGGACAAGCATGACAGGCAGTTCTATGTGACCACAACTTGACCTTGCTTAACCACATTACAACAAACTTTGAAATACGCATAGTTAGAACAGATCAGGGAAGAAAAGGATATTCAAAATCTATTTCAACTCCCTAAACTTTCTCAGAGCAACGCAAAAGAGATACTTCTTCAACAAGCTCTGCTTGCATTCAAAGAATAAGGTAACAAATGGTGACCTCACTTTTGTCAGATAACATATGCCTTTCTAGTTTCTAATAAAAAAGGCATCAACCCAAAGCAACATCAAACCCAAATTCCTTTAAATTCAGTGGTATTACAGACTATCTTGGCACAACCAAGATCAAGTCAATATTTCAATTCTCTTTTTATGCAACAAATGAAGGATAACTTGTCCAACCTAGTCACTATGTAACTCAACACTATAAAATTCGTTGAAACAAATGAATTGCTCTACCCATATAATAAACAATGAAGACTCAGAAGCCAGAGATCAAGTTGCAATTATGTAAACAAGAAGGAATGGAGAGAAAAAAATCTATCCAAGAACATATTATCAAACATAAAATGTATACAGGTTTTCAATTACCTACTAGCACTAAAATTTTCAATAAAGATACCATAAAACACCAGAAGTTTCAGTAAAAGTTTCAACTTTCAAGAATCAAAACATCAGAGCCATGTACATCATTGTTTAAGCATAATGCAACATCAACTGGACTACACTAGACCGCTCAACCCCCATTACATATCTTCTACTCAAGGTTCTAAAAAACACTAGGCGCTAGTAGGGCGGCAGGCAGGGGCCTAGCTCCTAGGTGGCTAGGTGGGCGCCTAGGCGGATTTATGTAAATTCATTTTATATCTTCTAAATAAGTGTCTATTTACACTTTAAAAAAATATACTTGTATGGATAATAAAAGAATGATAAAATGCAAAACTAGAAGTAGAAGAATACACAAAGTACATCCATCCAACAAGTTCAATATTTACAAAATAGTAAGCATATAATCATAATGATGAGTATTCTTGGATGATAGACTAAATTCTTCTTATTCATGATCTTTGCATTGGATTGGGCATTGACTAAATAACTCATATGGCATTTAGATATAACATTCATATATGTATATGTATGTATTGGTATATATACATAAACTTTTAAAAGATAAAAGCCCACATAGTGGGTGGTTGGATAATTAAAATCCATTGAACCGTTCACTCCACCTCTCACATTACCCAAGGTAGAGGCCAAATAAAGTAAAATACCTTCCCATTAAATCTGTTCGGTTCTTCATCTTCCTTATCCCTTTTAGAACCACAAAGTGAAAGGTGTAGAAGCTCACGATTGATATGTCAAATACCCTCTCTCTCTCTCTCTCTCTCTCTCTCTCTCTCTCTCTCTCTCTCTTTGCGCGTACTCTTTACCCCCTCATCTGCTCATAGACGGTAAAGCTGCATATTCAGAGTTGCAGCGCGTTTGGGATTTTCAACCACCTAGAGTGGCACTTAGCGCCGCCTAGACCGCTTAGCGAGCACCTAGACGGCTGCCTAAATCCTTTCCACCTTAAGTGAACGATTTGGTCGAAATCAAGTTGGAGCTCCGCCATCTAGCGCCTAGGCATCGCCTAGGCCGATTTTTAGAACACCGCTTCTACTTCATGACCCTCAAAACAAGAACTCAGCAACACAAACTCAGCACAACTATTACGCAAAATAACAAAATCTATTGCTCCAATTCACCTAAGCACAATTCTTTTCAATGCTAATTCAACCACTTTAGAAACAAAAATGCAAGAATTCTTCTTTATTTTTCGATGTAATTATCGAACATATATCATATACACAATCTGAAATATCTTCCTCCACATTTGGATATATACTCAACATTAACATCAAATCTTAATTTCCCATAACCAAACAAGAAGCTAAATCAAATAATGGACAAAAAAAAGTAAGTTTGAGAGATGATTTGTGGCATACCGGATCTTTAACGTCAAGTTCAAGTTTCAACGATCTCTTTCTTTACTTTGCTGGGTAAAAGATAACTGTATAAACCATAAATCATCAACCTCCGTATCAGTATCTTCCAAGTGCTAAATTTCACAAACCCTAATCTAGAATTTGAACCCTAAATTAAATTTCAAACCCTAAATTAATTCCAAAATTTGGGGGAGAATCGATGCACAGTGCACTAGAATCTGGATGAAGAAGTCGAGAGAGAGAAAGATCAGAAAGGTGAACGGCGCCGGTGGTCGTGGCTCTACCTCTGTGTCGTGAAAGAAGGCTCCTCCATAGTGAGGGATGAGAAGTCAAGAGAGAGAGAGAGAGATTAGAGAGGTGATAGGTCAGTCAAGAGAGAGGTGAGTCACTTATGTGATGTGGGTGTGGTCGGATTCAAGGACAGAAAGAGAAATCGGCGGGGAGGGTGATGAGGTGAGGTCGAGTCAAGAGATGGAGTGACTGAGTTCTGAGGGTTTGATTTGTATTCAACAGTTGAGATTAAATCTCAACCAAATTCGACGGCTGTTACAATTCCAAATATATATTTAAAATTACATAATATATATATTTTATTTTATTGGTTCGGGATTACCGAACGAATGAAAATGTGAGACTGATTCCCATACCGAAATTTTAGGATTGGTTCGGTATTGGGTACCGAAATTTTTGGGATTTTCGGTTTGGTATTTTTATTGGTTTGGTTTGGAATATTCGGTTTTTTTTTCCCACTCCTACAAAGAATTATGATCCCTTTGGATTTGTAATTTTGCAATTGAGTTATGAATTATTCTATAGCTAATATGAGCTCTATGAGTTAGGTTTGAACTCAGTGCTGGTTCATGATTTTAGAGAATCACTTGCAAAATTATTGTTATATACATAATCATAATTATGAAGGAGAATAGTGCTTCAATATGAGGATTTGGGTATTTATATACTGGTCAGAAGAATTTGAGAGTACTTATATTGATGCAAAAGGTATTCTACATGTTTTAGTGTTGAAGAATTCAAAAGAAATGTATAAATATGTTGTTGAGACTTTGTATAATGATAATAATATGCAACGTGTTAGTGTGTGTGTATATAGTTTATATATAGAGAGAGATTAGAAAAGATAAGAGTGGAAGAAATACATGGCATTAGGAGTGATCAAGGAGCTTGCTCAAGTACGTGGAGTTTAGCTATTGCGGTAGTGACGTGGATCTTCGTTTTAGCTTTGAAATTAAGGTAGGGGTTTCTTGGGAAACTTATCACCATTGTAGTATTAGTCTTGTTTAAGCTTTGTGAAATCTGTGTCATATTTGATCTATCTCTATAATTGATATAATTATGTAAATTGGAAAATGATTCATATTACTTTTATTGTTGATATGTGGATAACGTGACAATGTTGATTAATTGCATATGTCATAGCATATTAGAGTGGAAGGATTTTATTGGTTATTCAAGATTGGGATATGGTAATGGAAATATTATTTTGTGTGGTTGAGTTTAACTCTCATAGGGTCCAACAAGGGAACCAAAAGTGAAATTATAGGAATGATATGAAGTAGTGGGGACTCTGGCGACCGAGAGAAGAACAAAATGACCAACAAAATGGTAAATTTGGGTTGATTGAGTTACAGCGGTTGGTTAATGTAATAGAGCATTCAAACCATTGTTGCAGTGGTAAAATGCATGGTATGGGACATGCAAGTCCGCATGTTTTATTATATAAATTAATGGGCTGGGTAGTTGAAGTTAAGCTGCATTCATGATAGATAACATATTTTTGATAACATGTTATAATTGATTTATGTGAGCATGATACTTGGTTTAGCCATGACAATAATCCTTGATAAGACTTATGTCCCTGTTGAGCTGTGGTTTCGCTCACCCTATACATTTTAGACCTTGCAGGTTCCTACAAGTTTAAAGAAAGGTAGGAAAGCTGAGATTGTGTTAGACGAGAGATTTAAGAGTTTTTATTTATTTTTGTACACCCTGTAAGGATTCTGGAGTTATTTATAGAAGATAAGTTTGATTTTTCGTTTTTATTTTTATTTTTATTCACGTAGCGCTTTTTCGCTGACCTTGGGTTCGGGGCATGACATAACATGACTTAAATTGACGAAAAATTGAATATAGTAGCTTCAAATATAATATTAGGGATGTAATTGGCACTCGATTCTAAAAAAAATCATTATGTTTGAACATAAATTTAACCACATGTTTGGTTTTGTAAATAAGATACTAGAAGATATTTTCCTTTCAGGATTATATTACTTGCAAGGTAAAGAATCCTTCTTGGTTTACTATAAATAAGGGCACAAGATCTTGAATAATACACATAATTCTTCAAGCTTTTCTCCATACCTCTCTTTCTCCCTATGCCATGTCCTCTCTCCTAATAAAGTTTCCTAAACGCACCACTCATGTTGAAACTCAAAGTTTTTCATGATTAATCTGTTGAAACTAAACCATGTCTTAAAACCCGAATGTTCTAACTTTGATGCTTATGGAGGTTTCATTTCTCATAGCACCAATCATAATCTTGTTTGCTCCATTCAACAAATTGTTGAACTGTAAGAAGTTCGATTTCACTAATTTGGAAGTTTCGGAACTACCTTATGCGGTACAAGATGTGAAGCTCCACTTGACTACGCAAAGCTTGAAACTATTGTAGTCAGCACTAGCGTGGAAAAGCTGAATAAGCCTCCGGCACGCTCTTTATTCGAAGATTTATGCCTAAATTATTAAATGGAAGTACCTTACTGAAGAGGATTCCATAGCTATTTGACTCGCTCTTACAGACAATTCCAATCATGAGAAGATGATCTTTTACCTGAAGCAAGACATGATTGAAACCTTTACGTCAATTCGTAGGTACAATTATGTGAGAACTCGTATTTTTAATTTTATATATTATACATAATTTTGACCCATATTCTCTTAGCCAACCCATTTGTTATAACCAATTCCTTATGGAACCATCACATGTTTTTGTGATATCTTGTCGTGCATGCTACACGTTTGCATGCATAGCTTAGTCACTAATTAAGCCATCTTTATCTCATATTCGTCAAGTTTCGTACCTGGTCATATGAAACGCACGACACATCATCTTGTGATGCGTCAGTCACCTTATCATGAATTGCCACGTGGTCCTGCATTCCATGAGTCATCAACCACGTGTTCCTTTTAAGGGCTGCACCAATGTTTCTTCTCAGCCCATTTCTATCTATATCTTGTACATTGCATGTAGTTTTCATGTATAGTACGTTGGTTTATGTTATATATGTGTATGGTAGAGAGAGAGATTAGAAAAGAAAATAGAGTGGAAGAAATACATGATATTTGGAGTGATTAAGGAGCTTGCTCAAGTACGTGGAACTTAGCTATTTTGGTAGTGACGTAGATAATTACGTGGAGCTTAGCTATTCAGGTAGTTACGTGGATCTTTGTTTTAGCTTTATAATTGAGGTAGGAGAAATAAGGTAAACCTTTACGGAAATTGATTTTATCAAATTTTGTGAAGTGTTATAATACTCTTGATCTTTTTGGTTTATTAATGTAGTTGGATTTTAATTGGCTAATTGCTTCAGTTAAGTGTTTACTTGTTATTGGTTATGGAATTACTGCTGGAATACTATTCGTTGAGAATATACTTTGATACATGTGAAAGACGAAATGACATTATTTGTGCATCACTCATGTTGTTAGATGTGGTTAGAACTTCAGTGTTGAGATTTGAATTCGAGAAATGAGGGTAGTTGGAAATGATCTTTTGTGTAGTTGAATCTATTCATTGTGAAACCAGTTCCAGGTGAGCCTGGTGTGCACATTAGAATAGCATATCGGCAGGAATTGTCGATGTGGGTGATGTGGGTTGGAGATCAACGAATTAGATAAGATGACTAGCAAAAGAGATTTGTGAACTTGGGATATCGTATGGGAGTTAGTTTCTATAATAGAACATTTGAACCACCATTGCAGTGGTAAAATGCATGGTATGGGACGTGCAGGTCTGTGTGTTTTATTATATAAATTAACTAGTGTAGCTGAAGAGGTTGGATTGTATACATGCATTGTTATAATTTATGATTTGATGTTTGGCTATATGATTTCATAACACTTAATTTAATATCGTCAATTTACTGTGATAAGGTTATGTCCTTATTGAGCTGTTGAAGCTCATCCCTCTATTGTTATGCAGGTTTACGAACTAGACATTCAAGAGGGTAAGCAGGATGAGATCGGATTAGATCTGAGAATAGAATGTTTATTCATTTATTTACTGTAGGTTGTAAAGAATTCTTGATTTGTTTAAGAATCATGAATTATTTTCATAAGAGGAGTTTATTTTCCAACCCGTTTCAATTTTCTTTTATTTAACTCACGTTTCTGATTTGGGTTCGAGTTTTTATTGTCGACCCGGGTCCGAGGCGTGACAAGTTATGAAGTTTATAGAATTCGGTCGAATTTTTTAGTAGAGATGATTTTTTTTTTATCATTCCATGTTTCTAAATTGCTCATAAAGCAGAAATGTGAGTGGAAGTTTATCAAATTTTCGAATCTGATTACTACCATAATTGTGAGAGAAATGTATCCTAGTAATTTGGCTAGGAGGTACTGAATGGTATAAACTTAGCTTCGGCTGGAGCCTATCGAATGGTATTACTAAGTTTCGGTTGGGGCCCACTGAATGACATGCTATACTTTAGCAAAGATGTACTGGATATAAGGCTATGTATTCGGTAGACACCTACCGAATCTGTTCATCCATCTTCGCCAAGAGTGCCAAATAGACCCATCCAGCTTCGACTAGAACCTCCCAAACCCAAGTCTGGGTCTGTTTGTCTGTTTGTCTGTTTGTCTCTCACTCACTTTCGCGTTTGTTTTACAAATGGTAGAATCAGGACATGCTAAGGGGTGGCATCATAACCAGAAATGTGATTCTTGGCACATAAGACCTAAAACTTCAAGAATAAGGGACAATATTCCCAAACCTGACTTCAAATTTCAAGAATAAGGGATAGTATTCATGAACCTTAACCCTGTAGAATCTACTTACGTTTTGATGGAAGAGACCATTAGCTATGCACTTGTCTATGCCTCTACCAATGTTGTTGATGCGAAAATTAACTTAACACACAAATTAAACCCTCTTTTGACAATTGTAGTATATGTATAAATAGGGATCGTTCTAGACCGGGGATTAGGAGGGATTGTTAATCGACTCTAAACTGACTCAAAGACACAAAAACAAACTAAAAACGTTTGGATAGACTTGAAAGATTCAAAACAAGTTCACAAGACTCAAAACTGCCTAAAAACACAAACTAGGCAGTTTCTAACACTAAACACAATTCTGGACGAAAATAAGGTTTGGGCTTGACTCAAAACTCTTAAAAACATAAACAAAACAAGTTTAAAACAATTTGAAACAAGAAAGTAAAGAGGGGGTTTGTTTTGGACGAATTTAAAATAACAAAACAGATTGTAACTTAAAAACAAATTCAAAAACGATTTTGGGAAATTAGATGGATGATGGGCTAGCTAGAGGGTCCTTCTTCACACATGACACACTTGCATATAAAACAATTTCCATTTGCTTTTCAATAAACCATGAATCTCAACACCCCAGATTAATTAGGTACGCTTAAATTAACCGTCAGATTTTCCTTTAGTTATTGGATTGGATGACATCATTCGACAACCCAAAGCATTCTTCAAAAGTTCCCTACATGAAAGCGCATAATAGAGAAACAATCAAAGATCATTAAGTTCTGTGAAAATCATAAGTATTGACAAAGCATTCGTAACTATGATGAGCATGATACTCCTGCTAGGAATCTACTTAACGCGATTGTGACTAGCAACCTTCACTACTTATGAATATAAGTTCATAACGATTATGTGAAACTCCCTTATATTCTAGCACCAAATCCTTGCATGCAAAGTAAGTTTGCACCCTTAATCAACAAACAAGAATAAGTTATCAGTCAAACAATTAAGTAAATTGCATTCACGATTCATAGAATCACAACTGGAAGTAATCAATTCATATTGCAAATATATTCATGGTTTCGAAATTCCTCCTAGCTAAAAGGGGTTTAGCTCCTTATGTTCATGAAACAAAGATACATAAATTTAGACATTGAAAACAAAGAATGAAAACACCTAAAAACGCTTCAGCAATCCAACTTGAATGACAAGCACGTCCAAGGGTCTTCTTTTTTCTCTTTGCTGCGGCACAAGGGTTGGGTGAAGGTTTGAATGGTGGTTTGTATGGGAGAATGGCTGGAAGTGTTTTTAGTAGTCCATGGATGAATGGCAAGCTGCGGCAAAGGGTTGTATTTATAGCAAAATATGTCCAAACCCTAGGGAATAAAGGCTAAGGTGCGGCAGAAAATCAAGGGAAAAGGAAAGAAAGTTTTTATTAATGTTTTAGGATTTATTACTCTAAATCTATTAGGAAAGGCTAAGTCAAAGTCAAAATCCAAAGGGAAACAGAAATAGGGTGCGACAAAAGACTTAGGAAAGGGAAAGGAACCTAAAAAGAAAGGGAAAGTGTTCCCCTTGTGCGGCAAGGAAGGATCCTTGTAGATTTGGTGCGGCATCAAAGTGGGAATGGGATTAGGCCTTCTAGAAACATATAATTAAGTGTCCCAAAGTACTTTGGAGCCTTTCTTGCTGCTGGAATTTAAGTGATATAGGAATAGGAAAGGTTAGGACCAAATAAGGTAACTTGGCTAGCATTCCTTCTTTCTTGCTTTGATCTTTGACTTTCTTTTCTTGAATTGATTTCTTCATAACGTCAACATAATCCTAGCCTCTTTTGATCTTCAATTTCGTCTATCCCTTTTGCTCCATGCATGTGATATTCATTCCAAGCCCAAAACTGCTCCAAAAAGCTCCAAAATGCACATTTTTGCATACTTTGTACTTAGAACCTGAAATTGCACGAAAATGGCTTTAAACACTAGATTAACTAAGAAATAACAACATAATTGCACAAGAACAAGTTAACTAAGTCGCATAAATATGCTCCTATCATTTGTTGAGGTGTACTATTTCCGTAGTCAATATGTGAGACTAATTTTGCTCCACCTAACATGTTTAGAGAGTTAAATTTTGACATGGGAAGCCATTTTAACCCCCTTAGTAAATTTGGTTTACTTTGTGAACAATTTACTAGTTTTCAAATTTAAGTTTGGTGTTTGTTTTAGTTATGGATAACATTATTGTTCCCAAACACAAGCTAATTGACTTAAGATAATACATGTGACCGTATTCAATTAACTCATGCTTATATCTTGTGGGGCAGTTAGTTGTCTGGTTCCATTTGCTAACTTCATACCTAATTACCTCCTAACAACACTTTCAAGCCTATCTAACCTGATTGTGGGGCTTGACACTACTATATCATGTTGTCCAATGGTATTAACTTTACCATAAGGGAAGCCTTATACTCACTTTGTTCCGGAAGAACACTTTTTAAACTTTAAGGATATTTAAGAGAGTTATTACCTATTGAAGCCACTGTAGAAAATGGAGTGCAATTCATTTTGAATAAGTTCTTACGAATATAGCCAGAAATATATTCTAGAGAAGATGAAACACCTCCTGAATGGATTGCACATCACAATCATTCACATTGTAAAGACCCACTACATGGCCAGCTAGAAAGTCCAGGATTCCAAAGGGTGTTGTGGCACGAACATTTGGGATATCTAGGTTGATTGATGATGCGCTGAATAGGACATTCCTTACCAGTAATGATGACATCGTATTGGAAGCGTACCTTAACCCAGCTACTAAGATCTTTACCAGGCAATCTAATTACTCGCCTATGTACTATAATGATACGTACAAATCCTCCATATTTCCTACAGCAGATTGAAGGCAATATTTGTGAACTAATCCAATCATGCAGACCATTTAATTAATTTAGGGTTATGGTTGACGTATCAACACATTGGTCACATGTTTGTCCATACCCAACACTATTTGCTAGAATCTTGGCACCAATTATTAAGTTGCGAGCTCATCACTTCAATTATATATAGAGTCCAGAAGACTAGATAATGTTGGAGAGTTTACATCGACAAAATCGATGATTATTACATTTTAATTAGATATAAGTTGAAAATTTCAATTCCCTATATTCACACCCAAACAATCTCGCAAAAATCGATCATCAAACACCTTTCAGTGGTCGTACAGACTTTGGTAGGGAACACACCAAGCTTTCAAATTTTCTATGTAGGCCTATATAATATTACATGCAGATATGTTGGTCCACCTAAGGCCCATTGACACCCAATCTTATTTTGGCACTACAATTGGTAACTTGGTACAAATGTAATGTTTCATACTTATGCATTTGGGTGTACACTTTGTATGCTAATTGAGCCGCAACAATATACCAATACAGTTCCTAAAAAAATATATGAATCAATGTTGATTATGATTCTCTTAAAGCCTGTGCAAGCGACCTTTCACTTTCATAAGACAGTCTTCATACTGTTTGGGGGAGATAAAAACATTAACGTTCCTAAAGAACGACATGAATTATCATGGATGTCCTCGCTATATCTCATCTCGATCTCGTATTCTAAATCATCAGAGTGTTTCTAGGTGCTTTCTTTGCTCTAGCAAAAATAACAAAATTGCATATACCAGTTGCAAACATGCTTGCATGGATAAATGTAGCTACATACGTCATTGTCCTTAGAAGAGATGTTACTACATGCATCAGCAATTCATTCACGGGTGGATTACTGCACCTAGTGGCCAACCTCTATACACCCGTACATAGCCAATCAATCCGTCTTTGGTCTAAAATGCATCAGATCAACTGGTTTGAAAGATTCACCTCCATGGAATTGAAGAAGCATGGCACAAACGAATCCCTTCCTCGATTTCTGTCTCATGAGAGAATCATGGCATAAACGAATCCCTTCCTCGATTGTTGTCTCAATCATTTCCATCTCATGAGATTAATCCAGGTTACTCCTGAGACTTGAAGTTCTTGGTCTAGTTAGTTTGGATGAGATATAAAATTGGAATGAAATTATCATCGATGATGCTTTACTTATATGGTAGCTACTAATATAAATGAAAAGCAACGGTATCAAACTGCGTTCTATTGATTAGTGACAAAGTAGAATGGATTGGTTAACTAGAAAGACACAATCCACGTCAAATAAGATGAATGAAATAGTTTGGTATAATGCTGCCTTATGGTACAAGGCTTCTCTTATACACCCTAGATTGATTGCAGCTTATAAACATAGTTGTAATGTATCTCTGGGATTATGATACAAAAACTACATGGAAGCTTCCGAATGACTTACATGTACTCATTCAAATGGTTCTAGACCATTGAATACCCTCTAGATTTAGACAAGGCGTTCACTTTACGGATTCAGAACAATCTGGGCAGATGGTGTACCAATCTAAGTGAATATTTGACCAGTTAGGGATATATGCCCCTACGTGTACAAATATGAAATTACTAGACTTGAAGTTCATGTCGATGACATGAATCTCAGACTCCTGCAAAGCTTGAGAAAACTACCTTGCACCTAAAGTTGGACTTTGAGATGAAATATCTTGGAAAAACTCAACACTATCTTGACTTAAAGTTTCGAGCATGGTTTTGACAATATACTGGTTCACCAGTCGGACTACACCCAGAAGGTGTTACCCTCGAGTATACTCATCTAGCATCAAAAGGGACCTTTGTGGAGACTATGGAGCCTAAAGCTCCATATCTAAGTGCATTTTCCGTTTATTGTACTTAGCTCAAAGCACCAGATCAGACATCTTAGTTATTGATAACGTTTTGGCATAAAGCAGTACTGCGCCTACATACCACCCCCAAATTGGTGTTAAAGACGTTTTTTAGTTACTACGATTTTGGGCTTATTCTATCCCTAATGAATCACCCCCATTGGTTTTAAAAAAAATGCATAACTTGTGTGTTACGCTGACATAGACTACCTATCTGATATGCACAAGGTACGTTTCCAAACGGGTTATGTCTTTACTGTTAGGAACACTGCAATATCTTAGAGGTCCATGATATAGACCTTAGTGCGAAATCTTTGAATCGTTCCAAGACACGCACCACACTACGCTGCACGTGAGAGACATGGTTGAGAGTCTTGTTAAGCATTTTCAAAGCATATGTGGTTTTAATCCATCGTTGCGTCTAACAACGATCAATGAAGACTATGCTGCATCTATCAACCATAACATGATACATGCAAAAAGTCAACGCCCAATAAATGGCATCTACATCACATTAGCTTGATCATTAAAAGATTGAAGTTAAGCAAATCCGATTCCAAGACAACCTTGCTGAGCTTTTCACGAAGGCATTACTTAAACTACTTGTGCGATTTACCCAAAAAAAAAAAAAAAAAACTATTGGTGCAATCACAACAATGCCCTACACTCACATCCACCATTCAATATCCCGCAAACACTAGTTTAATGGCGGTTATGATTTTTATTTGGGGATTTTTGTTTTTGTTTTTTTTTTGCTATTGATCTCCCCGAACTTGGTGAGCTCCTCAAGTATATCCTCGTAAAAGTCCTCAAAATACTCTTGAATCTTGTGCGGGTTGATGAGTTAGCCTTCCTGCGAGTTGACGTCGGGGTGTAGGCGACAACAACAGTCATCTTATTCGCAAGCTCCATCTTGAAATAGAAGGGGTAGTTCACGCGGTTCTTCTCTGTTTTAAAGTTACTAAAGGAAGAGGAAGAGAATGGGATGGGCCCCCTTTTTATTATTCATTCTTTTTTTTTTACAAGAAGCGATAGCGTATTATTCATATTCTTAAGTTCTAATTAGGGTTTAGATTAGTTTTATATTTAAATGATTTTTTTAATAATTAAAATATAATTTTTATTCATGTCAGCATATATGTGAGACCTACACTTGTTTGACGAATTGACTAACGAATATATGACATTGCAACTAAATCGTAACTCGGTGTATGACATCGTAATTTTTTGAAGATGAAGTATGAGGTTGCAATTGCACCCAAATTTAAGGGTGCAAAATATAATTTATCCAAACTTAGACGATATGTCACCTAATTTCGTTGTCAAGTAAGGCGAGCACAACAATCTTTCAATCTGGTTGGTGGTTTCAAGTTGGGATCTGGGGCCAATGGCGCCCATCTTTCCTTCCGAATCATTTGTTGTGTTTCCAAGTCTCAAAGAAATAGTAAAAGGAAAAGCGCCAAGAGAAACCCTTGCTCAGCCGCCGGCCCTAACCTTTGGCTTTAAGATCGGTGGCAGCCTTGAAAATCTCTCATGCTTCCTTCTACTTTTCTTTCTTCTCTTCCATTCCCTATCTTTTCAATGTTTTTTTTCTTCTAAGTTTTGTCTCATCTATCTGAGCTTTGGTCTTAGTTTTGTTCCCTCTCCTTAATCATCAGTCGCTCACCGTCATCCCCCCATCCCTCCCCATCACACCCTGTTCTCCTACCTCCTTCCTGCTGCCCTTCATCTTTCCCAACTCTGAACCATGATTTAGATCTATGAGTATTGGGCTCTATCTTGACTCAAGACTCAACCCACACAACCCACTGTTGATCCGGCTTACTGAAAAAATTGGGCGAAGTGTGGAACGATTCACGTCGGAATAAGGGTGTTTTACACACCCCCTTCGCCTTCCCCCTCCCACTGTTACGATTGGTGACTTTTCTTGCAGGTGTGGCTGTGGTGGCTTTGGCTCTTGGTGGATTGATTTTGAGCAATACTCTCAGATCTGGGTTTTGGTTTGGGTGCATTTTTCTGTTTGGTGCGATGTCTTTCTTCGCGGAGGTAACGATGGTTATGGCGGTGGTGACCAGTTTTTGGCTTCAGGATTTGAGGGTTTTACTGTTTATTGTTTATTTTGTAGCCTACGAGCCTAAATCAGTGTGAGCCTCTTTTTGTAGCTGGATTTGTAGCTCTCCTTGTTTGGGCTTGTCCTCTATCTTATGTTTGCTTTGTTGTGTAAGGCTTTGTGCTTTGTTTAGGTTTAGACCTTTCTAGCACAAATTGTATTTTTCTTTCATTAATGAAGCTTCATTGTCGACCAAAAAAAAAAAAAAAAAGAAAACCTACAATTTAATTTCGAATTAAATACGCTTCGATTTCAGCTACTCAACAAGAAAATGCCGGAGGTGGATAAATGTCGGAGATGACTTCAACAAATTATGGACTAGAAAGGGACATTGTCCAAGGACACTATTGTCATTAGACCTCCAACACCCAACCAACTTTCATCACTAAATCCCACACAAACAATAAGAACGTCTGCTTGCTACTTAATAGTACGGTATAAAGATATTCTTCTTTAATTGTATATAAAAAGTGATTTTAAATCATATTATTATGATAAATTTATTGTAGAATTTAGCTCACTCCCGTATCAAAGTATATGTAATATCGTTAGTTAAAAGAAAAATATAAACGTCCGCCCAGAGGCATATCAGTCATTTGGCTCTCTCTCAAAAATCGAGTTTTTAAATAAAAATCAGGACAGGTTTGTCAATTTGATTTGCAGATTGATACTACAAGCCATGGGCCTTGAGATGGAATCCATGGCCGCCGCGATCGGCGTCTCGGTCCCGGTGCTCCGCTTCCTCCTATGTTTTGTCGCCACCATCCCCGTCAGTTTCATCTGGCGACTCCTCCCCAGTCCACCCGCCAAGCACCTCTACGCCTTCGCTTCCGGCGCTCTCCTCTCGTATCTTTCATTCGGATTCTCTTCCAACCTCCATTTCTTAGTCCCAATGCTACTTGGCTATGCTTCCATGGTCTTCGCCCGAAACCATTGCGGAATCATTACCTTTATCCTGGGCTTCGGCTACCTCATCGGCTGGTACATTTCCGAAACACAAAAATTAATATTTGACCCAATGCGTAATTTCTGAACAATTTGATTCCTTATTTTTGAGTTTGGTGATCGAATTTTGTGAGAAAAAATTGATGGGTAGTGTTATTTTGAATTGGTGGTTTTGTAAGTTTCGTAGTTTATAAAAAAAAAATTAATTAGTTTTCTAAAGCTTGTGATTGACTGGATAGTTCGTGTTGGTTGATTGGTATGGTTATGTTATGATCTGTAGTGTTATTAATTTTCTTTTTGTTTTAAATATGGATGATCGAATTTGACAATGCATCATGAATTTAAATTAATTCGTTTTTTTTTCTTATAACCTGTTAATTTCTTGAAAATTCTGGACCTTTACGTTCTAAGTTTTACAGATCTGACTTGTCTCAAAATTATGTCTTTGAACTCTTATTATCAATTGTGGTGCTCTTTTTTTACGTTTCAATCACTTGTGATGTTGGGGAGAAACTATGATTGCATATTTAACAGTATGTGAATGGTATGGCGATCTTTGTGTTCTTCATTGACATAACATTGTTTGTTAATGTTTGACGGTCTTGACGTGATAACAACATATATATGCGATAATTTTTAATGTTTATCTATCTAGAGATTTATAAAAGTTTTGTTTCTGAATTCTTGATCATTCATATACATTTGTCTGTATGTGTAGCCATGTATTTTACATGAGTGGGGACGCATGGAAGGAAGGAGGAATTGATGCAACTGGTAAGCACAATATCAGCCTTTCTAGTCGGCTTGCATTTCCTTTCTTCCTTTATTATCTGCTCTTTAGTAGGTTGCAGAGTCTCGATCTCCTGTAAGAAAATGGCGAGTTCTGTTTTTGGTCCTTGATGACTTCCGTTTCTTTTTATTTTTTACTAGAATTCATGGACTCTTCTATTGAATTCTTAACATGACTAAAAATGTATATATTGGAACATTACTAGAATTCATGCACTATTATTTGTTATGCGCGTCAGTTAAGCTTGAATTTCCTTCTCATACTTAGGGGCCTTAATGGTGTTAACACTGAAAGTCATCTCGTGTGCAATCAATTACAACGATGGGGTATTGAAAGAGGAAGGTCTGCGTGAGTCTCAGAAGAAAAACCGGTTGATTAAGTTACCCTCTTTGATCGAGTACTTTGGCTACTGCCTCGGCTGTGGTAGTCACTTTGCTGGTCCAGTTTATGAAATGAAGGATTATCTTGACTGGACCGAAGGAAAAGGGGTATGCTTATTATGTACTAAGTGTCTTCCTTTCTTCTTAGTTTTGTTTTCTTGAGGTTGACCCTTCTCATATGTTGGCCTTTACTAATTATCATTTTCAGATATGGAGCCGCTCAGAGAAAGGACCATCTCCATCACCCTACGGAGCAACAATTCGAGCTCTTCTCCAAGCTGCATTCTGTATGGCCTTGTATGTATATTTGGTACCCCAATTTCCTTTGTCAAGATTTACTGAGCCCATATACCAAGAATGGGGTTTTTGGAAACGACTGAGCTACCAGTATATGTCTGGATTCACAGCGAGGTGGAAATATTATTTCATTTGGTCAATATCAGAGGCTTCTATCATTCTTTCGGGTCTCGGTTTCAGTGGCTGGACAGAGTCCTCACCACCAAAACCTGGGTGGGATCGTGCAAAAAATGTTGATATTATAGGTGTTGAGTTTGCAAAGAGTTCAGTTCAGTTACCACTTGTTTGGAACATACAAGTCAGCACCTGGCTTCGTCATTGTGAGCATCTCTCTTCCTTCCTAAGTTTTCTTTTTGTCAGTAACATGCAATCCATATTTTTGTAATTTTTAAATATTTTCCCAGGAAACTACTTTTGCATATCCAAACTATGAATCCTAGTAAGGACTGAGTTGTTTTCATTTTTAAGCTCTCTATATGCAAAGAACTATATGAGTAATTGGTCCTGGTATCAATATTTGAAGTTTGGTATCTGGTCACTAGTTTCTTCAGTTTTGTGCCTGTTGCATTTAATGGCCAAATTTTTTCTTATTTTAGCTCTGATCAAGAAAGCACGTACTTTCTTATAAGACCATCTCCAAACCTGGGTTAAAAGCCAAATTACCCTCCAAATTGCCCTCCCAAACACTCTCCAACCCATGTTAAAATTTTAGGCTAAATGCCAAATGTTATTTCTGAGCCAAATACCCCCCCCCCAGCTCTCCCCCCGGGCTAAATGCCAAATGTTTATTGGAATTTAAATTTTTTTAGATTAAAATGTTCATAAAATTAATTTACAATAATCTACATATTTATTTTAAAAAAAAAAAAATTGATTTAAGAAAAAAATTAGCCTAAGTTCATTCTTTAATAATTTCGGGCTAAAATTTTAGGCTAGAAGGGTTGGAGCAGAAAATATGTTTTTGGGCTAAAAGCCAAATTTTCCGGGCTAAAAAATTTGGCTTTTAGCCCAAGGATTGGAGATGGTCTAATATCCCAAAATTATTAGTAAATTATGCACATGGATCAAAAGATGACTATTTACTGTTCAAGTATCTAATATATTTTTCTTCTGTAGATGTGTATGAAAGGCTTGTTAAACCTGGCAAGAAGGCTGGTTTCTTCCAGTTGCTGGCTACACAGACTGTCAGCGCTGTTTGGCATGTGAGTATAAACTGTCTTACCCTCATCCTGAATGTGTGTTTTTGTCTTTTGCTGATTTTATGTCCATTTTAGACTTTGTTTCTTCAAACAATAGCTCTGCTACAAATGCTTTCCTAGGTTCTAAGCTTCTCTTAAACGATCTATTGGCATTCATTCTATAGAGTGGATTTAGCTGTCCATCTTTTATACTTGAAAAAAAAAAACTGAGAAAAGAAAAAAAAAGGAAAAGCGGTCAACTACTACCAGATAATTAACCAGTTCACAGTTCTCTTCAAAACGTGATAAACAATTTCCTCGTGTAGCTACAATGTGTGCACTGTGTTACTCTGTAGTGTTCTTTATCTAATGGGGATGCTGGGACTGAATGTTTTAGGGCACCAACAGGATGATTTACTCTTCCTGTAGTAGAGTATTGAGTAGCGATTGGATTTAAAATTAAAACTCGATGCAGGATGGGGCAAGGATGTGATCTTGTGATGGATTTTGACCACCCCCCCCCCCCCCTAACCCACCCCCCGCCCCACATATTTTATACTTTTACTTAGTATAAACTATTTATTACTATCAGGTTGGATAATGATATTTTCGCATTTAGTCGCTTTTTAATTCTTAGGTTTCAATCTAATCATTATGTGGCAAATTTCAATCTTTAGGTAACTTACATTGCTTAATGCATTTTACGCTTACGTTTTTTGTTTAAGTTTTGTGCCTTTAACAAATACAAGGCGAAAAATAGGTGGCTGGGTAGAATTTGGTGGGGTGGGGATGAGGTAACAACATGCCCTCCAGTTTTGTATTTTCATGTCACCACTTTTGGCGCCAAAAAGAACTCTGTGACATGTGTTATTTTAAATGTAATTATGCTTTTTGTGTTATTTCATGTGTTCCTATAGTTTTTTAGTTGTGCCAATGTTTGGTTTGGTGCTCATTTGTGTTCAAATTGCTAAAGTGAAATGATATTTTTTTTGGGTGGAAGGGTACTTGCAATATTAACGTAATAATTTCTTATCCACCACTCAGCGTCGTCAAGCCAAGTTACCAAAATTTATGCTTGTGCCCATTAAGTTTCTCTTCAACTAACTACTCGGCTTACTTTTTGTTTCAAACCCTTATGTTCTCTTATCTCCAGAATATGTTTGATTTTTCGCACGTTTCAAACTTGAATTATCTGTATCGTATTGGTTATTTTCTGAACTGCAGGGCCTCTATCCGGGGTACATCATATTCTTTGTTCAGTCAGCATTGATGATTGCCGGATCAAGAGGTATTGGTCTTTCCGCTTCTAATTCACTAGTTATTTCTTTGTTTCATTAAATTGCTATCCACCCGTGAAGGGTAGGTGCTTTAATAAGCAAGCATGTACTAATTATTTGTTCTTTAAGATAATTAATCTGTATCATTTTCTACCTTTTCCGCAAGCAGCGATTTACAGATGGCAGCAAGATGTACCTCCAACTATGGACGTTGTTAAGAAGATATTGGTGTTCATCAACTTTGCTTACACTGTCTTGGTTCTGAACTACTCCTGTGTTGGTTTCATTGTTAGTTATCTCTCTCTCTCTCTCTCTCGCACATGCAGACATGCCATTTTTAGACACACGCATGAACATGAACACATGTGATTCAGACACACATTAATACGAGCACGTCATCCAAACATACCATGAACACATGACACACATGTACATGTGCACATACCACCCTCCGATGCATTAAAGTTTTCTCATGCGTTGGTCTCACATGGTGCAGGTATTAAGCCTTCACGAAACACTCGCCTCATATGGAAGTGTGCATTTCATCGGAACCATTGTTCCCATAGCATTGATCCTACTGAGCTATGTAATAAAACCTCCAAGGCCTGCGAAATCAAAGGCTCGGAAGGAAGAGTGAGGTTTGTCAGCTGCAACAGCATTCGCTACGCTTTGGAGTGCTTGGAATGAGATAAGAAGGCGCTTCGTTATGCAATTATGAATCAAACCTAAGTCCTCCAAATTGTTTCGAACGATTGTAACATCTGTTCTACCGACAACGTTGATTATGTCTGTTTCATCTTTTGTAGCGTCGACCTCAGTAAGCGAAATCACGCTAATAACGAACCAGAAGGCAGTTGTAGTCGTTTAGAAAATAGCAATCCATTAGCTGTCCAAACAGATGCTACTGGAAATAAGTTTGTTAGTGTCAACTTTACGGTTGAACTGAGTGGAACATCGTTTAACTTCACACTTGAGAGACAATTTGGAGGACTTAGGTTTGTTTGATTCATAATTGCATAACGCACCAATGTCGGTTTTAGAGTCGAACTTTTTGTCGAACCTGAGGGGTATTTTTGTCGGAAAATGGTGAGTAGAAGCTGAATCGACAACCAAAAAATTTGTTTTTCACATTCAATTAAATAATAGTAATGACTCCTCAACTTTAATCTAAATGGAGCAATGGTTCCACAACTAAAAAACTATGACTATTGGTCTCTAACTCCTTAAAACATGCAGCTATTGTTTTTTTTGTCAACTTTGTCAGAACTTTTGTCAAAACGAGTCATGTTGGAATAATCATTGCTACAATTGGATTAAAGTTGAGAGATCATTTTTCCAATTGAGTTAAAGTTGAAGAACCATTTCTATAATTTTCTCATTTAGTTTCCCATATTTGCTTCTTGATTCAATCTCACGTGCATGGTGAATCATTTTGGCGTAAGTTTTAGCAAGAGTTGACGAAAATAACTATAGATGCACGTTTTGCCAATTAAGGGGCCAAAAGTTCTGAATTTTTAGTTAAGGAACTATTTTTCTAATTAGGTTAAAGTAGAGAGACTATTACTCTAATTAGGTTAAAATAGGGAGACCATTGCTCTAATTGGATTAAAGTTGAGAGATAATTGTTACAATTTTCTTCTTTTGAAGACTCTTATCATGCTCCCGTGTATTTATAAACTCGAATTTTTTGTCGGCAAATCCTTATTTAAAGATTTAAGACAGATATACATAAATCAATACTACTACAAAGCTCAAAAATCAACAACAGAAATATGCACAACAAAAGTGAACCAATCAAACGAATTTTATGATTACATGTAACTAAACCAACCTATAATGGCGTCTAACTGCGGAACTTGTTGCCCCAGAAGCTCCAGTGAAATGGTACCCTGCCCACTGCAAGAACAGTTAAACTTAAACATGCAATAAAGCCCTAATCTCATTAGGTATGTTACTAAATGCTAATGTGTTCAAATACATTAATACGAACTACAGCATTGTCTAGCAGCAGCATTAATGGATTAACCTACAAAGAAGTTGTTTCGCTAATGCATCTGGAATGATTTAAGTATTAGTAATACTTGCCGAGGAAAAACCAGGGTAATACATCGCCATGAAATTCAAGAGAACAGCTATCAGTGTACTTCCGAGACAAAATATGGGAAACGCGATACTACCAGCAGTTTTACAAATCATAATATGATTTTGATCTGGTCATTCTTTAAGTAAACACATACACTACTGTAAATCAATCTGTTTAAGTTGTCTTTATAGTGTATCAGCTCATTAGATTTTCAAGATACATTTTAAGTTTCAAACATTTGCACAAAACAAGCCCATCTCTTGAGCAAAAGATTTATGTTCTTCCCTTATCATAGGTGAAATTTCAAACATACGTGATTAAATGCAAATAAACTGAAGTCAATTTGTACCGTATGATGCGCCTATCATTGTGAGGATGGAGAAGAACTGCGCCAGTTTCTTGCAACACCTTAGCTGCTGTACTTTCCCTTGACGGCATAGTGGCCTCACTCCAGATAATCTGACCTACGTATGCAGGGATCCCCTGTAGTTTTGCAGCCAAAGACAATGCTGCAGCATGGTTACCACTAAATTCGGAGAACAAAATCAGGCTGTAATCGTACAAATTGGTTAAGGAAAGTAGTGATGACACGCAAATGAGTGGAAATCAAACCTGCTGTGTGTTACAACCCCTTTGGCAGCCTGATCATCATCAAGTGAAAACACCGCATTGCAAGCGCCTCTGAATTTGAAAGCGCCAATGTATAGGTAGGCACATAGATTACCTTAATGAAATCCAAACGTAGTTACAAAAGAAAAGAAGAGACATGATTGAGTGCGAAGTAGAGTCTCACCCCTTTTGTAAACATTCACATTTAAAAAAAGGCGTCTTCCTGAAAGAGCATTGAGGGATTCCGAGGTCAAGACCGGAGTTTTGTGCATGAATGGCTCGATGCGTGCTTGCGCTTCCCTTATAGAGGAAATATCAGCAGCATATTTCGTCTCCGGCATTTGACTCCCTGCTTTGGAGCTGGATTACAAAATTGACATGGAATTCACAAAATTCTAGTTCGATATTTAGAAAATTGACAGAATTTAAAGAGAAATTTTAAACTGCTAATAAATTTGTCGTAAAAGGAGAATCCCCTAATTTAACAACTTTAGATTTTGACAAGTACTGGGAGTATTTGGAGCATGCTACGTTCAACAAAAGCAATAACAAACATTTGAGATTTTAAACTTGGAACAACTTACGGTGTTTGTTGGCCAAATATTCCAGAAACGCAGATTGCTGAGCTTTTCTACTTCCACACTTTCAGAATTCACTAGGAGGTGGCGCCTGTGCGTTGCTGCGGGATAAGAAAGTTCGTAGGTAATAACAACTAAAAAATTATTAAAAATAAATTGAGCATAATTTGTAAGTTGTTCAGTTTTGACTAATGTTATGTTAATTTATACTAACAAATGCATTGAAAAATAAAGAGTAAGTGAAATTGGATACATACCTGGGTTGGGAATTTGAATAACGTCTCAGAAAAGATAAGTTTTTTTTTCAGTTTAGTACAACAAAGATGGAAATCGGTGTCTTATGCAATAAAATATATTTAGTGATAGCATTATATAATCTTTAACACAATCTTACGAAAACAAAAAGCACTTACAAACACACTCAATTGCTTGAAACCTTGACAGCTGAAAGCTACTTCAGCAGCTAAAATTATTGTAGGAACCAAGATGTGGCAGAGATTTTTTTCAAATTGAAATTAACCTGCAGATGATTGCAAACACAAATAATTCATTTTCAAATAAAGATAAAACAAACTTAAAATATTTCCAGGCTACTTTCAATAACAGGAGAATAAAAACAAAGCTTTTATCAACAGGACTCTCAATTTTATGCAGATTAGCATAATCCAATTTAAGGGCAAAACAGACAGAATTTACAAAATAAAAAAGAAACAAACTGAAAGTCTAATCATGACAGATAACAGTGTAAATGTTACTAAAATAACTTGTCATACAGAATAAGCAAGACTATTAAACTGCAATATTAATCGAGCAAATTTATATAAAATTATAAATGTTATCAAAATCAGATGGAATACAAAGCAGTCGAGATTTATATCCGAGGATAATATTTTAGACATAAAACTACTTAGCCGCTCCTGATACAACAACAACAAAACCTTTTCCCACTAAGTGGCTATAGGAATCCTAGAACGCCATTGCGCTCGGTTCTGTGTCATGTCTTCCGTTAGATCCAAGTACTCTAAGTCTAAAAAATAAAAAAATTAAGGTCTAAGAAATACGATGCTGAAATCCATGGATGCCAGAATAATTCAATTTAAATTAGAAAGGGAGAGGATTGATAAAAAGAAAACGGGAACAAACCAAAATTTAACCATGACATATAACAAATAGATTAACCCATGCACAAAAAATCAATAAATTTAGTTAACATTAACCTTAGCTTTTTCTCGACTTCAATACTCGGTGCAGTTTGTTAGCTCTATGCTTGGTGCTCTCTTCTGCATTCAGTGCTAAATTCAACCTCTCAGCAATTCGTGATTGAATTGAAAGCAACCACTATTAAACTTTAAAGGCTGCAGACAAAACCCTCAAAAATCACTATTTCCTCCAAATGAAAAGACAACAAAATTATCTAGTTATACCTAAGATCTAAACATAGAAAAAAAACCCTCTGGAAAAAAAATCCTCTTATTTTTCGCCTATACAAATTTATGAAGCCATCCCCTTCTTTGGCTTTTTCAGCAATATACAAAGCTACAGTCCCCAAGCTATCAAATAAAGCTAGAACGCCCTCTATCATATTGCCAAAGACATTGTCTCAACTACTATTCTAGTCATATTCATCCCTCAATAATGTCTGGCCTTTTAATAAAATAAAATAAAAACTTGACACAAGGTATACACCGAAACAACTCAATTAAACCCAAAAATTAACCATGATCATCCATATGAGTTCCTTAGAAATGTTTAGCCCTCCAATGCTTTTGAGACACTTTGGTTCTGTTCGTCAATTATTTTATATGAAAAGAATGTGTGATATCATTTTATTCCAATAGCATATACTTAAGATTTTGATTTCTTATCTTATGTTATATTCCTGGTTTTGGTTATCCAGTAGAGGTTGAACTAATGAGTCCAAAGCAGCAGACCACTAACTTAAAATGACAAACCACTATTTATCTCTCTCCCTCTACCTCCCTCACTTGTCAAACCAAACTAATAACCGAATCTAAACTTATCAAATCTAATAAGTGCAAAAAATTATAATCAAAACCAAATAAAAATCTAAACCCAAGATCTGATTTCAATATAATCGACAACAAAAAAGCAAATTCAAGTCCAATATAACCAAAATACCAAACAAAACTCTAAATCAGAACTCTAAAATCTTGAAATCGCTCACCTCAAATACACATGGCTCTGAAGGCTGCAAACAAAAGCCCCAAATCCAAAAAACCACGATTTCCTAAAGCCAAAAACAAAACAAAATTAGACACCATGATGGGGAATCCAAACCTACAAACAAAATCCCCAAAATCACAATACCCGAAATCACAATAACAAAAGCCCCAAAATTTTAACAAAAGAAAATTACCCAGATGCACCACCAAGAAACCCTAGCTCTTCTGCGCAAGAAATTCCTTCAAATCAAACTGAAAAACTGATCATGGCTACCTGAATTCAATAAAAATAAAAATACAATCAATTTACTACTAACCATCTTTTTTCACCAATGAAAAAAAAATCCAAATCAGTCATATTGTTTCCTCAAAATGATACACAGTTTTTGTCCTGATCTATTAGTCATATTGTCTCCTCAATTTTTAACCTATAACATGTAATCCTCTGGATAACCTTTCTAGCTCTTAAGAGATAATGGTTAAGCTAATCTGCACCGCAATGAAACTGTGAAAGGAAAATTATGTGAACTCACATAGACTACATTTTTTAACTCTCTCTCTCTCTCTCTTCCCAAAAATTAATCATATGATCATCCACATGTGTTTCTGAGATATGTTTAACCGTTTAACTAAAACACAAGCTCAAAGAATAAAACCCTGAAACTGGAAGAAAAAGGTTTCCTGCAATCAAAATACAAAATTAGAGATAACAATCAGACTTAGAGCATGAAAAAACAAAGAAAAAGCTGGGCAAAAAGCTGAAGAGCCGAACTTGGCAACAATCAATTAAATTTTTCTTCCTAACCAAACAGAAAGTAAACAAACGTATAAATCAACATACCTAGACGCGAGCGATTCCTTCGTGGAAAACAGGGGAAAAAATGGCAAACACCTTGTAGAGAATTCGATCGGAATCGAAACCAAAAAACAGAGAGAAACGAAAAGAGAAGAAAAGAAGAGGAAAGTGAAAAGTGAAAGAAAATGAGAGAGGGGCAAAATGGCCAATTCACCATACAACCCCAATAAAACTGAAAAATCATGAAGAGAATGAGACAAAACCGGGTGGGCACTATTAATGAACAATCCCCATCCACGGGCTTTTAGAAGTGTATAATGTAGTGAGACGAAACCGGGTGGGCACTGTCAATGAACAGTCCCCATCCACAGGCTTTTAGAAGTGTATAATGTGTTAATCAATGAGATTGCAGAGCTGAGCCATTTAGATGAATGTTCTCTCTGGTGTGAGAGTGTTTTCTCCATTGTGAGATCCGACTTTGTGCGTGTTGTTTGCTCTCTTTGTTCTGCTGTGTTCATGTTGTTTCCCTGTCTTGTCTCTCTTTGTTGGTTCCTTCGGTTCTTTGCTGGTTGTGTGGGTATGTGGCGCTTTATCCTTTTACGGTTGGGGTTTTGGGTGGGTGTAGGTGGGGTCTTAAATTCCTGGTTTGATTGGTCAATTAATTGCGGGGTTTTGCTGAGCGTTTGGTGGTTTGGTCCTGTGCGGCGGTATCAGGCTTTAACTCTTCCTCACCAGTTTCTGGTGGGTAGGGGATTTTTAGATGTACTGTTTGGAGCTACTGTTCGTTTATGTATTTATGAGGATCTATTCAAGGGGGAGTTCTGGTCTTAAATATGTCATTTATTGGCCATTTGGGATCTCGGCGACAGGTGTATCTCCAATGTGTATTTCACCTATCCCGTTCAGGTATATGATAGTGAATGCATTTATGGGATTGTTCATTTTCCCTTATCTATCAGGGTGTAGTGAGTCATGGCTTCAGACGTTTATCAGATTATTCTGGGGAATTATACTGAGGGTTGGTGCAGCGAGTCTGGTGTACTCTGTAGTTCTGGTTTGGCAACTTGTCAATCTGTGTTATTCTCTAATGGAGAATAGTGGAGTTGAGGAGTTGAAGAAAATTTTGTGAAAAACATGTTCATTTGAGCAACATCTATGACATGCAATTAACAATTAAAGGCAGAATCATGCTTGTATGCACTCAAAAACAAAACATTACCCATGAAATTCAAATCCTAGTAGAAGGGTGAACCAAGACTCAACTCAAAACAAAGTGAGTTGAGAAACTTTATATCTTTGTTGATTCCTCTTTGCATAAGCAAAGGCTAATCACCCAAGGAGAGGGCCTTCATTCTTGCTTCTTAGCTCCATGGATTTCTTGGATGAGGATGGTTGAAAGGATTCTCCAAGTTTCCAAAGTTGAGAACCTCTAAGTCCCCACACCAAGGTAGGACTTGAAGAAGAGATGAGTGACCTAGAGGAAATAAGATTGCTAGCTATAATCCTCTAGGGTGGCCGGCCTCTTAGAGAGAAAAATGGAGCTTGTGTTCTCATCTTTTCTCTAAAAGAAACCCTAAGGATGAAATGGCTATAAAGTTGCCTTTATACCACCTCACAATGGAGTGACAAACTTACAATTAAGCCAAGTTCACTACCCCTGGCCGGTTTTCCCAAGCCTTTGGGTTGTTTTAGGCTTCTTGAAGTTTGTTTGTTAAGTTGTCATACAACTTAAGCTAATGGGCTTGACGATTCGAAGCCCAATTTGGGCTTTAAGGCCTAAAACTAACTCAAGGTTTAAAACGAACTTATTCGTTTAATTAATTAACATATTAATTAATTCTTGCCATAAACAATTAAACCATTTAATTGTCCTTACTCATCTCCGTTGTTTCTTCAATCTCTACCTTACACGGTGCACGATCCATTAGGTTCCTTTTAGCGAGGCAGTGGGCGGTTAGAACTCTTTCAAATCGATTGTGAATTGAAACTTACTTTCAATTCTCCCTTTAGTGATTATACACGTTTAGGGCTCCATAAAGCATGAGTGACACCTACCAGTATGTCATGGTTACCTAAGCTAATCAGAAGAGGTGAAGAACTTATTCAATTTAGGATTACAATGCAATACGGTTTTTCTCTAATACAATACTCTTGACCACATTGTTTGGTTTGATAGTTTATTCATGTCTACTATCCAATGTGATTCTCTTACTTATATGATTACCTTGAATGTGATTTGGAACGACTTCCTAAATCTTATTCATACTCTGGCCAGAGATTCTTAATCATATCATAGAGTATTCTCCCTTAAACAGTTTGAAGGTTAGAGATCCCTTGTTGCGCATTCACTTGCCTCCATGGTTAAGTGGCTTAACCCCAACTATGCTGTGGACACCCTCTAACGGAGTGACTTTGACATAGTCAAGGATCAAGGACCTAACCACAAGACAACTATGATGCCTCAGGTCAAAGGACTACTTTGCATTATCCTAACCATGAGTTCTCATGTGACATGAGTATGATAACTCCTTGTTGATCGTGTTCAGTGGACTCATTCTCTATTGAGCACCTATATGCTTGTCTTGGTGTCAGTCACACCAATGACTCGAGACTAGTCACTCTCCTTAAGAGAAGACATAACACGTACTGATCTTAACGGACTGTCAATGCCCAATTGGCAATCCTATGATCAAGAACGTTTAGGATATGTATATGGAAGAGAATGGTCTCATGAATCTAACTTGTTTAGATCGCATTCTCCCAATTACATATTCCTTGGACTTATCGTTTAAGCGTATAACATTTATATGAGATGGCTTCAAACAATAATCTTTGCCCTTTAAATTAAACTATATTAGTTTAACATGTGAAATGTCCGTAAAGTATCATCATATGATTGGTTTTAGGGCACATTTCTAACATGAGCTTGTGGTCTATTTGGATCAGGCGTTGGACTTATCGTCTATAGAGCAAGGAGTCAAATTGATTGGGAAAGTTCTGACGAGTAAACTGTTGAACAAATGGGGAGTTAGGAATATTCTCAGATCGGCTTGGAAAGATTTGGGAGAGGTTGACATCAAATGGGTAAGGGATAATACGTTTCTTATTTCGGTCCAAGATGAAAGTATGGCCTTCAAAATTCTTGAACATGTACCATGGGCAGTGATGAAGAAGGTGTTATCTGTCAAGAAATGGCCCCTGGAGCTAGCCTTGGAGGAAGTTGAGATAGAGACTATTCCCTTATGAGTTCAGATTTGTGGCATTCCACTGGGCTTGATTTCTTCAGCTAATATTCAACGTCTTACTCAAGCGGCTGGACAGTTTATAGTTTTGTAGGATCCAGGTAAAACTCGTGGGTTCTTGCGAGTTAGACTCTTAATTGATACGGGTAAGCTGTAATGTAATGGTTGTTGGATTCAGAGGGACCAGAACCGTGATACTTGGGTGGATTTTCGGTATGAACGGCTCCAAGATTTCTGTTACCGATGCGGACGCATTGGGCATGGTAATATAGAATGCAATTTTATGGCTCCTGGTGAAGGGGTGGCTGCGTATGGGGAGTGGACAAAGGCGCATCCAGTTAGGGATGTTATTGAGCCTTTGAGAATGTTAAATGTTGGGATAGGTGAGCGACGACAGGCTGGTGAGGTGAGGGGCTCTGGTCTTCCTCAGTCTTAGAACCAACGGGGAGGAAGAGTCTTGACTTCACTAAGGGGGGATGTAACTCGGGGTATTGCATCTAGGGTGGGTTCTGCTCACCAGGGCAACAGTAAAAAGAAGTGGCGCCGAAAGCCACGATTTTTGGTTTCAACTGACCAGGTTCCAGGGAATGAGGCTGATGGGGACCGTCTGTCTATAACGGCGGTTGAGGAAGGTTGCTCACATTTTTTAGGAAGTCAACATGCGGGTGGCTGGCAGTCGGGTTTTCTCCTAGCAGTTACTGAGGATTTCTTCACTTTAGGTAGAGTAGCTGAATGGGGTACTAAAAAGGGAATGGAAACGCAGAGCTTGGAGCTGTCTACTTCTCTGCTAAAAAAGTTCAGGGGTCTTGGTATAGAGGAGACTAGTAAAGGTAGGGTGGCTGACTTATAGAGGAGCATGAGTTTTAAGGAAACTTGTTTAGTGGTGGAACGGGCTTTTCTTGCGGAGGAAGAGAGTCGGGAAGTCCCATGTGAGGCTCGTGACATGAGGGAATTATTGGAGGATGTCTCGGAAACTGACCAGGATCAGAGTTTGGTAAACAAGGTGGGTAAGATGGCTCGGGGTGGTGGCGGCTGGCCTTCAACAGCCACAAGTCAGCCATGAGTTATATTTTTTGGAACTGTCGTGGTCTAGGGTCAGTTAGGGCTCTACATGGGCTTATTTGTAATAAGAGACCTTCTATGATATTTTTATCTGAAACTAAGATGAAAGATCATAGAATTGATGGGGTGAAGAGGCGATTGGGTTTTCTGAACGGTTTTAACGTCTCGCCTATTGGTAGGGCTGAAGGCTTAAGCTTGTGGTGGGATGACACGCTGGAGGTTCAAATTGTTTTTTCTTCACATAATATTATTGATGCTGTTCAGCGCACTAAAGGGGATAATAAATGGGTTCGTGTCACTGGGGTGTATGGGACTCCTTATAGAAATGAAAAACAAATGTTTTGGGGTTAGATGTTAAATCACTTTATTCTTTTAGAGATTCCTTAGATATGTGGTGGGGATTTTAATGAGTACATTTGGGCTTATAAAAAGTCTGGAGGGGTTGAGGTATTGTATAATAGGCCCAGGTATTTGGAGGATTTCATGAATTCTTCGAATTTGTTTGATTTGGGCTTCAATGGGTCGGCTTTTACTTGGCGAGGATTGAGATATGGGGATTGGGTGGATGAACGGCTTGATAGGGTCCTTGTTAATGATTTATGGTAGGACCTTTGGCCTAACTCCACTGTTACGCATTGCCCTCTCATAATTAAGTCTGATTTGGATGGTCCGAAAGGAAGGAAGCTTTTTAGGTTTGAGGCTTTTTGGGCTAAGGAGGAGGAGTGTCAGAATTTGGTTCGTACCTGTTGGGAGCACAGGCAGCACGGTGATGTTTTGTTGAATTGGGGGAGAAAATTAAAAGCTTGCCGGTCTAGTTTGTGTCGCTGGAGCAGTACCAAGTTTAAGAGGCGGGGCCTTCAAATTCAAGATCTCCTTGCTCAATTAGATGATCTCCAGAGGGATTGGGGTTTAAACCAAGATGTGATAAGGGACAAATCTCAATTAATTGATGATCTAAGGGCGCAGGAAGAAAGTTTTTGGTGTCAGCGCTTTAGGGTCAAATGGTTGCGAGATGGGGATGCTAATACTAAGTTTTTTCATCATTTAACTTTGCACCGGCGTCGTAGGAACACCATTGTGAAGCTTAAGGATGAGGATGAGTGTTGGGTGGAGCATCCTGATCAGGTTCGTCACTTGGTGGAGAATCATTTTGTTGACATTTTCAGCTCGGCTGGGTCTCGGAACTGGGGTTCCTTATTGGACTGTATCTATCCTGTGGTTTTTGATGCTATGAATATGGTTTTGGTTGCGCTGGTTTCGGATGACGAAATTAAGGAGGCAGCCCTGGAAATGGGGTGCTTGAAGGCTCTTGGCCTGGACGGATTCCAAGGGGTATTTTACCAGTCTTTTTGGGAGACTGTTAGAGCGGATGTTTTAGCTTTGGTTAAAGCTCTGACTCTACCATCCCAGGTACTCTGAATGATACTTATATTGTTCTTATCCCAAAGGTTGCAAATCCTGAATCTGTTTCACAATTCAGGCCTATCAGTTTATGCAACTATTCTTACAAAATTCTGTCAAAAGTTATCACCAATAAACTGAGAGTGTTACTGCCGACCATTATTTCTCCTTCTCAGAATGCTTTTGTGGCGGGTAGACAAATTCAGGATAGTATTGGTATAGTTTCATGAAATCTTTCATTTTTTGAAAGGGAGGAAAACAAAGAATAAATTTGAGTTGGGCATTAAACTTGATATGCAGAAGGCTTATGATAGGGTTGAATGGGATTTTCTGGAGGCAGTTATGGAAAAGATGGGGTTCTGTCCGATGTGGAGAAAGCTTATCATGGGCTGTGTTAATTCGGTTCAGTTTAATGTTCTTCTAAATGGGCAACCTGGGAATAAGTTTGCTCCCTCCAGGGGTCTCCGTCAGGGGGATCCTCTTTCTCCCTATTTATTCATATTGGTTGGGGAGGTTCTCTCCCGAATGATTTAGGGTGAGGTGGATTAAGGGCGACTGGTTGGTGTGCGGATGGGTTTCTCGGGACCAGTTATATCCCATCTTTTCTTTGCTGATGATACTTTAATTTTCTTGCGAGCTGATGAGAATAACTGTCGGCATCTGAGCGATCTTCTTGCTACATATTGTGAAGCCTCGGGGCAACAGGTCAACTTATTGAAATCTAGCATTTTCTTTGGGGCAAATGTCTCGGCTTCGCTTTCCGCCCACATGGGGAGTATTCTTGGTATGGCTATGGTTTGTAATCTTGGGACCTATCTGGGGGTTCTTGCTATTTGGCGACGGTCCAAGAAGCGGGGCCTTTCTTATGTGAAGAGGCAAATTCTAGAGAAAATGCAAGGCTGGAAACAAAGTTCTTTGTCCCGAGCCGAAAAAGAGGTGTTGATTAAGGCTGTTGTTCAGGCTATTCCTGCTTACCCTATGAGTATTTTTAAATTCCCTGCCATTGTTTGTCAGGAGCTTGATTCTTTGGTGGCGGATTTTTGGTGGGGTAACAAGGATGGAGCTCGCAAAATACATTGGGTTTCCAAGGATGTTTTGGGTCTTCCAAAAGACTTAGGTGGATTGGGCTTTCAGAATTTCCAGGAGTTTAATGATGCTTTGTTAGCTAAACAATGTTGGCGCTTGGTTTCAGACCCTAATTTGTTGTGGGCTCGTGTAATTAAGGCTCGTTATTTCCCTCATTGCAATATTTAGGAAGCAACGAAAGGTGGTCATGCTTCTTGGGCCTGGTCTAGTATTATCACGGGAAGGGATTTGCTTAAACTTGGTTCCCATTGGCAAATTTTGGGAGGTCAGGATGTGCAGGTGTGGGTGAATAAGTGGTTACCGTCTCTGCCTTTAGGTTATCCTCTGCCTCTTGGGTCGGTTCCGGTTACCTCTGGTTTGCGTGTGAGCTCACTTATTTGTCCGGTTTCTAGGAGGTGGGATCTTAATTTCCTCCTGTCTTTCCTCTCGGATACGGATAAAAAGGCTATTGAGGACACTCCAATTGGTGATTTGAGTCACAAGGACCGGATTATTTGGGGATGTAGTAAGAATGGTATTTACACGGTCAAGTCGGGTTACCGATGGATTCAAAGTAGATCGCTTGCTTTGAGGGATAATCAGCTTTCTACTGCTCGTGGGGTTCCTTCGAGCTTATGGAAGGCTATCTGGAAGCTTGAGGTGCCTCCGAAATTGCGCCATTTTCTATGGCTCACTTTGCACAATTGCCTTCCTACTTGTACGACCCTTTTTCGCAGAAGGTCCTCCATTTCCTCTACCTGTCCTATTTGTCTTTGCCATGATAAGACTATTGAGCATCTTTTTCTTAATTGTTCGTGGGTTGAGCCTATTTGGTTTGGAGGTGCCCTGAACTACAAAATTAATCGTGATGCTATTCACTCTTGGGTGGATTGGTTAAAGGATGTGTGGTCTTCTTCCTTTGCGTCCTCTACCCATGCTAAGTGGATGCGGTCTTATATTGCTTATACCTGTTGGTTTATTTGGAAGACTCGCTGTGACTTTATGTTTAATAAGGTGCCCACTAATCCTTCTAAAGTGTTGTTTGCTTTATCTACGGCTGTGGGCTTTTTCTTGGCTTCGAAAGATATTTTGGGAGTGTCCAGGTCGGAGGGATCTGGTAGGGTGGGGCATGCTTCGCGTTGGTGTGCTCCTACCTTTCCTTTCATCAAGATAAATGTTGATGCTAGTTGGTCAAAGGTTTTAAAGTTGGGTTTCGCTGGGGTGGTTATGCGGGCTGCGGATGAGAGGTTTGTTGTTGCTGCAAGGTACCTTTTTTCTGCTCCCTCGGCTGCTACAGCTGAGGCTTTAGCTTTGCTTTGTGGTTATGAATTGGGTGCAGCTTTGGGTATCAATGCTCTGATTATTGAATCTAATTCTCTTGATGCTATTAATTGTCTATCTGGTTCTCTAGAGATGGGCAGTTGGGAGTCTTTCCCTGTGTTGGCTCAGGTCAAACAGCTTGGGGAGGCCTTCCAATTCTGTCGCTGGTCTTGGGTACCTAGATCAGCTAATGGTGCGGCGCATGAGCTGGCGTCGGTTGGTTTTACGGAGATGAGTGATTATGTTTGGGTCGAGCGGCCCCCATCTTCGTTGATCTTTGTTTTGAACAATGATGGGCTCACGTGTCCTCATTGATTTCTTTGTGATGTTTGGGGTGACGTCTCCACTAGGTGGCGGTGTCTCTGTTGTATCCCCGTTCATTACTTGGTTTCCTGCTTTGTGTTTGCCTCTCTATAAGCTTTCTTGTTTTTTGGCTTCTTTGCCTTGTTGTTCCCCTGCTTTCAAAAAAAAAGAAGTCGTGGATTCTCGTGTCGAAAAAAAAAAATGAGATTGCAGAGCTTTGGTGTGCAAAATGACAGATGACAATATTGTTAGGCCATCTCTCACCAAAAGCTAGCCAGATTACTCATTTTAACCCTTTGGTTCTCCAAAAAATTAATATTTTAATGAACAGTGCATAGTTATATTTCTTACCATCTCCAACCGAGGGCCAAAGGGCCATAAGGCTCGTTTTAGCCCTGTCACAAAAAACTATATCCAACCTAGGGCCAAACATATTATTTAAATTTAAAAACTACAACAACTTAAATTAAATGCACATTTACCATGTATAAATGCACATTTGCCACCTCTAATAGAAAGCTTATATTTGGTGCCCCCATTATATTTGTCCCACGTCGGCTGTGAGAGAGGTTTGAGCAATCAAACATACTTATAAAAGCAATATCCTCACATAGAACCAATCACCTTTCTGGGCTTTAATTAAATATTCTTTTTAAATTTTTGGCCTAAAAAAAAATTGTAAAAAAAAATGAAAAATAAAAAATAACGGCTAGCTGTTGAGATTCAAATTTTTTAGCCCGGCTGGCTGGCTCATTTGGGCCGCCCAGTTGGCCCTTTGGCCCTTTTTGGTCCAGTGGGACCCATGAGCCTTTTGGCTTGGCCCTTGGTTGGAGATGGTTTTAGGGCTATTTTCGGCCTTCTGGCCTTCTGAACCATTCGGTTGGAGATGACCTTATTATATCAAATTCAATCATGCATGTCTACAACTCACCTTCTATAAAATATAATAATTTTTTGCTTATTATATTGACACCCCACAAATTGTTGAATAAACCTCACATACTTAATACACCCCATATTTGTTTTTTCAATTAAAAATTATCCTAATACACCCCACATACTTTCCCATAATACCCTCACACCCCACATTCTTAATATACTCCTTATATTTTCTACATGCACCCCATATTTTCTTTACACCCCACATTTCTCAAATCTTAGAAACTTTTTAATTTGGATAAAAAAATGCCAACTGGAATTTTGACAAAAGATGCCGCCTGAGATTTAAAACATATGTGGGTTGTTTTCAATTCCACTATTAAAACCCATGTCTTCAAATTTTAATATTTGGTGGTAATTTTAGGTGTTTAATTCTTCATGTAATCCTTATGATCCCTAAAAGATGAATACAAACATAGAAGCTTGAATAATACATCAAAAGCAAGATTCAATAATTATTGATGTCGTCAAAATCACTAAAACAATAAAAAAAATATGAAGTCTTACCTGTCACAGCCCGTCCCAAATATATATTTATTGATGGCATGAATTGACGAAAATACCCTTGGACGCTAGTTGTGTAATGTGGTTTAAGTGTAGCTTTGGGTTAATATTCTTAAATACTAATTGTTTGGAACCAATTAGGATTAAATTATGGTACTTTTTGGTGGTTGACCAATCCTAGGCCACACACACACATTCTCTCTCTTCTCTCTCCCGTACCCTCTCATCTCTCTCGGACTCTCATTCTCTCTCTCCTTCGAACTTGTACGGACGCCAACCAAAACCTTTGCAAACGCGACGGATCAAAGTGGAAAATGGCACCATTATGTTCGTGAAGCTCAGACGAACACATCCATACCATTTACAGGTAATAACTACTTTGAAATCACGTGAATGAGGTACTGTTCATGCAAAAACTTATGGCTTGTTTTTATGGAATTTGAAGCTTATAGGAAGCTTTGTGAGGTCCCTGGGAGGCTAGGGATAGTTCGTTTGAGGATTTTGGACGTCAGAAAGTGGAGATTGGCATGTTTTACATTTGGCCAGAAAGTCGAGGTAATTTCCGACGTGTTCTCGTGAATTTCAAGGACCCAAATTGTTATATAGTGTTTCTACTTGTCCTTAGCTTCATTTTGGTTTAAATTTCATAAGTTTTGGTGAAGAAAAGAGTGAGAACAAGGGTTTTAAAGTTTTACCTAGTTTCCCGGCGACTCGCCTGAATATGCTGACGCCGTCAGTCAATTTTAGCAGAATCTATTAGGTTTAACAGAATATTCCCTAACGGTGGTTAAGGAATCCGTCAGGTTTGGGCCGCGCGTGGGGGCGCGTTTTGCCGTGCCCTTGCCGGTGCGTGGCGGCGCGTGGGAGGTCCAAAAATATTTCTAAAAATATGTGGATGATCTTGAGGTTGTGTAGATCACTGTGATATATTCATATACCCATTTTGAGCAATGTATAAGAAGTTATTAGCTAGTTTGTCTATGTGCTTTAAAAATAACGTTTTTATAGTTAATTCGCATATAGGTGAAACTTATCCCGAGGACGAGCGTATCCACGGGCGACTCGGGGGCTACGACCCTTCGACATACTAGTGAGTGGGTTTTTGTTTTTAGTATATATTTATATACTTGGTATATTTCCGAGAAATGCATTTATAAGGAAAGTATGCTTTGAAATAATATGCCAAATGCTTTTATATTTTGAATATGCATTTCATGGTTGCATATATATATATATATATATATATATATATATATATATATATATATATATATATTGTTTATACCATATTTAGGGCCTCGTATTTAGACCTCGTATAAATACTCGAGGGACTTAAATGTAATTATGTAATAAAGGAAGGGGCAAATATGTAATTAGGGGAGGATCCCTTATTCTATAAAAGGGCCTCCTCACCCTCACAAAGAGGAGGCTTCCTCACACCCCCTAAGCTCTAAGCTCTCTCTCTCTCTCTTCACCAGAGAAATACAATACAATCAGTGTGAACGTAGCCCAAACCTTGGGGTGAACCACGATACATCTTGTGTTATTTACATTACTTGCAGATTCACGGTCGGATTTACGTTGTACCAAGACCATCCGGTTTTGTGCATCAACATATATCAATATGGTGCTGTGGAGGCACAGGTAAGTTCAGGTAAGTTATGTTTGGCTAAGTGAATCATCAATGATGTGATATGTGATCGAATAATGTTGAGCTCATAAAACTGAACCTAGGGTGATTGTGATTTAGCCAGAGATATGAAGTACATGCCTATTTATTTACGTCACCTCCCGCACTATATGCTCATATTGGATCCAACTTAAGTGCACAGTCTTGTCATACAGACCTTATTCATGGTTCCGACTCGTAGGTGACTAGCGATTTATCGTCCGACTATTATGAGAGAATAGAGTTGAGCATAATTATATTACACCCAATCTTGTTGTACAGACCCTATCTAGGGGTTCCGACTTATGTGCAGTATATTGTCGTATAGGTCATAGTAGTGACTTCGGCTAGATTGAGTGTGAGCTATGAATTCAGCCGTACAGACTACCACAAAAGTTTCGGCTAACATATCATATTTCTATGAAATTATTATTACCTGGATTGTTTACTTTGTTATATTTTGGCATGGCATACATATGAATATGATTATGTGAAGCATGAATTGAGTTGATATATTTCATATCTAATTATGTATATGCTTATATTCTGATTCTGGGAAAAATTATACATGTTTTACAGCGAGGGATTAGTATATTGATAAATGAAATGATTTTGTAAAACATTTGTTTTTGCCCACTCACGTTTTCTGTTTTGCGCCCTTCCAGATTTTAAGTAAGCTTGTTGTCGGTGGCTCGGGATCATTGGCAGTTCTGACCTATTTGAATAACAGTAGGACATTCCTGGTACTGTGTAACTAGTACTTGTCCTATTGGACTGCACCTAGACCTTATGCTCTGATTAGGAGTGTTTAGTGTTGTAACTAACTCCTATCACTTTCTTTTAGTAGTGCACTCTAGTAATTTGGTTTTTAATTATTCGTATATTCTTATCTTTATTGCTTCCGCACTGTGCACTTGGCTACCTCACTCTCACGTGATGGCCAGCATGCCTTGATCTCGGTCGGGATGTGTCATTACCTCATGTAAAGTTTCTGAAACATCGATTTCGTGTTTCATTTGTCAAAAATAATTTTTCTCAACTAATATGTTTGTAGTTTCATTGGTTAGGGTTTTGTTCAATAATGGAGGGTTGAAGGGGTTTTGATAGTTGAAGAAGATAAATAATACGTTAAAAGTGATTTAGGGTGTATATAGAATTTTTTTTTTCTTTTAAAACCTAATAAGGTCAAAATTGTCATTGCATAGTAGGGTAAATAAGTCATTTAATACTAAATTTTAATGTGGAATGCATTCAACATTTTGTGGAGTGCTAATATAAAAAGCCTAATTTTTTGCTTCATACAATACAAACCAATTATTTTCTATTAGACAATGACAGCATTGTCTCTCAGAACCAACCACGTTTAGGCAACCAGACAGGTGCCGACTAGCTGAAATTTTCTTTCTGCTAAGTTTTCCTTCACATGTCTGCTTTTCAATTCTATGTTGCTTTTCTTTTTCAATTATGTGACACGCAAGAAGAACTTTTATGGCACGGGTTTATTGTTATCGTGTCATTCTGTGTTAATGATGTAAAGATATGTATTTCTCTGCACATAGCTTTTTGCTTGGCTACATATTAGAGATACAAGTATGTTGGATTATGTCTTGAGATAATTGAACAATGTGCTGTGTGTCCTCCCTTAGTTGGATTCGAGGCGAAGACTAGCAAAGTTCATCATTCAATGGTGGGGTGCTCATAGAAAAGGTGTCACCCAACAAATGGCAGATTTTGATGGGTCTCGCTTTGATGTTGGGGAGATAAATAGATTTGGATAGAGTCTCACTCATAGATAGAGGAAGAGTACGCGCGCTAACGCGCTAGGGCTTACACAGTTGATCAGATCAGATTGTTGGAGAACAATTCAGAAATAAACAGAATAACAGAAATAAACAGAACTTGAAATTCACAATTTTTATTTCACAAAAGGTACTTGCTATACAGAATGAAAAGTATACAACAAATACAAAAATTAATATAAGAATATCAACGGTACTAACTTGATTACAGAAGGTAGAGGCTAGCGTAAAAGTTATGTCCTTCGAACAGTAATTCCATCCCACTCTTGTGCTTGTGGTTCTATAACGTCTGCTCGACCAGGATACAACTACCTAATCCTATAACCCGCACTGGATTATAGAATTCTAGCGAATTGCTTTGTGTGTTTACTCTCTCTGGAAAGTTTGTACGGAAGAAAAGGAAGAAGAAAAGATGATTCATTTGGATACCATGTGTTGATGCACAAAACCGGATGGTCTTGGTACAACGTAAATCCGACCGTGAATCTGCAAGTAATGTAAATAACACAAGATGTATCGTGGTTCACCCCAAGGTTTAGGCTACGTCCACACTGATTGTATTGTATTTCTCTGGTGAAGAGGGAGATAGAGAGTTTAGAGCTTAGGGGGTGTGAGGAAGCCTTCTCTTTGTGAGGGTGAGGAGGCCCTTTTATAGAATAATGGATCTTCCCCTAATTACATATTTGCCCCTTCCTTTATTACATAATTACATTTAAGTCCCTCGAGTATTTAGACGAGGTCTAAATACGAGGCCCTAAATATGGTATAAACAGTAGTCCCCCAAGTCTTCAATCAAGAGAGTCTTTTGGCTGGAGACTTGTAATTCAGTCCATGTGTGGGCCGAAGTAACTAGATGTTGTCTTGAACTGATGTTCGATGTAAGGCGGTGCTCAATCTGAAATGATGCTCAACCAGAAGTAGCACATGCTGCGAGACTGCTCGGCTTGTGGCTTATGTTGCCTTGGTTGGCTCGGCTTGTGGCGTTTGAAGGTGAGGGAGTCCCTTTTATAGAATAAGGGCTCACTCCTCAATACATAGATGATGGGCTAGAGTTGATGCTCTCTAATGATGGTGAGGGAGTCCCTTTTATAAAATAAGGGATCGCTCCTCAGTACATGAATAATGGGTTATGAGTGATGCTCGTGGCGAGTCGGTTGCTCAGCTGACGGCGATGCTCTCTAACGAAGGTGAGGGAGTCTTTTTTTTTATAGAATAAGGGCTTGCTCCTGAATACATGAATAATGTGCTAGAGTTGATGCTCGCGGTGAGGCGGTTGCTCAGCTGGCACAATACTCTCTAATGATGGTGAGGGAGTCCCTTTTATAAAATAAGGGCTCGCTTCTCAATACATGGATAATGTGCTAGAGTTGATGCTCGCGGCGAGGAGGTTGCTCAGCTGGCGGCGATGCTTTCTAATGATGGTGAGGGAGTCCCTTTTATAGAATAAGGGCTCGCCCCTTCATACATAAGTAATGGGCTAAGTCCCCGAGTATTTTTCATGAGGCCCAGTTGAGGCCCAATATATGGTGTATAGTGTAGTCCCCCAAGTCTTCGGTCAATAGAGTATGTTGGCTGAAGACTTCAAATTGAATCCATGTATGGGCCGAAGTGGCGGTGGTTCCGAGGCGGTATTTGTATACCTTGCACTGAAGCTTTGTAGGTGAAGCTTTGCAAGTGAAGCTTTGAAGCTAGAGCTCTGTAAATAAAGCTTTCGAAGCTGGAGTTTTTGTAAATGAAGCTTTTGAAGCTGATTGACATGAGTGATGATCATGAATGTTTATGTTGATTGACATGAGTGATGCTCATGGATGTTGTCATGAGTGATGCTCATGAATGTTGACATGAGTGATGCTCATGAATGTTTATGTATGATTGATATGAGTGATGCTTATGAATGTTTATGTATGATTGATATGAGTAATGCTCATGTATAATATGAAGTACTAGGCGTACTTTTGATCACCTGGTTGGTCGTATGAATGGCTGGTTGCCAAATTAGAGTACGGGTTGTACATCTCATCACCTGGTTGGTGGTAATAGCGGCAGGTTGCCGAATAATTTTGGAGTACTGGGCGTACTTTGGTCACCTGGTTGGTGGTAATAACGGCGGGTTGCCGAATAATTGTGGAGTACTGGGCGTACTTTTGATGATCTGGTTGGTGCTATTTTGGGCTTATGGGTCTTCGCCCTCTACACAACATTCTAGCCCATTTATTTTGGGCTTGTAGGGCTTTTTTTTTTTTTTTTTTTTTTTTTTTTTTAACACCCTCTGATGGGGTTTATACATATTACCCTTTGATGGGGTTTATACATATTACCCTCTAATGAGGTTTATACAAATGTTTCCGGAAAGATAAGGAAAATAATTTACACCATTCAAAAATAAATCCGACCCTCTGGTCAATGGGTTACGCCCATAATTTCCTTTTCTGCATGCCATCACTACCATAATTATGTTTGCTTCTTTTTATCTTATTTTGCTTTTCTGCTTTCTTTCTTTTGATGCATAATCCACGAGTCCACCACCAAAGCTCTTTTGATGCATAGTCCACGAGTCCACCACCAAAGCTCCACACTACACTTTGTGCTTTCTTTAATAGCTTTAAATTGTTGGTGGATTTGGTGCCGAGAAAACAATCCATTTTTTGGCACTATTATTTGAATTAGCTTTGTAGTCTCGGATGAGCATCACAGCTATCATCTTCCTTTATTGCTGTCATTTTTTCTTTTCTCTTTTGGCTGATGGCAGACAAGGGGAATGATAATAGACTTATTTATTAAGGAAAAGCTTATCTTCGTCAAGTTGTAATGAGTGTGTTTCTAATGAGCAAGTTCAGCCTCGTCGACGTGCTTCCAGCAACTGAGCTCTCCGCCGTCCCCAGCGGCATCATCATCTCCTTGAGAACCACGTCTGGCGGTAGCAGCAGAAACAGCCTTGCCTCTTCGGAAACGCGCGCTGCTGATCTTTGGCGGTGGAGTCATCACGCCGTTGGATATGCTGAGCATGTCGACAACGGATTCGTCATCATCATCCTCCAGAACCGCAGTGTGACTCGTCCAGTGGAGACACAGACACAGACAGAGGCATCAGAAGCAATATTATGTTAACAGCGGAGCAGGGCAACCAACACCATTAAAAATTTAAGACATTATAATGGAGACGAAGATGAAGGCTGATTAATCAAGGCAGCCTGATTTTGAACATGTAAGTAGTGCAATCACCAAGGTGGAAGGGGGTGTCGGAGACATCAAATGTGAGGTTGGTGAAGGGGTGCGGAACCTTAGGAGGAGCAGGCTGCGGTGAGTAATCGGGATCTGAGCAGGTTGTGGCTGAAATGCTTATCGCTCTATCAATAACTCCTGAACGAAGTCCTAAGCCCTGACCCATGTCCTTGAGCAGAAGGTTATCCTCAACCTCATTCTCCAATGCCACATCAAGCATCGACTGGGAAATATCCAAACCAATCCAGACCGGGATCAGGATCCAGATCAGACTTCGGGTTCTGGCTGCTTCCCAGCCTGGAACAGGGAAGCTTTGTGATGTCTTCTATGGTAGGGGGTGTTGAAAAGTGTAGCACGCCGGAGGTAGAGGTCTGGAAGTGTAGCACCGCCTCAAAAAGGGACCTGTGATGTCTTCTACCAGACTCGACTCGCTCAGCGGCGCCGGATGGCTCCTCGATGCTCCGGCAACGGCGCTGAGCTTCACTGGAACTCCGATGACAGCCCTGCCTACCCATTCTCCACGCACCACGTGTTCCCCGCATAGGGCGATGCCATCGGGACTTGAATACTTTCTTTGGCCAGCGATGTCTGCTTTTTTTCTTTGGCCCTGACTTCTCAAGCTCTTTTAGAAGAAAGAAATTTTGAGAATCGTAGAAGATCTGAAGCATCTTCTCACTCTTGGCATGCCCAACGGGCTGTTTCTAGAATCTGTTTTTTAATGTGGTTTTGGAAATGGATTTTTGGGCTTTTTGAGTTTAAGTTTTTGAAATGTGGTTTTGAAAAGAGTAGGATTAGGAAAAGGATTGAAGTTAGAAACAATGTTGAGAGTAAGATTTTTGTTCTTCTTTGATTATACATGGTTGTGTGTTCGTTTCCATTTCTGGGTTTCTAGAGAGAGAGATGGGACTAGGATTTTGGTTTGGTGTTTCTGCAGATTCACGGCAGAGGTGAAAAAAAATGAAAAAGAACCGACATAGTTTTTTGTGTCGATTCCCACAGACGGCGCCAAATGTTGATGCACAAAACCATATGGTCTTGGTACAACGTAAATCCGACCGTGAATCTGCAAGTAATGTAAATAACACAAGATGTATCGTGGTTCACCCCAAGGTTTGGGCTACGTCCACACTGATTGTATTGTATTTCTCTGGTGAAGAGGGAGAGAGAGAGCTTAGAGCTTAGGGGGTGTGAGGAAGCCTCCTCTTTGTGAGGGTGAGGAGGCCCTTTTATAGAATAAGGGATCCTCCCCTAATTACATATTTACCCCTTCCTTTATTACATAATTACATTTAAGTCCCTCGAGTATTTATACGAGGTCTAAATACGAGGCCCTAAATATGGTATAAACACCATGGATTGCAGATATATAGGCTGTTTCACACCCTTTCAAATACCAGTTCAGTGTATTTGAAGGTTCACAACTCTTTTCTAAGAGCTGTGTCTTTTAATCAAAACGTTTTTAATTAATAATAAATTAATTAAAAACTTAATCCGAAAATTAAAATTAATGAATCAGATTAATTTTAAATTCCAAGGCCATTGTCTTGATTAATTAATATTAATTGTATTTAGGTTATATTATATAAGCCTAATCCACACAACCATAAGGCCTAAGCCTTCAATCCATTTCCAAATGGCCCATATTCTAATTACTAGACTAAAGCACTAAATCTATATAAAGGCCCTTGAGAATCTTGTTTTCCCTAATGTGGGACAAGAGTCTCAAAACTTCCAACACAGATAACCCTATTATTAGCATGAAAATCAATATGTGTGTACCGGTGTCATGTAAGTTGCTCTGAGAAGAGAAATAGATAGCCGTATCGTATACTCTTTTCCTACATTAATTTTCTTTGTTTTGGTGTTGGATTGTGAGTATACATCAACACACATAACGACAAACTTGAATAAGAAGGAAAAAAGGGTTAAAAGGTCTGAATACTGCATGTAAAATGCTTATTGTTATTTGCCATTTTTTATTTTGTTTTACCTTAAAATCTAAATATTTTCCTCTTTTTCTTTTGTCCCTCTCCTCACGTAAACTGATGTGGATTTCCCTTTTTCCCCCTTATTTTCTTTCTTTGTATATTTATCAGAGGGATTTATTCCCTTCACTCACTTCACATTCTCTGTTGGCCATTAGTTCTCTCTCCTTTATCTTTCCCATTTGCCATTGGTTTCTATATAGCTTTGAGTAGATCTCAATTTCTTCTCTGCGTCTCTCTCTCTTAGATAAAGTTTTGATCATGTTTTCGTCATTTGTCTCACTTAGTCTGTAGTTTTGCTCACCTAATCCTTTATTCCCTTTTGCTATTCTCATTGATAGAAAAATGCTGTTTGTATTACTTGAAATTGTTGTTTTGGTTTTGCACCATTTCTTCCTAATTCTTTCACAATTGGGTGTTTTTTTTATTCCACCGTAAGGATCGAAAGGTTCTTTCTCTGTATTGGGTTACTTTGAATCCAAGCAAAGAACATTGAACGAAAACTCTCAGCTTCTTTTGACGTTTCTTGTTCAAGTAGTTTTCTTTTCTCTTGGTCTTAGCTAACATGATTAAGAAATAGATTATAAATGGAGCCAATGAATTCAAAGAAGAACAAAATGCTTTCTTCGGAAAGTAAGCGCTCTGTTGACGATGGCAGTGGAGGTCCCGATAGCGTAGACTTGGAAATCAAGCCAGGGGGAATGCTGGTGCAAAAGAGAACCGATGAGATGAATCCTAGTTCTATTTCAATCCATACAATCAAAGTTAGAGTCAAGTATGGCTCTTCGTACCACGAAATTCAAATCAGCTTCCAAGCAAGCTTTAGTACTACGAAATTTCAAATCCAACTTTTGTTTTGGTTTTTTGATTGGAAAGAAACAATTAAATTGTTTTGTTTAATTGAATTTGGTTTTCGAATTTGCAGGGGAATTGAAGAAAATGTTGGCAGAGCGAATGAAGTTGCACCATCTGGATCAGAAGCTGATATACAAAAAGAAAGAGAGGGACTCCAAAAAGTATCTTGATGTGGCAAGAGTTAAACAAGGATCAAAGATCTTGCTGGTGGAGAACATTTTAGGTAGAGAAAAAAGGTGTCTAGAGTTGCTCAAAAATTCAAGTGTAGAGAAATCTTCGAAATCCTTAGCTGAAATCAACTTGGAAGTGGACAAGCTTGCAAGCTAGGTAATTAAAATGAATCATAATTTGCAGGGAAAGAAATTCGAACTTGGGCGCAAGATTGCAATGACGAACTAGCCTAACTGATATCTACTGAATTGTTTTTATTAATTTCGTTCCTGTTGTAAATAGGTCACAGCTTTGGAAACAACAGATTCTACAGGTGGGAAAGTTTCCACGATGGATGTGGAGAATTTGACTGAGCTTCTGATGATGAAGTTAATTAAATTGGATGGAATTGTTGGCACCGGCCATCTAAAATTGCAGAGAAGAGTGTAGGTATTATAAAATTAAGTACGTTTTAAATGTCTTTTACTTGCACGTTGTTAGTACTATTCTAATTGTTGGTTTATGATCTTGAAGGTGACAAGAGTTCAGAAGTACATAAAAATTCTGGACATGTTGAAGCATCAGAACTCCAAATCAAGTAGAAATGGAGCAAAAATCAAATTGCAGCAACAAGAAATAAAGAAAATCCAACTGGCCACTAAAGGACTCAAAACCGATGCAGAAACAACGCGTGCATTGGAAGCCAGAAAATTCGATACGCAAAAATCCAGTGATGCAGCAGCAACAACAATAGAATTCTGAGTCTGTTGTGGTTACAACAAAATGGGAAACTTTTGATTAAAACCAAAAGGGCTAATTACAATTATAGTTTTGGGGTTGGCTCTTTGTAAAGTCTTGTCATGGGCCGGCTTTGTCGAGGTTGGCCGAATCTTGCTACGAATAGGATTATTTCGGATAAAGGTGAAGTAGTTGAATCCTAGTATAATAAGGAGTCTTAAAGCTAAAGTACTTGGGATTAACCGATGAACCTGGTTTGTTTGAAGGTTTGGTTCAGAATCCTATAAAGATTAGGATTGGTCGAAGTTTAATCGGATTGGGTTGAGGAGTCCTAATCCGAGTATATCTTTAGTTCGGCCAGAAGCAGACTCGTTGCTATAAATACAAGACACCGTGCAACATTTGGAGTCCCTCCAATTCAACACACAAATTGCCCTATGCAAACTCTCGCTCTACGTGAAATCTCTCAACAACCTTGAGATTTTTATTCTTTTTTTCTCGTCGACACATCTTCAGTTTGGATAAACAACATTGTAAAGCCAACCGGTAGCATTTTCAGTTTGGATAAACAACACTATTGCCGTAGAATTAGCCGATCGTGGAGCACCTTCAATTTGGATAAACATCACTGTGTTGAGGGCGACTGGTTATCTATCTAAGTCTTGGTCAAAAAGGATTTTCAAGTCCTTATTGGCAGGGGTCATCTCACTAGCCTTATCGGCGAAGTGAGCTGTTAAAAATTCATAGGCTCAGCGCATTGAACATCGAGTTGTTTTATGATTAGATATTCACAAGTTTTAGAGTTCGACATTCTGACGACCGAACCACATTCATCATTAAGACATACATCTCTTTTGAGTACTTGTGTCTATATAGTTTGGTGCCAGTTCGACGTGCTTATACTCTTACGAATATAATCACCGTGACCGAACCTGGCACCAACGATCTGTGAACTTCGCAAGACTAGCAACCTTGTCTTCAGGCTCTAGAACTTGAAGACTGAGACGTGTTCCTTCCTCGGTCGCCGTCCCAAGATAGAGAAGTCAGCACGCTCAACAAAATAATAACATATTTTACTCCTCAGCCGAGCTCGGCCGACGAGATGGCACACCCCGCACACAACCAAAGGACGTAGTTAGCTTATTAATTACTCGGCCTGCGCGCCACGTAGGCTTAGTAGTTTTTAGGGTCTACATTTTGGCACGCCTAGTGGGAAACAGTGCTAAAGCTACGAAGTTTCCTGACTATTGAGACACAGTTAGTAAAAAAGAAAACAAGAATAGGTAAATTGGCGATTAACCTTCCACTTACGGTCTAAAACCTAGATCATGATGGTTTGTCACAGACATAGAATCCTCCTGTTGCCATCACACTCGAAGCCACAAGTGTGACAAGCTGAGAAAAAGAAGTCAGTCTCGAAGGACATGCTCGTGATACGAAGATCACCGCCAGAACGACAAAAGGAATTTTTGTCGAATGAATAGTAGAGGATTGTGATAAGGACGATGGTGAAGCATTTGATCCGCCAACTAGGTCATTTTTCTGAAGACTACTTGAAGAGCAATCTCGGTAGTTTGCACAAATGTTTAGCCGAGAAATAAAAGGGATACTTAAAGAAGTACGTGGTTATAGTGCCGTGCACACTAGATTGCTTGAGGTCCAGGTTAGTAATACCCATAATATTGGACACACCAATCGATCTAGACAACTTATTCCAAAGAACAATTTGATACCGACATTACCGGCCGAGACAAGATCTACTCGACTCAAAATGATTGATCTATAAAAAAGAGGTGGATCAAGCAGCAAAACGGATGAATTTGACCGAGGAGTAGAAACGACATCCGTCGATATGGTTAAGGTCCAAAGAATGATCGATTTGACCCTAAAAAAGGGGCCGAAGTTTGAAAAATTCATCCATCCATACCCAGCTTATGTAGAAAAGTTTGAATATCTTAAAGGCTTTAAAATCCCAGACTTCAACCTTTTTGTTGGAGAATCGTCCCTGTCCTCATTAGAACATGTAGCTTAGTTCACTGCGCAATGCGAAGATGTTAAAAGCGACTTCCATAAACTACGACTATTCAACTTCTCGTTGATGGTCTCAGCATTTGCGTGGTACATCAACCTCCCACCTAACTCCATTTAGAGTTGGGAAGAACTAGTCGAAAAATTCCATGAGCAATTCTATCAACCGAGAATGGAAATGTTAGTTTCTTCGTTGGCCAGGATGGCCCAAGCATTCGACAAGTCACTAATGGATTATCTTACAAGGTTTAAATTGGCCAGAAACTGGTGCTGAGTACCTTTCCCTGAAGTCGAATTTGTTAGGCTTGCTTTGAATGGGCTAGACGTGGAATACAAAAAGAAATTCCTGGGGGTAAATTTTTGAGATATGTATGAGCTGGCTCAACACGTCGAACAATAAGAACCCTGCAGTCAGCTATGCATCTCGAGGGATTATCTATAAGAACCCTGCAGTCAGCTATGCATCGGTCGAGGTCGAAGAACCCCAATGTGTTAACATAGACGCAGTCAAGATAGTGATTGATAAACCTTATGTATGCAAGGTATTGGCACACGCCAACTCTAAGGATGTCAAAACCCGCTTGGCCAATATAGAAGCAGTCGTTAAAACATCGAAGGTCTACACCTTCGACATAACGAAGGCCGATGCCATCTTTGACGAGTTACTGATCGTGAAAATTGTCAAGCTTTGGCTGGGACATAATATTCCCAAGGCCGACAACTTAAAAGGAAAAATTTATTGCAAATACCACAACTCGGACAAGCATACAAAGAACAACTGCGTAATGTTTCAAGATGTCATCCAAAGCTGGATTGACAACGGTAAACTCAAGTTTCCAGAAAAGATAATGGGCGTCGACATTGACCCATTTCTTACGGTGATAATAAACATGGTAGATGTTCCTCTGCCTGGGGATAAAGGAAAGGGAAAGACTTAGTTTGTCCCAATGTGATTCGTCTCAAAACAGAAGGTTCGGCCACGAGTGAAAATTGATTTATTCTCAAACAAGCCACCCCAAGATTTAACTGGACTAGCTGTTGTTGAATCAATGTCAAGCTCTAGCATTGAGGAAATTGAAGAGTCGATGATCCTATATAGTCGGTGCAAAGTGGACGTCGAGCCGAAAGAAAACCACGTCGAATAAGAATACCACAACAAGTGCCCACAACTGCAATGACGCCCTAAAAAGTGCTTGAAACAAACCAACCCTATGAGGTCTTTGATAGGCTTGGTCCTTAAATCCAAGATACTACGCCATCTTCTGTAAGATGACGCCTTGATTTCAACGTGCTGTTTTATAACGAAGATTATTATACGCGCAGCTCTCGTAGTTCAAGTTCACCTATAAACCAGCGCACATTTAGACCTCCTGAGCCATATGATCAACGTTGGTATATCTATAATTCCCCTAATGGTGTATATACCACGCTGTCAGAATCATAGAAACGTCAGCGCTAAAGAATAGACTATATAGCCTGACGATAAGCAGCCCAAGGTACCTCGACCCCTAAGTGGCAACCGAAAGAAATGGCTAGCAATGAAGACGAACAACAACTTCCGACAATTATGACCGAATTGCTCCAGGAACAAGCTCGTGCCACGACACAAGTTTCGGACCCAATTCCACCTTTTGGTGAACCCAAGTCCAATGAACAGACCGAGAAGGCTCCTGTAGACATATCATAGGAACGTACTCCAACGACAGCAGAGGAAAACCAAGCCGACATTATCCACAAGAAGTGTTGGAAATGTGCCCTAAAACCAATCATATGATGATAGTTTATGGACATTTCACATGTTAAACTAATATAGTTTAATATAAAGGGCAAAGATTATTGTTTGAAGCCGTCTCATATAAATGTTATACGCTTAAACGATAAGTCCAAGGAATATGTAATTGGGAGAATACGATCTAAAGAAGTTAGATTCATGAGACCATTCTCTTTCGTATACATATCCTAAACGTTCCTAATCATAGGATTGCCAATTGGGCATTGATAGTCCGTTAAGATCAGTACATGTTATGTCTTCTCTTAGCGAGAGTGACTGGTCTGGAGTCATTGGTGTGACTGACACAAAGACAAGCACGTAGGTGCTCAATAGACAATGAGTTCACTGAACACGATCAACAAGGAGTTTTCATACTCATGTCACATGAGAACTCATGGTTGGGATAATGCAAAGTAGTCATTTTACCTAAGGCATCACAGTTGTCTTGTGGTTAGGTCCTTGATCTTTGACTATGTCAAAGTCACTCCGTCAGAGGGTGTCCACGGCATAGTTGGGGTTAAGCCACTTAGCCATGGAGGCAAGTGAATGCGCAACAACGGATCTCTAACCTTTAAAACGTTTGAGGGAGAATACTCTATGATATGATTAAGAATCTCTGGCCAGAGTATGAATGAGATTTAGGAAATCGTTCCAAATCACATTCAAGATAATCATATAAGAAAGAGAATCACATTGGATAGTACACATGAATAAACTATCAAACCAAACAATGTGGTCAAGAGTATTGTATTAGAGAAAGACCGTATTGCATTGTAATCCTAAACTAAATAGGTTCTCCACCTCTTCTGATTGGCTTAGGTAACCATGACATACTGGTAGGTGTCACTCATGGTTTGTGGAAGCCCTAAACGTGCATAATCACTAAAGGGAGAATTGAAAGTAAGTTTCAATTCACAATCGATTTGAAAGAGTTCTAATTGCCCACTGCCTCGCTAAAAGAAACCTAATGGATCGTACACCGTGTAAGGTAGAGATTGAAGAAACAACAGAGATGAGTAAGGATAATTAAATGGTTTAATTATTTATGGCAAGGATTAATTAATATGTTAATTAATCAAACGAATAAAGTTTGTTAAAGACCTCGGGTTAGTTTTGGGCCTCAAGGCCCAATGGGCTTCGAACGTCAAGCCCATTGAATTAAGTTGTATGACAACTTAATGACTAATAATTCACAAAGGCCCAAATAGCCCAATAAAACCCTATGACCGGCCATATTGATAAAGGAGTGGGTTTGGACTTATTACAAGTTTGCCACTCCAATGAAGGTAGGTATAAATATGACTTTATAGCCTTTTCTTCATTAGGTTTTCTTTTGGAGAAAAGATGAGAACACAATGTCTCTCCCTTTCTCTCTAGGAGGCCGGCCCCCTTGGAGGAGATTATCTAGCAATCTTCCCTCCTCCAAGGTCACTCATCTCTTTTTCGAGTCTCTCCTTGGTGTGGAAAAATTAGAGGTTCTCAACTTTGGGAACTTGGAGAATCCTTTCAACCATCCTCATCCTAGAAATCCATGGAGCTAAGAAGCAAGGAATGAAGGCATTCTCTTTGGGTGATTAGCCTTTGCTTATGCAAAGAGGAATCAACAAAGGTATAAAATTTCTCAACTCACTTTGTTTTGAGTTGAGTCTTGGTTCACCCTTCTACTAGGCTTTGAATTTCATGGGCAATGTTTTGTTTTTGAGTGCATACAAGCATGATTCCGCCTTTAAATGTTAATTGCATGCCATAGATGTTGCTTAAATGAACATGTTTTCACAAAATTTCCTTCAAGTGGTATCAAGAGCCTAGGTCTAGTAGTTGGCGAATCCTTTTGGGTTTTGTATTTTCATAGTTTATGATTTGAATGTTGTAATTGTTACAAGCTTTATTCTTACTTCTTTGAATGTAAATTTTGTTAGAAAATTTGCCATCTCAAATGTTGTAGATGTAGTTCATATGAGCATGAAGTTTGGAGCTAAAATTTGGTGCCATGTTTTTTGGGGAAATTCGGCCAAATCCAAAGGGTGGATTTTTGGGTTCATGTTTGTCTTGTTAAAAGTGTTTTAAAGTGACATTAGGAACCCCTAAGTACCCTAGTATGGTAATATGTTTTTTCCCTTAAGTTTGAGAGTTTTTGGGGTGTCTTTGGGTGAAAAATGTTCATGGAGCTCTTATGGGTTTTCATGGATGTTCTTCATTGTTCTCGTTATGTTTTTGGCAAGAACAAAAAGGTTGGGTATTTTGATTCAAAGTTTTTGGTTGTTTCGCATAAAGTTTTGTTTATGGTGGTTGGTGTGACTTTATTGTAATAAATTGTATGACATGATTTGTTCTTTTTCAATCAACACCCATACCAATCACTTACACCTTTTCCTTATTTTAAGGAACCATGTTTTATGGAAATCACTTTTTCAAACATACCCATCACCTTTCACTTTTGTTGAAAAATTCAAAAGTTTATGACACCATCTCTCATCCAAAATCGGCCACCCTATTAAATAGGGTACTTTTGGGTTTTTATGCAATTACATAAAGTTTTGATACTTTTGTGTATTTGTACTTTGATCCGAAAGTTTACATTTTTACGTAAAGGCCCAAAATCACTAAAGGACAAAATGTTTTGCTCCTTTAATGAAGTTTTTGTTTTTTGATGAAATTTTTGGGTTCCAGTTGTAATTACATGAAGTAGTGGACTTTTGTGTTTTTACAAAGTGACATCAAAAGATTGTGTTTTGCTATATAGCCCAATGGTTGAGGTTATTGTTTTTCGGCCCAAATTAGTTGAGAACAAAATAATTTTGTATCTTTAAATGAGAATTGGATTTTCATTTCATTTAGCTCCATTAAAATCAATTCTATGGATACAAAAACCAAATGAAAATGTTGCATTCAAGTTTAATTAGTTAAAGCGTTAATTAATTAAAGAAAAGGGTGATTATGAACCTAAGCCTACGATAATTGAGCTATGTGAAAGGCCGTCTCAAATTTGTTTGAACCATGGGAATGTGTAGATTAGATTTTGGTTGTAATTTGATATGATCAAATATTGTAAAAGAGCATAAGCTCTTCTTTACTTCGAAGTAATTTGTTTTGATCAAATGTTGTAAAAGAGCATAAGCTCTTATTTACTTTGAAGTACTTCTTTCTTGCTTTATTTGATATGTATGAAAATGAAGTAAAGGGTCCAACGCCCAATAAGAAAACACGCCTTAATGTGATTAAACACGTAACTAAAATCAATCACCATCCCTAGATTGAGATTCAACACTAGGCTCGTGTTGGATCCAATCAAAGGTTCATAGTCATCCTAAGACCCTAAGGCAACTATATAGTCCATCAATGAATGCAAACCTTATGTTAGTAGTACCATATACTCTTGCTTTAAAAACCGTTTTACAAGCATAGTGGCAGTATCATATACAACTAAATCAATCACATGGACCAATAGTTGTAATAGGACCAAATTTTTTTAAGATTAAAATGCATGCTTATATGTGATGAGACCTAAAACCCTCAACCAAACCATTATTAAGTTGATAAGCGTGAGAGTGCTTTGAACACTCTTTTGTGGCCTTCCACCGTGGTAGGCTTCGATCGTTTGTGACTCGTACACCGACTTCACCCTATCATGGGGGAGTACAAAGTGCGTGCTTACACTCAAGAGGAGTTCTATATGCATACATAATGTTGTGAAAGGTAGGCAACGAGAATGATCAACATCATATCATTGTGAGGTTGTTCTTGAACCCCTACTCGAACTTGCATGGTGGGAATGACTTAACTAAGTGCAATGGAGCCAACATCATATCATTGTAAGGCTTCATTCTCTAGAGGCCAAATAAGATGGGTACTTGCAAAAGATGCAAATGAGTAAGCGTACTCTCTCATTATTATTGATGCTAGCCAACATCATATCATTGTGAGGTGGGCTTGGTAATGATGAGTCTCCCATACCCTACTAAGAGTTTCCTCCAAAACTCTCAAATTCCGATGAGGGATATGGAATTTTCCAAAAATAGTGGGTGGTGCTATTTGATTTAAAGACCCGGATCAAATGGCTTAAAATCAATCAATTTATATTCGTTCTGTATTTATTTACCAATATATTTGCAAACGCTATCCAAAACTTGACAAAGAAAAAGCCGAAAGCCTTAGTTTCCGGACTTGGTGCTACAATCTCATAGATTGTCTTTAATGGCTTGTATATGTAACTAAGTAGTCTCAACCTCACAATCTTCCTATTGATAATGTATCATTGGAAGAACATGTTAGATAAGTCGATCATAAAGAGGACAACACTTTTAATGTCATAATTCTTCAATTACAAATTGTTGTATGAAGAAGTAAGAATTGCTTTGAACAACCCTTAGAACAACCCTTAGTTAACGCAAACATTAGTGCTCGTTTCTTTGTTACATGAACAAGGAACTTAAGAAGTAAGCACAAGGGCATGAACACTTTATGTGCCATGATTCTTCATTTACAAATTGTTGTATGAAGAAATGAGAGTTGCCTTGAACAACTCTTGAAAGTTTGTAATTGTGTTTAGAGTATAATGTTTGGTTGACAAAAATAGTCCATCAACATGGACTTATGATGATTTTGAATCATTGAGTGTTGAAGTGTTAAACCACTTCTAGAGACGGAAACTAGGGAAGGACTTCACTTTCGTGTCCCTATCCAAATGGTTCACTAAGTTTATTGTAAACTATATAGTGAACAATAACCACACGCTCTCCAAATTGTTTGATGTATATAACATAATTGAAATAAGTTTCAAGAGAGATAGTAGGAGTTTAGGGACCATGACTATTGTAGTCAAAGGAGAAGTCAAATGAAGAAGGCAAAATAACTCCAAGGGAACAAACTTTCCTTACGAAAAGATGGACATTGGAAGGGGTATTTGCAAGAAATGTCTTGCAAATGTCAAGAGCACACCTTTCGAAGGTGTTGTAAATTGTTCTTGAATAGTTCAAAACAGTTGGTTCTTCTACTTGAATGCTTGATTCCGTATTAGTAACTATGTTTTACAATCGTTGTAAAAGTGTGGCTAATAAGAAGTAGAAAATTAATGAGAGAAGAGAAAGTACTTCCCATTTGGAATGTGAATCAAATGTAGATCTCTGCGAAAACAGGTAGTACTTACTTCCTCATATGAACTACCAAAGAAAATGGAAAAACAAAGATTGTCTTTACATTCCAATTGAATAAAGGAACTTAATTCCGTATGAGAAATGGATAAATGTTTTGTTTGACAAAACATTGTTCTTTATTAATAAATGATTAGATTATTGTAATCTAATTGATTATCTCTATAGTAGAGATGATATGGTAGTGTTAACTGTTTAGAATATAACGATGCTTAAAACCCAAAAGGTTGCAAGGAGCGACTAATCCCAATTGAGTTGTGATACCTCTAAAACATAAATTACGAGTTGGTCATAGATGGATGCTTTGGATCGTTAGATCCGGATCCAATGCCTTCTTGTTAAAATTGTATAGAGGCAAAATGTTTGAATCTTTATTCTTTTGGAAAGGAAGAAAGAATCACAAAGTTGTTGAGGTTAATTCACTTGGATGTTAGTGGCACTTGTCCACAACATAATACTACTCATGTTGAATAAACTCAAGGCCCAATGGGCTTCGAACGTCAAGCCCATTGACTTAAGTTGTATGACAACTTAATGACTAATAATTCACAAAGGCCCAAACAGCCCAATAAAACCCTATGGCCGGCCATATTGATAAAGGTGTGGGTTTGGACTTATTACAAGTTTGCCACTCCAATGAAGGTAGGTATAAATATGACTTTATAGCCTTTTCTTCATTAGGGTTTCTTTTGGAGAAAATATGAGAACACAATGTCTCTCCCTTTCTCTCTAGGATGCCGGCCCCCTTGGAGGAGATTAGCTAGCAATCTTCCCTCCTCCAAGGTCACTCATCTCTTCTTCGAGTCTCTCCTTGGTGTGGAAAAATTAGAGGTTCTCAACTTTGGGAACTTGGAGAATCCTTTCAACCATCCTCATCCTAGAAATGCATCGAGCTAAGAAGCAAGGAATGAAGGCCCTCTCCTTGGGTGATTAGCCTTTGCTTATGCAAAGAGGAATCAACAAAGGTATAAAATTTCTCAACTCACTTTGTTTTGAATTGAGTCTTGGTTCACCTTTCTACTAGGCTTTGAATTTCATGGGCAATGTTTTGTTTTTGAGTGCATACAAGCATGATTTCTTCTTTAAATGTTAATTACATACCATAGATGTTGCTCAAATGAACATGTTTTTCACAAAATTGCCTTCAAGAAGAACACGTTGCCAGAAGGTCCGGAAGTAGATCACGACCTGATGGGTCATTCGATCCTCGACAACATGGAAATCAGTATGGTTCATGTCTGACTTGTCAAGTTCTAGCCAACCGCGTGCTAACCAAATTTCCTGAATAGTGACGTGGTTGCCGAATAAGCCACACAAATCGATTTTGTGGCCTCTGAAGAGATTGATTTGACCACAAAGGAAGACAAACTCAAAGTAGCTCTTGCCGAGTTGTTTCCCCGTTCTCGGCCAACCTCCATCATTTGAAGCCATTGTATGTTACAACTTACATCCAATTTCTAAAATCTTCGTCGACTGTGGAGCAATGGTCAATATCATGCCCGTGTTCATCATGAAAGCACTACGTTGCTCTAATGATGAACTTATTTCATCAGGGGTCATCATGAGTAGCTTCATCGGTGACAAGTCCTAGACCAAGGGGGTACTTCTGTTATCGTAGGTCACAATCACATGACTGCGTTCTTCATAGTCGACTCAAAGACCGAGTATAATGCATTGCTCAGTCGAGACTTGATCCATCAAACAGGTTGTATATAAAGTCTTTATCTTTTGGGACAACAAATCGGTCGTGGTTTATCCAGCCGACAATCAGCAGTTCAAAACTAACATGATCGAAGCATGTTACTACGACAACCACGTTGACTACATCATTTTGCCATGTTTCAACAATGAAGAAAGGTCGACTCAAATTTCAGTTCAGAAAGCCATTGAGGTTGGCGCCAAGACTATTCACAAGGATTCGGTGAGACTTGGGATGGCTGACCTCATTACCGATCCCGATGTTTGACACCAAATAGATCGAACGCTGGGCCGCAGTTTCATCTACCATGGAACGACTGCTAGCCCACTAGTATACTACTTCTAAACAACCGAATTCAAAAGTAAACCTCGTAGAGTTTCTCGCCGAATGAGATAATGGTCATGTCCTTTCCCTTGACAAAGTCCAAGCTACCCCAATCGAGCTCGAAGATAGTCGGACTTAAGTTAAAGACCTATTAGAGGAAATAAATGTAAGAGCGGCTGATAACCCTTAGCCGTTATTCATTAATGCTTTGTTACCCCAACCCATGAAAAGCGAACTTTGTAAATTACTAAACGAATTTAAAGATTGTTTTGCTTGGAGTTACCATGAGATGCCTGGTTTAGATCGAACCCTCGTCAAGCATGAATTACGCATCAAAATTGGTTGTAAGCCTTTTCGCCAACCCTCTTGGCGATTCTCGACCAAGTACAACTTGGCATAAAAGGCAAACTGGTTCAACTTTTAGAAGCTGGGTTGATTCGGACTATTTGATACGTTGAATGGTTGCTGAATATCATACCAATGTTAAAGAAAAGTGGCGCTCTACGCATTGCATTGACTTTCATAATTTGAATTTGGCAACTCCTAAAGATGAATATTCGATGCCAATTTCAAATTTGTTAATCGATGCCCCAACTAATCATGAAATGTTGTCATTCATGGATGGCCATGTTGGCTACAACCAGATTTTTATTGTCGAAACCAATGTTCACAAAACTACCTTTCGTTATCCAGGGGCACTTGGGACATACGAATGGGTAGTCATGCCATTCGGCCTTAAAAATGTTTGTGCCACATACCAACGTGTTATGAATACCATATTTCATGACTTGATTGGTACAGTCATAGAAGTGTATATCGACGATGTAGTAGTTAAATCGAAGGGTCGCCAAACACATCTCGATGACCTTCGGCAAACTTTCCTTCGTATGCGCCAACATAATCTCAAAATGAACCCTGCCAAGTGCATCTTTAGTGTATTGGCCTACAACTTCTTGGGTTTCTTTGTACACAATCGTGGTATCGAGGTGGACAAAAATAAGGCTCACGCAGTTATCGACGCTCCACCCCCAACGACCAAAAAGCAACTCCAGTCTTTACTCGGCAAGATAAATTAAATTTTCTTCGCCCTTTCATAGCTAATTCAGCGGGAAAAATGAAAGCGTGCTCTACATGTTTGAAACTCAAGGATTTAGACAGATTCGAGTGGCTTGAAGAACATCAAGCGGCCTTCACTCAAATCATGGTTTCCCTTACAACCTCACAGGTCCTTGTACCGCCTCGGTGTGTTAAACCTCTGAAGCTATACATTTTAGCTGCCGAAGAGTCCATCGGTTGCTCCTGGCATAAGATAACGATATTGAGCATGAACATGACATCTTTTATCTTAGTCGGAATCTTAACTCACCTAACATCAATTATTCAGTAGTAGAAAAACTCTGCTTGGTTTTGTTTTTTGCTGCGTCTAAACTCCGGCAATAATGCTTCATTCCATCACCCAGGTCATCGCCCAGACCGATGTTATTCGATAAATGCTCACTCAGACAATGGTCAAAGGCCGAATTGGGAAATGGACAATGGCACTGTCTGAATTAAGTTTGCAATACGTCCACAGAAAGTAATTAAAGGATTAGCACTAGCCGATTTCTTAGCTCAACATCTTTCTTCATATGGTTTCCTGGGCAACGACGTCGAAATCGACATGGTGGAAACATGTGATAATCATTGGACGATGTATTTTGATGGCTCTAGTACTTCAACCTCGGCTGGTGTTGGGATCGTCATTAAATCCTTTGATCAACACCGCTGGTATTTTTCTTTTAAGCTTGATTTTGATTGTACAAATAATCAGGCCGAATACGAAGCCCTTATCATCGGCCATAGTGTCCTTCACGACTTGAGGGCTGCTCTCGTACTCGTCCTCGATGATTCGAAACTTGTGATTAACCAACTCAATAGAACTTTATGTTGCATGATTTGTACTCTGGCGCCCTATTACATGGTTGCCAACTATTTGGCTGAGTCATTCAACGGTATCACATTCAAACATATTTCTCGCATTCGAAATAACGACGCAAATGAACTGGCTCAAATAGCCTCCAGAGCACAACTCTTGGGGGGCGAGCTAGGCCGGGCGATACCTATAGTACGACAATCACACCCGGCCTTGGTTAATCAACAAGTTTTCTAACACGACCACGTGATTCAAACATGAGTGAAGTCCTTACCTTCGTTACCAGAGCGAGGAGATCTTATAGACGTGTGTGTAGTTGAGACATTACCGGACGACTAGAGAAGGTCAATGGTCAATCATGCGATATCTCAATAACCCCAGTCACAAACACGACCGTAGGACCAGGGTCCATGCCACGAATTACATGTTGTACCAGAATAAGTTATACCAGAAAGGCTAGGATGGGTTATTGTTATTGTACCTCGACTCGTAGGAGGCTGCCCAAGCAATTACAAAACTATATGAAGGAATATGCGGAGCTCATCAATCTGGATGTAAGATGCGTTGGCTGCTTCACCAACACAGTTATTTCTGGTCGACTATATTAAAATATTGTATCGAGTACGCACGAGGATGTGTACAATGTCAAATTCACAGGCCTATATAGAGAGTCCCAGCTGAATTACTCCACTCAGTCACCAAGCCATGGCCATTTAGAGGATTGGCCATGGTTGTAATCGGTAAAATTACACCGTCTTCTGGAGCAGCAAAACATGCATGGATACTTATGGTAACCGACTACTTCACTAAGTGGGTCGAAGAAAAATCATACGACGAATTAGCATCCAAGGAAGTTTGCAATTTTGTAGAAGAAAACATCATGACCAAACTCGGCGTACCAAAAACGATCATAACTGACAAAGACACAATCTTTACAACCGAAAGGTTCAAAGAATATACGGCGAACTTGAAAATCTAACTTGAACAATCGACGCTGTATTACCCGCAAGCAAATGGACAGGCCAAAGCAAGTAATAAAGTTTTGATTGGCTTCTTGGCAAAATGATGAAAGAAAAGCCCGGTATGTGGCATTTGAAGTTAAACAAGGCTTTATGGGCATATCAGACTTCACTTCGATCAGCAACTGGGACGACCCCATATGTGTTAACTTTTAGGCATGATGTGATATTATCAGTCGAGCTAAGTGTAAACTCGTTGCGAGTACTCAAACAAAGCAGTTTGGTCAGTGCCGAGTACAATCAAGCCATGAGGCAAGAGTTGGAGGATTTAGAGGAAGCTCGATTTAATGCCTATAATTTGTTAGTGGCACAGAAAAAGATCGCCGAGTGAGCTTATAATCAACGGGTTAGACAAAAGACGTTCGGCGAAAGTGAACTAGTATTTTACCAGTAGGAATTAAAGACCCTAGATTCGGAAAATGGTTGTCGAATTGGGAAATACCATTCATTGTCCACAAAGTTCTCGGTAAGAGGGCATGCCACCTGAAAGATAGAACCGGCTCAATTCATAAACTACATATCAATGGGAAATTTTTAAAGAAATACTATCTAGTCACATGGGATATGCGAGAATAAAAATTCATTTCATTGATTTCGCAAAAGGTGTACAAACAGAGCTGGTCAACCAGTTTATCAGCTAAAATAGTCCTAAGGAGATGAATGAAGGAAAGCTTCAAGGGCGGCCTTTAATTCTAACCACCTTACTTCGCCCATTGTAACCTCAGTTTGCTAAGTCCTCTTATTTATCTTCAACTGCTCGATCTGCTTCATGCCAGCTGCGTATTCGATCAAGCAAGGTTTGCTCGACTCGAAATCCTTTGTAAGTTCAGAAGCAATTGCCAACCTTCAATTTTGGAGTTGGCAATTTAACGGTCGAGGTTTACCAGTTGGTTTTTCTTTGCCTTTATTGCCTCGACATTCGAACGAAGAGCTTTTTGAGCGATCAGTGTAGCCTTAAAGTCGTCTTCTGCCCAAAGAGCTCTCTCGAAGATATCAAAATATTCTCGAGTCCATTCCAGGATAAAAGACAGGTGAGTGACAGTTTCATTGCTCAGTAGGTCGTCGGCTGCAAGGTCGTTCAAACATTCTCTTACTAAGATGAAGCTTTTACGGTCGAGGATTTGAGAAGCTGAGAAATACAAGAGCTTCTACAGCTTGATAAGGGCATTTGGTTCTGCTGTTGATGCTGAAGGTTCGGTTATAGTGGCAGAAGGACCGGCCATCCCCAAAGAATTGGAAAGAAGCACGTTGAGCTTGACTTCCCATGAAGGCTGCACATGAAAAGATTTCAAAAAAAGAAAAAAGAAAATCGTTAGGAAGATAGTAGAGAAAATTTGTTTTAGACTTGCCTAGAGGAGATTTCAGCCATGTCTCCTGGTTCATTGCTCGAACCTAGATAGCTTAATGGCTGAGCCCAATGTTTAAGATTGCTTCTTAATTCATGCGGCCGATGAAGGTTATCTATGTTCGACGACCACTTGATAGGAGTATATTTATGCAACTTAGTTAGCTTGTTTCTTGGCATTTACTTAGTTTAATTCTAGTTATTTTAGTACTTTAAGCTATTTTCGTGTGTTTGTAGGTTCAAATAACAAAGTTAGCAACAAAGTGCTATTTGGAGCATTTTGGAGCATTTTTGGGCCAAGATTGGATAGTGCAAGCATGGAGACATGAGGATGGACGTTTTTGAAGATTTGAAGGCTAGAAATCAGCATGTATGTGTGCAAGTGTGTTGACCTACAACTACAAACATCCATCCACTACACCCATTATATCCACTCATTACCCAACACCCACCCACTACACCCATTACATCCACTTATTACCACAACACTCACCCACTACACCCATTACATCCACTCATTACCAAACATTCACCCACTACACCCATTACATCCACTCATTACCAAACATCCATCCACTACACTCATTACATCCACTCATTACCAAACATTCACCCACTACACCCATTACATCCACTCATTACCACAACATACACCACTACCACCTTAATTAGATGGTGGTCCTCTCCCTAGCCTATAAATACATCCACCCTTCACCATAACAAGGGAGAAAAAAGACATCGATCCAAAACACACACACATCATCTACACAATTCTCCACTCTTTGCCGCATTTAATACAACCTTCATCCAAACACATCCATTCATCTTCACATCCATTCTTCCATACAAACAAACCTTCAAACACTCACCAACACCTTGTGCCGTAGCAAAAGAAGGGAAGGAAAGTGCTTGGACGTGCTTGTTGTCCAACTTGGATCGTTGGAGCGTTTAGGTGTTTTCTTTCTTTTGTTTCCAATGTTTAAATTCATTTTCTTTTGTTTTGTTGTGAATATGAGTAGCTAAACCCCTCTTGGCTAGGGGTGATTTCAAAGCCATGATTATATGTGCAATATAATTTGATAAATTCTAGATATGAACTCTTGAATTGTGAATGCAGTTGGCTTAACTATTTGATTGATAACTTATTTGTATTTGTTAATTAAGGGTCGACACTTAATTGGCATGCATAAATCCATTGCTAGAATATAAGGAAGTTTCACATAATCGTTACAAACTTATATTCACATGTAGTGAAGGTTGCTTATAAACGATCGCGTTAAGTTCAATTCCTAGCATGAGTGACATGATGTCATAGTTGTAAGTGCTCTGTCAATGCTTATGATTTTCATTAAACGTAATGATCTTTTATTGTATCTCTATTATGATGTCATGTAGGGAACTTTAGAAGAATGTTTTGGGTTGTCGAATGATGTCATCCAATCCAATAAAACAAGGAAAATCTGAAAGTTAACTAGTGATGTCACGGTTAATTTGGAGCATTGTCGTTCATAATTCAATGAAGTAGTAACTGGAAATCGAGTTATTTGCATACATGTCATGTGTGGAGAAAAAGCCTCTTGCTATCCCATCCATCATCTTATTTCTCAAATTTGTTTTACAATCTGTCTAGTTTTTCATACTTGTTTGTTTGTTTCAACTTCGTCCAAAACTCAATCCCCCTTTACTTTAGTGTGTCTAATTAGTTAGAATCTGTTTTAATTTGTGTTTTTAAATGTTTTGATTCAAGTAAAAGTCCATTTTCGTCCAAAGTCATTCCTAGTGTCTAGTTTAAGTTTATTTAGTTGTTCTAAGCTGGTTTGAGTATTTTAAGTTTGCTTTGAGTTTTGTGAGTCTTGTTAAGTATTTTTAAGTTTAGTTTTATGTTTTTGAGTTAGTTTAGAGGTTATTAGCAAGCCTTCCTAATCCCCGGTCCAGAACGATCCCTACTTATACTTGTACTACAATTGTCAAAAGAGGGTTAAATTTGTGTGTTAAGATAATTTTTGCATCACCACTGAGGTGGCCATGAAATATAGATAACGCCCTTTGGCGCATAGAACTTTCGGTGAAATGAGTGATTGGGCACTTGACAGTTAATGTTTCTTGTTTTAGAATTGTAACAATGGGAATTAATGAAAAAAATGATCGAGCCTTGCAAAAGATGAAGTGACTTCCTGGGGAGGTATGCCGAGATCTTGATCCTGAGGATGAATCGGCGTCTCTGTTGTCACCTCTGGTTCGACTAAGGGTGCTGCTTCAGGCCCAGGACCGGCTTCAACTAAAGGACGTTCGACTTGACCAGCCATCTCGACCACTGGCTGAGGACTGGGAGTTGGTAATTCGGTCGGTCGAGGCTGCCTTACCAGTTGGGGTCCTTTGAAGAAAAAAAAATGTGGGTTGATAGTCGAAAAAATATTATTTAAATGAAAAGAGAATGGTCTTACCTCTTCTTCCAAGACAATCATTGAATTCTTATTTGGATTAGAGGGAAGGGCCTTTTTGGTTGGGGTGGCTGCCTTCTCCAAGGCAGTAGTTGCTAGACCGATTTCCGGAGTAACGGCTAGCCTTGGGGTACCAAGACCCTCGGCTAATGATGCAATGACTGGTTCGACCACAGGTTCCATGGTGTGGTGAACTTCAGCCGTTTGAGCTGGAGGATTTTGCAGTGTTCCTGTCGAGACCTGGACGATAGGAGAAGGGAAATGGACATTCAGAGTGGTCACTCCTGTGGTTTGACTTGATATGACAAGAATTTCCCATTCTCTCTTCTTTGCTTTTTTCTTAATATTCTTTTGAGACCAGGCAACGTCGCCTGTCGTCTCGACCTCCGGGCGAGTCGTTTGCTCGGCATGACTGTTCCAGCAAGGGCTGCAGTCGAGGTTGCTTTGGTTGAAGGATGAGCAATGGTTGCAGCCTTCTTGGGATGAGGGACGAATTTCTTTTTTGCCGCGGCCATCGCTACCATTTTGGCCTTTTTTATAGTTCGGCTACCTAAAACAGTTTAGGTTAGAATGAAGTCCGAAATAAATAGATGAACAAGAAAAATAAGAAGGTATATACCTTGGGCTGTTTCTTTGGATTTTGGGACGAGAGTTTTTTTTGGTCGATCACCAAAAAGCTTCTTGGAGACTTCCTCGACCGAAACACTGAATAAGTCCTTAGTGTAAGCATCCCACCAGTTGATGAAGGTGCTGGCACATCGGGTTTCTGGAGTGTTCGATCAAAGGCGGAACTTGGAAAATCGCTCCTTAAACCCCGTCGGTTATTTCACTCTCTCTCTTCGAAGAGCCGAAAATGAGTTCTCAGCTCAGCAGTGAGTGAGAATCAAGGAACGGTATGGGGCATCCCTGAAGATAGCCCAGCTAATGAGCCAGGAAGTTGAGATGATAGACTTCTTAGCTTCCTCGACGGGCTTCGCAACTGTAGGGTAGGTCACGAGTAATGATAAATAATCCCTATGATGATCAGAGATCAGCTTCTTCAGCCTCTTCCCATGCTGATTGTGGGAAGATAATAGACGATGGATATGTTCGACAACGATAAACTTGGAATTCCTTGTTTGATAAGCCCTTTAGGCCAAAGAAATATTTGCAGATTCTTTCAGCCAAGTGAGCAAGAAGAGGGCGTAAGGCTAATTTCAAGCCCATTGCCTCGAAAAGGTTGAAGCTCGGGAACTCCGGCTGTAGCGTCGAGAAATAGACTTGTAGCCAGAGTTGGAAGACTTAGAGCGAGCCATTTTGATAGGGGTCGATCTTCCTTTCATAAGCATCTGCTAATCACGATTGAGATTGGCGAGGATGGCCGAGTTGAGGGCCAAGACATGACCGCTAGTCGGGGCTTCAGCAACTGGTATGTTCTCAGCCAGGCACTTGTTTGATTTGGCACAGAAAATATACTTATTGTACCAATAGAATAAGAATGCCTCATGTTCCCCCTTATTGAGAGCTTCATTTCCCAAGTTGGCAAAGTGGTGATCAGGGTGTTGTAGTTAAAGAAGTTCATGTGCAACTTTTGCACGTTTTTTTCAATGGCTTTTGATCTCCTTGCATCAAGGCTTCGACAGAGCGATCTTCGAAGATGGTTTTCAAGTCCAGGTCAAATTTGTACTCGGAGAGTGCAATATCGATTGGGAGGCCTGTTGGATAAGTGCTAAGTATGGTTGTGTTGTCCAACACCATCAGACTAAAGGGGCTGAAGGGAAGAACCATCGTGTTGGTGGCCGAGCACCAAAAGCTTAGAGCAACCATTAGAAGTTCTTAGTCCAAATTCATCTCTATGGTCGAGAGTTTGATGACATAAAACCAAGAGACTTCCATTCGTCTCCGAAATACTGCTCTATCCAAGTAACCCAGGCAACCCAGGCCGAAGTAGTTGAAGGCCAGACACCTTGAGGTATGGCCGATTCCCATTTTGACCAATCGTACCCTTGAAACAAAGGTTTCAGGTAGTGTGCCTTCTGCATTTCGATAATGGTTTCTAGGACATCATCCTTGAAAAGTGGGCTAAGAGTTTGATGGAGAACATTTGGCTCATCCTCGAATTGGATGGTTTTGATGGTGTTCCCATTAGTGATGCTTTCGCACTTGTTGCATTCCTCTGTGAATTTAGTAATAAATGTATTGGCAACCATTAAGGGTGAAGGTTTTCTGGGATTAAAATATGGTTTCTTTTCTGAGTTTGAAGGCAACTGGCAAGAGATTCAAGAATTTTGAGAGAGTAAAATTTGAATGAAGGAGAGTCGAGTATTTATAGGTGTTTTGGGAGGAAGATCAATGTTTTAGTTTTAAAAATGGGGGATAAAATCGACCAGAGGATTTTGTAATCATGATGAATATTCAAAGAATCCAGGTGAAGATCGAAGAACTCGTGGATTAAGGATGCATGTTTGCATATGACGATGAATTTAATGGCAGAAAGATGTTTTGATGGTTGCACGTTTCAAATGTCATTATTAAGTGCAGAAGAGTAAGCTGAGGAATTGCCACGTGGCGGAGCATTTGACAAAATTAAGATCATGCAATCATGCTTCATAAATGCACCTAAGTGGATAGAATATTCGAGATTTTTGGTTGTCTTTCAAAGTTATACTAAGGGTTTGATTTCACTTCTTCAAGGTCGAGGCTCGGCCAGAAGTTTTAGGCCGAATACCTCAGAAGTAAGGGGGCAATGTTTGGATCCAAAATGTTATTTTGGGCTGAGCTCAGAAATATTCTAGGCTCAATGGTGTTTATTTAAAGTCTTGTCATAGGCCGGCCCTGTCAAGGTTGGCCGAATCCTGCTATGAAGATGATTATTTCAGATATAGGTAAAGTAGTGGAATCCTGGTATAATAAGGAGTCTCAAAGCTAAAGTACTTGGGATTAGGAGATGAACTTGGTTTGTTTGAAGGTTTGGTTCAGAATCCTATGGAGATTAGGATTAGTCGAAGTTTAATCAAATTGGGTTAAAGAGTCCTAATCCGAGTATATCTCTAGTTCGGCTAGAAGCAGGCTCGTAGCTATAAATACAAGACATCATGCAACATTTGGAGCCCCTCGAATTCAACACACAAACTACCTTGTGCAAACTCTTGCTCTACGCGAAACCTCTTAACAACCTTGAGATTTTTACTTTCTTTTTCTCGCCGACGCATCTTTAGTTTGGATAAATAGCACTGTGAAGACAACCGGTAGCATCTTCAGTTCGGATAAACAACACTATTGCCGTAGAATTAGCTGACCGCAGAGCACCTTCAGTTTGGATAAATAGCACTGTGTTGAGGCCAATTGGTTATTTATCCAAGTCTCGGTCAAGAAGAATTTTCGAGTCCCTATTGGCAGGGGTCATCTCAATAGCCTTCTCGATGAAGTGAGGTGTTACAGATTACTGGGCTCGGCGTATTGAACACCGAGTTGTTTTATGATTGGATATTCACAAGTTTTAGAGTTCGACATTCTGACGGCCGAACCACATTCACCATCAAGACATACATCTCTTTTGAGTACTTGTGTCTGTGTAGTTTGGTGCCAGTTCGACATGCTTATACTCTTATGAATATAATAACCGTGACTGAACCTAGTGCCGACGATCCGTGAACTTCGTAAGACTAGCAGTCTTGTCTTCAGACTCTAGAACCCGAAGGTTGAGACGTGTTCCTTCCTTGGCCGCAGTTGCAAGATTGAGAAGTCAACAATGCCCTCAACGCAACATCAACACATTTTACTCCCCGACCGAGCTTGGCCGACGAGTTGGCACGCCCCACACACAACTGAATGATGTAGTTAGCTTATTAATTACTCGGCCTACGCGCCACGTAGGCTTGGAAGTTTTTAGTGTCAACAGATTGTTGTTTTTTTTTTAATTTTTTATACTAGCGATATTCTACTCTGCAAAAAGTGAGATTTATGTTTGAGCATATTAAAAGAGCACATACGATTGAGAAATAGAACCATGAGTTAATCATCTTAAGATGATCATTTTGTTGACGGATGTTCCTATTACACGTAATTTTTGAAGGATGAGAACCAACTATGTAGCATCTATATCTAGTATATAGCCAATGTAATTACGTTCATGTCTGCAATGTTTGTTTAGTTGTTAATTTGATATAATGCCAAAAATCCAAGTTCCAGTTCATAGCATTTCTATCATTCAAAAATGATTAAATGGAATCTGTCTGTCTAGGGACCAGTGGATTGGACCATTCACCTCATCTTTATTTTTGAATTATTTATAGCCTATTTATTTTTCACAAGTGGTTATGATTAAAGGAGAAGTATATGGCATTAAAATATGCAGAACCAGAAAAGATCCTTCTTTTCTGTATGGCTGCATTGCTGCTGCTGGAAATTAAGGAATTGCAGAAAATCATAGTGGAATTGATACCCTTCTGATTAATCATACAAAAATAACCAGGTTTGACTTTAGAAGATGTGATATGATATGGAGCTTCCTGCCAACATGTTCTGATAAAAAAAATTAAACAAGATTATCTGCAGATTTACTATCTTAATCAAATTCAGTAAAACATTTAGCAATGTCAAAAATCTCAGAAACTGAAGTACTTAATTTCATTTGAATTAATTATGTGTTGAAAAGTGCAAGGCAAAGTGAGTTAATACAATTAAGATTTCATGTGATTTTCCTCTACTTACCAAACTCAATCGGATCATTATTGAGAAATTTGTATCATACTTAATAGAAAAAAAGTCGACATTTGCCCGTTGCATCGATCTTTTATAACATGTTGTAGTTTTGTGGTACAACTAAACATCATCGGATTATAAGTTAAAATTGGCACCAAATGCATCAACAATTCATGACCATACTTGGCATGTCAGCCAGGGTCCATAGCTTTATAAATAGAGAAGAAGGAATAGTGAAAGCCGAAGTTGAGAAGAGATATTCTCCGAATCTCTTTCAACAAAGTTACTAGATCAAGTGATCTAGACTTTTGAAATTTCATCCAACGGTCCACCTGTTTGACCTCTTAAAGCCTATAATAATTTTTTACCATTTGATGAAATTTCAAAGGTCCGGATCACTTGATATAGTGATCTTGGTGAAAGAAAACCGGAGAATATCTCTTCTGGAAAAGAACAATCAGTTTTTGCTAGTCACATCGGTCCTTTATAACTAGTTAATTTTGTAGTACAATTAAACGTTAGCAAGTTCTAGGTTAAAATTGACACCTAATACATCGACATTTCAAAATTACACTTGGCATGTTGGCCAGGGCCCATGGCTTTATAATTGGAGACCAAGTGGTAGTGAAAGCCGAAAGGAAAAAAGAAAAAGAAGTGGTCACTCTATGATTTGCTTGATTGGCCAAATCTTGAGGACATTGAATGAGTAAGTGGGACTCAAGATCAAGCGCATGCAGTATCACAGAGCAAGAGGGTTAATGAAACTTTTCACTGCAGGGTAAATGTTCTGCCAAAGAACTTAAATTGAATGAGTTCATTGTCAATATGATATATCGGGCCAAGAGTACTAGATTATGTGTAACACTATTTCCCTATATCATGTATAAGTGGCGAGACGTCCCAGTGACAGTAAATCAATTTCATAAAATTCTCTCATTCTACACAGGCACAACTATTAGTGAACTTGATGAACATTTGTATTGATTACCTTTGAACCAAAAATTGTATGCTTCTATGGCGGACACGAGAAAGGTATTTTTTGTTTAGATTTTTCCGATTAGAGTGAGAGACATGGTGAGATTTTATCAGTTGATGCAAAAATGCTGAAATTGGCTTCTATCGCAATAGCTAAGAGTATTTACTTGTACACATGAAATCCGAAATCTGAAATCCTATTTCACCATAACTCTTATATCAGAAACAAACGAACAAAAGAAAAGAGAGTCCAAATGAATGTCGCAGCTGGAGACCAAAATATGCATGGCCCTACTATTTGCCTACATACGATGAACAAGCCCAAATGTTTGGTTCTCAATTTTTATATTCTAATGCTTCTACGTTTTTGGCCGATAACCGAACTTTGATGTGTAGTTTTACTCGCGTGATTTCTCATTGTCAATACAAGTTCCAGTTTCGTGTTTGTTATTGAATTGTAATTGTCTTGATTGAATTGATTCACAATAATACAAATATATATACATGTCAATTGACTTGGAGTACAAGTAAACATAAGCCCACAGAAATTTATAAAACCTAACCCATTTAGGATCTTATATAGATTCTCCTATATTAACAGCCCCCTGCAAACTTGATGGTCTCAAAGTGACAAGTTTGGAATGTAAGAGTTGAAAGAGAGGCTTGGAAAGATCTTTGGTGAGAACATCGGAATGAAGCCATCCACATAACCAAATAAGTTGTTACCCAGAAGAAACGGCTTCGTCTAACTAAGCCAATGGATGTAGTTGAAATCGGTGAGTTTGAGAAAGTGAGCAACATTAGGACCGGCGAGAAGGTCCAGTGATGGTAGATGAGGATGAAGGTTGAGTGGCCGTGGGAGAAAAAGGGTTACAGCAAGGAAGGGAATAGGAGGAATAGGAGGAACGGTCTGGGGTTAGAGAATTTATAGAAAAACTAGGAGTGTACCAGGAAGGGGAAACCTAAACGATTGATAGCATATTGAATTGTAATTGTCTTGATTGAATTGATTCACAATATTACAAACATATATACAAGTCAATTGACTTGGAGTACAAGTAAACCTAAGTCCACATGAATTTATAAAACCTAACCCATTTAGGATCCTGTACAGATTGTCTTATAACATTTGTACTGTACTGGTCCTACTGAATACACTTTCCAACTTATCGATTTGTCGTACTAATAAAAATAAAATGCTACTTGTATTGCCATGAGATTAAGATGTTCAATTACCCTAACTACTATATAAATATTTTGTATATGCTGCCAAACAATAGACGGCCGGGTAGAGTTTATGGAGACCTTTTGTGATGTTGATATATGGTGCCATTAATTAAGATGCATGCATCGTCATTGTTTGTCTGAATCTGACCTCAAAGGAGTAGCAAATGCATGCATGCTGCGGGCATGCACTCCTAATCCATGGGTATTAAAATGGAGAATAGATTTATAAAAGGGAACTTTAACGAAAAGCACCCGGTACTGTTCACTTTAACGAAAAACCACATTTTTACACTAAAAAGTCAATCCAGGTACTATTCACTTTACCCTTTATTTTGTCCTTATCATTAAAACTCAAAGTTTTCAAACCCTTTTCATTAGTTTTCATTTTATAAAGACCAAGCTTATGGCAAATCAGTTAGACCATTTCAGTAATTTATTTTAACAATAAAACACTTTTTTTTTAAAACACGTGACAAGTCATTATTGAACGGTGACATCACTATGACTAGTAGTGGGAACATGAAAGAATATCTTGTCACCCATAGGTGCACCGGTCATAAACAATACTTTTTTTGTTGAAACGTGGATAGGGAGTGTGATTAACTGAATTCTTTAATATATTTTAACTTGTGAGCTCATTAGACACGCTCTTAGAGCAAATTTCATTCTCTCTCTAAAGAGGGTGTATTGTATATGAAATTTGATAGGCTTTGGTTGATTCTCAAATTCAAATGTATTCAATATAAATTTTTAAGGAGTCAACAAAAGTTACTATGTATTGTATGAAGACTTTTTTATGACTTCTAACAAGTCTATGAAAATCTAGTGGAATTCAATTTATGATTTTTTTGTGAATCTACAAAAATAAGGTGTATTTAAAATTTCAATTATTTTAAAGAACTTAAAAAAATCATGGATTTTGATGGACTTCATGTGCTTTTAAGGTAAAGTTTTTTATCCTAACAAATCCAACCTCCCCTTAAGATTTTGATGACTTTTATTTTTCTCAATTTTTTGAGGATATACTCCACAATCCACCAAAATACAACAATTATCATTCCCACCACTTCAACACCATGTTGTCACTGCCACCTTTCCATGAACATCTCCTCCATTCCCATTGCCAACATTGTCACCATAGTCGCTACCACCACATTGCCATGAGCATCATTGCCAACCCTACCATGATTGCCACATTTACCACCATCACCATGATTGCCACCTTTACCACTATTATTACCACCTCATCACCACAGCCCCTAACATCTTTACCATTTCAATAATGAAAACTAAAAAATTAATAATACTTATTAATAAATTGTCATTAAAAAATTCATGACAATCCACTTATTCTAAAAATTTCTATTGAACTCTAATATTCTACGAAAGTCTATCATTTAACTCCTTTGTTTTATACAAAAGTATATCATTAAAAGTCTATATATGGATTTTTATTGAGTTTATAATAGTTAGTAAAAATCTACTAAATCTAGATAAGTTAAATTTTAGCTAAAAAGACTAGAAACCAAGTTAAGGAGTGTGATTGGAGATGAATGCTTCCAACTTCTCTCTAATTCTAGGTTGGAGCTCATTGGTAGGCCCCATTGAAGATGCTCTTATATGCATGAATAATCCAACATGCAGTACATTTGAACAAAATCTAAACTATAAAGAGGAGAATTCAAACTTGTATATAGACAGAAGCACACTACTCTAACCTATTAAGGGTACAAGTGTAATACAGTTAGAAATACAGTTAATGACACACCCTGACCCGGGATGTCCACTAGGACTCTGAATCGAGCTGTTCTGGCTGACACCTGGAGGGTGATGAAGCCATAAAGTATGGCAACGTGGAAAATTGTGAATAAATTTAAACCTAAGAGTGCCTAAATACCAGAATGTGCTGGTGAGCGGGAATGAACCCACTTCACACGTGACGTTAGAGCATAAGCAAGTACAGTAGAGTGAATTAAGAATCGTACCCTTAAAATAATCTCTAATACTAAGAATCGACACGAATCTTTGACGATAAGAAAGCTTAGCTAATAAACCTAGAGGGTGAAGACAAAACAAGGGTGAGTGGTCCTGGAAATAAAATTTTAATAGAAACCATACAAAACATTGTAACCCCTCGCTACAACACCTGTATAGTTTCCAGAAAAATCATAAATATACGACAACACAGCATCTCATCAGCAATATCAATAATCATGTGATTACTAACTCCTACTAGCACGCAAGTCAAAGCCACCTATGGTGACCTGTACGATTGCACCTATATATCATCACATATTTCATCACATATGCTAGCTTATTACATATCTCATCACATATGCTAGACCCATCCTGGGAAGTTCTGCTCGTGTGAGTTCCCAGAAACAAAACCGTGAGGGCATGATTGGGGCCCAAAGCGGACAATATCATGCTAGGGCGAAGTCGAGCCCAGGATGTGGTGGGGGCCCGGGTCGGGATGTGACAGTTAGTAATATAGTTAGTAAGGTTGTTAGGATTTCTCTTATAAAAACAGTGTTTGTAATCTTCATTTAGTGAGTTAGTACAAATCTTATTTCCCTCTCTAAACTCTCTCTCTAGAATCTCTTTTGTTTCTCTCTATCATCTTCCTCTTCCTCTGTACCAATTCTTCATCTTTTACAATGTAGTTAACATGGTATCAGAGCTACCAGACTCACGCCATGAATTTTGATGGTTCCCTTTTTCATTAGATTTCATCGTTTTTCTAGTTTTATTTTCTATTTAGTTTCTCAATAGAAATTTTGTCAAGTTCTTTTGTGCTTCCGCGATCGTCCTATAATTTTTTGGTTGATTTTCATTTGGGCTATGAACAGAGATTGTCGGTGATATCTGGGATGTCAAAATCTGCATTGTCAAAATTATTTCTTCAGATTTTCATCAAGTTCTTGATACAAGGAAAGAAGATGGGATGTCAAGCAATTTTTTGGATCCAGTGGAATCCTTTCATCTCAATCGGTGACTGCTACTACCATTGGGTTCTAAGAAGGAGCATTGTGTTTGCAGATTTCTCCACTGATCTCGAAGATGTTGTATTTGTCCTTCGAATGCTACACCGCCACCCCAACACCCTCTGGTGCCCAATTTTCTCTCAACAACGTCAAGATCACATTAGGGTTCTTCATCTTTTATGCGTAATCTGTAATTTCAGAGATGAATTGTTTCTGGATCTTTCATCTGTCTTGTTCAGGGTTTCATAATCAAGCTGTGAATTGGATGCAATTGTTAAGTGCATTCTTGCACGTTATGTGTTTGTCGAAATGCCCAGCTCAAAAGTCTCATATGAAGGTTAAGTTTTTCAGCAAGGTGATATATTTGGAATTTGGGTATGATTTCATTCTGAATTCTTGGTTCAATTTCACTTTCTTGAGGATTTGTCCATGTGAATTCTTGGTTCATTCTGTATTATGCAAAATATGGAATTGCTCTTTCTGGTTAATTTTTGAAGTAGTGTACTCTAAAATTTTCCTTTTTGCTTGGGAAGTGAAAGTTGTGGCACGAAGCCATTAGTAATTGATATTTGTGTGCTTTCTCTATCGCTTCTTCCGATTTTCTGGATTCATGATTGAGTTAGTGATGTCATGTGATCTGCACACTGTTGGGTAAGGGGTTCTTGCATATCACCTGTTTGATCTTATGCGTCAATGAAATTTAATGTCAGAACAATGTAACTACAGATCTTGGCTGCCTAGTGTTCAAGGTTTTACTATCCCTTCTCGGTCATTCTTTTATTAATGAAGATGGTGGACGAGTCACATTCTCTGGGTATATAGTGGTAGACGTGGAGTTCATTGCTAGGTTTATGATGGGAAAGCAAGAAGGCTCACAAATGAAGATAGTCAGAAATAAGGCTTCTTTTCCCAGTCTTGCTTTCTATCCGTTCCTTGCGAGATCATATACTGGAGTTCTTACAAAGTTCTTTACGAAATTGCTTCTGAGTCTATAGAGATTTTCAACTTAGGAGAAATATGAAAAGATCTTAGATATGATTCCCGATCCTGATCAATCTATTGCTTCTGAGCTTTTTGGAAGGTGGCAAGAGAGAGATAAACCTCTGGTTCAAAAGAAGACATTGATGTTGTTAGATGGGAGTATCTACAAACTATGTTTCAATCTGGAAAACCTAAGGTGCAAGGACTGCATTGGTGCGTTGAAGAGATTATGTTCTCTTTTACCTACCCTAGGCTTGACATGGAGGTTTCGAAACACATGAACCATTTGTTAAAGGCACCTTTCTGTGTACACCCAAAAATAGGTTGTGTTTGTGTCCCAATTGATCCAAATCATTGTTAGCACTTCGATCCTACTGCAGTACCAACCCTTTCCACTCTCTTAGAACAACTCAACATTGGCGGTTTGAGAGTAGAAGGTGATAATGAATAAGACAGAATGTCACTCGGGAAATCAATCAGGTTTTTTTTCAGATTGTCATTTCTTGCCTCAGCCTATAATTTCAGAGTCTAACCAACTGAGTTGTTAGCATGAATCTATAGTAAGTTTGGTTATACGATGAAGTTTGAAGAAGTTGTAAATGGTAAATTCCACGAAAGGTAATTCTGTGATGTGAATAGGTAAATCCCACGAAGGGTAGAAGAAGTTGTTAACGGTAAATCTCATGAAGGGTAATCTCGTGTTTGAGTAGGTAAATCCCATGAAAGGTAATCCTACATAGATGTTGATTTTCAGTTGTTGAAATTGTGAAGGGCGATGCCATTGTTAAGAGTAGTTATTTTTTGGTAAAATCCACAAAGGGTGATCCCATGGTACTATAGTTAAGGTCAATGTCACACTATAGTTTGTTAATTTTCTGTTTTAAAGGCCGATGCCAATGTTAAATGAAGTTGTTGACGGTAAATCCCACCAAGGGTAATCCCGTAAGAAATTGTTATAAATGGCATGAGGGTGTGTTGCAACTTTATAAGAGGTTGTTCTTTGATTGAAGCTCCTGCACAAGGCAGAGGAATATTAGACTTTTGGATGTGCTTCCTACTGAGCTTGCAGATTGAGTTTGTTGCAGTGAGTCAATGAATATATTTGGGGCAGATTGATGTTCACTATTGCTCTGCAGCTTGTAGCTGTCATGAAAGGTTCTTGTTGATATAACACTCGTGCCTTTGCTCTGTAGCTATAACAAACTCTTTATTTAGAAAAGGTTCGAGAGAATTTCCATATTTGCAGAATCAAGGTTGCAGTTGGTTCAAGCTGTTCTGTTTTTCTGGTTTCATAGCAGTGATTGCAGATGTTCTTCCAATCTCAAACTGGGTTTCCCCAGTTGAGATTGAGGGGGAGTATTAAGGGTACACGTGTAATATAGTTAGAAATACAGTTAGTAATACAGTTAGTAAGGTTGTTAGGATTTCTCTTATAAAAACAGTGTGTGTAATCTTCATTTAGTGACTTAGTACAAATCTTATTTCCCTCTCTAAACTCTCTCTCTAGATTCTCTCTTGTTTCTCTCTATCATCTTCCTCTTCCTCTGTACCAATTCTTCATCTTTTACAATGTAGTTAACATAACCAACTCGGATACGCCCAAATTTGGTCCAACATATGTGGTATATATTTAGTTACTGCCTATTATTAGGGTAATTACAATTATAAAATATAAAAATAACATTTTCTCTCTCAAGAAGAATGTAGAAATTTATGTTGATACACGAATATCATGCTTTCTTTAAGAAGATTCAAACCCAGTATGGTTTTACAAAGCCGACGAATTGGTGAAACAATATATCTCTTAACTTGTCCCCCTTAGTACATAACAACCTAATTGAAACATTGTATAACCCGCTCCTAACTGTTGGAGTTTTTTAGGAGAAATTCCCTTTTATCTCATTTGTCCCACATTGGTCAAGTTGAAAATTTTCACACGCCTTATAACATCAGGTCTCTCCTACAAAGTGATTGGAGCGATGGACAATGGAGAGCAAAATTGTCCTTGAACTTTGGGTTTAAGGGTTCGTGTAATATACTTAATTGTCAAAAGATGGGCCTTGGATCCATTAATTATATTTCATTTTCGAATGAATTTTGTTTAACTTTTTAATTTCAACAAACTCATCCTTTTGGGTCAAGTCTGAGAAGTTCTTAGAAACCGATGAAGCCACTCATCCCTTATTTTTGAAAGTCACCTCCCATCTTTGTACCTATTGCGAAAACGTATATGCATATTATAAATACATGCATATGCATCTCATTTAGAACATTGAAAATCACTCTTCATACAACCTTATCATTCTAAGAGAACCACAAAGGCATTCGCCAGAAACCAAGTTTTCCGGCTAGAATCCTAGTTTTGAGCGTTGAATCTTGGTGATGCAGACATCTAGTGAACTATAAGCACTGAGTAGGGACAAAATTTTGTTTCAAGGACATTGCGATACGCAAGCCTTGATCATTGTTTTACTTGTTTGA